>NC_088217.1:18984220-19584220 GCF_036934945.1 Oncorhynchus masou masou | reverse complement strand
CACATGTGTTTTATTCTGAAAACTGGAGGTATTTAGCCGTGAGAGGAGTCTACCAGAAGAGACACAGACGCACAGTGTGTCCAATATGGCCCACTATTCCCTTTAGTGTACTTCCCTTCTCAAAAGTAGTGCACTATAAAGGAAATAGGGTGCCATTTCAGACACTGCCATAGACAATGTTACAGATGCAAGACTGTTTACCCGATCATCCTCGGACAGGCGTTTGGTGATGTGGATCGGCACTTCGTTTCGTCCTGCTGGGATGAGTCTGGTGTTTGAACAAGTAATGGTTTTCTAGCGCCCCAATCTGCAGACAGGAGGAGAGTGATTGGTTATTGAATATTTCATAGAGGTGATGTAAGACCATTATCCTCTTCCTGTCAATCCCGTAACATAGGACTGCCTGCAATTATTAATGCAATAATTATTAATTATATATTAATCAAGTGCCTTGGATCATATTACACCCGGAAGGACATCTCCCTTTAAATGTCTTGAACAGCTTGTTGAATCAATACCTTCGATCATTCTCAAACATGGGTAGCTGTTGATATTAAATTATTATATTATAATGACAGGAAGGCAAATACCGCCACAACAGCAATAGGCCTGCTAGTTTCTTTATTAGTTATATTTATAGCCGGCCTTGTTTAGCAATTTCCTGGGAAAGAGAAACACAGCTAAACCCACTGAATCTAAAAGTGTTTAGCAGAATAGCATGCACATTGTGCAAATAATGAGTCAATCACAGATACTGCTTAAAAGAAAAAGAAAAAGAACACTAATCTAGGATTTGAGTTACTCTGAGCCACAGTTTAGGCCTATTATTATTATGGAGTTGAAATGGCATCATACCCATCCCCCTAGCTGAATGGAAACACAGGTTAACCATTGACCTGTGTAGTCAGAGCGCTAGTTTCCTCTGAGTAGACTATAGAGAGATAACCTGGGGGTGTATAGGCCTAATGTATTTGTTTTGGACAAGGTAGAAGGTAAATTACAACATTGGCGATCGACATATTTACAGAAGGTGGCTATCATCAGTATACAGCACACAATGAGTCATTGTTACAGTCTATTACATGAAATATGGATTGGATCCCCATCATTCGCCCAAATACATTGATAGACTAATTGTTTGTACTTGTTTGATGATATACATGTACTTATTATAAAGTAACAGTGATACACAAATACACTGATTGTAAAACAACTAAAAAGCCAATAATGGACATTTAATAGGTTACACGAGGACCGAGTTTGTGAAACCCTGGGTTACACTATTGAAATTCCCTTCTCACTCTGACCAGACTTATGAAGATGATTGACAGAGTGCACCAATCACAATAGTTGCTGTTTTTAAATCTCAGTTAAAGCATGAGTTCAGTAATGATGCTGTCTGTGTAGACTACAACATCAGGAACAAGGCTGCCATGGCACCCTCCATCTCAGCTTTCAGCATGTATAGAACCGAATGAATAGTACTAATAAAAAAGTGGAATACTGTTACCAAGACAAGATACTGAGCCAAACTGAACACATAAATATGCATATTAATTGTATAGTGTAAAGAGATACACGGTTCACAGACCACAATTGTGGGGAGCGAACTTGTTACCGGGGCGTTGCTGTGGCTCTAACCTACCTGGCGGACTACTCGGTAGTCCAGTTCTTTGGCAATGGACCTGGCGGCGTCCAGTCCTCCGGGAATCTCCACCGCCCATTCGTTGAGGTACTGTCTGTCCCCGAATGAAGCATTTACGGAACGAGCGACGGAGCAGAGAACCGCAAGAGCACAGCACATCACCGTTGTTGGGCGACATCTCATATCCATCTCAGAGAAAATACGATTAGATTAAAAATATATTTGATTGATGCTCTTGGAAGGCATACAAGACAACAAATTAAAAACAAAAATGCAAGTAATATTAAATAAATTGTCTCGCCTTGCATGTATTTTTCCTTCAAAGTGCAGGGTGGGAAAGAGTACCTGTCACGGCGTTATTGCCTTATTGAACCATCTAGGAAAGCAAGCGGAGAGTAAACCTTGGAAGGGGGCGAGAATATTTACACGTCAAATTACAAATCGTCTCTGACGTCAACGAGCCTACATACCAAGGGGTAGGGTCTATGTTCGAGTCCCGAGAGAGACACGAGGAGAGAAGGAGCGTCAGAGGGGAGGGGAAAGTTATATCTAAAAATATCCCTGTATTTTTTCATTCAAGCTAGTAGGGGTGACAATGAATACTACTGTAATAGTAATGCATGTGCACCAAACATGCTGAGGAAAATAAATGTAGCACCATCCTTCTCTAATGTTTAGCCTACGTGATAGTCTACTTTCCCCACATTCAATAATATAGTTTTTTTAATAGAAGAGACCCCCACCCTCGTAACCCCGCCTCACTAACGCATAGTCTATGTCATCTCTATGATTTTTGTTTTTGCTGTGCACGGGAAATGCAAGAGCAATAATAGGTTAATATAGGCACTATATCTTTCAGACCACACTACTTGAACGGGGATTGACTATTAGTCTATGTGTGACAAATCATGCCAGCATTGCAATATAGGTCTTTGATATGTGTAAAATAATGGCACGACTTAATTTCAATACCTTAGATTGACAATTTTCAACAAGTGTATCTGTTACATGCACCCCAAAAGAGAGCTCACTCCGACGGAGGCTGTAGTGACGGCAATGTGCAGCGCACATCACTGGAGTGTAGACGCGGTTTCAGCACCACGGTATTGGACAGCTCCACGGGCGATGACAAGGTTCAAGCAAACAGGTGGTTTCATATGGATAAATGATTCCATCGGGGAAAAACTTGGATGATTGAAATATATATATAATATATAAGGAAAGGAATAACAGTCTATTTTGCTTGATCAGGCCTTCTAATGTTCTCTTTAGAACAACTACATAAAAAAGGCTACTGAAGTAGCCTAAGTAACCTAGTCTATTGGTATTTGGTAGACTAAGTAGGGTATGGTATTCTATAATGTTATGGATTAATTTATTGAAATGTCCACCACTATTAGCAACTTACAAATTCGTTTGTGCTTCGTTTTATTCAATGATAAGCAATCGTCTACATAAGAACATTTGTGTCTGTATTTACAGCAAACATTATAATCTAGTCTATTCTAAGAAGAGACATTGGAGTTAAATTAACCCGGCCCACTTAAAACACGCACTCACACACAATTCATGCTAATTCTATGCTCTCTCATCTCATCAAAGCAAGAAGCGCGTCGTGCTCACTTGGTTGTAAAAAAGCGTTCTATTTGATGTTGTTTCACTTCTTGGCAAGCTATTGTGCTGTGTTTGAGCTCGAGCCGCAATATCAATTGCTCTTCGTATTGTTCATGCTGATTGGAGTGATGCCCTCAGTCCAGGTTGTGCGCTCAATAATTGCCCATTGGCGGGAACCTTCCTTCACGCCCACCCGCACGCCTGCTCTATAAATTAAGTCTAACACATAGGTCTTACATGATAATATGGCTAGTTAGGGTTTCTGGTTTCTTTACCAAGTCAGAAATATAAAATATAAAACCGCCACTGCTTTCATGAGGTTGGAGTAATGACATGTTCAACTACTTACGACATTGGCTCGAATCTAGGTTGTGCCTTTATAAGGAATACTTTTTTCACTTATTTCATTTACTTTTTAAACCCCAAACCTTGGTCTGGTCTGTTTTGATCTGTTTCGCAAGCTTTCCCGCAAGTGTCGCGATGTTGCGCCTCTGGGTTTAGAAACTCACTCTCCAGGGGGGACAGCAGCTAGCTCATCTGTGTAGCAATGACTTGTTTTAGCTTGTTTTCTGTGGAATAGAGTGCTACTGCTAACAGAGTTCATGGTCATTGTGGCAGACGTTTTTATCCAAAACAAATTGCAGGTATCACATTGATTCAGCATATGTGACTTGTGTTGGATTTGAACCCACAATCATGGTGTTGCTAGCAGCCCACTGAGCCGTCAGTGGCATCTCTTTCTATAATAACATAATCAGACTTTGTTCTTGATGCTGTGCACTAGATTTGTATGCATTCTGCAGTAGGCAACTCAGATACTGTATCTCATTCATACGCACACACACACACACACACACCATTTAACAGTTCAGTGTCCTTTCTATTGCTTACAGAGCAGCAAGACTAATGGAGATCCCAGCATGGTCTGTAGGCTGCTTGGAGAACACCCACTCCTCACTACATTTTCCCTTTGGGCAGCTAATCTATATGGGTATGGTTGATAGCACAAATATCACATTTAAGATAGTGGTGACTGCTAAAATCAGAGACTTAGATAAACATCTATGAAGGCAGATGACAGAGATGGTCTTGAAGTCTCTATCCCAAAAAATCAACCAAAACATATTTAGGATCACAATACACCCCTTCTCCGACATTCATTAAAAACGCTATCTTCTTATTTTCTCTCTCTCTTTCTTCCCCTCTCCTCTGTGTCTCTACTTCTCCTAGTTCAACCATGCCATTCGTCAAGGATGTGTGGTTGTCACGGCAACCACCTCTCTCTCTCTCTCTCTCTCTCTCTCTCTCTCTCTCTCTCTCTCTCTCTCTCTCGGCATCACAAGGAGCAGATTAAATTCTTCCCATATCTCACCTAACAAGCTATGACAAAACACCCAGATTAGAAAAGAAGACAGAGAGAGGGAAGAAACCAATCTGCTCAGACAAGAAGGGGTGGGGGATGGAGATATAGGAAAGGAAAGAAGGATGGTTAGAGGGAGGGAGGAGTCAGTGAGAGGGAGGGTGATCTTCAGGGCTCCCTCCATCTTATGTTACTGAGGAAATATATCTACCCCAATGACAGTGGACATACACAATACACACAAAACAAACAAACAAGTCCTTAGCATTCTATTTATAATTATGATAATCATTAATGGGTTTAAGTTGTTTGCCTTTCACTAAGCTCCCAATGGCTACCTATGGGGGTAGGTAGCTCACCCCATCCACCACCAATGTGTTGCATCCATCAACTCAAACCTGCGGAACCACCTGCTTTGGAACGATCTTTGGATACAGCCATGTTTTGTCGTAACCTCGTCTACAGCTGTGACCGCACTGGTCTGGAAAGGAGGCCGTTTGTTAATGCAATATTTGCTCAGAAATTGGTTGATTGGTTCTCTCAACAACAACAAAATTCTTTAGAGACCTCTCGTTGTTTGGATTTGAAAAGGGAGACATTGTAATGGAAGGGGGCAGCGCTGGGGGCTGTGTTTGGCTGTGCGTGTGGGTGTTTGCTGTGCGTGTGGGTGTTTGAGTGAGAAAGACACAGAGGAGAGCCAACCAGTAAAAGCACAGCCCCCTTCATTATCAACACATTGTGCTGACGACATCAAAGAGCCATTCCAGGCTTGAAGAGTTAGGTGTTAGCCAGACTATAGGGACTATGCATCGACAGTGTCAAACAAATGGAAAAAGGGTAAAATATTGATAGAGAGATAATTAGAGGTTTTCTCTTTCTTCGCCTTGCTGTCTCCCATGGGCTATTTCTTCATACCAACTGATACAGGAACTGTTCAGGAACAGTTCTACAAACTGCAACCAACCAGGCTGGAGCAAGTGAAGCGTGGACATGAGAATATGTGCATATGAATGATATTGTTGGAAAAATTGATAGATAAAGCATAAACAATTATATGCCAGGAGACAAAAGAGGGACCAAAATACCAATCTGTTATGTGCAAACTTTCCCTCCCTCTGTACTCCTGCCATATAGTTTCACCTGAGAGAAATCCAGATTGAGGAGCAAGTGAGAAACTGTATTGATATGACCAGTTGAGATTGAGCCAAGGTCCAGGCAGTTTCAGTCCTTGCCAAGCCTCGCTTGTTGCCGTGTGTGTTTGTGGTTGTGTGTGTTTATGTGTGTGTGGTAAACACACCAGCTACTTGAGCAAATAATGTGAAGAGAGGACAGAGTGGAGGCCATCATCAAGCATCAGTGTGTGAAAGACAGTTACTGACACATCTGTCTGCCTTAGAGTCCATTGATTCTCCATTCAGGTTCGGTGAATGGAGAGGACCGCAGGTGACTCAAGAACTGGATGTCAGCCCAGAATTCAATTGCCACAGATAGCATTTCAAAGCGTAATCAACAGCAAACAATACATATCTGCATCTACCACAATTGGGATTGAAACAGATATTTTCAGGACAATATCTCCACAATTTACCGCTGTCAAAATGTCACCCTGAATGTCACCCAACCTCCAACACAACAATGGGGCTCGTAGACCTTGGAAACATTGAGGAAAACACTCCCAACATTTGTGCAGTAGCGATAGGCTGTTATCAGTGTGGAGGAGATACAGCCTGAAGGTCAGCTGTATCTGTGAAAGCCATTGCCACGGTTCACAGTGTTATTGTCACCTCTCAGGTCTACAAGCAGTTCCTCCTGGCACAGGGCTGAGCTCTACAAAAAACCCTGCTGCACACTTCATCCACACCCTTTCTGATGAAGGAGACAGAGATGAGAGACAGAGGACAGAGTGGGAAGAAAGGCAGATGAGCATTGACAGAGAGATAGAGCAATGGAGTCTTGTTTACAATCCTTACCATATAGGGGAGACTGGGGGCAATTGTAACACCTTGAATTTCTTGAAACAGAAACAATCTTGAGTGATGAAACTCACAGAGTATTATTTTTCACTGGTTATCCCCAAAGCCAACATCTCCTTTGGCCGCCTTTCCTTACAGTTCCCTGCTGTCAATGATTGGAACGAATTGCAAAAATCACTGAAGTTGGAGACTTATATCTCCCTCACTAACTTCAAGCACGTCTGTCAGAGCAGCTTACCGATTGCAGTAGCTGTACACAGCTCATCTGTAAATATCCCATCCAACCACCTACAGTGCCTTGCAAAAGTATTCGGCCCCCTTGAACTCTGCGACCTTTTGCCACATTTCAGGCTTCAAACATAAAGATATAAAACTGTATTTTTTTGTGAAGAATCAACAACAAGTGGGACACAATCATGAAGTGGAACTTTTTTAACAAATCAAAAACTGAAAAATTGGGTGTGCAAAATTATTCAGCCCCTTTACTTTCAGTGCAGCAAACTCTCTCCAGAAGTTCAGTGAGGATCTCTGAATGATCCAATATTGACCTAAATGACTAATGATGATAAATACAATCCACCTGTGTGTAATCAAGTCTCCGTATAAATGCACCTGCACTGTGATAGTCTCAGAGGTCCGTTAAATGCGCAGAGAGCATCATGAAGAACAAGGAACACACCAGGCAGGTCCGAGATACTGTTGTGAAGAAGTTTAAAGCCGGATTTGGATACAAAAAGATTTCCCAAGCTTTAAACATCCCAAGGAGCACTGTGCAAGCGATAATATTGAAATGGAAGGAGTATCAGACCACTGCAAATCTACCAAGACCTGGCCGTCCCTCTAAACTTTCAGCTCATACAAGGAGAAGACTGATCAGAGATGCAGCCAAGAGGCCCATGATCACTCTGGATGAACTGCAGAGATCTACAGCTGAGGTGGGAGACTCTGTCCATAGGACAACAATCAGTCGTATATTGCACAAATCTGGCCTTTATGGAAGAGTGGCAAGAAGAAAGCCATTTCTTAAAGATATCCATAAAGAGTGTCATTTAAAGTTTGCCACAAGCCACCTGGGAGACACACCAAACATGTGGAAGAAGGTGCTCTGGTCAGATGAAACCAAAATTGAACTTTTTGGCAACAATGCAAAACGTTATGTTTGGCGTAAAAGCAACACAGCTCATAACCCTGAACACACCATCTCCACTGTCAAACATGGTGGTGGCAGCATCATGGTTTGGGCTTGCTTTTCTTCAGCAGGGACAGGGAAGATGGTTAAATACAGGACCATTCTGGAAGAAAACCTGATGGAGTCTGCAAAAGACCTGAGACTGGGACGGAGATTTGTCTTTCAACAAGACAATGATCCAAAACATAAAGCAAAATCTACAATGGAATGGTTCAAAAATAAACATATCCAGGTGTTAGAATGGCCAAGTCAAAGTCCAGACCTGAATCCAATCGAGAATCTGTGGACAGAACTGAAAACTGCTGTTCACAAATGCTCTCCATCCAACCTCACTGAGCTCGAGCTGTTTTGCAAGGAGGAATGGGAAAAAATTTCAGTCTCTCGATGTGCAAAACTGATAGAGACATACCCCAAGCGACTTACAGCTGTAATCGCAGCAAAAGGTGGCGCTACAAAGTATTAACTTAAGGGGGCTGAATAATTTTGCACGCCCAATTTTCCGGTTTTGATTTGTTAAAAAAGTTTGAAATATCCAATAAATGTCGTTCCACTTCATGATTGTGTCCCACTTGTTGTTGATTCTTCACAAAAAAATACAGTTTTATATCTTTATGTTTGAAGCCTGAAATGTGGCAAAAGGTCGCAAAGTTCAAGGGGGTCGAATACTTTCGCAAGGCACTGTATTTGAAAATGAACTTTTGAAGGAGCGGATCTACAGTAAACAATTCTAGCGAGTGGTTAGTGTTATAGTTCTGAGCTCAGTTAACCCACTTTCCCATTGGCCTATATGCTGCGTTCAAAACAATTGGAAACTGGGACCTGGTAACTCCCCGACTTCCATCTTCAGTGATTTCAAGACAACTGGGAACTTGAAAAAAAAACTAGCTCGATGGGAAAAATAATTTTGAATGATTGTCCAACTCGGAATCGGAAGTCGGAAACTCTGGCGTCTTTCTAGAGCTCCTACTTTCCGACCTGAAGATCACTGACGTCATGATTTGACCTTGAGTCCCCAGTTGTCTTGAAAGCACCACAAGGCTCAATCTCAGCATCCCCCCCAATCCAACATTCTCACAAAGTCTCATCCAATGATGTATACTGAACAAAAATATAAACTCAACATGTAAAGTGTTGGTCCAATGTTTCATGAGCTGAATTAAAAGATCCCAGACATTTTCCATTTCTCTAAAATGTTGTGCACAATTTGGTTTACATCCCTGTTAGTGAGCATTTCTCCTTTGCCAAGATAATCCATACACCTGACAGGTGTAGCATATCAATAAGCTGATTAAACATCTTGATCATTACACAGGTTCACCTTATGCTGGGGGCAATAAAAGTCCACTCTAAAATGTGAAGTTTTGTCACACAACACAATGCCACAGATGTCTCAATTTTTGAGGGAGCATGCAATTGGCATGCTGACTACAGGAATGTCCACCAGAGCTGTTGCCAGATAATTTAATGTTCATTTCTCTACCATAACCTGCCTTTTACGCAGTTTCAGAGAATTTGGCAGTACATCCAACCGGCCTCACAACCACAGATGACGTGTAACCACACCAGCCCAGGGCCTCCACATCCAGCGTCTTTACCTGTGGGATTGTCTGAGACCAGCCACCCTGACAGCTGACAAAACTGTGGGTTTGCTCAACTGAAGCATTTCTGCATAAACTGTCATAAAACATCTCAGGGAAGCTCCTCTGCCTGTGGGCGAGAGGTTGCCGATGTCAACGTTGTGAACAAAGTGCCCCCATGGTGGTGGTGGGGTTATGGTATGGGCAGGCATAAGCTTCGGGCAGCGAACACAATTGCATTTTATCGATGCTAATTTAAATGAACAGAGATACAGTGATGAGATCCTGAGGCCCATTGTCGTGCCATTCGTCCGCCACCTCATGTTTCAGCATGAAAACGCACAACCTCATGTCACAATGATCTGTACACAATTCCTGGAAGTTGGCCTGCATACTCACCAGACATGTCACCCATTGAGCATGTTTGGGATGTTCAGGATTGATGTAAACAACAACGCATTCCAGTTCCCACCAACATGCAGTAATTTTGCATAGCCATTGGAGAGGAGTGGGACAACATTCCACAGGCCACAATCAACAGCCTGATCAACTCAATGCAGAGGAGTTGTGTCGCGATGCATGGGGCAAATGGTAGTCACACCAGATACTGACTGGTTTTCTGATCCACGCCCCTACTTTAAAAAAAAGGTATCTGTGACCAACAGATGCATATCTGCATTCCCAGTCATGTGAAACCCATGGATTAGGGCCTAATGAATTCATTTCAATTGTCTGATTTCCTTATATGAACTCTAACTCAGTAAAATCTTTGAAATTGTTGCATGTTGCATATATATTTTTGTTGAGTATAATTTAAAAGTATGCATTAAGGTGTCTGTAATAGAATAAATATGGCAAAAACAAATGTAGACATTAATAAACGCATTTCTAAAGCTTCCCCCCAAACAATTACACCAGTGGGGGAGTGCCAAGATGGAGGCCCAGTGGCTTCAAAACAGAGCCACTTAATAGTCATCTAGTCTGTATATAAATCATTGGTCTCATCAGCAAACAAGAAAACCTAATTCAGGAAGACAAAAGAGAAAGCCATTATATAAGACATTGCATCTTAATGATTCTGGTTGTTTTTATGTTCTAAATCTCTAAATGTTGTACAACTGCATCAAAACCTCAGTAAATGTATTCGTGCCTTTCTTTCCATCCATTCAAATCCATTAAAATCCTTAATATGTATGGCCTTTCCTTTCAACGTAGCCTAGCTATTTCGCTGCTTTGCGTAGCTTGAAGTAACTTGAGACGATTTCATATTTTGCTCATGCTTATTGCCTAAACATGTTGTTTAGCTATTGCCTAGGGTAAGCTGTGCACATTTTGCTGTGTCTAAATAATTTGACGCTTGTGTCCCTTCAGACAGAGGTAGCATACAGTATACAAGGTGTGCCTGTATTCATGACAGGGCAGGCTAGTGAGAACTGGACTGTCCACTTGTCTGAAACGTCATTGCCAATTCATACTTTTCACCCAAACGTTTTTGCGTTGCAAATTATTCTGAAGAAATGTGTCCATATATTGGTATTTTAGTGCCACTTATCAGTAGTAACTGTGGATGCTACATCGGTCAATGGCTGAGCTGAGTTGAGCAGTATGTCATTTTGTCAGATGATATGAAATATGCCGGCATCAGAGGCTATCGCTTGTGTATCTTGGCTCCATTGGTATTTACATTTGAGGGCAGGTTGATATCTATGAGTGCCCGTGTTTACGGATTTGGGGTTGTACCTGGTAGGTTCATTGATAATTTGTGTGAGATTGAGGGCATCTAGCTTAGATTGTAGGACTGCTGGGATGTTAAGCATGTCCCAGTTTAGGTCACCTAACAGTACGAACTCTGAAGATAAATGGGGTGCAATCAACTCACATATTGTGTCCAGGGCACAGCTATATCATAAAATCACCAGGATAAAAAGAAAACCCATTACAATTGAACCAGCCTTCTTTATAGTTGGCCTAGGGTAAGGGTAGCCTATGGAGGGATTTGGTTCCTAAAAATGGGAACTGGGAAACAAGCAATTGTTACAGGAAAAGATCTTCTAAATACGAGGTTTACCGGTATTCACCGAGGTTCTCATTTAGTTTCATGATGGGCATGGAAACATGTAGCCTACATAAATGGTAAAAACATTAGTTTCTTATGTTTCTAAATATGAGGTATACAGGCACCAAAAGCACACTACTCTTGGTCCATGTGCATGTGGGTAAAGTGCGTCATGGCTGGATAAGCTACGTTTCTGCTGTCAAAATTCCTGCCAAAAGTAACAAATAATTAAAAAGCAGCACTAACAAAACAATAGCGAGGCCAGATACAGGGGGTACTGGTACAGAGTCAATATGCGGGGGCACAGTTTAGTCGAGGTAATTGAGGTAATATGTAGGAAGAGTTATTAAAGTGACTATGCATAGATAATAATAGAGAGTAAAATAAGTGTAAGAGGGGTGGGTGTGGGAGGGGGGGGGGCAATGCAAATAGTATGGGTAGCCATTTGATTAGATGTTCAGGAGTCTTATGGCTTGGGGTTAGAAGCTGTTTAGAAGCCTCTTGGACCTAGACCTGGCTTTCCGGAACCCCTTGCCGTGTGGTAGCAGAGAGAACAGTCTATGACTAGGGTGGCTAGAGTCTATGACAATTTTTAGGACCTTCCTCTGACACCGCCTGCTATAGGAGGTCCTGGATGGCAGGAAGCTTGGCCCCCATGTTAAGGATCAGCGGATGTGTTGCTACCTACCCTTACCACCTAGGGACGGCCCGTCAGGAAGTCCAAGATCCTTCTACTCCAAGATGGCGTAGCAGTCGGGCGTGTGTTTTTGTCTTGTCCCTTCCTGTCCCTTGTAAACATCTTTTTTCCTTGTTTTTTTGTGTATATATTTAATATTTTAATATCACAATCTATCTACAGACAGAATATACTCTCCTGCAACCAGCCTCAACCAATGTGGTACGGATCTGCTATTTTTATACTTAAGAACTCATCAACTTATCAAAAGCTAGCCTGCTAACTGGCTACCAGCTAACTGGCTACAAGTTAACCATGGTCCGCTAGCTGTCTAAAGTATATCGAACTGTTAGCTTAAGAGGCCCATCGAACAAATTCTTTGGCCACTATACCCATCATACAGAGCCCTGCTGATTTGTCGTCTGAACCGGAACCCCAACAGAAGCTAGCCAGCTAACTAGCTACTAGTTAGTAGTCAGCTAGCCACTGCTAGCAGTCATCAGCCACCTCTAGCTTGGACAACTCTCGCCAGTCTGCACAGCGCGACTCAAACCAGAGCAAATCGTTCTTATTTTTATCCATATCTCCGGATTCCTACCGCAAGCTCTGAACTTTTTTTTTCTTCACCTGGATCATCGCAGCTAGCTAGCTGCTATTCGAGTGGCCACTCCTGGCTAACGTCACTGTCCCGAAGCAAGCTAGTACTGCTAGCTGTCCAGAGCACATCAGACTGTTAGCTTAAGAGGCCCACCGGACAAATTCCTTGGCCGCTATACCTATTCTGCCAATTGGCCTGGTTTACCACATGGAGCCCTGTTGATCCGTCTGCCAACGTAATTAGCACGAGGGGGACACAACAGACTTTCTTCCGTCGTGACATCTCTCCAAGGCCCTTCTGTTACCTTGATTGCCCCGGCCCACAAGTTGCCTGAAGCCACTCACTGTACTCCTATGATCACTCTGCGACGCATGCCTCTCGCTAACATCAATATGCCTTGTCCACTGCTGTTTTGGTTACTATTTATTGCCTTATTTCACTGTAGAGCCTCTAGCCCTGCTCAATACGCCTTATTTAACACTTCAGTTCCACCTACCACACATGCGGTGACATCACCTGGTTTAAATGATATTTCTAGGCACAATATCTCTTTCATCATCAATCTATGCACAGGTTTACCCTCACTGTATCCACATCTTTACCAAACCTATGTCTATACATTATGCCTTGAATCTATTCTACCATGCCCAGAAATCTGCTCCCTTTAATCTTTGTTCTGAATGTACAAGACGATCAGTTATTTTAGCCTTTAGCAGTACCCTTATCCTATTCCTCATCTGTTCCTCTGGTGATGTGGAGGTTAATCCAGGCCCTGCATTGCCTAGCTCCACTCCCATTCCCCAGGCGCCATCATTTGTTGACTTCTGTAACCATAAAAGCCTTGGTTTCATGCATGTTAACATTAGAAGCCTCCTCCCTAAATTTGTTTTATTCACTGCCCTACCACACTTTCCCAACCCGCATGTCCTAGCCGTTTCTGAATCCTGGCTCAGGAAGACCACCAAAAACCCTGAAATTTCCATCCCTAACTATAACATTTTCTGACAAGATAAAACTGCCAAAGGGGACGGTGTTGCAATCTACTGCAGAGATAGCCTGCAGAGTTCTGTATTACTATCCAGGCCTGTACCCAAACAATTCAAGCTTCTACTTTTAGAAATCCACCTTTCCAGAAACAAGTCTTTCACCGTTGCCGCTTGCTATAGACCACCCTCTGCCCCCAGCTGTGCCCTGGACACCATATGTGAATTGATTGCCCCCCATCTATCTTCAGAGATCGTGCTGCTAGGTGACCTAAACTGGGACAGGCTTAACACCTGGGCCACCCTACAATCTAAGCTTGATGCCCCTAATCTCTCACGAATGATCAATGAACCCACCAGATACAACCCCAAATCCGTAAACACGGGCACCCTCATAGACATCATCCTAACCAACTTGCCCTCCAAATATACCTCTGCTGTTTTCAACCAAGATCGTGGCCTCCAACTGCTCTTAAATGCAAGTAAAACTAAATGCATGATTTTCAACCGATCGCTGCCCGCACCTACCCATCCCGTCCAGCATCACTACTCTGGACGGTTCTGACTCCCCTTCCAGACTCACATTAAGCATCTCCAATCCAAAATTAAATCTAAAATCGGCTTCCTATTTCACAACAAAGAATCCTTCACTCATGCTGCCAAACATCACCTCGTAAAACTAACCATCCCACCGATCCTCGACTTCGGCGATGTCATCTATAAAATAGCCTTCAACACTCAAATCAAAAAATTGGATGCAGTCTATCACAGTGCCATCCGTTTTGTCACCAAAGCCCCATATATTACCCACCACTGCGACCTATAAACTCTCGTTGGCTGGCCATCGCTCCAGGTCATCTACAAGTCTCTACTAGGTAAAGCCCCGCCTTGTCTCAGCTTACTTGTCACCATAGCAGCACCCACCGTAGCACGCGCTCCAGCAGGTATATCTCACTGGTCACCCCCAAAGCCAATTTTTCCTTTGGCCGCCTTTCCTTCCAGTTCTCTGTTGCCAATGACTGGAACGAACTGCAAAAATCTCTGAAGCTGAAGACTCATATCTCACTCACTACCTTTAAGCACCAGCTGTCAGAGCAGCTCACAGATCACTGCACCTGTACATAGCCCATCTGTAATCAGCCCATCCAACTACCTCATACCCATACTGCATTTATTTATTTATCTCGCTCCTTTGCACCCCAGTATCTCTACTTGCACATTCATCTTCTGCACATCTACCATTCCAGTGTAATTGCTATATTGTGATTACTTCACCACTATGGCCTATTTATTGCCTTACTTCCCTTATCTCACCTCATTTGCTCTCACTGTATATATAGGTATCTTTTTTCTACTGTATGTTTGTTTATTCCATGTGTAACTCTTTGTTGTTGTACAGTATATGTCGAACTGCTGTGCTTTATCTTGGCCAGGTCGCAGTTGTAAATGAGAACCCTTTCTCAACTAGCCTACCTGGTTAAATAAAGGTGAAATAAATGTTTTAAATGTAATTTCAGTTGCAGAGGGAGGTGTTTAGTCCCAGGGTCCTTAAGCTTAGTGATGAGCTTTGAGGACACTATGGTGTTGAACGCTGAGCTGTAGTCAATGAAAATAATTCTCACATTGGTGTTCTTTTTGTCCATGTGTGAAAGGGCAGTGTGGAGTGCAATAGAGATTGCATCATATGTGTATCTGTTGGGGCGGTATGCAAATTGGAGTGGGTCGAGGGTTTCTGGGGTAATGGTGTTGATGTGAGCCATGACCAGCCTTTCGAAGCACTTCATGGCTACAGACATGAGTGCTACTGGTCGGTAGTCATTTAGGCAGGTGACCTTAATGTTCTTAAGCAGAGGGACTATGGTGGTCTGCTTGAAACATGTTACAGACTCAGATAGGAAGAGGTTGAAAATGTCAGTAAAGACACAGGCCAGTTGGGCAGTGCATGCTCGGAGTACACATCCTGGTAATCCGTCTGGTCCTGCGTCCTTGGGAATGTTGACCTGTTTAAAGGTGTTAATCACATCGGCGTTGGAGAGCATGATCACACAGTCGTCCAGAACTGCTGATGCTCTCATGCATGTTTCAGTGTTACTTGCCTCGAAGCAAACATAGAAGTAATTTAGCCAGTCTGGTAGGCTTGTGTCACTGGGCTGCTCTCGGCTGTGCTTCCCTTTGTAGTCTGTAATTGTTTGCAATCCCTGCCACATCTGACGAGCGTCGAAGCCAGTGTAGTACAATTCGATCTTAGTCCTTTATTGACTCTTTGCCTGTTTGATGGTTTGTCAGATGGCATAGCGGGATTTCTTATAAGCTTCCAGGTTCGAGTTTGCTCCTTGAAAGCAGCAGCTCTGCCCTTTAGCTCAGTGTGGATGTTGCCTATAATCCACCCCTTCTTGTTTGGGTATGTACGTACAGCCACTGTGGGGATGACATCATCAATGCACTTATTGATGAAACCAGTGACTGATGATGTGGTGTATTCCTCAATGCCATTGGAAGAATCTAGGAACGTATTCCAGTCGGTGCAAGCAAAACAGTCCTGTAGTTTAGCATCTGCTTCATCTGGCTACTTTTTTATATACCGAATCACTGGTGCTTCCTTCTTTAATTTTTGCTTGTAAGCAGGAATCAGGTGGGTCGATTATGGTCAGATTTACCAAATGGAGGGCGAGGTAGCGCTTTGTAACCGTCTCTGTGTGTGGGGTAAAGGTGTTCTAGAGTTTTTCCCCTCTGATTGCACATTTAAAACGCTGGTAGAAATAAGGTAATACGGATTTCTGTTTCCCTGCATTAAAGTCCCGGCCACTAGGAGCGCCACCTCTGTATAAGTGTTTTCCTGTTTGCTTATGCCGTATACAGCTCATTGAGTGCGGTCTTAGTACCAGCTTCGGTTTGTGGTGGTAAATAGACAGCTACGAAGAACATAGTTGAAAACTCTCTAGGTAGATAGTGTGGTCAACAGCTTATCGTGATATACTCTACCTCAGGCGAGCAAAACCTTGAGACTTCCTTAGATATCGTGCACCAGATGTTGTTTACAATATACATAGACCACCACCCCTTGTCTTACGAGAGGCTGCTGTTCTATCCTGCTGATACAGTATATAACCCGCCAGCTGTATGTTATTCATGTCGTTCAGCCACAACTCGGTGAAACATAAGATATTACAGTTTTTAATGTCCCATTGGTAGGATATACATGCTTGTAGTTCATCCACTTTATTATCAAGCGATTGTACGTTGGCCAGTAATACCGATGGCAAAGGCAGATTAGCCACTCGTAGCCAGATCCTCACAAAGCACCCCGATCTCCTTCCGTGAAACCTCTGTCTCTTTCTCCTGCGAATGACGGGGACGAGGGCCTGTTTGGGTGTCTGGAGTAAATCCCTTTCGTCCGACTCATTTAAGAAATATTATTTGTCCAGTTCAAGGTGAGTAATCCCTGTTCTGATGTCCTGAAGCTATTTTCGGTCATAAGAGACCACAGCAGCAGCATTATGTACAAGATAAGTTATAAACAATGCAAAAAAACGAACAAAATAGCACTGTTGGTTAAGAGCCCATAAAATGTCAGCCATCTTTTTAAATAATATAGTCTATAGGCCTAGGTGAAGTGCATGCTTGGAGAAGCACAGGGCAAAGTTATATTTCTAAGAGAATGTACTTCCTTCAAGAGTTTTTGTACTGCTGGGATGGTGTATATTAAACTAAGCTGCACTGTATTGCTCACAGCATGGGATAAGCTATCCCAATCATGAACCTTGGCCAAAAATGTAATATCTTTGTGCCCGGACAAGGCCTACTGATGTCCTGTTCAGTTTGGACAAATAGAGCCTTTCTAGGACCATTACCTGGGTTAGGATGGTTCTGCTGAGCCTGAATATGGGACTCGATCTCCCAGGAGACAGCAGCAACGATGCAGGTGGATGGCACAATGGTCTCTAGCTCGGAACCTGTGTTGTTGGCGGTGAACTGGCGGGAGAGAGAGTCAGGCTTGGTATTCCTAGATCCGGGGCGATAAGTGAGTGTGAAGTTGAATCTCCCAAAGAACAATGCTGGCTTGCCGGAAGTTCAGACGTTTGGCGGTCTGGATGTAGGACAGGTTTTTGTGGTCCGTCCACACAATGAAGTGGAGAACCGAGCCCTCCAGCCAGTGACGCCATTCCTCAAGAGCTAGCTTCACTGCCAAGAGTTCCAGATGCCTATTTCTTTCTGCAGGTGAGAGCTTGCGGGAAAAGAATGCACATGGGTGGAGCTTCTGATCAGAGGGGATCATTGAGACAGAACAGCACCCATCCTGGTGTTGGAGGTGTCCACCTTCGACGATGAACTGGAGTTCTGGGTCTGGCTAGGTGAGGATTGGAGAGGAAGTTAAACGGGGCTTGAGTTCCCAGAATGCTGCCTCTGTCTCAGGGGTCCAGTGGAACGGGGTGGAGGTGAGATGTGCTGCCAAATGGCTGTAGTTTTTATTTTTATTTAACCAGGAAGGGCTCATTGAGAGTAAAATCTATTTTCAAGAGCGCCCTGGCCAAGATAGGCAGCACCAAGTCATTACAACAAAAATTACAGACAGACATGAAAAACTACAAGTAATCTAGTAAAAATAATTGAATTCACAAGAGTATAAAACAGCAAATTAAAAACATTGACAGGTCAGGGAATCAGCCTCAAAATCCATCATCAGTGATTTAAAAACACCAATCGGGACAAGTTCTTCCAGTTTAAAAGTATTTTGTAAGGTGTTCCAAGACGATGGCGCAGAGTACATAAAAGCCCTTTTACCAAATTCAGTTCGGACATTTGGAACAGTTAGCAGGATAAAGTCCAGCGAACGAAGAGAGAACCCACCACATTTCTGAACAATAAAAATGCACAAAGAAAAAGGAAGTAAACCCAAAATGGCTTTGTAAATAAAAGTATACCAGTGACTGAGCCTACGAGAGACTAGAAAAGGCCAGCCAACCCTGGTATACAAAGTGCAGTGGTGTGTAAGGGTTTTGCAGTTTAAAATAAATCTCAAAGTGCCATGGTAAAGAGTGTCAATTGATAGTTATGGATGGATGAAATGTCTGTAAAAATTGGCAAACAACAGCTGTTGGAGAAAGTGTTGCTGGTGAGCCTTAGGGTCCTTTTAAAGAAATCAGAATGTCATTCACATAGACAATAAAAACTCCAATCACATCCTGCAAAATTTCATTAACCAGGCTCTGGAAAACAGCAGGATTGTTAGTGAGACCAAAAGGCATGACCAAATACCCAAGAGCAGACTCAGACGAGGAGATTGGGATAAGGTATCCAAGGTTATTGATTGAAAAGCAGGGGAAAGATGGGGTGCAGGCCAGGGGAAGCTTGGGCGGGTTACAGGAAGCCAGGTTCTGAGGCTGATGCTGGAGCAAGGGGAGTTGGGGCTGGGTAAGTACGTCCAGAGCGGAATCCAAGGAAGCAGTGGAGTGGGTGTTCTGGGCAGGGTGGCAGAACTGAAGAGACGTGGGGCTGGACACAGGGACCAGAGTGGACGGAACTGTAGCAGAGAGAAACCAGCGTCAGGCAAAGGCAACCAGGCTCAATGCATGAGCCAATGACTAAAACGCAGACTAACTGGGCAGAGGCAACAATCTGGCAGCTGTGAAGTGGCAGTATTTGTAGAGGTCTTGATTATGGAACAGGTTGCAGCTGGTGGGGATCTGCTCTGACTCCAGTACACCTGTCTCCAACCACACAATAACAGACACAGAGAGAAGGTGAGAGCACTGGAGGAGTGTCGGCAGGTCAAGGAGACACAGGATGAGCAGTAAAGGGCGTGGCAGGAGCAGATGTAATAGTAAATGAGAATATGTTACATTATTTCATGCCTTAAGAAATAGGCCTATTAATTGATGATTGGTTGTAAATGGTATGGTCCAGGTGGGATGTTCCTAGCTATTTAAACATGGTCATTTCTGTCTTGATGAGATAGGGGTAATGCCGCATTTACATGCTAGTTGGAACTAGGAAACTCTAACATTTTCGACTTGGAAACTTATTGTAGAAACATGAGCTCAGAGTTTTCCACTTGAAAGTAATAGAATCAACAAATAGGAAGCTCTATGCAAATAACTTACGTTAATTTTAACTCTGAGGTTCTGAGTTTCCGATAGCACATGAATGCAGCATAATGCTGCGTTCAAGACAATTCAGAAACTCTGAAATTTCTGACTTGTAAATTTGTTTTAGCAAGATGAACTCCGAGTTTACCACTTGGAAAATATCAGAACCGACCAACAGGAAGCTCTACACAAAAAACGTACGCACATTTTTACTTGGAGGTTCCGAGTTTCCGAGTTGTCTTGAAAGCACCATAAGGTTGGCATACTGCTGGTCTAGTTCAGTCATTATTGAGGCCTGGTTGTTATGAGCTCAACTTATTATTTGCTTTACTTTCAGTTTACCTGTACAGCCCATATCATGTTTGTTGTGAACTATTGTTCACTCTCCGCTAAGAGCACCTCCCTGCTTATCACTGAAACCTTCTCCGCTAAGAGCACTTCCTTCACAGCCAGAAAGCTCACCACACATAAGATATCACAGAGGTGGGGAGTGAATCATGCCAGTAAGGAAGCAGTGGATGGTTAGATGGTCAAGATAGAGGTTGCGTTCCTGGCCGACTACATGCATTGCATCAACCAATGGTTATGTGCCACGTTATTGAATGGGTAGTCTGGCCTCAGATTGCTATATCATATGTGGTTATCGGACATGTTAAACACCTATCCAGGCGTTGTGACATCTGGCATGTGTCAGGAAAAAAGTATGAAAATGTAGGCTCTCACTACTGTAAGTCGCTCTGGATAAGAGCATCTGACTAACTCACAAACAAATACAAATGTGTCTGCAATGTAGTCAGTTAAGAACGTGACCAGAAAAAGGGGCATGTTGGGGATTTAGCCAGGACACTTCATACTCTGTAATACCTCGGTTGGACATTTCATCCGAAGGATGTGTACAGCCACAAGTAATTTATGTGTTGTCATTAATTGACACAATATTATAACAAGTTATGTTATAACAGAGGTTGTGCCATTCTTATGACTGGACTGTGAAGGAACAGTGAGTTCTGAAGAGCAACCATATCTTACAGACGGTATCCCTCAGATGAAAATAGATTCGAGGAGGCAGGTGGCTAGTGGTTAGAGTGTTGGGCCATTAACCGAAAGGTTGGTGGATTGAATCCCTATGCTGGCAAGGTCAAAATCTGTCATTCTACCCCTGAACAGGCAGTTAACCCACTGTTCCTAGACCGTCATTGTAAATAAGAATTTGTTCTTAACTAACTTGCCTTGTTAAATAAAAGTTAAATGAAAAATAAAAAAGAGATTAATCGTCATATTTTCTCCTGCAAGCTCGCGTGCACACACAGACACACACATCTGATCCCTGGGTCACACATTGATGTTCACACACTCGCTGGTGACGCATGTTTCTCTCTCTTGTCTGAACACCAGGGGGTGGGGCGGTGGGCTTCACTGCTTCATTCCCAAACCCAACCCTTCTGATGAAATGCCCTCAACACGTTCCACATATTACATTGGAAGTAACCTGTGCTACAAATGTTGTTTTATATTGAGCACCATATGCTCATGTGATCTTTCACGTTTTACTGATATTATATAGAAATGTATAAGCATTTTTTCCATGTTCCAAATGAGGAGCATTTAAGCAAATGGACAAACGCTATGAAATGTCTGTAGGGTTAAATCAGTAACACCACTGCAGCAATTGGCCAAATTAAGACCTAAACAGTGTTTTGGGGGGAAATGGTAAGAATATTAGCGTTGAAACAAATAAAAGTAGAACAGTTAAATGGTCAAATTGCACCACCCCCTGGACAAAACTCCCATGCTGCTGCCTGTGGAAGCATCGCTATACCTGCAACCAATTACTGTCTTTTGT
Source organism: Oncorhynchus masou masou (assembly GCF_036934945.1). Lineage (NCBI taxonomy): Eukaryota > Metazoa > Chordata > Actinopteri > Salmoniformes > Salmonidae > Oncorhynchus > Oncorhynchus masou. The sequence goes on along the minus strand of NC_088217.1, from coordinate 19,562,620 downwards.
CCGTACACCTAGGACTATCAGTCTAACATTTTAGCCATTACACCAAGGATGTTGTTGAGTTGTGGATTCAAAGTTATATTTGTGAAAAAGTATTTTGTTGGCTACCCAAATTAAGTCGTACATAAGACACAACACCCCTTACGGACTTTAAACCTCAAAACTCTTCCGTTTTTGAGGAAGCTTTATCGCAGGTGTTTGTGTTGAGAATATAACGATTAATTTGTGAATTTAGATCAAATGTGTGGGAATATCCATGACGAAACATCCCCGCGCCAACCAGTATCATTGAATACCACCAGGTGGCATAACCGATAGATCTCCTACTGGGAGCGTAATCAAAACAATCGTGGTGGTGACTACGTTCTCTGTAATTATGGGGTGTGGCTTCTCACTCTGGTCTGAAAGACTGTGAAAGCTCCAAGAGTATGTTTACAACCGAGAGAACTTCTCTTTCCATTTAGTAGCCTAAGCGAAAGAAAGAAAAATCCACACTCTAGATAAAAAGACAACTGACTATTAGACCAACAATACACTAGTGAAGCTGTCATCAATAACATGTGATTGCATAAAGAGCATATAGGTAGAGCCACATCAGTTGTTTGAACATTGAAAAAATCTGAAACTTTCTGTCCAAAAATGATGCAGAAAAATTAATCCATGCTTTTGTCACTTCTAGGTTAGACTACTGCAATGCTCTACTTTCCGGCTACCCGGATAAAGCACTAAATACACTTCAGTTAGTGCTAAATACGGCTGCTAGAATCCTGACTAGAACCAAAAAATTTGATCATATTACTCCAGTGCTAGCCTCCCTACACTGGCTTCCTGTCAAAGCAAGGGCTGATTTCAAGGTTTTACTGCTAACCTACAAAGCATTACATGGGCTTGCTCCTACCTATCTCTCTGATTTGGTCCTGCCGTATATACCTACACGTACGCTACGGTCACAAGACGCAGGCCTCTTAATTGTCCCTAGAATTTCTAAACAAACAGCTGGAGGCAGGGCTTTCTCCTATAGAGCTCCATCTTTATGGAACGGTCTGCCTACCCATGTCAGAGACGCAAACTCGGTCTCAACCTTTAAGTCTTTACTGAAGACTCATCTCTTCAATGGGTCATATGATTGAGTGTAGTCTGGCCAAGGAGTGGTAAGTTGAACGCAACGAACCGCCCTTGCTGTCTCTGCCTGGCCGGTTCCCCTCTTTCCACTGGGATTCTCTGCCTCTAACCCTATTACAGGGACTGAGTCACTGGCTTACTGGGGCTCTCTCATACCGTCCCTGGGAGGGGTGCGTCACCTGAGTGGGTTGAGTCACTGATCATCCTGATCATCCTGTCTGGGTTGGCGCCCACCCCCCTTAGGTTGTGCCGTGGCGGAGATCTTTGTGGGCTATACTCAGCCTTGTCTCAGGATGGTAAGTTGGTGGTTGGTTCCCTCTAGTGGTGTGGGGGCTGTGCTTTGGCAAAGTGGGTGGGGTTATATCCTTCCTGTTTGGCCCTGTCCGGGGGTGTCCTCGGATGGGGCTACAGTGTCTCCTGACCCCTCCTGTCTCAGCCTCCAGTATTTATGCTGCAGTAGTTTATGTGTCGGGGGGCCAGGGTCAGTTTGTTATATCTGGAGTACTTCTTCTGTCCTATTCGGTGTCCTGTTTGAATTTAAGTGTGCTCTCTCTAATTCTCTCTTTCTTTCTCTCTCTCGGAGGACCTGAGCCCTAGGACCATGCCTCAGGACAACCTGACATGATGACTCCTTGCTGTCCCCAGTCCACCTGGCCGTGCTGCTGCTCCAGTTTCAACTGTTCTGTCTTATTATTATTGGACCATGCTGGTCATTTATGAACATTTGAACATCTTGGCCATGTTCTGTTATAATCTCCACCCGGCACAGCCAGAAGAGGACTGGCCACCCCACATAGCCTGGTTCCTCTCTAGGTTTCTTCCTAGGTTTTGGCCTTTCAAGGGAGTTTTTCCTAGCCACCTTGCTTCTACACCTGCATTGCTTTCTGTTTGGGGTTTTAGGCTGGGTTTCTGTACAGCACTTTGAGATATCAGCTGATGTACGAAGGGCTATATAAATAAATTTGATTGATCAGATATATGTTCCTATATAGATTTTTTATTTTATTTATTTATTCTGGCAAGTCAGTTAAGAACAAATTCGTATTTACAATGACAGCCTATACCAGCCAAACCAATTGTGATACAGCGTGGATTTGAACCAGGGTGTCAGTAGTGATAATTGAAGCACTGAGATGCAGTGCCTTAACCACTGCGCCACTCAGGATACCAAATGTAACCTAGGCTTGAGGATTTGGCTTTGACCCTTCCCTGTCTTAATTTTTACTCCACTAAACACATGATTGGGATGTGGTTTCAAATTAGGCTACTGTGTATGTGTTATGGGTGGTTTGTTGAGCTGTTACAGTTACTGGGGAACGACAGCAAGGAGGGGTAATATCTGATAAGAAACTAAATACAAAAGCCTCCGTTTCGTAAAGCGTTAATCAGCAGTTGAAGCCTGTTTCGATAAAAAGCTGGGGAATGGGGACGGAGAAATGTAACTAATCTCAAATTCATAGACAGAGCTATGGATGCAATGACTGACGATCCATGATAGCAAACGTATAGTTCTAACCATGTTTTGAGGCTATGTAGTGTTTGTTTACATTTACTTTGTTTACAAGCATTGAAGTAAAACAAGCGTATATTTGGGGTTTTGATGGGGTACTACAGTCGAACTAAACTCATGAGGCATTTATATTCTTCAAGAATCAATGGTTACATATCATTAATTTATAAGTAAAAAAATTGATGTAATAACTGGATATTGCCCCTTTAAGCACTTAAACCCCCCGATTTACTCACACACACACACTGACTTTATTTGAGCAAATAGATTTTGTCATAGGCAACGAAACAAAAACATAGGTGAAGAAATAGTTCTTGGCGGGAGGGGCAAGTACTTTCCCACCAGAGGGGCAGATTTGACTCATTCTGTTCACAGAAGTATATCTGTTGGGCCACCGTTAACCTTTGGCAATAGAAAATAAGATATTTTCGTTCCAGCAATGCCGCACAAAAAGAGAAGCCATGCCCATGGCCATCATAAAAAGTCACAGGAGGTGAGTTTTCAGTTTAAAATTATTTTTTGCAGTTTAGGCTACTTTTTCAGTCAACTTTTTAAAATGAAGAGACCTAGACCTAGCCATAACTGTGCAATCGATAAAGCAACGTTCCAACACATGCATGCTTTTGGATGCAGGAATGTCCGAAGAGTAAGCGCGAGTTTTGCCTCAATTGGCGTCATCTAACTCGTAGCCAGGTAGATGTCGTACTTTTTGTGACAAACTTTGAGAAACGATTTGCTGATATCCTTATGGATAAAGGAATAGGCTATATTTACAAGAATCTGGCTTTATTTGAGGCTTTAAAAAAACGTGTTTTTGCATTACGCACGAATTGCGTAATGGTTTTGGATGAAAGGCTGTGAATGCAGTTTTACACTCGACTGTCAATTGGTTTTGCGGAAACGATAGACTCGTCGGTTAAACTTATCTAAAAAGATACAGCTATATGCCGTAGAATGCAAACCTAGCAGTCTTTTGACATCACCACAACCGCCCCATATAGACACTTCGTTTAGGGTAAGATCGTTATCAGTCTACTGTAACATTGTTTGAACATAAGGGGGTGGTTATATTCCCGAAACGTATGGGAAATAATTCTGCTTAAAAAAGACACGGGAAACAGGCTAGACTAGATGCTACACATGTTCGGACAGAGGTATCCGTAGGCTATAGTCGATTCTTCTCATCTTAACTGCTTCTCACCGTTTTTCCCATGAGCCTTGTGAGTATATGGCTATTAGCCAGCTATTTCTCATTCAACGTCTAAATGAACATAATATCCTTCAGGCAGTAATATATCTGGGCCTGTGCATCTCCATCTGAGGCAGCATTATTTTAGACAGTTGAAATACTTCCACTGTTGGAAACAAAACAGCCATTCCAACTATTGTCTTGGTAAAGTTGATGTATTAGTTTACAATGAGTAGTAGAATACACAAGAAGCCTATTGATGTGAAATGAATCACATGTTATGTAGCATAAAAAAGGGTTGGGACACATTTCTTGGCAGGCTAGAACATTATTTAGTAGGGTGTGTGACTGTTTAAACTTTAGATATGATAAAATACACATTCAGCTGCAGGCACCATTGCTTGGAAATTGACAGGTATGGAGAGACATTGGTGTTGATCACTCAATTACCTTTAACTCTTATTTGGATAAAACATCACAGTATATCCAGTCTCTGAACATCTCCTGAGTGTGCAAGTTCAAGTTGAGACAGATTCATTATTTGTTATTTACATCTTCACGTGCACATATTGGCACATAAGGAGATCATTTTTGTTATTAAAGGTTAAATAAAAAATAATTTGTGACACCAATATGGCTGTTACATACCACCATCTGAATTTTCATTAAACTTTTTACAGTATAATTTGACAGGGTTATGTTAGTTGGCTTGAAGTTGGCTTTTATGACAGGTAAATGTCACTCTTAGAATATAATAAATGGGTATAATAATATTAATAATAAATGGCATTTAGCAGATGCTTTTATCCAAAGAGACTTAGTCATGTGTGCATAGATTTTTTGTATGGGTGGCCCCAGCAAGAATCAAACCGACGATCCTGGCTTTCAAAGAAAATGGAGCATTACTTCATTGGCTTCATAACAATTATGGCTTTACTAAAAGTTAGGGACTTTACTGTAATATCCAAAACAATACTAGTAACCTATCAGACAACAATAGGTGGAGATGACCACTTCCTTCCCAGACCCAGGTGGTTTTCTGTGGCTGTAACGGAATGCTCGGGTAGATAGCCAACAACAAGAGCAGACCTTAGAACTTTCCAAGGGTACAGTTAGTTATTGTTTCAAGTTATTGTTTCAATTTCAATTTCAACAATCTTCACAGTTTGGACTGTTTGAATGGAATTGTAAAAACATTTTATCTGTGAAATATATTTATACAATTTCCAGTTAATAGAATTAATGCACTTAGTATCAAAAAATGTATTTTAGGGATTTATTTTAAATCATTTCAACTTGTATTTATATATTTCCAGTATAGCTTTCTGAAGAGGGACATGTGTGTGTCTTTTGCAACAGAGAACAGCTTCTAGTACCACACTTGGAGAGCAGCAGGTGGATGACAGGCCCTATAATACTCGAGCTGCTGCAGCCTCTAAGGCTCAGGTAAGACCCTTCTAAACAATGTTCACATCATGGTGCGGATACACATGCCAATTACCACTGTTAGTGCAGATGTGGTGCACTCAACTACACTTATGTGATGAATAACTGACTGAGAACTAAAGACCTACAGTGTCGTGAAAAAGTTGTCACGCGGAGCAGAACAGGTGAACCCAAGAGCAGACTCCGATGCGGAGACTGGGATGAGGTAACCAAGGTATTTATTGAAACACAGGGGAAAGATTGAGTGCAGGCCAAGGGAAGCTAAGGCGTGTTGCAGGAAACCGGGTGCGGAGGCTGAGGCTGGAGCGAGAGGTGTAGGACCACAGTAAGCAGGTCCGGAGTGGGATCCAAGGGAGCCGTAGAGTGGGGAATCCAGGACAGAGTAGCAGGACTGACAAGAAGTCGGACTGGAGACAGGGACCAGAGTCAGAGCGGACAGAACTGCAGCGGAGAGGAAAACAGCGTCAGGCAAGGGCAAACAGGAACAACTGGCTAGAAACATGGACTGACTGAGCAGAGATTACGATCTGGCAGTGTGGAAGAGGCAGGACTGAGTATATGCAGAGGTCTTGATTAGGGAACAGGTTGCAGCTGGTGGGGATCTGCCCTGAATCCGGCACGCCTGTCTCCACCCCCCCCCCCCCAACACACACACAGAGAGGGAGAGAGCACTGGGGGAGTGGCGGCAGGTCAAGGAGACACAGGATGAGCACTAGAGGGCGTGGCAGGAACAGATGTGACGGGACAGTGAAGCATTTTTTGTCCTTTTGGCTGTAAACTTATGGGACCAAATACTTTAATTTTAACTATTTTAATACACGTAGTTGAATTAGTCCCAATACTTTTGCTCTTCTAAAATGGGGGACCATGAACAAAAAGTGCAACAAATTTTAAGCTTTGAAATGGCCTAGTCAAAGACAAGACCTAATCCCAATTGAGATGTTGTGGCAGGACGTGAAACGAGTATCTCATGCTTGGAAACTCACAAATATCACTGAGTTAAAGCAGTTCTGCATAGATGAGTCGGACAAAATCCTCCACAGCGACGTGAGAGACGGATCAACAACTACAGGGAGCTTTTGGTTGGAGCTAAAAGTGGCACAACCAGTTATTGAGTGTAAGGGGGCAATTACTTTTTAACACAGGGTCATTGGGTGTTGCATATCTTTGTTTATGAAACAAATTCAATAATTATGCAATTGTTGTGTTATTTGTTCACTCAGGCTCCCTTGGCCCCCTCAGGCTCCTATTAGGTTTTGGTTGAAGATTTGAATTTCAGTATTAAAAATATGCAAAAGTAGAGAAAATTAGAAAAGGGGCAAATACTTTTTCACAGAACTGTACAGTATGTTAGCCTGGGAGTCAACAGCCAGACTTTAACTCTGGAGACTTTATCGCCCTCGAGTGGGGTAAAGAGGCATGTGCTCAGTTACAGGAATGAGTGGTGCAACAGGTGTTCATGCAGGCTGCTAATTTCACCATCCATTTGATGGGATCCCTTGCTTTAGCCATCTCAGTGATTTGGTTTCACAAGGCTCTCTGGGACTTTGTTTTTTTTTGGTTCTTACTTCTGTACAAGTTTTTAGTCTCAATTTTAAAGATTTTGTTGAGTTACAGTACATAAGGAAATCAGTCAATCTAAATAAATAAATGAGGCCACTTGACTGGGCATGGGTGGGCCTGGGATGGCATAGGATGACCCACTGAGGAGCCAGGCCCAGCCAATCAGAATGGGTTTTTCCCTACAAAAGGGCTTTATTACAGACAGAAATACCCCTGAATAGATCTGTATTAATTTCTAGCTGAAGGGACTTATGAGGGGACCAGGGGACTTACGACATAGCGTTTGGCAGTGGTTCCAGGTCTGGTGACACGAGCAGTATGGGACTGTAATGAACGACATGTATCTAAATATAGTGAGGAGCCCCACTTCACCCGAGACTCCAGTTACACAGACAGAAACACGCAGCCCAGGCCAAGGGAACACAGCCCAGTACAGATGTTGGGTCTTAATTTGATCATTCTTTTGTCACAGATATTTTTCTGCGCATCATAAAATTCAAATGAGCTTGAAAACCTACAGTTTTATTTCCGTGCAGGGGCAGTGGAGTCACTCGGACTAGTGCCAGCTGGTTAAAAAGCACAAGACAGATTATTAATACATGTTCTACTGCTATTGCTGGCCTGTAGGTCATGTTACAACATCATTCCAATCGACACATATGTATCTGAAATGCATCCATACATATTAACATGTGGCGTTTCATATAGCTAAATAACACAAGATAGATATTGGTCTCCACTACGGCATACAGATGTCAAGTTTATCCAAAATGCAGCCGTACAGCAGGCTACACCTAAACTATAGCCTACCCTAGCCTATCAAAACAAATTACACCCCGGCCTATAATATCAGACGTAAAACAAGATGACATTGAGAATAGTGAGGTAGCCTATGGAATGGAGCGCAATGCCGCATGAAAGAGTTGCTTTGAAAAATAACAAAATTGACTTGACTTAGTTACACATTTAAAATATGGACAGTACAGGGATATTTTACCCCCGATCGTGATAAGAAATGATCACACCAGACACTTTTATTTTAAAGACAGTTGTATTTAATGGATAACATGTATAGGACACAAATAAAATAGTAACAGTAGGCTACACCAACATTAGTTTCATTCATACAATGTGTTGGGTAAATTGCCACAGTAGATTTGCCCTGGTAAACAAGGAAATACTTTATATTGTAAGGAATGCTTGTCAAATTGATAAATCATCCTTAGTCTGTTCCAAAATAACTAAGTTATTCCGATGATAAAACCAACCAGAGGGCGAACATATCTTGAAAGACTTTGGTTGCAAGCTAGACTAACACTGATAGCATCTTTTAGGAATCTGGAATGAGGTGACCAATGATGTGTGCAATTGAGATCAGCTGTGCCGGTGAATTTATCACGTATTGATGGTTTAACAAGACATCAGCTGGCGATAATCTAGTGCCATTGATGGTTGCAATATCCCCTTTGTTATTAGATCATATTCCAATACATTCTGTAGGCCAGCCATTCGCCTATCCATTTTCAAACAATAATAGGTGTGAAAAACAATAACAGGCTACTGTTTGTGTTTCCCTGGCCGAGTTGATGAGCTGATTTGGGCCATCAGGTGATTGACTGCTGTACTCAGTTTGATGCCGGCATTTGATGTCATCCTTGTGGAATGTAAGCCTATATTATGAGGATTTAATAATTCATTTTATAAAGCTGTCAAGATATTTGTGCATTTGAGCTTATCCAAAAACGATTTTGTTGATCTTAGATTGGAACCCATGCTGACTCTGGCATATGTGTGCTGAACCACACAGCCACTGAGGCCACCAATAATGTATTCTGCTTATTGCTTGCATTAAACATATACTGAAAATAAATATAAGGGGGTAATATATTTGATTGGAGATGTTTAATATGAGTCTTGAAGGAGAGTTTACAGTCTAGCCAGACACCTAGGTATTTATAGTTGTCCACATATTCTAGGTCGGAAGCGTCCAGGGTGGTGATGCTAGTCGGGCGGGCGGGTGCGGGCAGCGAACGGTTGAAAAGCATGCATTTGGTTTTACTAGCGTTTAAGAGCAGTTGGAGGCCACGGAAGGAGTGTTGTATGGCATTGAAGATCGTTTGGAGGTTAGTTAGCACAGTGTCCAAGGAAGGGCCAGAAGTATACAGAATGGTGTCATATGCGTAGTGGTGGATGAGGGAATCGCCCGCAGCAAGAGCGACATCATTGATATATACAGAGAAAAGAATACTGTCTTTTATCGATGGCGGTTATGATATCGTTTAGTACCTTGAGCGGGGTTGAGGTGCACCCGTGACCGTCTCAGAAGCCGGATTGCATAGCGTAGAAGGTACAGTGGGATTTCGAAATGGTCAGTGATCTGTTTATTAACTTGGCTTTTGAAGACTTTAGATAGGCAGGGCAGGATGGATATAGGTAACAATTTGGGTCTAGGGTGTCACCCCCTTTGAAGAGGGGGATGACCGTGGCAGCTTTCCAATCTTTAGGGATCTCGGACAATACGAAAGAGAGGTTGAACAGGCTGGTAATAGGAGTTACAACAATGGCGGCGGATTGTTTTAGAAATAGAGGGTCCAGATTGTCTAGCTCAGCTGATTTGTACGGGTCCAGGTTTTGTAGCTCTTTCAGAACATTTGCTGTCTGGATTTGGGTGAAGGAGAAGCTGGGGAGGCTTGGGCAAGTAGATGCAGGGGAGGCGGAGCTGTTTGCCGGGGTTGGAGTAGTCTGGAGGAAGGCATGGCCAGCCGTTGAGACATGCTTATTGAAATGTTCAATTATCATGGATTTATCAGTGGTGACCGTGTTACCTAGCCTCAGTGCAGTGGGCAGCTGGGAGGAGGTGCTCTGGTTCTCCATGGACTTTACAGTGTCCAAAAACTTTTTGGAGTTAGAGCTACAGGATGCGAATTTCTGCTTGAAAAAGCTAGCCTTTGCTTTCCTGACTAACTGCATGTATTTGTTCCTGACTTCCCTGAACAGTTGCATATCGTGGGGACTATTCGATGCTATTGCATTCCGCCACAGAATGTTTTTGTACTGGTCAAGGGCAGTCAGGTCTGGAGTGAACCAAGGTTTATATCTGTTCTTAATTCTGCATTTTGTGAACAGGGCTTGCTTATCTAAGATGGTGATGAAATTACTTTTAAAGAATGACCAGGCATCCCCGATTGATGGGATGAGGTCAATATCCTTCCAGGATACCTGGGCCAGGTCGATTAGAAAGGCCTGCTCGCAGAAGTGTTTTAGGGAGCGTTTGACAGTGATGAGGGGTGTTCGTTTGACCTCGGACCCATAATGGATACAGCCAATGAGGCAGTGATCGCTGAGATCCTGATTGAAAACAGCAGAGGTGTATTTGGAGGTCAAGTTGGTCAGGATAATGTTTATGAGGGTTCCCATGTTTACAGATTTACGGTTGTACCTGGTGGGTTCCTTGATGATTTTTGTGAGATTGAGGGCATCTATATTAGGATTATAGGACTGCCGATATATAAGCATATCCCAGTTTAGGTCACCTAACAGAACGAACTCTGAAGCTAGATGGGGGGCGATCAATTCACAAATGGTGTCCAGGGCACAGCTGGGAGCAGAGGGGGTTGATAGCAGGTGACAACAGTGAGAGACTTATTTCTGGAGAAGTTCAAACTGTTTTCGTATAGACCTGGAAAGTATGACAGAACTTTGCAGGCTATCTCTGCAGTAGATTGCAATTCCTCCCCCTTTGGCAGTTCTATCTTGACGATAAATGTTGTAGCTGGGTATGGAAATCTCAGAATTGTTGGTGGCCTTCCTGAGCCAGGATTCAGACACGGCAAGGACATCAGGGTTAGCAGAGTGTGCTAAAGCTGTGAGTAAAACAAATATAGGGAGGAGGCTTCTGATGTTGACATGCATGAAACCAATGTTTTTTCGATCACAGAAGTCAACAAATGAGGGTGCCTGGGGACACGCAGGGCCTGGGTTTACCTCCACATCACCCGAGGAACAGAGTAGGATGAGGGTACGGCTAAAGGCTATCAAAACTGGTCGCCTAGAGCGTTGGGGACAAAGAATTAAAGGAGCCGATTTCTGTGTGTGGTAGAATAGATTCAGGGCATAATGTGCAGACAGGGGTATGGTGGGTTACGGGTACAGCGGAGGTAAGCCCAGGCACTAAGTGATGATAAGAGAGGTTGTATCTCTGGATAAGCTGGTTATAATGCGTGAGGTCACCGCATGTGTGGGAGGTGGAATAAAGGAGGTATCAGAGGTATAATGAGTGGATCTAGGGGCTCCATTGTAAACTAAAACAATGATAACTAACCTAAACAACAGTATACAAGGCATACTGACATATGAGAGAGACATACAGCGAGGCATAAAGTAATCACAGGTGTTGATTTGGAGAGCTAGCTAAGACAACAACGGGTGAGACAACAACAGTTAATCAGCTGGTAAAATGCCTCATGTTTGGCGGCTGCGGTTGTTTGGGGTATTGAGGCTCTGTTTCGCAAAGCACAACATTCCCAGCTGGACTCTGGGGAGGCCTGGCTAACCGGATGTTCGTTCCTGATTCGGTCCCAAGTCCTGGAATGGGCTCACTCCTCCAGGCTTAACTGTCATCCTGGTGCTCATCGTACCCTGGCTTTTCTTTGACAGCGCTTCTGGTGGCCCATATTTCACCATGGCTCCTGATGTCTCGGTCTTTGTCGCTGCCTGCATGGTGGGTTCCCAAAGCAAGACTCCATGTCAAGCACTGTCTGGTCTCCGTCAGACACTTCCTGTTCCTCATCGCCCCTGGTCCCATATTTCCCTGGATTTTGTTACCGGGCTTCCTCCGTCAGATGGCAACACCCCAATCCTGATGGTGGTTGACAGGTTCTCCAAGGCCACCCATTTTATCCCTCTTCCTAAATGACCTTCCGCCAAGGAGACGGCCCAGCTCAACGTCTTCCGAATCCATGGACTCCCGGTCGACATTGTCTCAGATCGGGGGCCTCAGTTTTCGTCCCGGTTCTGGATGGCGTTCTGCACCCTTATCAGGTTGTCAGGCCAGCAAGTCCTCCGGGTTTCATCCCCAGTCCAACGGCCAGTCGGCGCGAGCTAATCAAGATATGAAGATGGTACTCCGGTGTCTTGTTGCCAGTAACCCCACCACCTCAAGTCAGCAACTGGTCTGGGTGGAATATGCCAGGAACACTCTCCCCTGCTCGGCTACTGGACTGTCCCCCTTCGAATGCTCCGTGGGATATCAGCCCCTGCTCTTTCCAGAGCAATAAGTGGAGGTCAACATACCTTCAGCCCAGATGTTCGTCCGTCTCTGTCGGCGTACCTGGAAAAGAGCTCGGGTGGCTCTTCTCAAGACAACCTCTAGGTATCGTTGATATGCAGACCGCCACCAGACTCTGGCTCCTCGCTGTCGGGCCAAGGGTATGGTTGTGCACCCACCTACCCCCTCCGGGCAGAATCCTGTAAACTTTCCCCCGTGTCATTGGTCCTTTCCCCATTTCGAGAGTCATTCGTCCCACTGCTGTCCATCTGCTGTTGCCCTGTCCCCTCCGTGTTCACCCTACTTCATGTGTCCAGGATTAAGCCCTTGTCTCACAGTCCTCTGTCTTGCGTTTTCTAGGCCCATCTCTCCCCTGGGTCATCGATGGCCAGCCGGCATATACGGTGAGACGCCTCCTGAGGGTTCGACCACAGGGCAGGGATTTCCAGTACCTGGTTGACTGGGAGGGTTATGGTCCGGAGGAGAGGTGCTGGGTTCCTGCTAAAGACATCCTGGACCTGACCTTCATCGCCAATATTAAACATTAAAACAATTCTCCCCTCGCCACCTTGATTAATGAAAATATTCTTGGCAAATGCTTTCGCTTTCGTCTGTCTTGCGCCGGTCTAAGAATTTCACCTCTAGCTGCACAATACGAATGCATTTGCCAAGAATGGTCAGCCAGGTATGTGCCCAGGTCGGATGCCAGGTGGCGTCCCTAAAGGGGGAGGGGGGTACTGTCATGCACGGATCTGTTTCACCTGTTCTTGTGATTGTCCCCACCTCCTCCAGGTGTTGCTTATTTTCCAGAGTGTATTTATTCCTGTGTTTACTGTCTCTCTATGCCAGTTCGTCTTGTATGTTTTCATGTCAACCAGCGTGTTTTCTATTCTCTTTTTCTTGTCTTCCCGGTTTTGACCCTTGCCTGTTTTCCTGGACACCATACCAACCTGCCTGCCCTGACATCGAGCCTGTCTTCCACTATTTACCTCTTGGACTCAGAATCTGGTTTTGACCTTTTGCCTGTCCACGACCATTCTCTTGCCTACTCCTTTTGGATTATAAATAAACTATAAAGACTCTAACTATCTGCCTCCTGTGTTTGCATCTGGGTCTCACCTTGTGCCCTTATAGAACCAGGGTGGACACTAACCTGCCCCAGAGCAGACTGTCACAATCTTCTAGCTTTCAATAACGCACCCAGACATGCATGGAGGGCACATGCAAAAGTACATACATGCACAACATTCAAATATGTGCACACTAATTCCCTTCAGAGAATTTAGATTTGCTTCATGTTATTGACTTTAATTTAAATATATCTTATCAAGTGATTCAAATCGAGCTGGTGGTAGTTCACAATGATTATTACCGACACTTGGGGGACAAAAGTAGTCAAATCTCTGAAACAAAACGCAACCATTTGGTGTTTTTAAATGACCATTTTGCCTCAGCTGCTCATCAATTTGAAAGAATAGTTTCTGGGAGTACCTTATTTACCTCAAAACAGACTATATTCAATTACGCAATCCCAGATACACATTCTCTAGTTTCATTTTAACCATTTTATGTATATGATGTACTAAGTAGCTTGCAAAAATCAATGATTATCTTGATCCCTACTTATTGCAGAATAATTAACCTATATTAACTTGACAATTGTTTCTGGTGTTATCCCTAAGATTTAGGAAACGGCTCATGTCCTCCCCCCTACACAAAGAAGGAGATCATTCTGACGTAGAGAAATTGGATGTTAGTTATCTTGCTTTTCCAAAGTTTTAGAATCCTTGGCCAACTCTCAGCTAATAACTTTAAACTTCTCATTCTATTCTAAATGTTCACCAGTCTGGATTTAGACCTGGACATTTGTAACGCTCAATGAGTGAATGGGTGTGGAGTCAGGCGCAGAGAGCAAAGGATGCGGGAAAAAACACGCTTTAATGTCCAAAAACTCACAGGAACAAAATAGTATTACCCAACACAGGTGTAACTATAAAACAAAATAGTACCCTATTGTGAAATACAAGGACAGCGAGAAAACCCGACAAAACACTAACCACTCTCACAACTACAGATGAACAGGTGAAACCAATTAAACAAAACCAAACGAACACAGAACAAAGGATTGGTGGCAGCTAGTAGACCGGCGACGACGACAGCCAAGCGCCACCCGAACCAGAAGGGGAGCCACCGTCGGTAATATTCGTGACAACATTGCATAGTTTCAGCTGCTCCGCTTGTTCTAGATCAGTGGTTCCCAAACTTTTTATAGTCCCGTACCCCTTCAAACATTCAAACTCCAGCTAGCACTAGGGTCAGCCCGCACTCAAATGTTTTTTTTGCCATCATTGTAAGCCTGCCACACACACTATGCTATACATTTATTAAACATAAGAATGAGTGTGTTTTTGTCACAACCCGGCTTGTGGGAAGTGACAAAGAGTTCTTATAGGACCAGCGCACAAATAATAATCAATAATTTTGCACTTTATTTAACCATCTTACATAAAACCTTACATAAAACCCAAATTGTGAATAAATCACCACAGGTTAATGAAAAGGGTGTGCTTTAAAGGATGTACATAACTCTGCAATGTTGGGTTGTATTGGAAAAAGTCTGTCTTAAATCATTTTCCACACAGTCTGTGCCTGTATTTAGTTTTCATTCTAGTGAGGGTCACATAGGTACGTGGTTGCAAAGGGGATCAGTGTCTTAACAGCGCGATTTGCCAAGGCAGGATACTTTGAGCGCAGCCCAATCCAGAAATCTGGCAGTGGCTTCTGATTAAATTTTCACAGAACTTGTTGCAATTTTGATGAGGCTCTTTTGTTCAGATATCGGTAAGTGGACTGGAGGCAGGGCATGAAAGGGATAACAAATCCAGTTGTTTGTGTCATCCGTTTTGGGAAAGTACCTGTGTAATTGCGCACACAACTCACTAAGGTGCTTCGCTTTATCACATTTGACATTGTCCGTAAGGTTGAGTTCATTTGCACACAAAAAATCATACAACGATGGAAAGACCTGTGTGTTGTCCTTGTTAATGGAGACATAGAAGAGCTCCAACTTCTTAATCATAGCCTCAAATTTGTCCCGCGCGTTGAATATAGTTGCGGAAAGTCCCTGTAATCCTAGATTCAGATCATTCAGGCGAGAAAAAACATCACCCAGACAGGCCAGTTGTATGAGAAACTCGTCATCATGCAAGCAGTCAGACAAGTAAAAATTATGGTCAGTAAAAAAAAACTTAAAGCTTGTCTCTTTATTCCCCCCAAAAATGTGTCAATACTTTGCCACTTGATAACCAGCGCACTTCTGTATGTTGTAACAGCGGTACGTGGTCGCTGCCCATATCATGGCATAGTGCAGAAAATACAAGAGAATTCAGGGGCCTTGCTTTAATAAAGTTAAACATTTTCACTGTAGTGTCCAAAACGTCTTTCAAGCTGTCAGGCATTCCCTTGGCAGCAAGAGCCTCTCGGTGGATTTGCTTGCACATGCGTTACCACTCCACTATGTCTCCCTGTCTTGGCTTTTGCGCCATCAGTACAGATACCCACATGAGCAGCAGCTACGTTTGACTACATACAGACTGTTCCTGGAATTCCTGCGAAAGAGTAAAGGTTAATGTGATTGGATGTTAATTATTTGACTAGGCCCCCTGTATTTGACATTGTGTTGTTACTTCGCTGAACACTAGATGGTTTAATTTTATTTTTGGCAGTGAAATGAGGCTACTCAGGCAAGAAAAAAACCTCACCCAAATGTACAGCACCGTTGGATAATATAAATGGACTGTTTGAAAATGTGAAGAGAAAAAAAAATGTTAGAGCTGCAATCTGACTTTGTTGCCGTACATGTTGGTTTAGAAGTTGTATTTAATGTGGGCAAGACTAAAAACACGTTCTGTAATTCTTGCAAAAATGTTTCAAATGGACTACATATTTATTCATTAGATGGTTTTTCCATCGATTGGGTTCCCGCCTATAAATATCTCGGCATTTGGATTGACAGACTTTATGTAAAAACTCAAATACAGCTGAGCTCGTTAATAAGCTAAGAATACAAGTGGGGATTTTTTTAAAGAGATCTCTCTGTCCCTCTGTCTCAGGAAGCAAAATTTACAGTCAACTTTCCTGCTAGTTCTTGACTATAGTGACACCATTTATCAGATTGCAGCAGCCTTAAACCTTTGGAATCCATCTGCCATAGCGCCCTTCACTTTATCACAGGTGACAGTTTTAATACTCAACCCTGCATCCTGTATTAAAAGGTATGGCTGGTCCTCATTAAAGTCTTGTAGATCACTTCATTATTCCCTTTTTGTTTTCAGAACTCGACTACACAAGCTTCCGACTTACCTAACTTCTCTGTTAAGATATAAAAGAACCAACCTTGTGAACGGATTTGGTATAACTCTTGAGGTTCCTCGGGTCTCCACTGAACTAGGTAAATCCGTTTTAAAGCACCTCATTTCTGGAACAAACTAAAAAATACATTTAAATTGGATGTTCTGGTGCCACTCTGACAATTTAAAATATAGATTGGGGACCTTCTAATTGAGGAATGTAATTGTTTTTGTTGAATATTTGTTTTGTGATGTATTTTAATTGTTTTATATTGTATTTGATTTTACATTTTGTATAAGAAATTGTGTAGGCAAGGCTCCCTTGTGGCAGAGACCCTGGTCAAATCAAATCAAATTTTATTTGTCACATACACATGGTTAGCAGATGTTAATGCGAGTGTAGTGAAATGCTTGTGCTTCTAGTACCGACAATGCAGTAATAACCAACAAGTAATCTAACTAACAATTCCAAAACTACTGTCTTATACAGTGTAAGGGGATAAAGAATATGTACATAAAGATATATGAATGAGTGATGGTACAGAGCAGCATAGGCAAGATACAGTAGATGGTCTCAAGTACAGTATATACATATGAGATGAGTATGTAAACAGAGTGGCATAGTTAAAGTGGCTAGTGATACATGTATTACATAAAGATGCAGTAGATGATATAAAGTACAGTATATACGTATACATATGAGATGAATAATGTAGGGTATGTAAACATTATATTAGGTAGCATTGTTTAAAGTGGCTAGTGATATATTTTATATGGTCTCAATGGTGACTCCCTGCTTAAATAAAGGGAAAATAAAGTAAAAACAAAACAGGTTCCAGTATGTCTATGTTGTTCCCCTAGGTGCAACAGCTGGTTTTACAGGCTTGGTGATCTTACACAACAAATCTTTAAAGGTGTGTCTGAAAGCGTGAGTGTGCTTGATGATGTGTGGACAAGACAAGTCTGGAATGTGTGTTTGTGTGTCTCAGTGTCTATCTATGTATGTTTGAATATGTAAGCTGTAAGAGTAGTGAGGCCACATTTAGATGCAACTGGTGGCAGAAGTGGGATCTGCAATAGCAACAGGTGCCTCCAGGTTCTAAAATGGTTACTCTGGCTGCATTTAGACAGGCATCCCACTTCTGATCTTTCTTTCACTAATTGGTCTTTTGACCACTTAGATTAGCTATGAAAAGGAACTGATGTGAAATTATCTGATGTTATTGGTCAAAATACCAATTATTGGAAATAAAAACAATTGTGTATAAAACCTGACAGGGATGACTGACAGGGGGCGCTGTATTGAAGCCACCACGCAGTGATATTAGCACTCCTCAATTGTAAAAAAAATATTTTGAAAGCTATAGAAATGCATTTATTAATGTCTACATTCGTTTTTGACACTTAAAAAAAATAGATACCTTAATGCACACTTTTAAATTATATTATGTGAACTAAAGTATTTTTGTTGTTGAGAGTACTAATGTTACTGTCCCCATGACAACAACAAAAACACAGGTACATTTATCTTTGAAAAATTTAATTTAAATACTGTAGAATTCCATTCATTCCTCTCAATGGCCAATGCATACTATTCAGAGTTGATATACGTCATTGGTCTAAACCCAGCCTATGTGTTTACATACTGTATCTATTGCCTGACCAATGCACTGAAGATATAATTCACTGCTTGGTTCGTTCAATATCATTTTACAGGTACCATAGAGTTCTTTCACAATCTCAGTCATCTGGTCTTACTCCGTTTCTCACACTCAGTGTCCTGAGGTATATGGTGCAATGGGAGTGGCGTGGGTTCGAGGTACCTATTGACTAAGGTGCCTCGTGGTCAGTATTAGAACTGCTCCTACACCTGGTAGTTTAATACTGAGACTACACCTAGCTAGTAGTTTAATACGGAGACTACATTCTGTCACAATGACTCACTAAAAGACTGCATTGTCTACCCACCCCACCCAAAGATTACTCACAGGAACATAGTGAGGTCATGGATTAGGTACAGTGCCTTGCGAAAGTATTCGGCCCCCTTGAACTTTGCGACCTTTGCGAATAGTGCAGGTGCATTTATACGGAGACTTGATTACACACAGGTGGATTGTATTTATCATCATTAGTCATTTAGGTCAACATTGGATCATTCAGAGATCCTCACTGAACTTCTGGAGAGAGTTTGCTGCACTGAAAGTAAAGGGGCTGAATAATTTTGCACGCCCAATTTTTCAGTTTTTGATTTGTTAAAAAAGTTTGAAATATCCAATAAATGTCGTTCCACTTCATGATTGTGTCCCACTTGTTGTTGATTCTTCACAAAAAAATACAGTTTTATATCTTTATGTTTGAAGCCTGAAATGTGGCAAAAGTTTGCAAAGTTCAAGGGGGCCGAATACTTTCGCAAGGCACTGTATATTTCTCTGCGATAAAATGGAGTGAGGGGATTGTTCTGTGCACTCTCAGCAGTTTATAATTACACCACAATCTGACATGAGGGAAAGATAATAGATACTAGAACGGATGCCTACACGTGCAATACCTGCAGGCAAGGCAGGTGGATATTTACATTTATGTTGAACTTGTTTGAGTTCCCTTTATCTACAGTCCACTCAAAGCACATTGCATTGTATATAGACCAGGACTATGGACGAACACCATGTTTCTGACATACGTACTATTCAAATTTTGTGAATAGGCGTCACATTGAGGACTCACATCAAATTAAAAGTTGTTTGTTTAAGACAAGCGAGTCGAATGAAGGCAGGTAAAGGTAACACCCATACCTCCAGTCCTCACAGAGCTATTTGTCGCAGATCTTTGCACACCCAAGAACTAAGCATAGCTACTGAGAAACTGCAATAGAAGCTATGTGACTTCGTTGTTTTGATTCTGTGTGCTCGTCTCCGGACAGTGGAATACTATCCTCTTCCAGGAGCCTCTAACCATTGGTGGTTATGATAACACAGTCTACAAAGTCCAAGTTGAACTTGGCCATATTTTGATTTAAAAAAATGCCCCTGCCTCCTCCTAATGAGCTTGTCCTGTTGTTTGCACAACTTATCTCTTGTTGCTTAGTGATTGTATGAGTTGTATTCCATGTGGAAGTGGGTGTGTGCTTTTCCTCTGTGGATAACTTATTTTATTTTTATTTTACTAGGCAAGTCAGTTAAGAACAAATTCTTATTTTCAATGACGGCCTGTTCAGGCGGCCTGACAGATTTGTACCTTGTCAGCTCGGGGATTTGAACTTGCAACCTTTTAATTACTAGTCCACCGCTCTAACCACTAGCCTACCCTGCCGCCCCGGCTGTTTGCTGTATTGGTTTATGTGTGAATTTACGGTTTTATGGGTTTCTTTCCTGTCAGTGCATTTTAGCACAGTGCGTGTATGCACATTTGTGTGTTTGAGTGTGTTCATGTATGTGCATTTTTATTTATTGGTGTATGTGTGTGCTCACACATGTCGGTCTTCTCTGAGAAGGTACTCAGATGTGGCCGGATGTCAGGCGCTGTCACTCTTCTATCAGAGTCTTTCTCTTTATAGCTCAAGCTCTACTGAATGCAGACTTGGTTTCAAATACTATTTGTCATCTTTTAAATACTTTTTTAGCGTTTCCTTTTGTCTACCTGAGTGCCAGATGGGCAGGGTTTGCAGTCTGACTTTTTTCATTGGTTCTTTAAGCCATGCAAGCTATTAAAAAAAAGGATAGAAAAATTATTTGAAATGATTTGAACCCAGGTCTTACTGACTGCTATGTGTGCCTTCCCTTTACCCCTGCTCTGCTCCCTGTCCCTCCCCTTTTCTCCCTGTTCCCTCCCCTTCCCCTGACCCCTGTTCTGCTCCCTGCCCCTTCTCCCTGTTCCCTCCCCTTCCCTAATCAAGGCTGGGAACTATGCTGCAGTTCACAGAGTAGGTACAGAGTAGGAACAGTCAGACACATACACTCACACAGACAGACGGTGAACATGGGCCAGTTACTCAGCTGGATCCGAGCTCCTCGGGACAATCAAGCCTTACAGGATGTGGCCGTGGAACAACAGGTGAGCTTTCATAATGCAACTCTGCTCACAGGTTAGAGAGGTGTCTGTGTGTGTGCACAAGTTGGAGCGAGTGTTTTTTTAGCATAAAGAAAGTTTGCGTCCGTGAAAAGGTGTCCATGGATGCGTGCGTGTCTGTATTTGTGAATGAGAGCTCTTTAGTGTGTGTGTGTGTATTGTTTTGTATGTTTAGTAGCGAGCTTATATGGGAAGGCAAGTCACAAAAAAAGTTTTGCTGGCATTAATCCAAGTCAGACATCTATCCCTGGGGTGTTTTCATTAAACGTTTTGCAACAGAAACCGTTTACTCCAAATGGAAAATGTTTTGCAACTAAAACAAGAGTTTCTATTGGATAAATTCAGGTAAAGTCCCTCCCCGTTTTGTTACGTTTTCTCTATTTGCTTCCATTTGGTTCTTAATTAAATGGTAAAAGGTTTCTGTTGCAAGACATAATGAATACACCCTGCTCGAGCTTAGAGAGGAGGAGGAGGAGGAGGAGGAGGAGGGAAGTGGCGTTGGAATACAGAACAGTCTGTATTATATTAAACTGAGACAAAGACAAAAGCTTTGCTGTGCTCTTCACAAAGCACCAGCAAAAGTATGTGTTGCTTCCAGTTGTGTCAGTGTGTCTATTTCTGAAGCATTGAAAATCATGGTAGTTGAAGTCTGTCAACCTCTGAACAGAAGAACAGTACAGTCTGTACTGTTGTCATGAATAGAGGATATTGCACCAAGGCGAAGACAAGGTCTGTGCTCTTCACGTGGCCCAGAAAAGTGTGTTGCTTCCAGTTATGTCAATGCGTCAGTCTCTGTAGTTTATTCATTTGCCCATTTTTTGTTGTGTGTGTGTGTGTGTGTGTGTGTGTGTGTGTGTGTGTGTGTGTGTGTGTGTGTGTGTGTGTGTGTGTGTGTGTGTGTGTGTGTGTGTGTGTGTGTGTGTGTGTTGGTTAGGGTATGATACAATCAACCAATCAAATATATTTTACTATTTTTACCATCATTATTATTATTACCTGGTCATACACTATTACCTGATCATAAATTATTACCTGGTCATACACCATTATCTGTTCATACATTATATCTGGAGATACATTATATCTGGACATACATTATTACCTGGACATACACCATTATCTGGACATACATTATTACCTGATCACTTCATTATTACCTGGTCATACACCATTATCTGGACATACATTATTACCTGGACATACATTATTACCTGGTCATACACCAGTATCTGGACATACATTATTACCTGATCATGCATTATTACCTGGTCATACACCATTATTACCTGGACATACATTATTACCTGGTCAAACACCACTATCTGGACATACATTATTACCTGGGCATACACCATTATCTGTACATACATTATTACCTGGGCATACACCATTATCTGGACATACATTATTACATGGACATACACCATTATCTGGACCTACATTATTACCTGGTCATACACCATTATCTGGACATACATTATTACCTGGCCATACACCATTATCTGGACATACACCATTATCTGGACCTACATTATCACCTGGTCATACACCATTATCTGGACATACATTATTACCTGGTCATACACCATTATCTGGACATACACTATTACCTGGATATACATTATTACCTGGTCATACACTATTATCTGGACATACATTATTACCTGATCATACACCATTATCTGGACATACACTATTACCTGGGCATATATTATTTCCTGGTCATACACCATTATCTGGACATACATTATTACCTGATCATACATTATTACCTGGACATACATTATTACCTGGTCATACACTATTATCTGGATATACATTATTACCTGATCATGCATTATTACCTGGTCATACACTATTACCTGGTCATACATTATTACCTGGTCATAAAACCATTATCTGGACATACACCATTATCTGGTCATACATTATTCCCTGCACATACATTATTACCTGCAGATGGATTATTACCTGGTAATACAATACCTGGTCATACATTATTATTATTGGGGTGGCAGGTAGCCTAGCGGTTATGGCGTTAGACTAGTAACGGGAAGGTTGCTAGATCAAATCCCCAAGCTGACAAGGTAAAAATCTGTTGTTATGCCCCTGAACAAGGCAATTAACCCACCGTTCCTAGGCCGTCATTGCAAATAAGAATTAAATAAGTATTATGGGTTTACCTTGTCACTTAAGGGCCAGTATGAGCAGCTAATGTTCTATTCCTTAATGTTTGTTTATTTGTCATGGTGCAACATTGAATAGGTGTTTATGATGATAGACACATTAACCAATAGAAATACATGAACATTGAATACATATTTCTGCAGTGGAGAGTGGAAACATGACCAACCCTGTTACATGTGTATAATTCTAATAGTGGAATATGTTCAGGCATGTTTTTGAAAATAGTTCCCATGTTTTTTGTTGTTGTTGAGTTACAGTTGCTTATGAGTTGGGTATGTTTGTATTTGTGCATGTGTTCTGGTAGTATTTGTATGATAACACAAGTATCAGTTTTGTGTTAATGATTTGCAATAATGACATGCTCACTGGCTCTCTTATGCTCTGGTTGTATAAAAGCACCTCTGGGAGGGTTTCCAAGCCTTTGGGCTTACCTGATAATGTGCTGTTTACCAGGGCATTGAACAACTTGGCATTTGACTATTTGCTTGCTCGAGTTCTTGTGTTTTGGGGGGGATTCTTGGCTCTGCTTTGGGCTAGTTGGGGTACTTTCCCAGACTTTTGTTGTCAACATACTGACTGTGCCCTCTGCCATTCAGGCTCAGAATCATCTGCTGCTTTCATCACACACACAGGAAACAGCCACAGGGGAAATGTATCTGTGATACACATACCCAATACATTTCCTAAGCACACATTCAGCATGTAACTATATAACTTTAAGCTGTACAAAACATGCTTTTCACAATATATACTGTATGTATTTAAATCTGTTGCTTCTCTAACATCTAATATATCGACACAGTATTGTTTACATGGATCTCAAGTCATGTTACACAATGAATATAGGAACATATTCACACCAAAAATGTAAAGGCCTATTATAGATCCAGTTAAGTAAAGGCCCGTTTTGTGGCAATGTGTGGATGTGTCTGTTGTATTGACCAGAGCTCTAATGTGTGGATGTGTCTGTTGTATTGACCAGAGCTCTAATGTGTGGTTGTGTCTGTTGTATTGACCAGAGCTCTAATGTGTGGATGTGTCTGTTGTGTTGACCAGAGCTGTAAAGAGGGGAGGGATCTGTATTCCAGCATGTGGAAATATCTGTGGTATCCTGAGGTGTGTGTGTGTGTGTGTTTTTGTGTTTCCCTTTGAATACATTCAGTATTATGTGTTTCTGTGTGCATCAGAAAGACAGTCCAGCCTTTAGATTTCTCGTTCCACTGTCAGTTTGGCTTGAACCTGACTGATGATCCAATAATGACATGCTCAGTGGCTCTCTCATGCTCTGATTGTATAAAACTCTGGGAGGGTTTCCAAGCCTTTGGGCTTACCTGAGAATGTGCTATTTACCAGGGTGTTGAACAACATGGCATTTGACTTCACTTGCTCGTTTGTTCTCCTGTCTATTTCCATCTATTATGGTTGAGGCAAACCCTGGCTCTGTCCCAATACTCTAAGATAACTTCCTTTCCTTGCTTCCTTTCGCATCCTTCCCTTGTTCCTTTCCTTCATTGCCACTGATAGGTGATCTTGGCAAAAGGACAGCTCTATTTGCTGGTACCAGATATATTTTAGTTTAACAGGAATGGACAGGCAATGTCCTGAGTAATCACACGCCCTGTAAAGTGTTGAGGTAATGCAGGTTGGCATTTATTGAAATTACTCATGCACTGGAGGCAGCTCTGTGGAGTGGTCACTAGCTGGCAGAGCCACAAAGTCATAAAATCTGATTTTAAACTTAACCACACTGCTAACCCTGAATTAAATTAAGACAGACAGACAGACAGACAAACATAGAGAGACATACATACATATATCATGAATATAGCGAGTACCATCCCCCACTCTCTCACCGACTCTCTCTTCCCCCTACACCCAGGTTCTGTTATCTCAGGTCTAAATTCCTAGAGGAGACTCTCTCCTCATTGCCAGGCAGTATACAGTGCCTTGCGAAAGTATTCAGCCCCCTTGAACTTTGCGACCTTTTGCCACATTTCAGGCTTCAAACATAAAGATATAAAACTGTATTTTTTTGTGAAGAATCAACAACAAGTGGGACACAATCATGAAGTGGAACGACATTTATGGGATATTTCAAACTTTTTTAACAAATCAAAAACTGAAAAATTGGGCGTGCAAAATTATTCAGCCCCTTTACTTTCAGTGCAGCAAACTCTCTCCAGAAGTTCAGTGAGGATCTCTGAATGATCCAATGTTGACCTAAATGACTAATGATGATAAATACAATCCACCTGTGTGTAATCAAGTCTCCGTATAAATGCACCTGCACTGTGATAGTCTCAGAGGTCCGTTAAAAGCGCAGAGAGCATCATGAAGAACAAGGAACACACCAGGCAGGTCCAAGATACTGTTGTGAAGAAGTTTAAAGCCGGATTTGTATACAAAAAGATTTCCCAAGCTTTAAACATCCCAAGGAGCACTGTGCAAGCGATAATATTGAAATGGAAGGAGTATCAGACCACTGCAAATCTACCAAGACCTGGCCGTCCCTCTAAACTTTCAGCTCATACAAGGAGAAGACTGATCAGAGATGCAGCCAAGAGGCCCATGATCACTCTGGATGAACTGCAGAGATCTATTCCTGAGGTGGGAGACTCTGTCCATAGGACAACAATCAGTCGTATATTACACAAATCTGGCCTTTATGGAAGACTGGCAAGAAGAAAGCCATTTCTTAAAGATATCCATAAAAAGTGTTGTTTAAAGTTTGCCACAAGCCACCTGGGAGACGCACCAAACATGTGGAAGAAGGTGCTCTGGTCAGATGAAACCAAAATTGAACTTTTGGCAGCAATGCAAAACATTATGTTTGGCGTAAAAGCAACACAGCTCATTACCCTGAACACACCATCTCCACTGTCAAACATGGTGGTGGCAGCATCATGGTTTGGGCCTACTTTTCTTCAGCAGGGACAGGGAAGATGGTTAAATTGATGGGAAGATGGATGGAGCCAAATACAGGACCATTCTGGAAGAAAACCTGATGGAGTCTGCAAAAGGCCTGTAAAGGCGTTCTTCATTTGTCGCAAGAAAGTCGGACCGAAATGCAGCGTGGTGGTTACTCATGTCTTTTAATGAAATGAATCGCGGTACATGAAATAACTGAGACAAATACAAAAACAACAAAACGGAACGTGAAACCTAATTACAGCCTATCTGGTGAAACTACACAGAGACAGGAACAATCACCCACGAAATACACAGTGAAACCCAGGCTACCTAAATACGGTTCCCCATCAGAGACAACAAGAATCACCTGACTCTGATTGAGAACCGCCTCAGGCAGCCAAACCTAAACTAAACACACCCCTAATCAACCACAATCCCAATGCCTACAAAAACCCCAATACGACAACACAATAACATAAACCCATGTCACACCCTGGCCTGACCAACTAATTAACTAAAACACAAAATACTAAGACCAAGGCGTGACAAGACCTGAGACTGGGACGGCGATTTGTCTTCCAACAAGACAATGATCCAAAACATAAAGCAAAATCTACAATGGAATGATTCAAAAATAAACATATCCAGGTGTTAGAATGGCCAAGTCAAAGTCCAGACCTGAATCCAATCGAGAATCTGTGGAAAGAACTGAAAACTTCTGTTCGCAAATGCTCTCCATCCAACCTCACTGAGCTCGAGCTGTTTTGCAAGGAGGAATGGGAAAAAATTTCAGTCTCTCGATGTGCAAAACTGATAGAGACATACCCCAAGCGACTTACAGCTGTAATCGCAGCAAAAGGTGGTGCTACAAAGTATTAACTTAAGTGTGCTAAATAATTTTGCACGCCCAATATTTCAGTTTTTGATTTGTTAAAAAAGTTTGAAATATCCAATAAATGTCGTTCCACTTCATGATTGTGTCCCACTTGTTGTTGATTCTTCACAAAAAAATACAGTTTTATATCTTTATGTTTGAAGCCTGAAATGTGGCAAAAGGTCGCGAAGTTCTAGGGGGCCGAATACTTTCGCAAGGCACTGTATATAGAGAGAGAGTTTCATAGTAGAACAAAGGAACTTCTTCTACAGCACATAACTTGAGAACTGAACAATATCCATGTTTTGGTGAATGTGTAAATGTTCGGTGGAGAAGCCAGCTACGACCGGTCCGTTTTGTTTCATGTTGTGACCTCAATGAAAGACAATACAGCCACATTACCATAACTCTGTTTATACAGGACCCTCCGTTATGAGGTTTGCATCTAATTATTGTATAAAATGAATGAGTAAAGATGAAACTATTTGTGAAATGATGTATGGTGATGTTGAACCATTAATGTAAGAGAATTGTATTCCATTCAAAGTTTAACTAAGTCATTGGCCCGCCACTGTGAGCACAGACATGATCTGGCTCATGGGACAGCCCTTTTCTACTGTTCCGAATAAAACCCCCACCTGAAGAAATCCTCTTTAGGCCATGCATACTCTCGGTCAGCTGAGGGAGTGAAGGTTTGAGTAGAGACCACCAAAAACCTCAATATAAGCTATGGTTGTAATGGTTGTTGAATTCCAAACCAAACCACGTGGAGCATTGGCTACACGGTTGGAAATGGTTAAACTCTGAGACTATCGATATCACGAGAGACTTCATGGGAGCAGAGACGATCAGATGAACTTTCCAACAGAAAGACGGACGATTCCAATAGGGATCGACACACTGAACGTAAATACATATTGATTGCAATTATTCCCGAATGAGTGAGCGTTCATGTGCAAAGGATTAGCATTTCGATTAATAATTATCAACTGTGTAGTGACTCTTGTAATTCCCGCCCTTCTGAGTCCACACCCACTTCCCTTTGTCCACCAAGCCACCATATCGGCTTAGCCCACTAGGGAGACTCCCCTATCATTTCCTTGTAACCATAACTGTTGTTTGTTTATTAAGACAATTGATGTATGAATGATTGATAGTAAAGCCTGGGTTCGTGCAGATAACCAACAATTTACGACATTTGGAATGAGACTAACATGAGGTAAAGAGTAATTCATTAATTAGAAGACTAATTGATCAGATATTAAAATATCTGAAAAGTTATATTAGGAAAATTCTAACTTGGCAATCTGAAGATTTTCCTTGGTGCCCCGACTTCCTACTTAATTACATATACATGATTAGTTTAATCACAAAATAATAATTACAGAGAATTGATTTGATAAAAATAACAGTCTTCAAATTAATGATTCCAAAGACACGATACAGACAGACAGACAGACAGACAGACAGACAGACAGACAGACAGACAGACAGACGTAGAGACAGAGAGAGAGACAGGCGTAGAGACAGAGAGAGAGACAGGCGTAGAGACAGAGAGAGAGACATTGACACTTATGTAGCCAGTCAGTCTGCTGTCATATCAGTCAATGCATGTTCAACAGAAAGGGATTTAGAAAGGGATGTTTCAAGACAATTGTCTTTTGAGTATTCACCTGCATGGCAGAACTACACATCTGTGTTTTATTTACTTATCAGAGATAAATGACTTGACAGCTGTGACAATGTGAAGACTGACTAGTGTGTGTACATTTTTTAAACCTTTATTTAAAAACTAGGCAAGTCAGTTAAGAACAAATTCTTATTTACAATGACGGCCTAGGAACAGTGGGTTTACTGCTTTGTTCAGATGCAGAACAACATATTTGTACCTTGTCAGCGCAGGGATTCAATCTAGCAACCTTTCAGTTACTGGCCCACACTAACCACTAGGCTACCTGCCGCCCCAACACACATTTGTGTGTTTACATGTGTGTATTTTGTGATATTATTCAATAAAAAGTATACTTATGTGTACTTATCTGTTTGAAAGTATATGTGTGTCCATCGTGAAATTGGGATTCTTTGTGTGTATTTAGGGTGGCACTACCTGACAGACAACATACTTATTGTTATTTATGGTGTTGAACGTACATGAGCCACATATAGTGGCCTGACTGGCTGTACTCTGTACTGTAGGAGAGGGATATAGGACAGCTTGTATCTATTGTTGAACAAGGCTGGTCTCCTGAACAGATTGAGTAACTTCCAGTTTTCTCTATGAGAAGAAGGCTCATCCCTTTGTTCCAAATGAAACACACATTTTGACCTGTAGAGATACATATATTAGATATGTTATACATATATTGTAGTTTATTCTGTGTTTTGTTGTATTTTATTCTGTGTTTAGACCCTCATTGACTGTGCTTTGTTCCGGCCCATGATTGTTAGCTAGGGTATAACGTTGCTGAGTACACACTGTTTGCCTAGTGTCTCCCGAGAAACAAAACCTTATCGACTGGACCCTCTCACCTGCACTGATTTGTTCCTGATGCAGGCCAAGTAATCTGATTTGTCTACTCCCCTGGGATGGGTGGGCCATACTTTGGCCAATCACTCAGTTGTCAGAGATAAGGGGTGCATTGGAGAGCATCAATATTGTGCAGTCGCTAATCAGCAACTTTCAATGTGTGTTGCATTATGAGGATAAAAGTTATTGAACTACATCTGCATGAGCGTTACAAGAACCACATGATCGAGGGTCATGCAGTTTCTTATGTTTGCTGCAAGTTTCTGCATTTGTTCCTCATCAACAGCACCATGCATCCATCGCCTACATAATGGCCACGGTCGAGGTCGACTGCGGACTGACTCATGTATCCATCATGAATTTTATGCTCTCGAACACAATTGTCTACCAATAACTAGGGGGTTTGCTCGACTCATGTGGATGTGACTGAAACGGAGCAAACTTTCTAGCGAGATTTACAAGTTATGACAGATTCAAATAAGAAAGCTCTCTCGCCAACCATTGGGATTTCCAGTTTGTGAGTGTGTAAGGATAATATGGAGGTTAGAGTTTATTTTGACATTCTAACAAAAAACTCTTAGAAACAATGGAAGCATATTACCACTGCCATGTTGTGAGCCTAGAATACAACTAACCAGCAACTTTTTGTTTCTCCCTTGACTGCAACAGCCTGCTTTTGACTGCTGTCAATGCTTTAAGAAAGCGCCCAAAGGTTACCAAGAGTTACCGAGTGAGTCGTTCCCACCCGAGTTGTTCCACCCCAGTGTAAGCATGCCACGCCTACACACATGCCACGCCTACACACATGCACGCATGCACACACACTAGTGGAAATGCACGGACTGTGTACAACGCTAGAGTCAGTAGGGAAGATAAAGATGGAGGCGATTTTTCCTCAGATCACTCAACACAAATCAAACACAAATAAATGCTAAGGGCAGCGACGACATAGCAAGAAGAGAGTTCAGTGGTTCGTTCGGTTTTCCTTTTAAGGAAGTTTTTTTTTAGATCCAATCCGGTTGGAGGAATACAGACACAATGCAGAGCCTTCAGATCCAGGACAAACGTCTGGGGAACACTGCATAGGTATTACATGATGTTATTACATAAAACAAGTGAAAGGCATGGCAACAGCAAACAACTCATCAGGGTGTGAGCTTTACTTGGGTGGAACCTTTCATCAGCTCCCCTGTCTGTAACTGCGTCATCATAAAACCGCCCAGAGCAACGTGGACCACCCAAAACAAGTTCTGCCTGATCTGTCCATTTTCATCTAGCCCTTTCTATCTTCCATGTTTCATTGTCAACAAACGTTGGCTGAGAACATTACATGTATTGTACTTTAGATTATATCTTTAGGTGAAAATGCCGAGAAGCTGGTGTTTGGAGGATATATTGGTCAGATGGAACAGAGTAAATAGACATTTTAACACCATAGATTTTTTAGCTGGTGGTAACTTGTGGAATAGGCTCTGTCTGGAATGTGGTTTTAACCAATCAGCATTTAGGATTAGACCCACCCGTTGCATAATTGTCATTAAAACACCTTCACAGATACAAAGTAACAATCACAAATTAAGTTTGAAGGGATAAGGTGCATTGAAGGGGTGTCACACTACAATGGTTCTGAGGATTTCCCCTTAGAATTTGTTCACTTTAAAACACACTCAGATCTGTAGTTTACAATAACTTCCACTCATTTTGCCCAGGTGCCATACTGTGTCTGGACACTAGGGGGAGCCACCCTGCTAGACAGGCTCTACTCAGTTTAACACTTTTACATATAGTGGTTCCTCATCTTAGAAAATACATTGTTTAAGAAGTTGCCTTCTATTTGAGGAGTCAAGCAAATGAGTTTTGCAATATGTTTATTAATCAATTAAATCAAAGCTCATATGACATGGTAGTGTGTAAACATGTTGTTCCACACTCTTACTTAAGGCTTGGCTAATGTCCCATTGCTACATTTTTCTGTGTGTTTTCATAGTAGCTACAATAAGGTTTTTGACAATTGTTTTGCATAGAGAGACAGCGTGGCTGTGCTTGTGTTTGGGTCTCCATTATTTTCAAAAATGTCCTCTCTCTCATCCCCCCCTCCAGTCCCCTCCTGTCCCCGCTCTCTTTCCCCTTCCTCCCTCCTCCCACTTTTCCTTAGCATACACTTAGCTCTGCTCTTTCTCTCTCCCCCCAACCATTGCTTCTCTGTAAAAAGGGTGCAGTTTGTGCTAGAGGCTGCATGCGATGCTCCCTCTTTCTCCTTTTGTCTCATTCTTTATATCTTTCTGTCTGTATTTATATGCCTCTCTTTTCTCCCTCATCATGTTCTCTCACTTTCTCCCACTTTTCTCGCTCTCGCTGTTTTTTAGACACTGCAGTTCAGATTCCTAAGCAGTGAGTGTATCAGACACACCCTACTGCTGCCAGACAGACAGACCTTGCAGCAAACCACCTCTGCCCAGACTGCTTTGGCTACACCCATCTCTATCACCATCAACTATATGTCGATTACCTTCACTCCACATAGGATTTGGTCCTCTTAGTTGGTAGAGTATGGCCTGGCAACACCAGGGTCGTCGGTTCAGTTCTTGCTTAGGCAACCTATATGAAATATGTATGCATGTAAGACTACTTTGGATAAAAGCGTCAGCTAAATAGCATATCATATTTTATTACTGTTTTACTTTATCATCAAAGTTTAACAAAGCATACAACTCTACAGACAATGACTACTTTTAACAATACACAGAAAATTTGACAAAAGCACATTTACTGGAAGAAGTGTTTAGGTGCAAAGTTTGGTAACCAAAATTTGTTCAAATCTCCCTCAGTTTTTTTGTGTCCACGTTTTCCAAAAACGTAAATATCTGCTCCAAACTAAGATTCAACGATGTCTGTAGATAGAATGGGGTCAGCTATAACATGACAAATGGACTGTGAAAAAATATACATTGGTCATTGAACTATCAGTAAGTGAATTGGATTTACACCCGGTAACAGAGTTGCTGTAACGAAATGACATCATGGGTTCTTGATCTGTACTACGCAGAAATTCATAATTATGCATATGAATGTCATTCTCTTCATGGTGATGTATCCTAAATAGGTACACAAAGGTGTAAATATGCAATATCCTACTTTGTGCATATTTCAGTATTATTCTAAACACTGGCTATTATTTTAATGAGCTCTGTTCCAAACAAGACCAAATTTGGTTGGTCCGGACCGGACCAAATTGGAACCAAGTTTCACAAGTTTGGACATCAAAGTACAGCACAGTAGAGTACATCACAGCATATAACAGTAAAGTAGATTAGAGTTCAGTACAGTAGATTACAGTAGAGTATAGAACAGTAGAGTTTAGTAAAGTACAGTACAATACAGTAAAGTAGAGCATAGTTCAGTACAATACCTTATAGTGTACTCAGCTCGTGTGCTCTACTGTGTACTATACTCTACTTTTCTTTACTGTACTCTGCTGTCCAAACTTGTTAACCCGACTGTTGTGATTACTATGATTTCCCATTGTAGCCAATTCAATTGCAAAATTCCGTTACCTATTTTTCAAAAAAATTGGTAACGAATTGAAGTCTTAATCAGTTAAAAATTCCTTAACAAAATTGATATCAGTAAAAACAGTAATTAATTGCTAGGTTTACCTTTACTTGTTACTACTGTGAACTTGCATTATCCTCCCTCATGAGAGAGACATGAGAAAATATCTGTAAGATGTGGGTTTTTGGTAACGGAATTTCAAGGCACAAGACAATGTTTCACTTACAGAAGGCAAAAACATTTATCCAAAACTAAATACAAGTGTTGATATTAGTTGGCAGGGGTCTTTCAACATTATCGTGTTTTGATGTATTTCTAAAACCTTAACACTTTTTTTCTGATAGATGTTTTCTAAGACCCCTTTTAAATCTGACCCAAAATCAAAGCCTTTGCTGTTCCTTATTTTTAGGAAGGAAAATGATTTATTTATATATATATGCCTCAATTAGAAATAGACTCTTAGCAATCATTTGACACCCAATTTGACATGCTCCCATGAACTTCACATTGCTGCTCATGGGACCTTTTACCTGGAAGTGACCTCATTACTTGTTTCTACATGTAGGCTGTTGTATCTGTATTTTTGTGCTGCCGCACCTACCTCCATATACGCACACACACCCAGTCAGAAGACTCAACCCAAACTTTCCCTTGGAAATTGACAGGTCTTGCTTGTTTTTCCTGGCTATCCTTGTGAAAGGAGGGCAGTGTCCTCTTTCGACCAATCAGGTCCAGGCTGCGTCACATTCAGGGAGCGTCACTTCCTTGTTGGAAAAGGGGGAGGGGATTGTCGGAGGAGCAGAAGTTTTTTTTTCCTTTAGTCTGTGTTTTGTGTGTCAATCGTATACTTAATCCAAAGTGAATCGAAATTAACCTGGCCTCGGGACAGTTTGGGATTACCCAGATAAATACAGGATACACTCAAATCTATGGTATGTACCTAAACACAGTTTTTCTGTGTGTGTGTTGTAGTTCCCTCTTGGTGCCAGCCCTATCGATTTAGTTTGAGGGTTTGTAATATCACCGAAGTGGCAGACACTTCTGATGAGTGACGTTCTGTTTTATCTTTCATGAGCAGACATATCCACCACATATGTTACTTAAATCACTCAGACGAGACCATGGGGCTTCTGATCTGTACATGTTATCGAAGAAACTTGGCAAAGCGCTCAGTACAGCTGTACGTGACCTAGGGGAAAATACAGAGATGTGTATGCATTGCTTGGAGGAAAATGGTTTAGTCATTCAATTAGACTTGCTGTCATCAGAGTACTACTGAAGGTGTAGATTTTATTTTACACTCAAAAACATTCTCAACATTCACAGATTCTAGAAATTCAGACAGGGCAGAGACAACTGGAGCCTGTGAAACTAAGAGCGAACATAATTTTATTTACACACAAATTCTGCCTGAGTCAATTACCATATTGCTGATGTGACATTTTGAAGTACGAGACGATCCATTGTGAAAAATAATATTAATTATGCTTATGACAACAGGAAGTAGGGTGGTTATAATCTGTGAGACGTTCTAACCGGAATCTGTTCCAAAAGCCTCGTAAATAACAAGGTTGCCAACAAACAACGCATACAAAGTTGTATAGCGGCAGAATAAGATACCGGGTAGGGAGTGGGCAATTTGTTTAAGTTTTTCACTCACCGCGTTTATTCCGAAAATTGTCTGTCCTCACTCTGGTAGCCTATGGACAAACATTAAGAATAAGCAACGTGGTGAGTTGATGCCTATTCGGCAGGTAGTTAGCTAGGTGAATTGATCATGCTACTTTGTATGCGTTGTTTGCTGGCACCCTTATTTACAAAGTTTTTTTGAATATTCTTGTTGGAATGAACCACAAATTATACACACCCCAGGAAGTATGCAGTGTTTTTTTAAATTTTAAATATTTTTTATATATATATATTTTTTAATAACAAATCAATACATAAAGCACATGAGGGAACACAAGCATACATAGATTACAAACAATAGACAATCGAGCTAGGGGGTACAATATCACATTACAATTACACAAGGACCTTAAAGGACATGCATATACTTACAATTCTAACAGCTTTTTTGTTAGTAGAGCATTTATGTAACGGCGTTCTTCTGTTGAAGGAGGAGCGGACCAAAATGCAGCGTGGTGGTTACTCATGTTTATTGATGAAAAATGACTAGACATGAAATAACTGAAATGTACAAAAAAACAACAGATGGAAACGTGAAAAAAAACTATACAGCCTATCTTTTTTTTAATAATAAATTATTTATTATCTTCAATACCATTCATTCTTTACAACTCATAATTTACATACATACTCAAATAATGGTATTTTAATTAAACTAATTAAACTAAACATAAACCCCAAACAAAACCTCAGGGGAGCATCTTCCCTCCCCGTCACCCTACAAAATACCTTTCCTTATCTCCCCGTCCCTAATCTATCCTCTTACAAATCTAAATGACACCCAGCCCTAAACCCCCCTTCCACCTCTCCCGAGCAGCATGCTGCCCCCACTTCCTCTCCTCCCTCTTCATCCTCCCCCTCAAATCTCCTTCCACTCTCCTCACTATCCCTTCCACCCCCCAATCTCTCCCTGTCTTCACCATGTTCTGCCTTGCTTCCCACAGCCCCCGTTTAAAGAGACTCATGAGAAACCAGAGCAGAAACCTGTCCCTATCTGTCCCTCTCGCTCTCCCTACACCCCTCTCTAACCTGGCCCACGTCAATACAAAAACCCCTTTACCAAACCTAACAACACCCGTGCCCTAGCCCATACTACTCTGGCAAAGGCACAGTCCCAAAAGACATGGCGCACAGTCTCCTCCCTGCCACAAGAGGATCTTGGACAGGTGGGGGATTGCACCAAACTGTACCGGTACAAGATGGAACGTACCGGCAAACACTTATGAAGGCTCAACCAATTCAGGTCCTTGAGCCTGTTGTCCAGACCCCGCGCCTGCACTCCCTCCCAGACCACTTCCGAGATGCCCACTACAGGCGCCGGACTCCCTGCCTTTCTGACCTCCTCGTACAGGTGCCTATGATCTAAACCTACTCGGACAACTTCAACCTCAGGGTGCGCACGCAGCCACTTGGCCGCATGACCAAAGTCCCACGGCAGCTGTTCCGCCCGAGGACCCGTGTTAGACCACACCATTATGCTTCTCGCCTGATACGAGAAAAATATCCGCAGGAGGTAACCGGATGGGTGTATCACTGGCTGAGCAAGCTCCGTTAACAAGAAAGAAACAAAAATTGTGTCCAGCTTGAGGGGGAAATGTGGTACACCCCTACCTCCCTCCCCGATGGGACAGATCATGCGTGCCCTGGCGACCCACTCGCACCTGCCACTCCACATAAACTGAAACACAAGCCTCACTAGAGGCCTCCTCAGACAAGCCAGCAATGGGTAGATGTATGCCAAATACAAAAGAGACGGCAACACATCCACCTTTAGGACTTTGCCCATAAAAGACAAATACCTAGCTTTCCACATTGCTAGCTTCCTCTGTACCACTGCGATACGCATGTTCCAGTTTAGCGTCGCTGAGCCGGAGGTCTCAAAATGGACCCCGAGAATCCTCAGGGCCCCCTCACAGAGAGATAACCCCCCAGGCACATACGTTCTACCGCGCCATCTTCCAAAAAACTTGACGGAAGACTTTGCATTGTTCAGAACTGCTCCCGATGCTCGGGTGAAATCCCCAAAGATGGCAAGGGACCTTGTCAGGCACGAGTCCTTGCACAACAGCAAGGAAGTGTCGTCGGTGTACTGCGTCATCTTAAAACGCAGCCCACCACTTCCAGGGATCAGCAAACCTTCCACCCCTGTGTCTGCCCTAATGGCAGCCCCCAGAGGCTCCATGTACAGAACGAAGAGAAGAGCCGAGAGTGGGCACCCCTGACTGACCCCAGACGAGAGGTCAAAAACGTCAACCAAGTGACTATTTACACTAACTCGGCACCCCGCTCCGACATATAATGTACGAATCCATCCTATAAACTTCTCCCCAAATCCTAATCGACCTAACCCTCTGAATAAAAAGGATCTATTCACGCGATCGAAGGCTTTCACCTGATCTAGCGCTGCTACCATAAAAGGCAGTCCTCTATCTTCAACCCAAGCGATGGAGTCCCTGATTAACTGTAGGTTCCATCTAATAGAGCGGCCCTTTACCCAAAGACCTGGGTACAAAAATATAATCGAGCCTCCGCTCAACCCCCCTGGAGTTACGCCATGTAGGACCGTCCATTTTCGGAGTAGTGTGCAGACCACCATCTACCAGACCATGGCAAGCCATTAGCCTGGCAATGGCGCCTGCACTGCTATCCCCCCCTCTTCCTAAATCTGTATTAAAATCCCCTCCTATCACTAATTTCCTATTTGTGACACACAGGGAAGTCAGACAGTCCACCATCTCCCTCCTGTCTGCCACCACCTGTGGCCCATACACCACCACTAATCTAAATTTACAATCCCTTATCGTGACATCCACCCCTATAACCCTCCCCTGCATTACCACAAAAGAATCCTCCACTTTTACGTCCCTGTGCCCACACAAAATCCCTACTCCCGATGAGTGCACCCCCCCAACACCCCAAACCGACTCCCCCTTGTCCCACTCCCTCTTAAACCTACTAACATCCCCTCCATCCCTCAGGTGAACCTCCTGTAAAAAACAAAAATCAAACCCCACACCCTCCAAATAACTAAAAACCGCCCTCCTCTTAACAATATCCCTTAAACCCCTTACATTTAAACTAACAAAAGTAAAATTAGACTCCATGAAAACATAAAAACATGTAATACACTCAAATTCTAAACCCAGACAGAAAAAAAACAGGCGACTCACCCGATGCTCCCCTGCTCCATATCTACCGGTCAGAACACCATCCGTAATCCCGACATCCCCCCCTCTTCCTCCATCACACCATCCCAGGATGCAGGAATAGTGTTTGGCTCCGGGGTGCCCTGCACCCTGGGTCTACCCCCACAATCCTCCCCCTCCCCAGTGTTGCAGCTGGTTTGGAAAAAAATCGGGGAGGCTGAGTCCCCAAACAAAAAACTCCCCACCTCCTCCTGCATCCAGTCCTGAGTCTTGTTAGGTGTGTCCCCACCCAAACAAAGTTGAGAGCCTGGAGAAACCAGCAGCAACCCAGAGGTTTCTCCCACCCCCATCACTCTCTTGGCCATCCCCTCCCCCTCGCTGTCGGCCAATCGCACCCTCCTCTTCATTCTCTTCTTTGGTGATGGCGGCAGTGGAGAGAAACCACCCTCCCCCCCGCCAGCTCCTCCACCATACCCCTCATCTCTTCCACCAGGGCACTTTCCCCCCAGTCCACTTGCTCTTCCACCTTCTCCACCACTCCTCCCTCGCTTTCTTCTCTCTCATGCTCCTCCACTCGGTTGCCTTCTTCCGCCGCTTTTCCTGGTTCTCCTACTCCGTGCCTTCCGTTTCCTTCTCTCTTCCATCCGCTGCTTCTTGCTCCTCTTCATTCCTTGTGGCCTTCCCCTCTGGACTTGTACTCTTGTCATGAGGCGTGCTTCCTTCCCCTCCTCTTCTTCCCCCATCCCCCGCTCCTGCTCCCCCCCAGCCGCAGACGCATATGACCTCTGACGGGCCGGGCACCCCCGCCACAGGTGTGCTGATGAGCCACACCCATGGCACGTCTTAGGCTTGTCACAATCCCTCGCCTCGTGATCCTCAGATCCACAAAATCTGCATTTTCTCATGCTGCACGAGGCGAAAATGTGTCCGTAGGCCATACAGCGCCTGCAAAATGGGGGCTGACGTGCATAAAACAACGTCCCCCTGTCAGCCCCAAGGGAGAACATAGCAGGAGGATGGAGGTAGCCACCATGTCCCTTTGGGTCCTCCCTGAGAAGGGCCTGGAAGCCTCTCCTCCCATTCCAAAACCCAAGGGAGTCTTTGAGGTGCCTAGCTGAGGAGACGTTATCCATGTATCTCCCCAGAAAAGCCCTCACCTCTTCGTCCTTAACGTAAGGGTTGTAAATGTTGACAGTTACAACCCTAAAGTTATTCTTCGCCAGGCTTGTTATTTCGTAGTGGCACATCGGCCTCTCACCTCCCACTGCTCTTGCCCTTCTCAGGATATCATCGTGTTTTTCTTCTGTATATAGTGCCACGCCGTATGCTCCCTCCAACGAGTTGCCTTGGAAACAAAACACGTCCTTCACCGTCAGCTTTAGAATCCCATCAATATTATCCTTCCAAAAGATTCCCGTCCTAAAGGCTCCAACTCCTTTTCCTTCCAAGCAAAACGAATCGTGTTGGCCAGCCCAATCCCAGGGACCGACCGTGTTGATGTATTTAGGACCATCTCCGTAAGGAGAATGGCGCTCGTTCTCTTCTCTTCCAAAACAAGGAAAAAAGAAAATCCAAAGTGACTGAGCCTATCTGGTGAAACTACACAGAGACAGGAACAATCACCCACGAAACACTCAAAGAATATGGCTGCCTAAATATGGTTCCCAATCAGAGACAACGATAATCACCTGACTCTGATTGAGAACCGCCTCAGGCAGCCATAGACTACGCTATACACCCCACAAAACCCCAAGACGAAACACACCACAATAAACCCATGTCACACCCTGGCCTGACCCAATAAATGAAGATAAACATAATATATTTTGACCAGGGCGTGACAATTTAACCGTCTTAAAATACAGTTCAATTTATTTTTGTAGGGTACAAAAATGTGGTTTTCTGTTTGTAAATTTACATTTGTGTATATGAAATTTGGCCAAAAGAATAATGAAATTAATTACATAAAAATTATTCCGCTTATTTCTATTGTATGTAAAGAATCCAAACAGTACATCTCTCCACAATTGTGTAAAATCTTCATAAATGTGTTCAATTATAAACCTACTGATGTCCTGCCACAGTTTTCTTACATGCATACAATGCCAAAAAAGATGCAAAACTGTTTCTGGGTGGTCATTACAAAAGGAGCAATTTGAGTTGATGTTTTCCTTAAACTTCTTCATATAGTGGTTGGCAGGATAATATTTATGAATAATTTTAAAGGAAACTTCCTTAATTTTGTTAACAAGTAGGTAGGTGTGTGGCAACATCCAAATTTTTTTCCAACAGATATTATCAATAAATCCAGTCCAATAAGGCATGACATAAGGTATAGATACAACATCCTGCTGAAACAAGGATTGTATCGCTCTGTTGTTGAATGGACCAAAAGAGAAACAAATCTTTCCTACTGATGAGTCAACAGGGTCAATAGAAGGTAGGCTCTGAGGGTCAGGTCTTGACACGTTCCTGAATAATAAAGAAACACCTGAGGGAATAGCATCTAAAACAATTGCAAAATATTTAGGTGTTACAGGGACCTTGTAAAGTGATAAGAATTCTTTATAACTGAGTAAAAGACCCTCTGCATTTACCAGTTGGCTCACCAATATGATATTATTTCGGAACCAAAATTCTAAATACAGAGGTATTTTTATTCAATATATCCCGATTATTCCATATATAATATCTGTGTGGAGAAAAATTGTGTTTATAAATTAAGGACCATGACAAGAAAACCTGCCGATGAAAAGCAGAAAGTTTCACTGGAACTTTGTCAATATAATAATTGCAAAACAACATGAAGTTAAGGCCACCAAAAGTAGAGAAGACATGATGAGAAATAAAATTCCAGATAGAAGTGGGTCTTCTTAGGAATTGTTTTATCCAATTGATCTTAAAAGTATTATTTAAAGTAGTAAAGTCCAGAAAATTCAGTCCACCATTCTCATGAGTGTTCATTACAACAGTTTTCCTAATGAAATGGGTACGGTTTCTCCAAAGAAAGTTGAAAAGCATCTGGTCTATCTCCATGCTTATTTTACGGTCAAGATATAAAGACAGAGCACCATATGTTAGTCTAAAGATACTGTCAGCCTTGGTTATTAGGACTCTAACTTTTAAAGATAAGTCCCTCTGT
The DNA here is from genome assembly GCF_036934945.1 of Oncorhynchus masou masou. Lineage (NCBI taxonomy): Eukaryota > Metazoa > Chordata > Actinopteri > Salmoniformes > Salmonidae > Oncorhynchus > Oncorhynchus masou. The sequence goes on along the minus strand of NC_088217.1, from coordinate 19,522,086 downwards.
AGCCATTGATTTAGTTTCTTCTGGGGTTTTTTAATAAGAGGGTTACAATTTAGTAAGCCTCTAGACTTCTGATCCTTTATAATGGTTATGCCTAAATATGTAAGTTCTTCTTTTACTGGAATACCATAATATGAAGGTGTCACACAATCTTTGACAGCCATGAGTTCACATTTCTTAATGTTAAGATATAGACCAGACGCTTTGGAAAAGGATTGTATCACATTGATCGATATGGGAATTTGGTTAGCGTCTTTCAGAAAAGGTGTAGTATCGTCAGCCAGCTGGCTTATAATAATTTCTTTACCAGCTATAGAAATACCTTGTACAGGACTATTATTTAAAACATTTGCAAGAAGTTGGTGATTAATAAAAACAGGTACGGAGAGATAGGACAACCTTGCCTAATTCCTCTCTTTAACTCAAATCTCAGTGAGGTGCCATATTTCAATTTGATAGAGCTGTTACCATGTGCATAGTCTTAATAGCCTTACAGAAAAAATCCCCAAAGCCAAGTCTCTCAAGGGAGTGGAAGAGAAACTGATGCTCTACTGTGTCAAATGCTTTATAAAAATCTAAAAAATAATATGAAGCTATCCTCAGTTATTAGGTCTGAGTAGTCAAGTACGTCTAATACTAGTCTGACATTGTTAGAAATATGCCTGTTCCTCATGAAGCCAGACTGTGTTTCATCAATGATTGCATCCAGGACTTCTTTCATTATTTTTGCAAGTAGTGAGGCTAATAGCTTATAGTCATTATTAAGAAGACAAATTGGACGCCAGTTATCGATGAGCAGCACTTCTTTTTTAGGTTTAGGTATCAGTGTTATTAACCCCTAACTCATTGTAGGAGGGAGAACATTGTTTTTAATAATCTCTAAAAAGACTTCAAATAGGAAGGGAGCTACTTGTTCAGAAAATAATTTGTAAAATTCAGATGTAATTCCATCAACACCTGGTGATTTATTGTTCTTTAGATGTTTGATAGACTCTATAATCTCTTCAACTTTGATGGGTTCATCACACTGTTTAGATTCTATATCACTGATAGAGTGAACATTATTCAGTGAGTTAAAAAACATATCTGTGGATTCCTGACAGTACGTAGAGCTATACAATTTTCTGTAAAAATTGCTGCAGTATTTAGCGATTAATTTTTGGTAAAGGAGGCTGCTGAATTTCACTTTAAATCACAAACTTAAAGGGTGCAAACTGAAAGGGTGCATACTGGCACCTGGTGTGTAGACATAATTCAAATGTTTGCAACGGAAACTATTTACTCAAAACTGAAAATATTTGCCGAGCTTCCTGAAATGGGTCACAAATATTTTCAGTTTTGAGTAAATAGTTTCCGTTGCAAACATTTGACTTATGTCTACACACCAGGTGGCAGTATGCACCCTTTCAGTTTGTTTACCAAGACCATAGAAGTAGAAGAAGAAGAAAATGTACTACCTCAAAATGGAGATGGCCTCAATGTTGCTGCCCAGGCTCTCACACACGCCATAATGGGACATACAATGTTACGTCCTATACCTATCTCTATTCGCTGATATTGGTGTCTAGTTATCAGCTGGAACTGTATGCTTGTTGTTACTGCTATCCACAGTAACTATAACCCTTAGCTTTACACTGCGGTTCACTACTGTGTGTGTGTGTGTGTGTGTGTATGTGTGTGTGTGTACTTGTTCATCTGTTTGTTCACCCGCACCCGCCCGCAATCACCCGACTTTATGTGATTTAAAGTGAAATTCTGAGGCCCGCTAAAATAGAAAATGAGCTGTACAGTCAGGTGCTGGAACCATCTTTTGACGGGGTGTGGGATTATTTCTTTGTTTTAAGCCTAATTTAGATAAGACTACGTTTCTGTTCATAATGTCCGACATTTGGTAGGCTATTTGGTAGTCAACTTGTCTATAATTCGATCACAGGTGGCCGGTGGCACCATAATTGGGGAGGATGGGTGGATGTAACGGAATAAATGGAATGGTATTGAACACATCAAACACATGGTTTCCAGGTGGTTTTTACCATTCCATTAACTCTATTCCAGCCATTATTATGAGCCGTCCTCCCCTCAGCAGCCTCCTGTGAATTACATACAAGCAGCTTCTCTTCTGTTATTAGCCTACTTATTGCCCTAGAAGACAAAATAAATCCTTGCTCACCAGAAAATATGTTCATCAATGTGCATACATCAATATAATTATTGTTTGAATTTAGTTGACATCAATGAAGTTCTCTTTCATCTCTGCTTCTCTCACACAGCAAAAACGTTTAGGGACCAGGGAGAAAATGCAATAACAAAAGAAACGGAAAGGTTTTCTGTGCAAAGATTCCAGATGGCAGTTTGAAGGGAATTAAAAGCTGTGTAAACGACCCAACATGTTTCTGATAAGATTTCCAATCGGCCTGGATGCATATTTTATGTGGTTGAAATACTATCAGCATTTATGATGCTGATATAGATAGCACCACAATCTTTACATTTGGTCCCTAACCGCGCATTAATTCTCTCATTGATGCTGAAAAAATAAATCATATTTCTTCACTCCTGTTCCTGAGTCCAAATGTACATTTGGTGTATAATTTTACTGCAAGAAATGCTTAATTCTGCAGGAGTTAATATTAAGGTTATGTGAGATTTGGTCCCTAAGCATTAATTCTCTCATTGATGTGAAAAAGAAATAATTTCTTATGAGTCCAAATGTACATTTGGTGTATAATTTTACTGCAAGAAATGCTTAATTCTGCAGGAGTTAATATTAAGGCTATGTGAGACGTTATAGACCTACAGTCAGTGTGCATTTGTTAGTTACTGTTCCATTTAACCAATCTGAACATTAGTGTACCATTGACTGTCAAATTTGTACAGCGCCTCACAATCATCACACAACATCTTTATCCAACATTAGGCTACTGTTCTGGCCACCTTTTCTTTATTTTCAACTCCATTTGCAGATTTTCTCATATTGAATTAAACTCCAACATTATACTTTTTTGCCTCAGTGATCAACTTACATTTTTTCTGCCCAAGTTCCCAAAAGCATGTGGCGTGTATTTGCTGCGCTTACAGTTAGGCCCTAAAGCTTAGGCTTACACACTGACGCCAGATAAAAATAATGAAAGAAAATCTTCAAAGTAGCCTATAGATAGGAATTATACACTTATGGATTTTCAATGCATTGTTTTCTCTTTATTCAACCAGGCCGCCAACCGTCCGTCCTTCATTCACACAATATTTCATGACCCTAAACCCGCCCGCGCAGACTCCAGGTTGAGTCAACCTGCGCATCACTAGTATGTACGTATGTATGTACTTAAACAGTAATTATACATTACCCCCTGCCCTCATAACATCCTCAGTTCGTTGGGGCATGGACTCAACAACTGTGGTTCTCAACTGATTTTGCCTCGGTACCCAAATTTAACCAGGTTGTCTAGGTCGTGATCCAATATTCAAGATTTTTTTATTTGCCAAAATGGAATCTGGAAAATTATTTTTAATGCTATGTTGATAGTAAATTTACCAATCACATGACAAGGGAACAACACTCCCACCTTTTCATTGTCAATAATAATTACATTTTGTCCATTTTCTTGATGAAGAATGTTAAGCGCACTGGTTTGATACCAGAAAAATCAACCAAATCCACAAAATAACACTGCTAATAACTCACGCAGCCCAGTCAAAACCCCCCGTGACCCACCAGTTGAGTATTGCTGCTCTGCAAAGTGTCAAGTATTCCACAGGGATACTGGCCCATGTTGACTCTAGTGATTCCCACAGTTGTCAAGTTGGCTGGATTTCGTTTAGGTGGTGGACCATTCTTGATCTACACGCAAAATGTTGAGTGTGAAAAACCCAGCAGCGTAGCAGTTCTTGAGAAGAAATCATGGTAAGACTTGTGCATCCAGGTATAATGCATTATGACTTGTCATGACCCCTTTATAATGTCATATAAGCATCTCATAATGACCCGGACAAAATAACAGCCAGTTTGAGACATTTGATCAATTATAATGACATATCCAACCTTGTTATTACACATTACAAAGGCTCATACACAAGTTATAAAGCATTAGACCTGGACAATCATCATTATTTATATATATATATATTAGTTACACTTTCCCAGCGACAGCCAGGTATGCATTAATGCACCAATTTTAAAATCAAACAATGTTTTTATGTAGCGGTTTTCATGCGGTGAAAGAGAGTCGTACCAAAATGCAGCGTGTAGATTGCGATCCATGTTTAATGACCAAACGTAAACACGAATCAATACAAATACTACAAAAACAAAAGAACGTAACGAAAACCGAAACAACCTATACTAGTGTAAACTAACACAGAGACAGGAACAAGGACACTAAGGACAATCACCCACGAAACACACAAAGAATATGGCTGCCTAAATATGGTTCCCAATCAGACAACGATAATCACCTGACTCTGATTGAGAACCGCCTCAGGCAGCCATAGACTAACGCTAGACATCCCACAAAACCCCAAGACAAAAACACACCACAATAACCCATGTCACACCCTGGCCTGACCGAATAAATGAAGAATAAACATAATATATTTCGACCAGGGCGTGACAGAACCCCCCTAAGGTGCGGACTCCCGGACGCACATCAAAACAATAGGGAGGGTCCGGGTGGGTGTCTGTCCATGGTGGCGGCTCCGGCGCGGGACGTGGAACCCACTCTATAAATGTCTTAGTCCCCCTTCCTCGCGTTCTAGGATAGTCCACCTTCGCCGCCGACCATGGCCTAGTAGTCCTCACCCAGAACCCCACTGGACTGAGGGTCAGCTCGGGACAGAGGGTCAAAAGCTGGCCAAATCCGACAGACAGAGGGGCAGCTCGGGACAGAGGGGCAGCTCGGGACAGAGGGGCAGCTCGGGACAGAGGGGCAGCTCGGCACTGAGGGGAAGCTCGGGACTGAGAGGAAGCCCAGCACTGAGAGGAAGCCCAGCACTGAGAGGAAGCTCAGCCAGGTAGTTGGATCCGGCAGATCCTGGCTGGTTGACGGTTCTGGCAGATCCTGGCTGACTGGCAGATCTGGAAGAGTCTGGCTGACTGGCGGATCTGGAAGAGTCTGGCTGACTGGCGGATCTGGAAGAGTCTGGCTGACTGGCGGATCTGGAAGTGTCTGGCTGACTGGCGGATCTGGAAGAGTCTGGCTGACTGGCGGATCTGGAAGAGTCTGGCTGACTGGCGGCTCTGGAAGAGTCTGGCTGACTGGCGGATCTGGAAGAGTCTGGTTGACTGGCGGATCTGGAAGAGTCTGGCTGACTGGCGGATCTGGAAGAGTCTGGCTGACTGGCAGATCTGGAAGAGTCTGGCTGACTGGCAGATCTGGCTGCTCCATGCTGACTGGCGGCTCTGGCTGCTCCATGCAGACTGACAGCTCCTTGCAGACTGACAGCTCCTTGCAGACTGACAGCTCCATGCAGACTGGCAGCTCCGGCTGCTCCATGAAGACTGACAGCTCCGGCTGTTCCATGTAGACTGACAGCTCTGGCTGCTCCATGTAGACTGACAGCTCTGGCTGCTCCATGTAGACTGACAGCTCTGGCTGCTCCATGCAGACCGACAGCTCCTTGCAGACTGACAGCTCCTTGCAGACTGACAGCTCCTTGCAGACTGACTGCTCCTTGCAGACTGACAGCTCCGGCTGCGCTAAACAGGCGGGAGACTCCAGCAGCGCTGTAGAGGAGGAAGGCTCTGGCTGCGCTAAACAGGCAGGAGAATCCAGCAGCGCAGGAGAGGAGGAAGGCTCTGGCTGCGCTAAACAGGCGGGAGACTCCAGCAGCGCAGGAGAGGAGAAAGGCTCCGACAGTGCTGAACAGGCGGGAGGCTCCGGCAGCGCAGGAGAGGAGGAAGGCTCTGGCTGCGCTAAACAGACGGGAGACTCCAGCAGCGCAGGAGAGGAGGAAGGCTCTGGCTGCGCTGAACAGGCGACGCGCACAGTAGGTCTGATGCGTGGTGCTGGCACTGGTGGTACTGGGCCGAGGACACGCACAGGAAGCCTGGTGCGGGGAGCTGCCACCGGAGGGCTGGTGTGTGGAGGTGGCACAGGATAGACCGGACTGTGCAGGTGCACTGGAGCTCTTGAGCACCGAGCCTGCCCAACTTTACCTGGCTCGATGCCCACTCTTGTCCGGCCAATACGAGGAGCTGGTATATACCGCACCGGGCTATGCACCCGCACTGGAGACACCGTGCGCTCCACAGCATAACACGGTGCCTGCCCGGTCTCTTTAACCTCCCGGTAAGCACAGGAAGTTTGCACAGGTCTCCTACCTGGCGTAGCCATTCTCCCTGTGAGCCCCCACCCAAGAAATGTTTGGGGCTGACTCTCGGGCTTCCTTCCGCGCCGCCGTGCTTGCTTCGCCATCTCCATTCTCCTATACCCTTCTTCGCACTGCTCCAGTGAATCCCAGGCGGGCTCCGGCACTCTCCCTGGGTCGACCGCCCAACTAGCCTACCTGGTTAAATAAAGGTGAAATATTAAATAAATAAATAAACATTTGCATAGAAATGTCACTCCAACATGTCACGCCTGTATGACATCATACTGTATAGGCACCGCTGTTAGTTTGAGAATATAAAAGAACACCAATTCAATGCAAATGAGTCCAACATAACTAGATGACTTGTGATCACGGATGCTTCTGAAAGTAGTATTTTTTTGTTTTTCAAAATGGTAACAATGTTTGGCCTTTAACGTCAGTAGTGTTTTAGCAGCAGTAACAACAATGTCTAGTCAGTAAAAATGTCAATACTGGGTTAGTCTAATGAAGTATGCCTACCTTCAATAGTTTAGACTCAGTCTCCTATCACAATCAGCAGTAAAAGCGACTGCTACTGGCATTTTATGACACTGTTTAGGTTGGAGTCTGATAGTTGCATTGATGTGGTTGGCCGGTTTCATCTGTACTGTCACGGTTGTCATGGAGACGATGCCTGAGTGCATGCTCTCATGCTGACTGGTACCTGCCCTGTATTCTCTACCCTCCCAATGCATTGCGTGGTTCTTCATGGGTGTGTGTTGTAAGATTGATTGTTGTTAATCTATCTGCCTCTAATATAGTGTCTGGGTAGTTAGGTGAGCTAGTTGAGCCTAACCTGTCTAGCTAGTAGTTACCCCTCAGAGCCTGGTTCCTCTCTAGGTTTCTTCCTAGGTTCCTAGTTTTTCCTAGCCACTGCTTCTACATCTGCATTGCTTGCTGTTTGGGGTTTTAGGCTGGGGCTCTGTATAGTGCTTTGTGACATCTGCTGATGTAAAAAGGGCTTTATAAATACATTTGATTGATTGATAGTTAGCTCACCAGAGGTGAAAATGCATGGATATTGGCCAAGTGTGCAATGTAAAAAATAATAATAATCTTGTTTTGTCTTGGGGAAATAAATAAAACCTAAATGCTGTTCATCGTTACCATTGTTTAGTGAGTCCAACTGATCTTTCACTTGACTTGACAAATATGTCTTTTGAGCGTGTACTTTTTGATACTGAATAAAGAGTTTGTGTTACATTAGAACTGAGAAGTGTGGTTTGTTTTTACACACAAAAAACCCACTTCCTGTGTTGTGTGTTGGTTGAAAGACAAGAGGAGAAAGCTGGCAGTGAGACTGCCATGTTCCTTGGCTGCCATGATCAAATGACTTCAAGTGCAGCCAAATGCCTTTCATAAAGAATCTTTGTTTTGTGTTTGTTTTCCCCCTCAACAAAGTATTTGTTTTTATCAACCATAGTCTGCAATTCAATTTAAAGTAAACATGGGTAATATTTCAACAGCATTTAAATAGAGGTCTCTGGGATATTTTGTCAACATAGAGATAGAATTAGTATTATCTCTTTGGTTTCCAAAAGATGAGCCAGTCAGTATGCCCCTGTGCCACGCCAAAACACCAATCTTTGTCTATCCTTTAATTTGCCTGCGGATTCTGGTGTGTTGCCTAGCACCAAAATATTTATCAGAAAGGAAGGCAGCGTGACTCGTCAGCCTACTTTCCGCCCCTCCCTTGCCACTTTCTCCAAACCTGAGTGGGGACTTGTTCCAATATTTTAAACATGCATCCTTCCTTCTTTCCTTCCTTCCTTCCCTTCCTTCTTTGATGTTCATTACTGATCATCACTAACTGATCAACACACGATTGGGCTGGTGAAAAACAGCAGGCTGTTAACCATGATTTCACTTATTTAATCCTGAACAAATCAGTGATTGCCTCAAGGAAAAGGAGGGAGGAAAGCACTTATAAGGTATTTGAACTTGGCCTAGGCCTAATTTGGCTTAGTATTGGCTGAAGGGCAAGGTCACAGCCTTGCTAAAGCTCTTAACTAGGTTTCAACAAGGTTTTTGTCAAGTGTGTCAACACCACTGTCCTCCCACTGGACATAGATTAAGTAATATCGTCAGAGTGAACAACAGTAATCGTCTCCAAGTAGTGTAGTATGGCAAAATAAAGTTTGTCTGAATACTATAGTACAGAATTTCAATAGTAAGAATTTAGTATGCAGCTTGACTAGTAAGACCACAACCTCTCTGTCACACTTACTGTCTCTCTCAATCTGTCTCTCTGTCTGACTGTCTTTATCTCCCAGCCATCTCTCTGTAACATGTAAAATTATTCTGAGCCGGCATGCCTGGTTGGTTCGCTCTGAAACTTAAAGATACAGTACTTTTCAGGGCATGACACACTCACACACATTCTTGGGAATAAGACATACATTCTGCTCGCCAGTATGGGTGGAGAGGGTGTAGGCTTCTTGCCATGTGGCTCACCACCACTGAAAGGGCACTGTTTAACATATTCCACCTTGTTTACTGCATTTCTTAAACCTGCAATGTTTGTAACTAACTATCACTGCTTCAGTCACAATGTGTATATTCCATATACAAAACACAGTGGGAAATGGGATCCACCTGGTTATGTAATATTATGAGAAACAGCTGTATAGAAGTCCTTAGACAAACTGTTTTGATCAAATTATATGGCACACACACACACACACACACACACACACACACCAGTGTTTCCCTTATTCATTTAGCATCGGTGGCCCACCGCTAGTGAATATACTGTACGTAGAATCATTGGTCATTTTATCAATGGAACAGGATTGCTTCATGTGATGTTTCTCTTGTCATGGAGAATGAGTTTGAGGAAATGGTACTGCATCATTCATTATTTTCTCCAGACATTTGAGCAGCATGGAATGCTTTTTGTTTTGTTTTGCTCAGAGTTATTTCAAGCCAGGATTATGCATTATGGTTTCAATGATTCTGACAATGATCAAGTCTGTGTTTTCTGCTATGAGTGACAACGATTCCTGTTAATTGTGTTTTTTTTTCTCTCTCTCCAGTCGCAGCCTAGACAGTATTCACCCACTTCAGTGGCACAGTTGGCTGTGAATCCAGCACAATTTGAGGTAACGTCAACACACACATGCACACCTCTTCCTTTGCTCAGTCCATAGCCTGCAGTCACCTTTTCTTTGGGATAGGTCTTAGTCCAATCTGGCTTCTAGTCTATTTGACACCTTCTTTGGGCGATATTTGGTACTGTTAATGTCTTTCCTGTTGTAGTGTTGTTCAGTGTGGCCTAATCAGGCAAAGGATTGGTCACACCCAAATCTGCAGGGAGTGGAACTTGTGAGCCACCGATATTATATTTTTGGCCGATACCAATATCCAATATTTTCCTTGCCAAAAAATGATACTGATAACAGATATTACATTTTTTTGTGGCCTTTTAAGCTTTCTAGTACAGTTAAATAGTTAACACACACAATGACGCAGCAGTCTAAGGCACTGCATCGCAGCGCAAGAGGTGTCACTAAAGTCCCTGGTTCGAATCCAGGCTGTATCACATCCGGCCGTGATTGGGAGTCACATAGGGCCGCGCACAATTGGCCCAGCGTCATCCGGGGTTTGGTTGAGGTAGGCCGTCATTGTAAATAAGATTTCGTTCTTAACTGACTTGCTTAGTTCAATAAAAGCTATTAACACACACACACAAGTTATTTAGTTGGCATTTACGTATGTCCCCATTACCAATAAAACATCATCAAAATCAACATTTGTTTCACTTACTTGCTGTGCTGTTTTGTTCATTTGTTTAGTCGTTTCATTCTCAACCAGGATTTCTATGGAACGCCGTGTGGGTCTTTGCAATAGAATGCCGTTTGGGTCTTTGCATGTCAAAAAAGATACACCTCAAATAACACTTAGAATTTTTTATTTTACCTTTATTTAACTAGGCAAGTCAGTTAAGAACACATTCTTATTTACAATGACGACCTAGGAATAGTGGGTTAACTTCCTTTTTCAGGGGCAGTACGACAGATTTTTACCTTGTCAGCTCGGGGATTTGATCCATCAACCTCTCGGTTACTGGCCCAGCGCTCTAACCACTAGGCAAGTAACACTATTTGATGTGTCAAATTAGCTTGTTGACCAATCAGGACCTGAATATGACTGCACGTCACATAATAATTTAACGCGTTCATAAATGTTTTACGTAGTTATTACACATTGATTACACAATCACTCGTATTTCATATGTCTCAACGATTCATCGATACGTATGCAATGATGATGGTAAAGTCGTCTCGTGCACCTACAGTGCTTGCTGGTCATAAAAAAAAGATAGCTAGCTCATGGTTGCAAACAATGTTCTTCCCCAAAAACATAGCAAAACGACACGTTTCAGTATCTATAGTTAGCTACTATATAGCTCTTAAATAACCCTAATTTATAAGACCACTCTTATTTGATTAATGGTGGTCGGACCCATCTATGTGAAGCTAGCCACAATAAGGATTAGCGACGATACTGGACTTTGCAGTTAGCCTTCAAGATAAAAGTATTGCATAATTCTACTACTTTTATTAATTTGCATCACTATCAATTACATACTTTTATTTTGAAGACAAACCACAAATTCCACTATTGTGCATAATCCTTATTATAATCCTCACTAGCCAGATAAAGCTAACTGGCTGCTTATAATGTTAGCTTTGGGCAACAGTGTTTAGTTTTATTTATTTATTTACTTCACGTTTATTTAACCAGGTAGGCCAGTTGAGAACAAGTTCTCATTTACAACTGCGACCTGGCCAAGATAAAGCAAAGCAGTGCGACAAAAACAACAACAGAGTTACACATAAACAAACATACAGTCTGTAGTGGCTTCCTTTCGTCTTTACCATAGCCACTGCCCAAGCCTGAAGCGGGGTTGTTTGGTACGCATACAGTCCACACTCAAGGTTTCCAACCGGCCAAACATTCGATGACATCCAGGGATATGGTGCAACAAAAATGTTTATTCTTCTTATATCTAACAAATAAATTATTCTCCAATCAACTTAAAGCATAGAATACTTGATATGGAAAATACATATTATGTCTGTATGTCTGTATGGTCAAAAAACTATACCGCTCCCGCATCTAGCAAGGACTCCCTCTCCCGAAGGCCCAACTTCCTGCCTTTATCCTAACACACTTACCACAATACAATGGATAAGCAAGAGGGGGGGGACAAAAACTGAGTTACACAAACAACAAATGAATATATCTCAAATCAGGTAAATATAAATCATAATGGTACGTACCTAATATTTCATCATTTACATTAATATATTTACACAAATATACATGGAGCTCCATATGTTCAGTCTTTTACACAAATATGTCCAAATCGGCTCTAACACAGTCAATAACACAAAAGTACAGTGTGTGCAAATGTAGAAGAGTAGGCAATAAATAGGCCGTAGAGGCAAAAATAATTACAATGTAGCATTAATACTGGAGTGATAGATGTACAGATGATGATGTGCAAGTAGATATACTGGGGTGCAAAAGAGCAAGAGTGTGAGTAATAATATGGTGATGAGGTAGTCTGGTGTGCTATTTACAGATTGGCTGTGTACATGTACAGTGATCGGTAAGCTGCTCTGACAGCTGATGCTTAAAGTTAGAGAAGGAGATATAAGACTCCAGCTTCATAGATTTTTGCAATTTGTTCCAATCATTGTCAGCAGAGAACTGGAAGGGAAGGCGGCCAAAGGAGGTGTTGGCTTTGGGGATGACCAGTGCAATATACCTGCTAGTGTGTGTGCTACGGGTGGGTGTTGCTTTGGTGAACAGTGAGCTGAGATAAGGCAGGGCTTTACCTAGCAAAGACTTATAGATGACCTGGAGCCAGTGGGTTTGGCAACGGATATGTAGTGAGGGCCAGCCAACGAGAGCATACAGGTCGCAGTGGTGGGTAGTATATGGTGCTTTGGTGATAAAAAGGATGGCACTGTGATCGACTGCATCCAGTTTGCTGAGTAGAGTGTTGGAGGCTGTTTTGTGAATGACATCGCCGAAGTCAAGGATCGGTAGGATGGTCAGTTTTACGAGGGTATGTTTGGAGGCATGACTGAAGGAGGCTTTGTTGCGAAATAGGAAACCGATTCTAGATTTAATTTTGGGTTGGAGATGCTTAATGTGAGTCTGGAATGAGAGTTTACAGTCTAACCAGACACCTAGGTATTTGTAGTTGTCCACATATTCTAGGTCAGAACCGCCCATATTCTAGGTCAGAGTAGTGATGCTAGTCGGGTGGGAGGGTGCAGGCAGCAATCGGTTGAAGAGCATGCATTTAGTTTTACTAGCATTTAAAAGCAGTTGGAGGTCACTGAATGAGTGTTGTATGGCGTTGAAGCTCGTTTGGAGGTTTGTTAGCACAGTGTCCAAAGAAGGGCCAGATGTATAGAGAATGGTGTCGTCTGCGTAGAGGTGGATCAGAGAATCACCAGCAGCAAGAACGACATCATTGATATATTCAGAGAAGCTGGCTAGCTATTTATTTTCATGACCTCAAGTTCAATTTCAATAGGCAAACAACAAGTGCCAACCTAGTTAATACTTACTCACAAGGATTCCCAAATCTTTGCTAAGAATAATGAAAATGACTGCAGTTTCTACTGGTTATTGTTTCAGGCTGGTTGCATTGATGCTAGCTAGGTACCAAGCTAAAGCTAGCTACCCCAGAAGTTGAGGTCAGACAAATTATACTTTATTACCAGCGCGGTATTGCAAACACATCGTTCGTGGCCACTGTTCGCTTGTTTCCAGACTTTTTTGCACAGCTTTGACAGTTCTACTGTATCTTTTTTGACACGCAAAGACACAATCGGCGTTCCATAGTATGTATGCCGTGAAGCTAATAGCAGTGGTGCTATTGCTGTGTAACTCCGGTAGGGCAACATCTGAAAAATAGCGCACTTGGTAGTATGTACCGGTGCTCAACCAGTCGGTGAAAGCCAACATCACCCACGATAGAGAACGGTTGATTGTCAAGGGCAATGAATTCCATTATGTTGGCTTCAATGGATTTCGCCTATGAGTTGTCTCGCTGAAATGTTCTTATTCTTTCAATTGACTGCTCCACTTGTTGACTGCTCGATCCACACAGCAGACATTGTGGGTTAGCTTAGGAATGCTGTGTTGCACATGTAGCGCAAAATCTTACGTGGTGTCATTATGTCATGTACCTACGTTATATAGGTATGCACGTCAGCTTTGACTTCAATGTTGCACGTCGGCGTTAAGCTAGACATCGGCCTATACCGATGTTGGCATTTTTAGCTAATATTGTCAGATTCCGATCTGTTCCCCAATATATCGTGCATCCCTAAGTGGAACAATGGTTTAAGAATGACATTTTCTATATTCTATATGTTCTATGTTCTTTATGTTCTACACCTTCTATACTCTATACATTATATATGTTCAGGAGGCTTGGTAATGTGCCTGTAGGCTTGGTATTGTTATGTGCTTGGTTTTATTGAGGGAAAACATGCAGCACTTCCTTGGCTCTATAAAATGTGTTGACCTCCAGACCTAGGTTGTTAAGAAATGGGTTGTCATGAGGTTAATTGCTTTCTTAGTTCTATTATTAGGTCCAGCTTAGATTGACTGTTGTGTGTGTCAATCTGATCCCAACTTCTGTCAGTGCAAAAGCTCCACTCTAAACACTGTAGAACTTTCTGCTAGTTGGTCTTGCTCCAGAAAATAGAAAGATGAAGGACAGAGAACGCCTCGGGTCGGCACACATTCAACTGGACCTTCTTTAACTGGTCTCCAGCCTAATATTTATAATAATAATAACAATAATAATATTTATAGGGTCTTAACAGATTGGACAAAACTGTTCTTTTGGTTGAATGTTTTTTGTTGTTGTGGTAATTGGGTGGGCTGTGGGAGGACTGAACATATTCTTATAAATGGGTTTTAATCAAAGTGCAACCAACATTTCAACATGGGTTTAGGTGTTCGTTGTGTCGTTGACCACTCGGGACAAAGGGATTGCAGAACTGGTTTCCCCAGAGATGTTGTCAGTTGCCTGAATCTCTTCCCTGAATTTATTCCAAAAGTCCTCTCTTCTATGCCCAGACAATGCCATGGTGACGACACAGGGCAGAGATGCCAACCTGTGGTGGCGTATTCATGTGTCGCTCAACTACCCTTTTGGGCCTTTTCCATGACAATGCAACATAAAATGTCACATATCCTGGTTTCTGCCTCTGTGTGTAACCCAGGGAGAGGCTTTGGTTGAACATGCAAAGCTATTTTTCAAAGCAGACTATGTGCTTCAGTGTGGTATGTTATGTCAACATAGTCACATTTAACCATGATAGTTATGTCACCTAAGCTGACATACACTATTGAGTGTATGGGATAATGCTGATTGAATAGGGTGTTTTAAGAGCTTTTATGGTTACCCCTTATAAGAACTTGACCTTGAGGTGCCCTCCTTCCGGTTAAAATTCCTTTGGCTTGAGCTACTCAATTCCTTTGGCTTGAGCTACTGAGCTAATCAAGTTTCACTTGTATCATACACAGGCAAGCACTGCATACCTACAGTGGGGCAAAAAAGTATTTAGTCAGCCACCAATTGTGCAAGTTCTCCCACTTAAAAAGATGAGAGAGACCTGTACTTTTCATCATAGGTATACTTCAACAGACAAAATTAGAAAATGAATGAATTTATTTGGTGGAAAATAAGTATTTGGTCAATAACAAAATTTTATCTCAATACTTTGTTATATACCCTTTGTTGGCAATGACAGAGGTCAAACGTTTTCTGTAAGTCTTCACAAGGTTTTCACACACTGTTGCTGGTATTTTGGCCCATTCCTCCATGCATATCTCTTCTAGAGCATTGATGTTTTGGGCTGTTGCTGGGCAACACGGACTTTCAACTCCCTCCAAATATTTTCTATGGGGTTGAGATCTGGAGACTGGCTAGGCCACTCCAGGACCTTGAAATGCTTTTTACGAAGCCACTCCTTCGTTGCCCGGGCGGTGTGTTTGGGATCATTGTCATGCTGAAAGACCCAGCCACGTGTCATCTTCAATGCCCTTGCTGATGGAAGGAGGTTTTCACTCAAAATCTCACGATACATGGCCCCATTCATTCTTTCCTTTACACGGATCAGTCGTCCTGGTCCCTTTTGCAGAAAATCAGCCCCAAAGCATGATGTTTCCATCCCCATGCTTCACAGTAGGTATGGTGTTCTTTGGATGCAACTCAGCATTCTTTGCCCTCCAAACACTACGAGTTGAGTTTTTACCAAAAAGTTATATTTTGGTTTGATCTGACCAAATGACATTTTCCCAATCTTCTTCTGGATCATCCAATGCTCTCTAGCAAACTTCAGACGGGCCTGGACATGTACTGGCTTAAGCAGGGGGACACGTCTGGCACTGCAGGATTTGAGTCCCTGGCGGCGTAGTGTGTTACTGATGGTAGGCTGTGTTACTTTGGTCCCAGCTCTCTGCAGGTCGTTCACTAGGTCCCCCCGTGTGGTTCTGGGATTTTTGCTCAGCGTTCTTGTGATCATTTTGACCCCACGGGGTGAGATCTTGCGTGGAGCCCCAGATCGAGGGAGATTATCAGTGGTCTTGTATGTCTTCCATTTCCTAATAATTGCTCCCACAGTTGATTTCTTCAAACCAAGCTGCTTACCTATTGCAGATTCAGTCTTCCCAGCCTGGTGCAGGTCTTCAATTTTGTTTCTGGTGTCCTTTGACAGCTCTTTGGTCTTGGCCATAGTGGAGTTTGGAGTGTGACTGTTTGAGGTTGTGGACAGGTGTCTTTTATACTGATAACAAGTTCAAACAGGTGCCATTAATACAGGTAATGAGTGGAGGACAGAGGAGACTCTTAAAGAAGAAGTTACAGGTCTGTGAGAGCCAGAAATCTTGCTTGTTTGTAGGTGACCAAATACTTATTTTCCACCATAATTTGCAAATAAATTCATAAAAAATCCTACAATGTGATTTTCTGGATTTTTTTTCTTCTCATTTTGTCTGTCATAGTTAAAGTGTACCTATAATGAAAATTACAAGCGTCTCTCATCTTTTTAAGTGGGAGAACTTGCACAATTGGTGGCTGACTAAATACTTTTTTGCCCCACTGTATCTACAGATGTAGGATCTTAATTTGATCACCCTGTTGCAGGTTAACTTTCCTGCAATGCAGAAGATTTAAGACTTGTAGTGTATTTGAGGTTTAAAAAGGCTTCTGAAGTTTGTAATTTCTACTTTTACATTTCTGATTTGATTTTCCCTAACATTTTTCATATCAACCCCTCCAAAAATGTATTGGAATCCACATTATAATTCAAATTTCCTGTTGCCGCAGGATTATTATCCTGCTGTAGCAAACTGGCTCAAATTAAGATCCTACATCTGTACTCACACGATTATGTATAGTACCGTATGCATCTGTACAGACTTGATGATTAGTTGTTTGTTGTTTGATCACAAGGCACAGAATGAAATCGGGAAGCAATTGGATAAGACAAGCTGAAAGTAATCAAATGTAACTGAGCTTCGTTGCATTACAGAGTGCATCTGCCGCCTCCACCATGGCTACAAAGCCAGGGGCGGTGTCCGTGACAATGGGTGGTGCCACAGCAAGTGGTGCCACAGGGGGAGGAAGTCCTACTACAGCAGGGACAACACAAAGAGGAACGGCCAAAGTGGTGATGCCAGAGGTACACTAACTTAGCTGGGTCTTTGGAGATTAGTTTGGGACAACCTTGGCGCATTCTGATGTTCTTAACCCCCTTCCCTCATTAACATGGGTGTAGTGTACTCTGTTACATGGAATCTCTCTTATCCCTCTCTTCTCTTCATGCTCATTTTCATCTTCTGAAACACTTCATTCACAAAGTCTACAGCTGCTTGGGCTCTCTACCATTGACTTCTTCTCAGCTTCACCTATGGTGCATTCAGATATGCTTACTTCAACCTTCACCATGACCGCAAAGAGCTTATTGATTGTGCTATTTTCCATGCTGGAGAATGGGATTAGGACTCTTCACTGTCCATTGGAATGGTGCATAAATGTGTTGTTGCCTCACTTTCTCAACCACATTTCCATAATATGTTCTGCGCCTGCTTCTTGGTTTGTAGACGGCATTCGTCTCTCCAGCAGGTGCTACTATTATTGACATACCAACACCTGGGACCAAAGGCAGCCCTAAAGACACTCCAAAGGTAACTCAAAACACCCCTCCCCTAAATATAGTTCATGGTTTCATCCTCTGAATCTTATTGTGTATGTATCTTCTGAATCACTAACACAGAGAAGATGCTGCCTATATACAGACTCAAATCATTGGCCATTTTAATAAATGGGTCACTTTAAATAATGGTACTTAATTAATGTTTACATATCTTACAATACTCATCTTATATGTATATACTGTATTTTATACCATCTATTGCATCTTGCCTAAGCCGCTCGGTCATTACTCATCCATATATTTACAGTGCCTTGCGAAAGTATTCGGCCCCCTTGAACTTTGCGACCTTTTGTCACATTTCAGGCTTCAAACATAAAGATATAAAACTGTATTTTTTTGTGAAGAATCAACAACAAGTGGGACACAATCATGAAGTGGAACGACAAACTTTTTTAACAAATCAAAAACTGAAAAATTGGGCGTGCAAAATTATTCAGCCCCCTTAAGTTAATACTTTGTAGCGCCACCTTTTGCTGCGATTACAGCTGTAAGTCGCTTGGGGTATGTCTCTATCAGTTTTTCACATCGAGAGACTGAATTACAGAGTTTCCCGTATACACATATCTAGGATTAACTTACTCTCCTCACATGTCTAATTTAACCTTAACTGCCGTGGGCTAGGGGAAAAAATCTGGCGGGAAGTGAGCTGGCAAATTGAAGCATGTGTGGCAGCTCCCCGCACCTCTCCAAAAGCTGTCAAAGCAATCCAAATCAAATAGAATTTTATGTGTTGCATGCGCCGAATACAATGGGTGAACCGTGAACTTCTTACTTACGAGCCCTTTCCAAACAATGCAGAGTTAGAAAGTAAGACAATGTGCTGGAAAAAAAGGAAATTGTAACACAATAAGATAATAACGAGGCTATATACAGGGAGTACTGGTACCAAGTTAATGGGCTGGGTTACGATGTGGTTGAGGTGATTGAGATAATATGTACATGTAGGTAGGGGTAAAAATGACAAGGCAATCAGGAAAGATAATAAACAGAATAGCAACAGCGTGTGCGAAGAGTGTGAAAGTGTGAGTGGGTGTGTGGCATCAATATATAGTACCAGTCAAAAGTTTGGACACCTTCTCATTCAAGGGTTTTTCTTTATTTTTACTATGTTCTACATTTTAGAATAATAGTGAAGACATCAAAACTATGAAATAAAACATGGAATCATGTAGTAACCAAAAAAATATTAAACCTATCAAAATATATTTTAGATTTTAGATTCTTCAAAATAGCCACCCGTTGCCTTGATGACAGCTTTGGACACACTTGGCTTTCTCTCAAACAGCTTCACCTGGAATTATTTTCCAACAGTCTAGGAGTAGTTCCCACATATGCTGAGAAATTGTTGGCTGCCTTTCCTTCACTCTGCGGTCCAACTCATCCCAAACCATCTCAATTGGATTGAGATTGGTTGATTGTGGAGGCCAGGTCATCTGATGCAGCACTCCATCACTCTCCTTCTTGGTCAAATAGCCCTTACACAGCCTGGAGGTGTATTGGGTCATTGTCCTGTTGAAAAACAAATGATAGTCCCACTAAGCGCAAACCAGATGGGATAGCATATTACTGAAGAATGCTGTGGTAGCCATACTGGTTACGTGTATGGTAAAGTAACCCCCACACCATCACACCACCTCCTCCATGCTTCACGGTGGGAACTACACACGTGCAGATCATCCGTTCACCTATTCTCTTTTTTTCTCTCACAAAGACACGGGGCGGTTGGATCCAAAAATCTAAAATTTCCACTGGTCGAATGTCCATTGCTCGTGCTTCTTGGCCCAAGCAATTCTCTTCTTATTATTGGTGTCCTTTAGTAGTGGTTTCTTTGCAGCAATTTGACCATGAAGTCCTGATTCACACAGTCTCCTCTGCACAGTTTATGTTGAGATGTGTCTGTTACTTGAACTCATTGAAGCATTTATTTGGGCTGCAATTCCCGCGGCTGTTAACTCCAACTTATCCCCTGCTGCAGAGGTAACTCTGGGTCTTCCTTTCCTGTGGTGGTCCTCATAAGAGCCAGTTTTATCTTAGCTCTTGAAGACAACACTTGAGGAAACTTTCAAAATTCTTGAACTTTTCCACATTGACTGAACTTCATGTCTTAAAGTAATGATGAAATGTCATTTCACTTTGCTTATTTGAGCTGTTCTTGCCATAATATGTACTTGGTATTTTACCAAATAGGGCTATCTTCTGTATACCACCCCTACCTTGTCACAACACAACTGATTGGCTCAAACGCATTAAGAAGGAAATAAATTCCATCAATTAATTTTTAAGAAGGTACAACCTCTTGAGACTCCCCATCCCGGATCCGGGATCGTGAATAAAGCCTCAGGCTCATTAACATAACGCAACGTTAACGATTTCTGAAAATCGCAAATAAAATGAAAATAATGCGCCTGCTCTCAAGCTTAGCCTTTTCTTAACAACACTGTCATCTCAGATTTTCAAAATATGCTTTTGAACCATAGCAAATCACTAATTTGTGTAAGAGTATGCTAATCTAGCTTAGCATTTTGAGTAGCATTTAGCACGCAACATTTTCACAAAAACCAGATAACCAAATAAATAAAATCATTTACCTTTGAAGAGCTTCGGATGTTTTCAATGAGGAGACTCTCAGTTACATAGCAAATGTTCAGTTTTTCCTGAAAGAATCTTTGTGTAGGAGAAATCGCTCCGTTTTGTACATCACATTTGGCTACCGAAACGAACCGAAAATTCAGTCACCAACAACGTCAAACTTTTTCCGAATTAACTCCATAATATCGACCGAAACATGGCAAACGTTGTTTGGAATCAATCCTCAAGGTGTTTTTTCACATATCTCTTCATTGATATATCGTTCCTCAAAAAAAGCCTGCTTTCTTCTCTGAATTCCATGGAAAAATACTTGCAGCTGAGGTTTGCGCACCAATTTCGGCGCAGGACACCGGGCGGACACCTGGTAAATGTGGTCTCTTATGGTCAATCTTCCAATGATATGCCTACAAATACATCACAATGCTGCAGACACCTTGGGGAAACGACAGAAAGGGCAGGCTCATTCCTCTCGCATTCACAGCCATATAAGGAGACAATGGAAAACGGAGCCTCAAAAATCCTGCTGATTTCCTGGATGCCGTTTCATCTTGGTTTTGCCTGTAGCTCACGTTCTAGGGCACGCACAGAGAATATCTTTGCAGTTCTGGAAACGTCAGAGTGTTTTCTTTCCAAAGCTATCAATTATATGCATAGTCGAGCATCTTTTTGTGACAAAATATCTTGTTTAAAACGGGAACGTTTTTCATCCAAAAATGAAATAGCGCCCCCAGAGTTTCAAGAGGTTAATTGAAATGCATTCCAGGTGACTACCTCATGAAGCTGGTTGAGATAATGGCAAGAGTGTGCAAAGCTGTCATCGGGGCAAAGGGTAGCTACTTTGAAGAACCTCAAATATAACATTTGTTCAACACTTTACTACATGATTCCATATGTGTTATTTCATAGTAGTGTTGTCTTCACTCTTATTCTACAATGTAGAAAATAATAAAAATAAAGAAAAACCCTTGAATGAGTAGGTGTGTCCATACTTTTGAGTGGTACTCTGTGTGTAAGTGTAGTATGTGTGTGAGTGTAGTATGTGTGTGAGTGTAGTATGTGTGTGAGTGTAGTATGTGTGTGAGTGTAGTATGTGTGTGAGTGTAGTTTGTGCGTGAGCGTAGTTTGTGCGTGAGCGTAGTTTGTGTGTGAGCATAGTATGTGTGAGCGTGTGGGTAGTCCAGTGAGTGTGCATAGGGCCATTGCAAGGGAGTCAGTTAAAAAAAAAAGCTGGTCGATGGAAGTAGTTCAGGTAGCCATTTGATGAACTGTTCAGCAGCCTTATGGCTTAGGGGTAGACGCTGTTCAGGATCCTTTTGGTCCCAGACTTGTCGCTCCAGTAACGCTTGCTGTGCGGTAGCACAGAGAACAGTCTATGACTTGGGTGACTAGAGTCTTTTGACAATTTTTAGGGCCTTCCTCTGACACCGCCTGGTATAGAGGTTCTGGATGGCAGGGAGCTCGGCCACAGCGATGTACTGGGCCTTACTCACTATCCTCAGTAGCGCCATGCGGTCGGATGCCAAGCAGTTGCCATACCAAGTGGAGATGCAGCCAGTCAAGATGCTCTCAATGGTGCAGCTGTATAACTTTTTGAGAATCTGAGGGCCCATGCCCCCAAAAAATTGGCCTCATGATGGGGAACAAGCATTGCCATTCCCTCTTCACGACTGTGTTGGTGTGTTTGGACCATGATAGGTCCCTTGAGATGTGGAGACAGAGGAACTTGAAGATTTCAACCTGCTCCACTATAACCCTGTCAATGTAAATGGGGGTTTCCTTGGCTCTACGTTTCCTGTAGTCCACGATCAGCTCCTTTGTCTTCTCACATTGAGGGAGAGGTTGTTGTCCTGGCACCACAATGCCAGGTGTCTGACCTCCCTGTAGGCTGTCTCATCGTCATCGGTGATCAGGCGTACCATCATTGTGTCGCCGGCAAACTTAATGTAGGAGTTGTGCGTTGCAACTCAGTCATGGGTGAACAGGGAGTACAGGAGAGGACTAAGCACGCACCCCTGAGTAGCCCCCGTGTTGAGGGTCAGCATGGAAGATGTGTTAATCCCAGGGTTGATGAGCTTGGAGGCCGCTGTGGCTGAGCTGTAGTCAACGAACAGCCTCCTCACAGAGGTGTTCCTTTTGTCCAGGTGGGTAAGGGCAGTGTGGAGTGTAATTAGAGATTGCGTCATGGAATACGCAAATTGTTATTGATCCAGGGTGTCTGGGATGGTGGTGTTGATGTGAGCCATGACCAGCCTATCAAAGCGTTTCATGGCTAACAGATGTGAGTGCTACGGGGTGATAGTCATTTAGACAGGTTACCTTGTGGGTCTATGGTGGTCTGCTTGAAACATGTAGGTATTACAGACTGGATCAGGGAGAGGATGAAAATGATCACTGTGGGGACGACATTGTCACTTATTAGTGAAGCCAGTGACTGATGTGGTAAATTCCTCAATGCTATCTGATGAATACTGGAATATATTCCAGTCTGCTAGTGAAACAGTCTTGTAGTTTAACATCTGCCTTGTCGGTCCACTTCCGTATTGAGTGTGTGACTGGTACTTCCTGTTTGGAGTTTTTGCTTGTCAACAGGAATCCAGAGGATAGTTATTTTCAGATTTACCAAATGGAGGGCGATGGAGAGCTTTGTATGCATCTCTGTGTGTGGCGTAAAGTTGATCTAAAGTTTTTATTTGCCTCTTGTTGTACAGGTGACATGCTGGTAGAAATTTTGAAGACAGATTTCAGTTTCCATGCATTAAAATCACTGGCCACTAAGAGCGCTTCCTCTGGGTGAGAATTTTCTTGTTTTCTTATGGCCCAATACAGCTCGTTGATTGCGGACTTAGTACCAGCATTGGTTTGTGGTGTTAAATAGACAGGTAAGAAAAATATAGATAAAAACTCTTGGTAAATACCATGGTCTACAGCTTATCATGAGGTATTCTAACTCAGGAGAGCAGAACCTTGAGACTTCCTTAATATTAGAGGATGCACACCAGCTGTTGTTAACCACCCCCGAGCTTACCCGGTGGCGCTGCTGTTCTGTCCTGCCGTTGTATAGCAAAATCAGCTTGATTTATATTTTCCATGTCCTTGTTCAGCCACGACTCAGTGAAACGTAGGATATTACAGTTCTTCATATCACTTTGATAGGATAGTCTCGAAAAGAGCTCATCCAGTTTATTCTCCAGTGATTGCTTGTTCACTAATAGAACGGATGGTAGACGCGGTTTACCAGTCACCGACGTAGTCTCGTCAAGTATCCCTCACGCCGGCCTCTATGACGCCTCCTCTTCCGAGTGTTGGGGGATTTGGGCCTGGTCTGGGATGAGCAGTATGTCCTTTACCTCCTATTAATTGAAGTAGAAAGCCTCATCCAAATCGAGGTTAGTGATCGCTGTTTTGATGTCCAGAAGCTCTTTTTCGGTAATTGGAAGCGATAGTGGAAACGTGATGTACAAAAAAAAAAGTACAAAATCGCACAATTGGTCAATAGCCTGTAAAACGGCTGCTATTTCCTCCATCGCCATTCTTTTGAGGAAAAAGAAACTGTATTTGTAAGAATGTGTCTCTTTTGGAGTGGTAGAGTTAAAAGCAGAAGTCAAATTTCGATTGGACCTCATGTGCAATTGACCAATAAAGTAATTTTAATCTTAGGAGAAGGAAATGCAAAAATGATCCAAGATCAGTGTCCAGGGCCAACTTGACCCTACTTTACATTTGTACAACCCTTGTACCTCACCCTCACTGGACCCCTTTCACCTTTACATAATTTAATTTAAGGAATGTTAAACAACGGTTAATGTAAGTAATAACACCGGTTAATGATTTTTTTCATGTAATGAAGCCGGTTAATGTAATAACTTGCTGGATAACATTAAAAAAAAAGTTTTTTTAGTCTAATAAATTATTAGGTTATACGGTGGTTATTACACTGTCAGGTGAGTCAACTTTTTTTAATGAATAACTTCAATAATCATGTAATAACATACCAAAATCAATGTTTTGATTGACTTCCCTTAATTTGATGCACAAACCACCAACCACCAGCAATTACAAACACCGACAAACTCATGCACATCATACAGTCACCCTCACAAGCATACATTGAAATGTGCCCACACCACATTCACCCACCCCTCTCTTTCGTGTCGTCTGAGTTTCCCAAAGATTGGAAAGCAGCTTGCGGTCATCCCCCTCTTCAAAGGGGGGGACACTCTTGACCCAAACTGCTGCAGACCTATATCTATCCTACCCTGCCTTTCTAATGTCTTTGAAAGCCAAGTCAACAAACAGATTATTTCAAATGCCACCATACCTTCTCCGCTATGCAATCTGGTTTCAGAGCTGGTCATGGGTGCACCTCAGCCACGCTCAAGGTCCTAAACCATATCTTATCCGCCATCGATAAGAAACAATACTGTGCAGCCGTATTCATTGACCTGGCCAAGGGTTTCGACTCTGTCAATCACCACATCCTCATAGGCAGACTCGATAGCCTTGGCTTCTCAAATGATTGCCTCGCCTGGTTCACCAACTACTTCTCTGATAGAGTTCAGTGTGTCAAATCGGACGGCTTGTTGTCCAGGCCTCTGGCAGTCTCTATGGGGGTGCCACAGGGTTCAATTCTTGGACCGACTCTCTTCTCTGTATACATCAATGATGTCACTCTTGCTGCTGGTGAGTCTCTGATCCACCTCTACGCAGACGACACCATTCTGTGTACTTCTGGCCCTTCTTTGTGTTAACAACTCTCAGGCAAGCTTCAATGCCATACAACTCTCCTTCCGTGGCCTCCAACTGCTCTTAAATACAAGTAAAACTAAATGCATGCTCTTCAACCGATTGCTGCCTGCACCTGCCCCCCGTCCAACATCACTACTCTGGGTGGTTCTGACTTAGAATATGTGGACAACTACAAATACCTAGGTGTCTGGTGAGACTGGAAGGAGAGTTTACATTCTAACATCATGCATCTCCAATCCAAAATTGCACCTAGAATTGGCTTCCTATTTCGCAACAAAGCATCCTTCACTCCTTCTGCCAAACATACCCTTGTAAAACTGGCCATCCTACCGATCCTCGACTTCGGCAATGTCATTTACAAAATAGCCTCCAATACCCTACTCAATAAATTGGATGCAGTCTATCACAGTGCCATCCGTTTTGTCACCAAAGCCCCATATACTACCCACCACTGCGACCTGTACGCTCTCGTTGGCTGGCCCTCGCTTCATACTCGTCGCCAAACCCACTGGCTCCAGGTCATCTACAAGACACTGCTAGGTAAAGTCCCCCGTTATCTCAGGAAGCTGGTCATTATAGCAGCACCCACCTGTAGCACACGCTCCAGCAGGTATATCTCTCTGGTCACCCCCAAAACCAATTCTTCCTTTGGCCGCCTCTCCTTCCAGTTCTCTGCTGCCAATGACTGGAACGAACTACAAAAATCTCTGACATTGTAAACACTTATCTCCCTCATTAGCTTTAAGCACCAGCTGTCAGAGCAGCTCACAGATTACTGCACCTGTACATAGCCCATCTCGAATTTAGCCCAAACAACTACCTCTACACCCTACTGTATTTATTTATTTTTCTCCTTTGCACCCCATTATTTCTATCTCGACTTTGCACATTCCTCCACTGCAAATCTACCATTCCAGTGTTTTACTCTCTATATTGTATTTACTTCGCCACCATGGCCTTTTCTTTTGCCTTTACATCCCTTATCTCACCTCATTTGTTCACATTGTATATATACTTATTTTTCTACTGTATTATTGACTGTATGTTTGTATTATTGACTGTATGTTTTTAAAAACTTGTTCTATGTGATATACTGAATGTGAAGTTATTACATTAATCAGTGTTATTACATTAACTGTTGTTCCAGTGTGTCAATACATTGAATACTTTTAAATACATTGAGTTTTAACTCATCCTTGATTGTAGCCAGCACCCATGCATCCGGCCAAAGCTACACCTCTTACCACGGGGGGAGGCAATATTGTAGTGGAGGCGACAACGCCATGGAAAGCTGAAGTACCAAAGCTTCAAGAGTCTTCGGAACAGACAGCCAAGGTAGATGGCTGACAGTCGAGGAGTGTGGGGCCTCTCTCTTTGGATCTTTATTCTTTACCCGACCTGGCTCTCTTTACGCTCACTTCCCCATACAACACACTCTTCCTGGGTCATTATTCCATGTGTTATGTCTTCCTCATCTCTCCTGTGATCTTGAGGTTTTAGTCATTCTTCCACCCCTTTATATGGTATTCTATCTTCCTCTTCTCTCTGCCAATATATTTCAAAACATATCTCTGCTTTGGACTTCCTTACTTCTGGCCTAGAAGGTGTCTGTGTGTCTAAGTGGGAAGTGGACAGACACTCTTACTCTTAAGCTTACTCTTTAAGAGTCTTCCCAGCATGCCCACACTTGTGGTACACTCAACACGGCAAGACAAACCATGTCTGTCACATCTGTTGTCGCCACAGAAAAGCCACAATACATTTCCACTTTTTCTTCTGGTAGCTACACACCATATATAGTATTGCTTCTGGGTATGTTTACCTGGTTTAGGTTGACAGGATTTGTTTACCTTCTTATTAGCTTACTAAACTGTGACAACAAATTCTGGTCAGGTACTTCTCTTCTCACGGCACCTTTCCTTTCCATTACCAATGACAGACAAGCTGCTAACTTTCATCCTATCACTCTACTAGACTGTGACTGTGAGATTATGTGCAGCACTCTGAACTCTTCTCTGCACCTCGTCTAATGGCTTGAACCATATGCGTTTATAGAGTGTGCCCACCACATCAAGCAAAGTTGACATGGCTAAAAAGGATCCTGCTAAGTTGGTTACGGCTGTTGCTGCACCAGCTGCCGCGGCTGGAGATGCCTCTCTGAAGGGGCCACAGACTAAGGTAGACTCCAGTTTACTTTGGTGTATTAACCACGCTACAGTACAAGGCTCTTGAGGGTGGAGCTATCCCTGGGGTTAGGGGGCTATCATTGATCACTTGTTTGTTTCCTTGTCATTCTTTCGCTGTTTTCACACAATATATCCAAGATCATGAATTAACAGAGTGGCACAGTAACAGAGACTCACAGTGCATTGGACGCAGTGAAGGATTTCTACTGTACCATTCTACATTTTAGCCATTTTGCAAACGCTCTTATCCAGAGCGACTTACAGGAGCAATTAGAGTTAAGTACCTTGCTCAAGGGCACATCGACAGACTGTTCACCTAGTCGGCTCAAGAATTCGAATCAGCAACCTTTTGTTACTGGCTCAACGTTATTAACCCCTTGGCTATCTGCCACCTGCTTTACCATTCTGCAATTTTTTTTGACTTAAAGGAGAATAAAGAAGAAACTTGCATACTGCTCTGACGAAGGCCTTGAGGCCGATGCTTAAACGCTTAATAAAGAGCAGTGATTCTATGAAGATTAGTGTGCAGGTTTCTTATTTTTTCTCATGTTATTCAATTGTTACAATGCACCTGCAACAAAGATAACTCAGATGTGCAAGTGCCTTTTGAGATTTGACTACATGAGGAAGAGGGTGCTCTTGTTCCTGCATGAGTACTACCTACGTATGTAGGTTTGGTTGAATTGAGCCCACAACCATCCAGAAGCTCAGTTGGGTATAGGAGCTGAGTAGTATCACAGAAAGTAGCCTAGTGTTGTATTCACTAACCTCTCCTGCTCTGGGTTACAGGTACAGGTGGAAGTAGTTCCCCCAGGAGCTAAGGCAGCCAAAGAGGTAAATCATCCATGTATCTTTTCTCTATGTGGGTTTGATATTGCACTAAATTGATATGCATGGAGTTGCATTGCTTGTGTTTGAGTTTTGTTGCATCATGTGTAGGAGCTAGCTGTGGACCCGTTCGATGCCCTGGCTGATTCCTTACCCTCATCAGAGTCTTTCGCCCCTGCAGCCCATGTATACACTGGGCCAGAGGTGATAGAGGTACAGAACCTTGACAGAGTGTGTGTGTGTGTGTGTGTGCACAGTGCAGTTTAGATTGGGTTGTGTGTGTGCACCCGGTCACCATGTAAAACAGTGTGTGTTGTTGTATATGGCTCACAGCATGGATTAACCTCAAAGAAGGGAGTGATCTGTGGGGGGAACGACTGCCCACTGCCCCCAGGATACCGATTTGAAGACATGGTCAGTCTTTAAATCACCCTCCCCCTCCAGTGTTCTTCCTCCTCATCATCATCATCACTTCTGCATCTTAATCCAACCCTCAGCCTTCTGCTGTTAGAGAGCTTTGAGTTTGCATGTATCTTTAGCTTTGTACTGCAGTACTCCCTTTGACATGAGACATTTGCCTGGAACCCCTTGGTTATCAGGTCTTCCAACAGAGAGATACACCCCATCCAGAAACAGCACCTAGACCATGTCCTATCCCCTGGACACTTGTGTTAATCTGAGAGGAATGGATAGGTTTTAGCAATATGGGCCCATTTTCACCAAGCTGATCAGATGACAAGATGAAGTTACTACCATATCTATCCTTTTATTTCAGATTTATATGATGGACTAGGGTTTGTTTCTGGACTTTGCCAAAAAAGCCTGTATATAGTTACTACACGTTAATATTCTTTTGTCATTCTTTTGTCAGAACATGATCAGATTTTATTTAAATCTAGGCTTACTCAATTAGAATATATCATTCATGTACTTTTATTACATTGAATTACAATGTTAAATTACATGTTCATAGGCCCCAGTTGCAGATGTCAAGCCAAAAGATGTTCCGGTAAGTCATTGTATTTACTGCAAGGGGATACACTGTATGCTGGGGAGAAATATTGAGATATTGACTTTCTCCTCTCAATCTTTCTCATACCCACATACTAATGCATGTGCGTACACACACACACACACACACACACACACACACACACACACACACACACACACTAAAGGTACTAAACAAACCATAGGTCATCCCATGGTCTCTTCTGACAGTTTTGGGTACCTCCTACAGTGTGGAATGTTGCTTTGCGCTGTGGGGTGTTGGCTCTGCAAACAACATTAGACCCACCTCAACCAGCTTGCTCTAGTTCTGTTAAACCCATCCTTTATAAACACACCCACACACTAACAACAGATAAATAGTCAACACACAATCACTCATTACTCCACACCTATTCACTTATACACACTTGCACACACATACACCCTCTACGCCACACCTTGTTTTGTACTGTAGTTCTCTGTGTAGTATACTTCTGCTTCTAAGAGCTTGTTAGGACAGAAGGCAAACTCTTTTACCCCTGAAGTATGTTGTGTGAGTTGTCAAAAAAAATAAGTGAGTTGTCTAAAGTTGCCCGCTTGGTTATAAAGCGTTTTTTAAATTTTATTACGGTTACATTTTAGTCCACTTCAGGGATTTGAACCAGCAACCTATTAGCTCAATGTTCTTAACCACTAGGCTTCCTGCCAAATCTGATGTTTTGTAAAGAGATTCTGCTCGGAGTCCTTTGCGGAGTGCTTTGTTGTGATTTAGATTCTAGGAAATGTGATTGCTGGGTGTGTCGGTTATTTTGCTCCTGGTCTCTTTTAAATGGTTGGAGTTATTTTGACTTGCCCTCAAGTGGTGCAGTTGAAGACAAAACTGTTACTGTAATGCTTTGTGTATAACTGAGGTTATTTGTTTGCTTGTTTGTTTACTTGTATCAGAAACCCATGAGCACCGATGAGGCTCTGGACTCCCTGTCCTTTGGGTTCACAACCTCTATGGCTCCCATCCCTCAGAAACAGGAGAAGGTGAGACGTTGCACTATTAACAGGTTATAATCACTTATAAATCAATTAGAGCCCTGTTCCCTAAAACATGCATAAAGTTACAGAATGATTATTAGTCCCATAGTCTTTTGGGTGAGACTGAGGTCCTGACCAGTGATACTGTAAATAAGAAGTGAGGTGTCATTATAACCCAATGATATTTCATCTGTTGACAGAAAGTGGAAGACTTGGCTGCCATTGATGCCTTGTCTGCTGGCTTCTCAAACTTTGCTCCACCTCCAGCCGCTCCCATCAAGGTAAACAAAGACTGATAATATTTTTATTCAACCCTTCATTATAAAACTGTTATTAGCATGAGATGGTAAACTGTTATGATAACCAATATCAAGTTGTGTCAACTGACATAACACAGTCATAATGACACAGCACAATGTAGACTACCTTGTTGGACAGCTAACTTCCTAGCCACCTACTGCTTATCATGTCATGACATATTAATGATGTTTACAAGATGACCATGTCATATCATTTTGACAGTGTCAGCTGTAATAGTTTATCACAACTGTGATGTAATTTTACTGTTCTGTAAAAACAGCTTTCTAGTGAAGGTTTCAAATGAACGTTCCCCTGTTCCTCTTAACTAGAACCTAAGAAACAGTATTTAACAAACCAAATAATCTCTCTTCTTCTTCCAGAAAGCTGAAGAGTTTAAGTCTGCACCTGTTACCAAGTCTCCTGCTCCCCCCGTTGACAAGAAAGCTAAGGTGGAAAAGGTAAATAACACCAAAGAAAGTAGGTCCTACATCCTGCATGACTACATAACATAAGCCATGCATAATACACAATAAACAGTGACAAACGCTTATGTCCAGTGTTAAACTGGGATGTCCTTTGTTACAGCTGACGCTGTGCGACTGTTGTGTTGAGTACTTTGTCATCAAAAATGCTATATCCATGCAAATAGACAACAAACTCTTCAACTATTCTATGTTATACTTATGTTGGGTTGTGAAGCTGTTATCTATTGACTTGTGTTTGTGTTTCAGTTTGCTGATGACTTCTCTCTGATGTCAGGATTGGACTCCCCACTGGCTACCAAGCCCAAGACAGATGAGGTTTGTCATATGAGGGCTACAGTTTCTAGGTTGATGGTTTAGGTTGGTTTAGGTTGACAGGTTTAGGTTGACAGGGTTTGTTTATCTGGTTTAGGTTGACAGGGTTTTTTAAAACCTGGTTTAGGTTGATTGGGTTTGTTTACCTTCCTATTACTTTACAAAACTGACAACAAATTCTGGTCAGGTACTTCTCTTCTCATGGCTCCTTTACTTCACATTACCAATAACAGACAAGCTGCTAACAATCATCCTGTCACTCCAGTAAACTGACTGTGAGATTATGTGCAGCACTCTGAACTCTTCTCTGCACCTCGTCTAATGGCTTGAACCATATGCGTTTATAGAGTGTGCCCACCACATCAAGCAAAGTTGACATGGCTAAAAAGGATCCTGCTAAGTTGGTTACGGCTGTTGCTGCACCAGCTGCCGCGGCTGGAGATGCCTCTCTGAAGGGGCCACAGACTAAGGTAGACTCCAGTTTACTTTGGTGTATTAACCACGCTACAGTACAAGGCTCTTGAGGGTGGGGCTATCCCTGGGGTTAGGGGGCTATCATTGATCACTTGTTCATTTCCTTGTCATTCTTTCGCTGTTTTCACACAATGTATCCAAGATCATGAATTAACAGATGGGCACAGTAACAGAGACTCAAAGTGCATTGGACGCAGTGAAGGATGTCTACTGTACCAATTTACATTTTTATGTAAATACGGTATTTATTTTTTAGAAATTAGCAACAAAATAAACAACCTGTTTTCACTTTGTCATTATGGGGTATTGTGTGTAGATTAATAAGGGGAGAAATGATGTAATCCATTTTAGAATGAGGCTGTAATTTAACAAAATGTGGAAGAAGGGAAAGGGTCTGAATTCTTTCCGAATGCACTGTATATAGTGTATTAACCTTCCACAACCATAAGACCAACTAATAATTGAATTATTTTATCAAAATAGTTTCACCTGCTTTTTTTGCTATAATTACTGATCTGGCTTTCAAGTCTGTCTGTGAAAATGCCCTTTTTTGTTACAAATGTAAGTAGAACCAAGCATAATGCACATTCACTGATAATGACTAACTTCTTGTAGTGGTCATTAGGCTATATAACATGAGCACAGGTCTCAATATCTAATCTTTAGCTAATCTTTTTATATTTCAAGTTCAGCCAGCTTGGATCTATTTGCTAGGTAACAAGGTTGAACAGTTGAATTGTTATGAACACACACTTTTGTCTGTCTCCAACCTTTTTTTAAAGCATGTTAGCCTGTCCACTTTGTTCAGATGTTGAATTCAGGTGGTCTACCTTATTTCTCAGAATGAGAACGAATTGCCAATTCCGCATATAATAGTTTGTTATGCTTATTGCACATTTATAAAACACTGGCGAGACCGCGAGTACAACAGAATGTGGATAAAATGCTGCTAGCGGTACCCAATGCGTGAGCTCAATCAATTTCTTTCATACTCTAGTTTTAGACGTGTTGGCTCTGCGCGCAATTTGAGTAGTTGAGACATAAAAAGGATATCATTAGAAAAGTTAACATATCCCCTATCACAGTAAAATAATGTTTCAATGTGTTTTGGTGTCCATATGACCGATTCTGTTGCACCAAAACTAAAATGCAAATGGCGAGTTGAAACCGCTTGTCAGAGAGGAACATGTGATTTCTCAACTTTGTTGGCGTGAGAGAACAGGTGTGTAAAATCATAGAGAGAGAGGCAAAGCGGAAGGGTTCGCTCTCGATCAAATCTGTCCAAAATAAGCCCAATCAATGCGTTTCTGTGGGTTTATTTTGGACCTAAGCTTGTTAAGGCAGAGACGTGCATCTCTTCATTATATATAGACCTCTCGTGTAAATGGGGAGATGCACACCGCACAGAAGGAGCGAAAGAGACGAGACCAAAAATACAACACGAGAACAAGCGGAAGTAAACCCTCTTAAAAAAGATAAATAACAACCTCGATTCTTGCGGTACAGGCATTTGGAATATCGCGCAAGAACAAAAAATCAAATTAATCGAATGAATTCAATGTATCGCCCAGCCCTAAAGTGAGATGTCATTATAACTCGATAATATTTCATCTGTTGACAGAAAGTTGAGGATTTGGCTGCCATTGATGCCTTGTCTGCTGGCTTTTCCAACTTTGCTCCACCTCTTCCCGCTCCCATCAAGGTAAAGAAAGACTGATAATTATTGTTCTTCAACCCTTCATCGTAGAACTGTCATTAGCATGAGATGGTAAACTGTTATGAGAACCAATGTCAACTGACATAGCACAGTCATAATGACACAGCACAATGTAGCCTAGCTTGTTGGACAGCTAACTTGCTAG
Organism: Oncorhynchus masou masou; assembly: GCF_036934945.1. NCBI lineage: Eukaryota > Metazoa > Chordata > Actinopteri > Salmoniformes > Salmonidae > Oncorhynchus > Oncorhynchus masou. The sequence goes on along the minus strand of NC_088217.1, from coordinate 19,488,688 downwards.
CCACCTACTGCCAATGCTAATGCCATTTTGTATTTATGATACATACAAGATGACCATGACATATAATTTTAACACAGTGTCAGCTGTAATAGCTTATGACAACTGCTATGTCATGCTAACGTTCTGTAAAGACAGATTTCTAGTGAAAGCTTGAAATTAGCTGTCCCCTGTTCCTCTCAACTAGAACCTAAGAAACAGTATTTAACAAACCAAATAATCTCTCTTCTTCTTCCAGAAAGCTGAAGAGTTTAAGTCTGCACCTTTTACCAAGTCTCCTGCTCCCCCTGTTGACAAGAAAGCTAAGGTGGAAAAGGTAAATAACACCAAAGAAAGCAGGTCCTACATCCTGCATGACTACATAACATAAGCCATGCATAATACACAATAAACAGTGACAAACGCTTATGTCCAGTGTTAAACTGGGATGTCCTATGTTGCAGCTGACGCTGTGCTACTGTTGTGTTGAGTACTTTGTCATCAAAAATGCTATATTCATGCAAATAGACAACAAACTCTTCTTCATTGGTGGGTGTGTCGGTTATTTTTCTCCTGGTCTCTTTTAAATGGTTGGAGTTATTTTGACTCGCCCTCAAGTGGAGCAGTTTAAGACAAAACTGTTACTGTAATGCTTTGTGTATAACTGAGGTTATTTGTTTGCTTGTTTGTTTACTTGTATCAGAAACCCATGAGCACCGATGAGGCTCTGGACTCCCTGTCCTTTGGGTTCACAACCTCAATGCCTCCCATCCCTCAGAAACAGGAGAAGGTGAGACGTTGCACTATTAACAGGTTATAATCACTTATACATCAATTAGAGCTCTGTTCCCTAAAACATGCATAATGTTACAGAATGATTATTAGTCCCATAGTCTTTTGGGTGAGACTGAGGTCCTGACCAGTGATACTGTAAATAAGAAGTGAGGTGTCATTATAACCCAATGATATTTCATCTGTTGACAGAAAGTGGAAGACTTGGCTGCCATTGATGCCTTGTCTGCTGGCTTTTCAAACTTTGCTCCACCTCCACCCGCTCCCATCAAGGTAAACAAAGACTGATAATATTTTTCTTCAACCCTTCATTGTAAAACTGTTATGAGCATGAGATGGTAAACTGATATGATAACCAATATCAAGTTGTGTCAACTGACATAACACAGTCATAATGACACAGCACAATGTAGGCTACCTTGTTGACCATGTCATATCATTTTGACAGTGTCAGCTGTAATAGTTTATCACAACTGTGATGTAATTTTAATGTTCTGTAAAGACAGCTTTCTAGTGAAGGCTTCAAATGAACGTTCCCCTGTTCCTCTTAACTAGAACCGAAGAAACAGGTTTGTCATATGAGGGCTACAGTTTCTAGGTTGATGGGGTTTGTTTATCTGCTTTAGGATGATGGTGTTTGTTTATCTGGTTTAGGTTGATGGGGTTTGTTTATCTGCTTTAGGATGATGGGGTTTGTTTAACTGGTTTAGGTTGATGGGGTTTGTTTACCTTCTTATTACTCTACTAAACTGTGACATTGTCATTTTTTCTCTGTTGTCACACAATGTATCCAAGATCATGAATTAACAGAGTGGCACAGTAACAGAGACTCACAGTGCATTGGATGCAGTGAAGGATGTCTACTGAACCATTTTAGCCATTTTGCAGATGCTCTTATCCAGAGGGACTTACAGGAGCAATTAGAGTTTAGTACCTTGCTCAAGGGCACATCGACAGATTGTTCACCAAGTCAGCTCAGGGATTCGAATCAGCAACCTTTCGGTTACTTGCCCAAAGCTCTTAACCGATCAGCTTCCTGCCACCTGCTTTACCGTTCTGCAATTTTTTTTGACTACGTTAGAAAGAGGGTGCTCTTGTTCCTGCATGAGTTCTACCTATGTTGGTTTGGTTGAATTGAGACCACAGCCATCCAGAAGCTCAGTTTGGTATAGGTGCTGAGCAGTATCACAGATAGTAGCCTTGTGTTGTATTCATTAACCTCTCCTGCTCTGGGTTACAGGTACAGGTGGAAGTAGTTCCCCCAGGAGCTAAGGCAGCCAAAGAGGTAAAACATCTCTCGCTTTTCTCTCTATTATTTGTTATTAAATGTACCAATTTTATTACATTAAACATCTATATTTATTACATTCAGATAAGTTATTACATTAACCAGTGTTATTGCATTAACTGTGGTTACAGGGTGTCAATACATTGAATTTGCTCTTTTTCTGTTGTATACATTGAGTATTAACTCATCCTTGATTGTAGCCAGCACCCATGCACCCAGCCAAAGCTACACCTCTTACCACGGGAGGAGGCAATATTGTAGGGGAGGTTACAACGTCATGGAAAGCTGAAGTACCAAAGCTTCAAGAGTCTCCGGAACAGACAGCCAAGGTAGATGGCAGACAGTCGAGGAGTGTGGGGCCTCTCTCTTTGGATCTTTATTCTTTACTCGACCTGGCTCTCTTTACGCTCACTTCCCCATACAACACACTCTTCCTGGGTCATTATTCCATGTGTTATGTCTTCCTCATCTCTCCCGTGATCTTGAGGTTTTAGTCATTCTTCCACCCCTTGATATTGTATTCTATATTCCTCTTCTCTCTGCCGATATTTTTCAAAACATATCTCTGCTTTGGACTTCCTTCCTTCTGGCCTAGAAGGTGTCTAAGTGGGAAGTGAACAGGCACTTTTACTTTTAAGCTCTATGACTGAGTCTTCCCAGCATGCCCACACTTTGTTGCACTCAACACGTCAAGACAAACCATGTCTGTCACATCTGTTGTCACCACAGAGAAGCAACAATATATTTCCACTTTTACTTTTTCTTCTGGTTGCAGCACACCATATCTAATTTACTTCTCGGTTTGTTTACCTGGTTTAGGTTGATGCGGTTTGTTTACCTTCCTATTACTCTACTAAACTGCGAAAACAAATTCTGGTCAGGTACTTCTCTTCTCACGGCACCTTTCCTTTCCATTACCAATGACAGACAAGCTGCTAACAATCTTCCTATCACTCCAGTAAATTGACTGTGAGATTATGTGCAGCACTCTGAACTCTTCTCTGCACCTCGTCTAATGGCTTGAACCATATGCGTTTATAGAGTGTGCCCACCACATCAAGCAAAGTTGACATGGCTAAAAAGGATCCTGCTAAGTTGGTTACGGCTGTTGCTGCACCAGCTGCCGCGGCTGGAGATGCCTCTCTGAAGGGGCCACAGACTAAGGTAGACTCCAGTTTACTTTGGTGTATTAACCACGCTACAGTACAAGGCTCTTGAGGGTGGGGCTATCCCTGGGGTTAGGGGGCTATCATTGATCACTTGTTCGTTTCCTTGTCATTCTTTCGCTGTTTTCACACAATGTAGCCAAGATCATGAATTAACAGTGACACAGTAACAGAGACTCACAGTGCATTGGATGCAGTGAAGGATGTCTACTGAACCATTTTAGCCATTTGCAGACGCTCTTATCCAGAGGGACTTACAGGAGCAATTAGAGTTAAGTACATTGCTCAAGGGCACATGGACAGATTGTTCACCTAGTCGGCTCAGGGATTCGAATCAGCAACCTTTCGGTTACTTGCCCAAAGCTCTTGGACTTCCTTACTTCTGGCCTAGAAGGTGTCTGTGTGTCTAAGTGGGAAGTGGACAGACACTCTTATGCTTACTTTTAAGAGTCTTCCCAGCATGCCCACATTTGTGGTATGCTCAACAGGTCAAGACAACCCATGTCTGTCACATCTGTTGTCACCACAGAAAAGCCACAATATATTTCCACCTTTTCTTCTGGTTGCATCACACCAGATATAGTATTGCTTCTGGGATTGTTTACCTGGTTTAGGTTGATGGGGTTTTTTTACCTTCGTATTACTCTACTAAACTGTGACTACACATTCTGGTCAGATACTTCTCTTCTCACGGCGCCTTTCCTTTCCATTACCAATGACAGGACAAGCTGCTAACAATCATCCTATCACTCCAGTAAACTGGAGTCCCAGACTTGCTGTTTTCAACTCTCTAGAGACAGCGGGAGTGGTAGAGATACTCCACCCGGCACAGCCAGAAGAGGACTGGCCATCTCTCATAGCCTGGTTCCTCTCTCGGTTTCTTCCTAGGTTTTGGCCTTTCTAGGGAGGTTTTCCTAGCCACCGTGCTTCTACACCTGCATTGCTTGCTGTTTGGGGTTTTAGGCTGGGTTTCTGTACAGCACTTTGAGATATCAGCTGATGTACGAAGGGCTATATAAATACATTTGATTTGATTTGCTAAGTTGGTTACGACTGTTGCTGCGCCAGCTGCCGCCGCTGGAAATGTCTCTCTGAAGGGGCCACAGACTAAGGTCGACTCCAGTTTACTGAGGTGTATTAACCACGCTACAGTACAAGGCTCTTGAGGGTGGGGCCGTCCCTGGGGTTAGGGGGCTATCATCGATCACTTGTTTGTTTCCTTGTCATTCTTTCGCTGTTTTCACACAATGTATCCAAGATCATGAATTAACAGAGTGGCACAGTAATAGAGACTCACAGATCTTGGAAAGAGTGAAGGATTTCTACTGTATCATTCTACATTTTAGCCATTTATCAGACGCTCTTATCCAGAGGGACTTACAGGAGCAATTAGAGTTAAGTACCTTGCTCAAGGGCACATCAACAGATTGTTCACCTAGTCGGCTTTGGGATTCGAATCAGCAATCTTTCGGTTTCTTGCCCAAAACTCTTAACCGCTTGGCTACCTGCCACCTGATTTACCATTCTGCATTTTTTTTACTACATTAGAAAGCGGTTGCTCTTGTTCCTGCATGAGTTCTACCTATGTAGGTTTGGTTGAATTGAGCCCACAGCCATCCAGAAGCTCAGTTGGGTATAGGAGCTGAGCAGTATCACAGATAGTAGCCTAGTGTTGTATTCACTAACCTCTCCTGCTCTGGGTTACAGGTACAGGTGGAAGTAGTTCCCCCAGGAGCTAAGGCAGCCAAAGAGGTAAAATGTCTCTCTCTTTTCTCTCTATCATTAGTTATTACATTTACCAATTGTATTACATTAAACATCTATATTTATTACTTTCAGATAACTTATTACATTAACCAGTGTTATTACATTAACCAGTGTTACAGGGTGTCAATACATTGAATTTGTTCTTTTTCTGTTGTATACATTGAGTATTAACTCATCCTTGATTGTAGCCAGCACCCATGCACCCAGCCAAAGCTACACCTCTTACCACGGGAGGAGGCAATATTGTAGGGGAGGTTACAACGCCATTGAAAGCTGAAGTACCAAAACTTCAAGAGTCTCCGGAACAGACAGCCAAGGTAGATGGCAGACAGTCGAGGAGTGTGGGGCCTCTCTCTTTGGATCTTTATTCTTTACCCGACCTGGCTCTCTTTACGCTCACTTCCCCATACAACACACTCTTCCTGGGTCATTATTCCATGTGTTATGTCTTCCTCATCTCTCCCGTGATCTTGAGGTTTTAGTCATTCTTCCACCCCTTTATATGTTATTCTATATTCCTCTTCTCTCTGCCGATATTTTTCAAAACATATCTCTGCTTTGGACTTCCTTCCTTCTGGCCTAGAAGGTGTCTAAGTGGGAAGTGAACAGGCACTTTTACTTTTAAGCTCTATGACTGAGTCTTCCCAGCATGCCCACACTTTGTTGCGCTCAACACGTCAAGACAAACCATGTCTGTCACATCTGTTGTCACCACAGAGAAGCAACAATATATTTCCACTTTTACTTTTTCTTCTGGTTGCAGCACACCATATCTAATTTACTTCTCGGTTTGTTTACCTGGTTTAGGTTGATGCGGTTTGTTTACCTTCCTATTACTCTACTAAACTGCGAAAACAAATTCTGGTCAGGTACTTCTCTTCTCACGGCACCTTTCCTTTCCATTACCAATGACAGACAAGCTGCTAACAATCTTCCTATCACTCCAGTAAATTGACTGTGAGATTATGTGCAGCACTCTGAACTCTTCTCTGCACCTCGTCTAATGGCTTGAACCATATGCGTTTATAGAGTGTGCCCACCACATCAAGCAAAGTTGACATGGCTAAAAAGGATCCTGCTAAGTTGGTTACGGCTGTTGCTGCACCAGCTGCCGCGGCTGGAGATGCCTCTCTGAAGGGGCCACAGACTAAGGTAGACTCCAGTTTACTTTGGTGTATTAACCACGCTACAGTACAAGGCTCTTGAGGGTGGGGCTATCCCTGGGGTTAGGGGGCTATCATTGATCACTTGTTCATTTCCTTGTCATTCTTTCGCTGTTTTCACACAATGGAGCCAAGATCATGAATTAACAGTGACACAGTAACAGAGACTCACAGTGCATTGGATGCAGTGAAGGATGTCTACTGAACCATTTTAGCCATTTGCAGACGCTCTTATCCAGAGGGACTTACAGGAGCAATTAGAGTTAAGTACATTGCTCAAGGGCACATCGACAGATTGTTCACCTAGTCGGCTCAGGGATTCGAATCAGCAACCTTTCGGTTACTTGCCCAAAGCTCTTGGACTTCCTTACTTCTGGCCTAGAAGGTGTCTGTGTGTCTAAGTGGGAAGTGGACAGACACTCTTATGCTTACTTTTAAGAGTCTTCCCAGCATGCCCACATTTGTGGTATGCTCAACAGGTCAAGACAACCCATGTCTGTCACATCTGTTGTCACCACAGAAAAGCCACAATATATTTCCACCTTTTCTTCTGGTTGCATCACACCAGATATAGTATTGCTTCTGGGATTGTTTACCTGGTTTAGGTTGATGGGGTTTGTTTACCTTCGTATTACTCTACTAAACTGTGACTACACATTCTGGTCAGATACTTCTCTTCTCACGGCGCCTTTCCTTTCCATTACCAATGACAGACAAGCTGCTAACAATCATCCTATCACTCCAGTAAACTGGAGTCCCAGACTTGCTGTTTTCAACTCTCTAGAGACAGCGGGAGTGGTAGAGATACTCCACCCGGCACAGCCAGAAGAGGACTGGCCATCTCTCATAGCCTGGTTCCTCTCTCGGTTTCTTCCTAGGTTTTGGCCTTTCTAGGGAGGTTTTCCTAGCCACCGTGCTTCTACACCTGCATTGCTTGCTGTTTGGGGTTTTAGGCTGGGTTTCTGTACAGCACTTTGAGATATCAGCTGATGTACGAAGGGCTATATAAATACATTTGATTTGATTTGCTAAGTTGGTTACGACTGTTGCTGCGCCAGCTGCCGCCGCTGGAAATGTCTCTCTGAAGGGGCCACAGACTAAGGTCGACTCCAGTTTACTGAGGTGTATTAACCACGCTACAGTACAAGGCTCTTGAGGGTGGGGCCGTCCCTGGGGTTAGGGGCTATCATCGATCACTTGTTTGTTTCCTTGTCATTCTTTCGCTGTTTTCACACAATGTATCCAAGATCATGAATTAACAGAGTGGCACAGTAATAGAGACTCACAGATCTTGGAAAGAGTGAAGGATTTCTACTGTATCATTCTACATTTTAGCCATTTATCAGACACTCTTATCCAGAGGGACTTACAGGAGCAATTAGAGTTAAGTACCTTGCTCAAGGGCACATCAACAGATTGTTCACCTAGTCGGCTTTGGGATTCGAATCAGCAATCTTTCGGTTTCTTGCCCAAAACTCTTAACCGCTTGGCTACCTGCCACCTGATTTACCATTCTGCATTTTTTTTACTACATTAGAAAGCGGTTGCTCTTGTTCCTGCATGAGTTCTACCTATGTAGGTTTGGTTGAATTGAGCCCACAGCCATCCAGAAGCTCAGTTGGGTATAGGAGCTGAGCAGTATCACAGATAGTAGCCTAGTGTTGTATTCACTAACCTATCCTGCTCTGGGTTACAGGTACAGGTGGAAGTAATTCCCCCAGGAGCTAAGGCAGCCAAAGAGGTAAAACATCTCTCTCTTTTCTCTCTATCATTAGTTATTACATTTACCAATTGTATTACATTAAACATCTATATTTATTACTTTCAGATAACTTATTACATTAACCAGTGTTATTACATTAACCAGTGTTACAGGGTGTCAATACATTGAATTTGTTCTTTTTCTGTTGTATACATTGAGTATTAACTCATCCTTGATTGTAGCCAGCACCCATGCACCCAGCCAAAGCTACACCTCTTACCACGGGAGGAGGCAATATTGTAGGGGAGGTTACAACGCCATGGAAAGCTGAAGTACCAAAACTTCAAGAGTCTCCGGAACAGACAGCCAAGGTAGATGGCAGACAGTCGAGGAGTGTGGGGCCTCTCTCTTTGGATCTTTATTCTTTACCCGACCTGGCTCTCTTTACGCTCACTTCCCCATACAACACACTCTTCCTGGGTCATTATTCCATGTGTTATGTCTTCCTCATCTCTCCCGTGATCTTGAGGTTTTAGTCATTCTTCCACCCCTTTATATGTTATTCTATATTCCTCTTCTCTCTGCCGATATTTTTCAAAACATATCTCTGCTTTGGACTTCCTTCCTTCTGGCCTAGAAGGTGTCTAAGTGGGAAGTGAACAGGCACTTTTACTTTTAAGCTCTATGACTGAGTCTTCCCAGCATGCCCACACTTTGTTGCGCTCAACACGTCAAGACAAACCATGTCTGTCACATCTGTTGTCACCACAGAGAAGCAACAATATATTTCCACTTTTACTTTTTCTTCTGGTTGCAGCACACCATATCTAATTTACTTCTCGGTTTGTTTACCTGGTTTAGGTTGATGCGGTTTGTTTACCTTCCTATTACTCTACTAAACTGCGAAAACAAATTCTGGTCAGGTACTTCTCTTCTCACGGCACCTTTCCTTTCCATTACCAATGACAGACAAGCTGCTAACAATCTTCCTATCACTCCAGTAAATTGACTGTGAGATTATGTGCAGCACTCTGAACTCTTCTCTGCACCTCGTCTAATGGCTTGAACCATATGCGTTTATAGAGTGTGCCCACCACATCAAGCAAAGTTGACATGGCTAAAAAGGATCCTGCTAAGTTGGTTACGGCTGTTGCTGCACCAGCTGCCGCGGCTGGAGATGCCTCTCTGAAGGGGCCACAGACTAAGGTAGACTCCAGTTTACTTTGGTGTATTAACCACGCTACAGTACAAGGCTCTTGAGGGTGGGGCCATCCCTGGGGTTAGGGGGCTATCATTGATCACTTGTTCGTTTCCTTGTCATTCTTTCGCTATTTTCTTACAATGTATCCAAGATAATTTATTAACAGTGACACAGTAAGAGACTCACAGTGCATTGGATGCCGTGAAGGATGTCTACTGTACCATTCTAGCCATTTAGCAGACGCTCTTATCCAGAGGGACTTACAGGAGCAATTAGAGTTAAGTACCTTGCTCAAGGGCACATCGACAGATTGTTCACCTCGTCAGGTCAGGGATTCGAATCAGCAACCTTTCGGTTACTTGCCCAAAGCTCTTAACCGCTCAACTACCTGCCACCTGCTTTACAATTCTGCAATTTTTTTGACTACATTAGAAAGAGGGTGCTCTTGTTCCTGCATGAGTTCTATCTATGTAGGTGTGGTTGAATTGAGCCCACAGCCATCCAGAAGCTCAGTTGGGTATAGGAGCTGAGCAGTATCACAGAAAGTAGCCTAGTGTTGTATTCACTAACATCTCCTGCTCTGGGTTACTGATACAGGTGGAAGTAATTCCCCCAGGAGCTAAGGCAGCCAGTCCATGTATCTTTTCTCTATGTGGGTTTGATATCGCACTAAATTGATATGCGTGGAGTTGCATTGCTCGTGTTTGAGTTTTGTTGCATCATGTGTAGGAGCTTACTGTGGACCCGTTCGATGCCCTGGCTGATTCCTTACCCTCATCAGAGTTTTTCGCCCCTGCAGCCCATGTATACACTGGGCCAGAGGTGATAGAGGTACAGAACCTTCACAGAGTGTGTGTGTGTGTGTGCACAGTGCAATTTAGATTGGGTTGTGTGTGTGCACCCGGTCATCATGTAAAACAGTGTGTGTTGTTGTATATGTCTCACAGCATGGATTAACCTCAAAGAAGGGAGTGATCTGTGGGGGGAACGACTGCCCACTGCCCCCAGGATACCGATTTGAAGACATGGTCAGTCTTTAAATCACCCTCCCCCTCCAGTGTTCTTCCTCCTCATCATCATCATCACTTCTGCATCTTAATCCAACCCTCAGCCTTCTGCTGTTAGAGAGCTTTGAGTTTGCATGTATCTTTAGCTTTGTACTGCAGTACTCCCTTTGACATGAGATATTTGGCTGGAACCCCTTGGTTATCAGGTCTTCCAACAGAGAGATACCGTGCATTTGGAAAGTATTCAGAATCCTTGACTTTTTCCACATTTTGTTACGTTACAACCTTATTCTACATTTTTTATTTGTTTCCCCCTCATCAATCTACACACAATACTCCATAATGAGAAAGCAAAAACAGGTTTTTAGACATGTTTGAACATTAAAAAAATGAAATATTACATTTACATAAGTATTCAGACCCTTTACTCAGTACTTTGTTGATGCCCCTTTGACAGCGATTACAGCCTTGACCATCTTCTTGGGTATGATGCTACAAGCTTGGCACACCTGTATTTTGGGTGTTTCTCCCACTCTCTGCAGATTCTCTCGAGCTCTCTCAGGTTGGATGGGTAGCGTCGCTGCACAGCTATTTTCAGGTCTCTCCAGATATGTTTGATCGGGTAGAAGTCCATGCTCTGGCAGGGCCTCTTAAAGACTTGTCCCAAAGCCACTCCTGCATTGTCTTGACTGTTTCCTTAGGGTCGTTGTTCTGTTTGAAGGTGAACCTTTGCCCCAGTCTGAGGTCCTGAGTGCTCTGGAGCAGGTTTTCATCAAGGATCTCTCTGTACTTGGCTCCGTTTATCTTTCCCTCGATCCTGATGAGTCTCTCAGTCCCTGCAGCTGAGAAGCATCTCCACAGCATGCTGCCTCCACCATGCTTCACCATAGGGATGGTGCCAGGTTTCCTCCAGGTGTTATTCTTGGCATTCAGGCCAAAGAGTTCAGTCTTGGTTTCATCAGACCAGAGAATGTTGTTTCTCATGGTTTGAGAGTCCTTTAGGTTCCTTTTGTCAAACTCCAAGCGGGCTGCCATGTGCCTTGTACTGAGGAGGAGCTTCTGTCTGGCCACTACCATAAAGGCCTGATTAGTGGAGCGCTGCAGAGATGCTTGTCTTTCTGGAAAGTTCTCCCTTCTCCACAGAGGAACTCTGGATCTCTGTTAGAGTCACCATTGGGTTCATGGTCACCTCCCTGACCAAGGCCCTTCTCACCCCGATTGCTCAGTTTGGCCGGGCGGCCAGCTATAGGAAGGGTCTTGGTGGTTCCAAACTTCTTCCATTTTAAGAATGATGGCGGTCACTGTGTTCTTGGCGACCTTCAAGGCTGCGTAAATGTTTTGGTACCCTTCTCCAGATCTTCTCCAGATCTGTGCCTCGACACAATCCTGTCTCGGAGCTCTACAGACAATTCCTTCGACTTCATAGCTTGGTTTTTGCTCTGACATGCACTGTCAACTGTGGGACCTTATATAGAAAGGTGTGCACCTTTCAAAATCATGTCCAATCAATTGAATTTACCACAGGTGGACTCCAATCAAGTTGTAGAAACGTCTCAAGGAGGATCAATGGAAATAGGATGTACCTGTGCTCAATTTCGGGTCTTAAAGCAAAGTGTCTGAATACTTTTGTAAATAAGGTACTTCTGGGTTTTTTTCATACGCAAAAAAATCTAAAAACCTCTTCACTTTGTCATTATGGGGTATTGTGTGTAGATTGATGAGGGGAAAAAATAATGTAATCAATTTCAGAATAGGGCTTTAACCCTAGAGGGTTTGGACTAGGGTTTGTTTCTGGACTCGGCCTGTATATAGTTACCACTCTTTAATTTTATTTTGAGAAAATGATCAGCTTTTACTTAAATCTAGGCTTACTCAATTAAAATATGTAATAAGGAACTTTATTTATATTGAATTAAAAAGTATATTTTACTTTTTATAGACCCCAGTTGCAGATGTCAAGCCAAAAGATGTCCCAGTAAGTCATTCTATATACTGCTAGGGAATACACTGTATGCTGGAGAGAAATATTGAGATATTGACTTTCTCCTCTCAATCTTTCTCACATACCCACATACTAATGCATGTGCGTGCACACACACACACACACACACACACACACACACACACACACACACACACACATTAAAGGTACTAAACAAACCATAGGTCATCCCATGGTCTCTTCTGACAGTTTTGGGTACCTCCTACAGTGTGGAATGTTGCATTGCACTGTGGGGTGTTGGATTTGCAAACAACATTAGACCCACCTCAACCAGCTGGCTCTAGTTCTGCTAAACCCATCCTTTATAAACACACCCACACACTAACAACAGATAAATAGTCAACACACAACACTCATTACTCCACACCTATTCACTTATACACACTTGCACACACATTCACCCTCTGCGCCACACCTTGTTTTGTACTGTAGTTCTCTGTGTAGTATACCTCTGCTTCTAAGAGCTTGTTAGGACAGAAGGCAAACTCTTTTACCCCTGAAATATGTTGTGTGAGTTGTCAAAAAAAATAAGTGAGTTAACCAAACGGGCAACTTTAGACATATGACAATTACATTTAATTACAGTTACATTTTAGTCCACTTCAGGGATTTGAACCAGCAACCTACTAGCCCAATGCTCTTAACCACTAGGCTTCCTGCCAAATCTGATGTTTTGTAAAGAGATTCTGCTCGGAGTCCTTTGTTGTGATTTAGATTCTAGGAAATGTGATTGGTGGGTGTGTCGGTTATTTTTCTCCTGGTCTCTTTTAAATGGTTGGAGTTATTTTGACTCGCCCTCAAGTGGTGCAGTTGAAGACAAAACTGTTACTGTAATGCTTTGTGTATAACTGAGGTTATTTGTTTGCTTGTTTGTTTACTTGTATCAGAAACCCATGAGCACCGATGAGGCTCTGGACTCCCTGTCCTTTGGGTTCACAACCTCTATGGCTCCCATCCCTCAGAAACAGGAGAAGGTGAGACTTTGCACTATTAACAGGTTATAATCACTTATACATCAATTAGAGCTCTGTTCCCTAAAACATGCATAAGGTTACAGAATGATTATTAGTCCCATAGTCTTTTGGGTGAGATTGATGTCCTGACCAGTGATACTGTAAATAAGAAGTGTGGTGTCATTATAACCCAATGATATTTCATTTGTTGACAGAAAGTGGAAGACTTGGCTGCCATTGATGCCTTGTCTGCTGGCTTCTCAAACTTTGCTCCACCTCCACCCGCTCCCATCAAGGTAAACAAAGACTGATAATATTTTCCTTCAACCCTTCATTGTAAAACTGTTATTAGCATGAGATGGTAAACTGTTATGAGAACCAATATCAAGTTGTGTCAACTGACATAACACAGTCATAATGACACAGCACAATGTAGGCTACCTTGTTGGACAGCTGACTTCCTAGCCACCTACTGCTTATCATGTCATGACATATTAATGATGCTTACAAGATGACCATGTCATATCATTTTGACAGTGTCAGCTGTAATAGTTTATCACAACTGTGATGTAATTTTAATGTTCTGTAAAGACAGCTTTCTAGTGAAGGCTTCAAATGAACGTTCCCCTGTTCCTCTTAACTAGAACCTAAGAAACAGTATTTAACAAACCAAATAATCTCTCTTCTTCTTCCAGAAAGCTGAAGAGTTTAAGTCTGCACCTGTTACCAAGTCTCCTGCTCCCCCCGTTGACAAGAAAGCTAAGGTGGAAAAGGTAAATAACACCAAAGAAAGCAGGTCCTACATCCTGCATGACTACATAACATAAGCCATGCATAATACACAATAAACTGACAAACGCTTATGTCCAGTGTTAAACTGGGATGTCCTATGTTGCAGCTGACGCTGTGCTGCTGTTGTGTGGAGTACTTTGTCATCAAAAATGCTATATTCATGCAAATAGACAACAAACTCTTCTTCATTGGTGGGTGTGTCGGTTCGTTTGCTCCTGGTCTCTTTTAAATGGTTGGAGTTATTTTGACTCGCCCTCAAGTGGAGCAGTTTAAGACAAAACTGTTACTCTAATGCTTTGTGTATAACTGAGGTTATTTGTTTGCTTGCTTGTTTACTTGTATCAGAAACCCATGAGCACAGATGAGACTCTGGACTCCCTGTCCTTTGGGTTCACAACCTCAATGCCTCCCATCCCTCAGAAACAGGAGAAGGTGAGACTTTGCACTATTAACAGGTTATAATCACTTATACATCAATTAGAGCTCTGTTCCCTAAAACATGCAAAAGGTTACAGAATGATTATTAATCCCATAGTATTTTGGGTGAGATTGATGTCCTGACCAGTGATACTGTAAATAAGAAGTGAGGTGTCATTATAACCCAATGATATTTCATTTGTTGACAGAAAGTGGAAGACTTGGCTGCCATTGATGCCTTGTCTGCTGGCTTTTCAAACTTTGCTCCACCTCCACCCGCTCCCATCAAGGTAAACAAAGACTGATAATATTTTTCTTCAACCCTTCATTGTAAAACTGTTATTAGCATGAGATGGTAAACTGTTATGAGAACCAATATCAAGTTGTGTCAACTGACATAACACAGTCATAATGACATATAGCACAATGTAGGCTACCTTGTTGGACAGCTGACTTCCTAGCAACCTACTGCTTATCATGTCATGACATATTAATGATGCTTACAAGATGACCATGTCATATCATTTTGACAGTGTCAGCTGTAATAGTTTATCACAACTGTGATGTAATTTTAATGTTCTGTAAAGACAGCTTTCTAGTGAAGGCTTCAAATGAACGTTCCCCTGTTCCTCTTAACTAGAACCTAAGAAACAGGTTTGTCATATGAGGGCTACAGTTTCTAGGTTGATGGGGTTTGTTTATCTGCTTTAGGATGATGGTGTTTGTTTATCTGGTTTAGGTTGATGGGGTTTGTTTATCTGCTTTAGGATGATGGGGTTTGTTTAACTGGTTTAGGTTGATGGGGTTTGTTTACCTTCCTATTACTCTACTAAACTGTGACATTGTCATTTTTTCGCTGTTGTCACACAATGTATCCAAGATCATGAATTAACAGAGTGGCACAGTAACAGAGACTCACAGTGCATTGGATGCAGTGAAGGATGTCTACTGGACCATTTTAGCCATTTAGCAGACACTCTTATCCAGAGGGACTTACAGGAGCAATTAGAGTTTAGTACCTTGCTCAAGGGCACATCGACAGATTGTTCACCTAGTCAGCTCAGGGATTCGAATCAGCAACCTTTCGGTTACTTGCCCAAAGCTCTTAACCGATCAGCTTCCTGCCACCTGCTTTACCATTCTGCATTTTTTTTGACTACGTTAGAAAGAGGGTGCTCTTGTTCCTGCATGAGTTCTACCTATGTAGGTTTGGTTTAATTGAGACCACAGCCATCCAGAAGCTCAATTTGGTATAGGAGCTGAGCAGTATCACAGATAGTAGCCTCGTGTTGGATTCATTAACCTCTCCTGCTCTGGGTTACAGGTACAAATGGAAGTAGTTCCCCCTGGAGCTAAGGCAGCCAAAGAGGTAAAACATCTCTCGCTTTTCTTTCTATTATTCGTTATTAAATGTACCAATTTTATTACATTAAACATCTATATTTATTACATTCAGATAAGTTATTACATTAACCAGTGTTATTGCCTTAACAGTGGTTACAGGGTGTCAATACATTGAATTTGCTCTTTTTCTGTTGTATTATGAGTATTAACTCATCCTTGATTGTAGCCAGCACCCATGCACCCAGCCAAAGCTACACCTCTTACCACGCGAGGAGGCAATATTGTAGGGGAGGTTACAACGCCAAGGAAAGCTGAAGTACCAAAGCTTCAAGAGTCTTCGGAACAGACAGCCAAGGTAGATGGCTGACAGTCGAGGAGTGTGGGGCCTCTCTCTTTGGATCTTTATTCTTTACCCGACCTGGCTCTCTTTACGTTCACTTCCCCATACAACACACTCTTCCTGGGTCATTATTCCATGTGTTATGTCTTCCTCATCTCTCCCGTGATCTTGAGGTTTTAGTCATTCTTCCACCCCTTTATATGGTATTCTATATTCCTCTTCTCTCTGCCGATATATTTCAAAACTTATCTCTGCTTTGGACTTCCTTACTTCTGGCCTAGAAGGTGTCTGTGTGTCTAAGTGGGAAGTGAACAGACACTCTTATGCTTACTTTTAAGAGTCTTCCCAGCATGCCCACACTTTGTTGCGTTTGTGCTCAACACGTCAAGACAAACCATGTCTGTCACATCTGTTGTCACCACGGACAAGCCACAATATATTTCCACTTTTTCTTCTGGTTGCATCACACCAGATATAGTATTGCTTCTGGGATTGTTTACCTGGTTTAGGTTGATGGGGTTTGTTTACCTTCCTTTTACTCTGCTAAACTGTGACTACAAATTCTGGTCAGGTACTTCTCTTCTCACGGCACCTTTCCTTTCCATTACCAATAACAGACAAGCTGCTAACAATCTTCCTATCACTCCAGTAAACTGACTGTGAGATTATGCGCAGCACTCTGAACTCTTCTCTGCACCTCGTCTAATGGCTTGAACCATATGCGTTTATAGAGTGTGCCCACCACATCAAGCAAAGTTGACATGGCTAAAAAGGATCCTGCTAAGTTGGTTACGGCTGTTGCTGCACCAGCTGCCGCGGCTGGAGATGCCTCTCTGAAGGGGCCACAGACTAAGGTAGACTCCAGTTTACTTTGGTGTATTAACCACGCTACAGTACAAGGCTCTTGAGGGTGGGGCTATCCCTGGGGTTAGGGGGCTATCATTGATCACTTGTTCGTTTCCTTGTCATTCTTTCGCTGTTTTCACACAATGTAGCCAAGATCATGAATTAACAGTGACACAGTAACAGAGACTCACAGTGCATTGGATGCAGTGAAGGATGTCTACTGAACCATTTTAGCCATTTAGCAGACGCTCTTATCCAGAGGGACTTACAGGAGCAATTAGAGTTAAGTACATTGCTCAAGGGCACATGGACAGATTGTTCACCTAGTCGGCTCAGGGATTCGAATCAGCAACCTTTCGGTTACTTGCCCAAAGCTCTTGGACTTCCTTACTTCTGGCCTAGAAAGTGTCTGTGTGTCTAAGTGGGAAGTGGACAGACACTCTTATGCTTACTTTTAAGAGTCTTCCCAGCATGCCCACATTTGTGGTATGCTCAACAGGTCAAGACAACCCATGTCTCTCACATCTGTTGTCACCACAGAAAAGCCACAATATATTTCCACTTTTTCTTCTGGTTGCATCACACCAGATATAGTATTGCTTCCGGGATTGTTTACCTGGTTTAGGTTGATGGGGTTTGTTTACCTTCGTATTACTCTACTAAACTGTGACTACACATTCTGGTCAGATACTTCTCTTCTCACGGCGCCTTTCCTTTCCATTACCAATAACAGACAACCTGCTAACAATCATCCTTTCACTCCAGTAAACTGGAGTCCCAGACCTGCTGTTTTCAACTCTCTAGAGACAGCAGGAGTGGTAGAGATACTCCACCCGGCACAGCCAGAAGAGGACTGGCCACAACTCATAGCCTGGTTCCTCTCTCGGTTTCTTCCTAGGTTTTGGCCTTTCTAGGGAGGTTTTCCATGCCACCATGCTTCTACACCTGCATTGCTTGCTGTTTGGGGTTTTAGGCTGGGTTTCTGTACAGCACTTTGAGATATCAGCTGATGTACGAAGGGCTATATAAATACATTTGATTTGATTTGCTAAGTTGGTTACGGCTGTTGCTGCGCCAGCTGCCGCCGCTGGAAATGTCTCTCTGAAGGAGCCACAGACTAAGGTCGACTCCAGTTTACTGAGGTGTATTAAACACGCTACAGTACAAGGCTCTTACGGGTGGGGCCGTCCCTGGGGTTAGGGGGCTATCATCGATCACTTGTTTGTTTCCTTGTCATTCTTTCGCTGTTTTCACACAATATATCCCAGAGTTAACAGAGTGGCACAGAAATAGAGACTCACAGATCTTGGAAAGAGTGAAGGATTTCTACTGTATCATTCTACATTTTAGCCATTTATCAGACGCTCTTATCCAGAGGGACTTACAGGAGCAATTAGAGTTAAGTGTCTTGCTCAAGGGCACATCCACAGATTGTTCAAATCAAATGTTATTTGTCACATACACATGGTTAGCAGAAGTTAATGCGAGTGTAGCGAAATGCTTGTGCTTCCAGTTCCGACAATGCAGTAATAACCAACAAGTAATCTAACTAACAATTCCAAAACGAATATCTTATACACAGTGTAAGGGGATAAAGAATATGTACATAAAGATATGAATGAGTGATGGTGCAGAGCAGCATAGGCAAGATACAGTAGATGGTATCGAGTACAGTATATACATATGAGATGAGTATGTAAACAAAGTGGCATAGTTAAAGTGGCTAGTGATACATGTATTACATAAGGATGCAGTAGATGATAGAGTACAGTATATACGTATACATATGAGATGAATAATGTAGGGTATGTAAACATTATATTAGGTAGCATTGTTTAAAGTGGCTAGTGATATATTTTACATCCTTTCCCATCAATTCCCATTATTGAAGTGGCTGGAGTTGAGTCAGTGTGTTGGCAGCAGCCACTCAATGTTAGTGGTTGCTGTTTAACAGTCTGATGGCCTTGAGATAGAAGCTGTTTTTCAGTCTCTCGGTCCCAGCTTTGATGCACCTGTACTGACCTCGCCTTCTGGATGATAGCGGGGTGAACAGGCAGTGGCTCGGGTGGGTGTTGTCCTTGATGATCTTTATGGCCTTCCTGTAACATCGGGTGGTGTAGGTGTCCTGGAGGGCAGGTAGTTTGCCCCCGGTGATACGTTGTGCAGACCTCACTACCCTCTGGAGAGCCTTACGGTTGTGGGCGGAGCAGTTGCCATACCAGGCATACAGCCCGCCAGGATGCTCTCGATTGTGCATCTGTAGAAGTTTGTGAGTGTTTTTGGTGACAAGCCGAATTTCTTCAGCCTCCTGAGGTTGAAGAGGCGCTGCTGCGCCTTCTTCATGATGCTGTCTGTGTGAGTGGACCAATTTAGTTTGTCTGTGATGTGTATGCCGAGGAACTTAAAACTTACTACCCTCTCCACTACTGTTCCATCGATGTGGATAGGGGGGTGTTCCCTCTGCTGTTTCCTGAAGTCCACAATCATCTCCTTAGTTTTGTTGACGTTGAGTGTGAGGTTATTGTCCTGACACCACACTCCGAGGGCCCTCACCTCCTCCCTGTAGGCCGTCTCGTCGTTGTTGGTAATCAAGCCTACCACTGTTGTGTCGTCCGCAAACTTGATGATTGAGTTGGAGGCGTGCGTTGTCGCGCAGTCGTGGGTGTACAGGGAGTACAGGAGAGGGCTCAGAACGCACCCTTGTGGGGCCCCAGTGTTGAGGATCAGCGGGGTGGAGATGTTGTTGCCTACCCTCACCACCTGGGGGCGGCCCGTCAGGAAGTCCAGTACCCAGTTGCACAGGGCGGGGTCGAGACCCAGGGTCTCGAGCTTGATGACGAGCTTGGAGGGTACTATGGTGTTAAATGCCAAGCTGTAGTCGATGAACCGCATTCTCACATAGGTATTCCTCTTGTCCAGATGGGTTAGGGCAGTGTGCAGTGTGGTTGAGATTGCGTCGTCTGTGGACCTATTTGGGCGGTAAGCAAATTGGAGTGGGTCTAGGGTGTCAGGTAGGGTGGAGGTGATATGGTCCTTGACTAGTCTCTCAAAGCACTTCATGATGACGGAAGTGAGTGTTACGGGGCGGTAGTCGTTTAGCTCAGTTACCTTAGCTTTCTTGGGAACAGGAACAATGGTGGCCCTCTTGAAGCATGTGGGAACAGCAGACTGGTATAGGGATTGATTGAATATGTCCGTAAACACACCAGCCACCTAGTCAGCTCAGGGATTCGAATCAGCAACCTTTCGGTTACTTGCCCAAAGCTCTTAACCGATCAGCTTCCTGCCACCTGCTTTACCGTTCTGCAATTTTTTTTTGACTACATTAGAAAGAGGGTGCTCTTGTTCCTGCATGAGTTCTACCTATGTAGGTTTGGTTGAATTGAGACCACAGCCATCCAGAAGCTCAGTTGGGTATAGGAGCTGAGCAGTATCACAGATAGTAGCCTAGTGTTGTATTCACTAACCTCTCCTGCTCTGGGTTACAGGTACAGGTGGAAGTAGTTCCCCCAGGAGCTAAGGTAGCCAAAGAGGTAAAACATCTCTCGCTTTCCTCTCTATTATTTGTTATTAAATTTGCCAATTTTATTACATTAAACATCTATATTTATTACATTCAGATAAGTTATTACATTAACCAGTGTTATTGCATTAACTGTGGTTACAGTGTGTCAATACATTGAATTTGCTCTTTTTCTGTTGTATACATTGAGTATTAACTCATCCTTGATTGTAGCCAGCACCCGTGCACCCAGCCAAAGCTACACCTCTTACCACGGGAGGAGGCAATATTGTAGGGGAGGTTACAACGCCATGGAAAGCTGAAGTACCAAAGCTTCAAGAGTCTCCGGAACAGACAGCCAAGGTAGATGGCTGACAGTCGAGGAGTGTGGGGCCTCTCTCTTTGGATCTTTATTCTTTACCCGACCTGGCTCTCTTTACGCTCACTTCCCCATTCAACACACTCTTCCTGGGTCATTATTCCATGTGTTATGTCTTCCTCATCTCTCCCGTGATCTTGAGGTTTTAGTCATTCTTCCACCCCTTGATATGGTATTCTATATTCCTCTTCTCTCTGCCGATATTTTTCAAAACATATCTCTGCTTTGGACTTCCTTCCTTCTGGCCTAGAAGGTGTCTAAGTGGGAAGTGAACAGGCACTTTTACTTTTAAGCTCTATGACTGAGTCTTCCCAGCATGCCCACACTTTGTTGCGCTCAACACGTCAAGACAGACCATGTCTGTCACATCTGTTGTCACCACGGAAAAGCCACAATATATTTCCACTTTTTCTTCTGGTTGCATCACACCAGATATAGTATTGCTTCTGGGATTGTTTACCTGGTTTAGGGTGATGGGGTTTGTTTACCTTCCTTTTACTCTGCTAAACTGTGACTACAAATTCTGGTCAGGTACTTCTCTTCTCACGGCACCTTTCCTTTCCATTACCAATAACAGACAAGCTGCTAACAATCATCCTGTCACTCCAGTAAATTGACTGTGAGATTATGTGCAGCACTCTGAACTCTTCTCTGCACCTCGTCTAATGGCTTGAACCATATGCGTTTATAGAGTGTGCCCACCACATCAAGCAAAGTTGACATGGCTAAAAAGGATCCTGCTAAGTTGGTTACGGCTGTTGCTGCACCAGCTGCCGCGGCTGGAGATGCCTCTCTGAAGGGGCCACAGACTAAGGTAGACTCCAGTTTACTTTGGTGTATTAACCACGCTACAGTACAAGGCTCTTGAGGGTGGGGCTATCCCTGGGGTTAGGGGGCTATCATTGATCACTTGTTTGTTTCCTTGTCATTCTTTCGCTGTTTTCACACAATGTATCCAAGATAATTTATTAACAGTGACACAGTAACAGAGACTCACAGTGCATTGGATGCAGTGAAGGATGTCTACTGTACCATTCTAGCCATTTAGCAGACGCTTTTATCCAGAGGGACTTACAGGAGCAATTAGAGTTAAGTACCTTGCTCAAGGGCACATCGACAGATTGTTCACCTAGTCAGCTCAGGGATTCGAATCAGCAACCTTTCGGTTACTGGCCCAAAGCTCTTAACCGCTCAACTACCTGCCACCTGCTTTACTATTCTGCAATTTTTTTTGGACTACATTAGAAAGAGGGTGCTCTTGTTCCTGCATGAGTTCTATCTATGTAGGTGTGGTTGAATTGAGCCCACAGCCATCCAGAAGCTCAGTTGGGTATAGGAGCTTAGCAGTATCACAGAAAGTAGCCTAGTGTTGTATTCACTAACCTCTCCTGCTCTGGGTTACTGTTACAGGTGGAAGTAATTCCCCCAGGAGCGAAGGCAGCCAGTCCATGTATCTTTTCTCTATGTGGGTTTGATATCGCACTAAATTGATATGCGTGGAGTTGCATTGCTCGTGTTTGAGTTTTGTTCCATCATGTGTAGGAGCTTACTGTGGACCCGTTCGATGCCCTGGCTGATTCCTTACCCTCATCAGAGTCTTTCGCCCCTGCAGCCCATGTATACACCGGGCCAGAGGTGATAGAGGTACAGAACCTTCACAGTGTGTGTGTGTGTGTGCACAGTGCAATTTAGAATGGGTTGTGTGTGTGCACCCGGTCACCATGTAAAACAGTGTGTGTTGTTGTATATGGCTCACAGCATGGATTAACCTCAAAGAAGGGAGTGATCTGTGGGGGGAACGACTGCCCACTGCCCCCAGGATACCGATTTGAAGACATGGTCAGTCTTTAAATCACCCTCCCCCTCCAGTGTTCTTCCTCCTCATCATCATCATCACTTCTGCATCTTAATCCAACCCTCAGCCTTCTGCTGTTAGAGAGCTTTGAGTTTGCATGTATCTTTAGCTTTGTACTGCAGTACTCCCTTTGACATGAGATATTTGGCTGGAACCCCTTGGTTATCAGGTCTTCCAACAGAGAGATACCGTGCATTTGGAAAGTATTCAGAATCCTTGACTTTTTCCACATTTTGTTACGTTACAACCTTATTCTACATTTTTTATTTTTTTCCCCCTCATCAATCTACACACAATACTCCATAATGAGAAAGCAAAAACAGGTTTTTAGACATGTTTGAACATTAAAAAAATGAAATATTACATTTACATAAGTATTCAGACCCTTTACTCAGTACTTTGTTAATGCCCCTTTGACAGCGATTACAGCCTTGACCATCTTCTTGGGTATGATGCTACAAGCTTGGCACACCTGTATTTTGGGTGTTTCTCCCACTCTCTGCAGATTCTCTCGAGCTCTCTCAGGTTGGATGGGTAGCGTCGCTGCACAGCTATTTTCAGGTCTCTCCAGATATGTTTGATCGGGTAGAAGTCCATGCTCTGGCAGGGCCTCTTAAAGACTTGTCCCAAAGCCACTCCTGCATTGTCTTGACTGTTTCCTTAGGGTCGTTGTTCTGTTTGAAGGTGAACCTTTGCCCCAGTCTGAGGTCCTGAGTGCTCTGGAGCAGGTTTTCATCAAGGATCTCTCTGTACTTGGCTCCGTTTATCTTTCCCTCGATCCTGACGAGTCTCTCAGTCCCTGCAGCTGAGAATCATCTCCACAGCATGCTGCCTCCACCATGCTTCACCATAGGGATGGTGCCAGGTTTCCTCCAGGTGTTATTCTTGGCATTCAGGCCAAAGAGTTCAGTCTTGGTTTCATCAGACCAGAGAATGTTGTTTCTCATTGTTTGAGAGTCCTTTAGGTTCCTTTTGTCAAACTCCAAGCGGGCTGCCATGTGCCTTGTACTGAGGAGGAGCTTCTGTCTGGCCACTACCATAAAGGCCTGATTAGTGGAGCGCTGCAGAGATGCTTGTCTTTCTGGAAAGTTCTCCCATCTCCACAGAGGAACTCTGGATCTCTGTTAGAGTCACCATTGGGTTCTTGGTCACCTCCCTGACCAAGGCCCTTCTCACCCCGATTGCTCAGTTTGGCCGGGCGGCCAGCTATAGGAAGGGTCTTGGTGGTTCCAAACTTCTTCCATTTTAAGAATGATGGCGGTCACTGTGTTCTTGGCGACCTTCAAGGCTGCATAAATGTTTTGGTACCTTCTCCAGATCTTCTCCAGATCTGTGCCTCGACACAATCCTGTCTCGGAGCTCTACAGACAATTCCTTCGACTTCATAGCTTGGTTTTTGCTCTGACATGCACTGTCAACTGTGGGACCTTATATAGAAAGGTGTGCACCTTTCAAAATCATGTCCAATCAATTGAATTTACCACAGGTGGACTCCAATCAAGTTGTAGAAACGTCTCAAGGAGGATCAATGGAAATAGGATGTACCTGTGCTCAATTTCGGGTCTTAAAGCAAAGTGTCTGAATACTTTTGTAAATAAGGTACTTCTGGGGTTTTTTCATATGCAAAAAAATCTAAAAACCTCTTCACTTTGTCATTATGGGGTATTGTGTGTAGATTGATGAGGGAAAAAATCATGTAATCAATTTCAGAATAGGGCTTTAACCCTAGAGGGTTTGGACTAGGGTTTGTTTCTGGACTCGGCCTGTATATAGTTACCACTCTTTAATTTTATTTTGAGAAAATGATCAGCTTTTACTTAAATCTAGGCTTACTCAATTAAAATATGTAATTAATGAACTTTATTTATATTGAATTAGAAATGTATATTTTACTTTTTATAGACCCCAGTTGCAGATGTCAAGCCAAAAGATGTCCCAGTAAGTCATTCTATTTACTGCTAGGGAATACACTGTATGCTGGAGAGAAATATTGAGATATTGACTTTCTCCTCTCAATCTTTCTCACATACCCACATACTAATGCATGTGCGTGCACACACACACACACACACTAAAGGTACTAAACAAACCATAGGTCATCCCATGGTCTCTTCTGACAGTTTTGGGTACCTCCTACAGTGTGGAATGTTGCATTGCACTGTGGGGTGTTGGATTTGCAAACAACATTAGACCCACCTCAACCAGCTGGCTCTAGTTCTGCTAAACCCATCCTTTATAAACACACCCACACACTAACAACAGATAAATAGTCAACACACAACACTCATTACTCCACACCTATTCACTTATACACACTTGCACACACATTCACCCTCTGCGCCACACCTTGTTTTGTACTGTAGTTCTCTGTGTAGTATACCTCTGCTTCTAAGAGCTTGTTAGGACAGAAGGCAAACTCTTTTACCCCTGAAGTATGTTGTGTGAGTTGTCAAAAAAAATAAAAGTGAGTTAACCAAACGGGCAACTTCAGACATAAAGCGTTTTTTTTTTTAAATTACAGTTACATTTTAGTCCACTTCAGGGATTTGAACCAGCAACCTACTAGCCCAATGCTCTTAACCACTAGGCTTCCTGCCAAATCTGATGTTTTGTAAAGAGATTCTGCTCGGAGTCCTTTGTTGTGATTTAGATTCTAGGAAATGTGATTGGTGGGTGTGTCGGTTATTTTTCTCCTGGTCTCTTTTAAATGGTTGGAGTTATTTTGACTCGCCCTCAAGTGGAGCAGTTTAAGACAAAACTGTTACTGTAATGCTTTGTGTATAACTGAGGTTATTTGTTTGCTTGTTTGTTTACTTGTATCAGAAACCCATGAGCACCGATGAGGCTCTGGACTCCCTGTCCTTTGGGTTCACAACCTCTATGGCTCCCATCCCTCAGAAACAGGAGAAGGTGAGACGTTGCACTATTAACAGGTTATAATCACTTATACATCAATTAGAGCTCTGTTCCCTAAAACATGCATAAGGTTACAGAATGATTATTAGTCCCATAGTCTTTTGGGTGAGACTGAGGTCCTGACCAGTGATACTGTAAATAAGAAGTGAGGTGTCATTATAACCCAATGATATTTCATTTGTTGACAGAAAGTGGAAGACTTGGCTGCCATTGATGCCTTGTCTGCTGGCTTCTCAAACTTTGCTCCACCTCCACCCGCTCCCATCAAGGTAAACAAAGACTGATAATATTTTTCTTCAACCCTTCATTGTAAAACTGTTATTAGCATGAGATGGTAAACTGTTATGAGAACCAATATCAAGTTGTGTCAACTGACATAACACAGTCATAATGACATATAGCACAATGTAGGCTACCTTGTTGGACAGCTAACTTCCTAGCCACCTACTGCTTATCATGTCATGACATATTAATGATGCTTACAAGATGACCATGTCATATCATTTTGACAGTGTCAGCTGTAATAGTTTATCACAACTGTGATGTAATTTTAATGTTCTGTAAAGACAGCTTTCTAGTGAAGGCTTCAAATGAACGTTCCCCTGTTCCTCTTAACTAGAACCTAAGAAACAGTATTTAACAAACCAAATAATCTCTCTTCTTCTTCCAGAAAGCTGAAGAGTTTAAGTCTGCACCTTTTACCAAGTCTCCTGCTCCCCCTGTTGACAAGAAAGCTAAGGTGGAAAAGGTAAATAACACCAAAGAAAGCAGGTCCTACATCCTGCATGACTACATAACATAAGCCATGCATAATACACAATAAACAGTGACAAACGCTTATGTCCAGTGTTAAACTGGGATGTCCTATGTTGCAGCTGACGCTGTGCTACTGTTGTGTTGAGTACTTTGTCATCAAAAATGCTATATCAATGCAAATAGACAACAAACTCTTCAACTATTCTATGTTATACTTATGTTGGGTTGTGAAGCTGTTATCTATTGACTTGTGTTTGTGTTTCAGTTTGCTGATGACTTCTCTCTGATGTCAGGATTGGACTCCCCACTGGCCAACAAGGCCAAGACAGATGAGGTTTGTCATATGAGGGCTACAGTTTCTAGGTTGATGGTTTAGGTTGACATGTTTTTTTAAAACCTGGTTTAGGTCGATTGGGTTTGTTTACCTTCCTATTACTTTACTAAACTGACAACAAATTCTGGTCAGGTACTTCTCTTCTCATGGCTCCTTTCCTTTCCATTACCAATAACAGACAAGCTGCTAACAATCATCCTGTCACTCCAGTAAATTGACTGTGAGATTATGCCCAGCACTCTGAACTCTTCTCTGCACCTCGTCTAATGGCTTGAACCATATGCGTTTATAGAGTGTGCCCACCACATCAAGCAAAGTTGACATGGCTAAAAAGGATCCTGCTAAGTTGGTTACGGCTGTTGCTGCACCAGCTGCCGCGGCTGGAGATGCCTCTCTGAAGGGGCCACAGACTAAGGTAGACTCCAGTTTACTTTGGTGTATTAACCACGCTACAGTACAAGGCTCTTGAGGGTGGGGCTATCCCTGGGGTTAGGGGGCTATCATTGATCACTTGTTTGTTTCCTTGTCATTTTTTCGCTGTTTTCACACAATGTATCCAAGATCATGAATTAACAGATGGGCACAATAACAGAGACTCAAAGTGCATTGGACGCAGTGAAGGATGTCTACTGTACCATTTTACATTTTTATGTAAATACGGTATTTATTTTTTAGAAATTAGCAACAAAAAAAACAACCTGTTTTCACTTTGTCATTATGGGGTATTGTGTGTAGATTAATAAGGGGAGAAATGATGTAATCCATTTTAGAATGAGGCTGTAATTTAACAAAATGTGGAAGAAGGGAAAGGGTCTGAATTCTTTCCGAATGCACTGTATATAGTGTATTAACCTTCCACAACCATAAGACCAACTAATAATTGAATTATTTTATCAAAATAGTTTCACCTGCTTTTTTTGCTATAATTACTGATCTGGCTTTCAAGTCTGTCTGTGAAAATGCCCTTTTTTGTTACAAATGTAAGTAGAACCAAGCATAATGCACATTCACTGATAATGACTAACTTCTTGTAGTGGTCATTAGGCTATATAACATGAGCACAGGTCTCAATATCTAATCTTTAGCTAATCTTTTTATATTTCAAGTTCAGCCAGCTTGGATCTATTTGCTAGGTAACAAGGTTGAACAGTTGAATTGTTATGAACACACACTTTTGTCTGTCTCCAACCTTTTTTTGAAGCATGTTAGCCTGTCCACTTTGTTCAGATGTTGAATTCAGGTGGTCTATCTTATTTCTCAGAATGAGAACGAATTGCCAATTCCGTATATAATAGTTTGTTATGCTTATTGCACATTTATAAAACACTGGCGAGACCGCGAGTACAACAGAATGTGGATAAAATGCTGCTAGCGGTACCCAATGCGTGAGCTCAATCAATTTCTTTCATACTCTAGTTTTAGACGTGTTGGCTCTGCGCGCAATTTGAGTAGTTGAGACATAAAATGGATATCATTAGAAAAGTTAACATATCCCCTATTACAGTAAAATAATGTTTCAATGTGTTTTGGTGTCCATATGACCGATTCTGTTGCACCAAAACTAAAATGCAAATAGCGAGTTGAAACCTCTTGTCAGAGAGGAAGATTTGATCTCTCAACTTTGTTGGCGTGAGAGAACAGGTGTGTAAAATCATAGAGAGAGAGGCAAAGCGGAAGGGTTCGCTCTCGATCAAATCTGTCCAAAATAAGCCCAATCAATGCGTTTCTGTGGGTTTATTTTGGACCTAAGTTTGTTAGGGCAGAGACGTGCATCTCTTCATTATATATAGACCTCTCGTGTAAATGGGGAGACGCACACCGCACAGAAGGAGCGAAAGAGACGAGACCAAAAATACAACAAGAGAACAAGCGGAAGTAAACGCTCTTAAAAAAGATAAATAACCTCGATTCTTGCAGTACAGACATTTGGAATATCGCGCAAGAACAAAAAATCAAATTAATCGAATGAATTCAATGTATCGCCCAGCCCTAAAGTGAGATGTCATTATAACTCGATAATATTTCATCTGTTGACAGAAAGTTGAGGATTTGGCTGCCATTGACGCCTTGTCTGCTGGCTTTTCCAACTTTGCTCCACCTCTTCCCGCTCCCATCAAGGTAAAGAAAGACTGATAATTATTGTTCTTCAACCCTTCATCGTAGAACTGTCATTAGCATGAGATGGTAAACTGTTATGAGAACCAATATCAAGTTGTTGACATATAATTTTAACACAGTGTCAGCTGTAATAGCTTATGACAACTGCTATGTCATGCTAACGTTCTGTAAAGACAGATTTCTAGTGAAAGCTTGAAATTAGCTGTCCCCTGTTCCTCTCAACTAGAACCTAAGAAACAGTATTTAACAAACCAAATAATCTCTCTTCTTCTTCCAGAAAGCTGAAGAGTTTAAGTCTGCACCTGTTACCAAGTCTCCTGCTCCCCCTGTTGACAAGAAAGCTAAGGTGGAAAAGGTAAATAACACCAGAAAGTAGGTCCTACATCCTGCATGACTACATAACATAAGCCATGCATAATACACAATAAACAGTGACAAACGCTTATGTCCAGTGTTAAACTGGGATGTCCTTTGTTACAGCTGACGCTGTGCGACTGTTGTGTTGAGTACTTTGTCATCAAAAATGCTATATCAATTCAAATAGACAACAAACTCTTCAACTATTCTATGTTCTACTTATGTCGGGTTGTGAAGCTGTTATCTATTGACTTGTGTTTGTGTTTCAGTTTGCTGATGACTTCTCTCTGATGTCAGGATTGGACTCCCCACTGGACACCAAGCAGAAGACAGATGGGGTTTGTCATTTGAGGGCTAAAGTTTCTATCTAACAACCAATGAAATACTAGTATTTTACGGAAGACCAGTAGAGATTTATTGCAGTTGTTCATGTTCTATGCACCATCCAGTATACTGTTGATCACATGATCTAATCTCCCTCCCTATGTCCCACTTCCCCACTCTCTGCCTCTGTGTTCCTTTCTCTGTCTGTGTGTCTCTCTCTCTCTCTGTCCCCTCTGTCTGTGTGTCTCTCTCTCTGTCCCCTCTGCCCCCCTCTGTCTGTGTGTCTCCAGGGTGGCTCCATGTCCCTGGATGCTCTCAGTGCTCTGGGAGACTCTCTGCCTGCTCCAGAAGCAGCACCTGAACCTCCCAAGATCAGACATGAGGACATAGTCACGGTATACTCACACAGACTTGTATTACCTTTCTTTATTTATGGGGCTCGTAGCTGAAGTGTTTAGCCTGAAGATGACAGAAACTCCTGCTGTGACGGATAGAGTTAATGTGGTATTTTGAATGGCCACAGGTGCGAAACTTGTGTGTGACATTATTTTGTGTTTATTTCTGCTCTTCAGGAGGGCAAACTCACATCGAAGAAGGGAGTTTTTGTGGGTGAGCGAGATGACACACTCCCACCAAAATACAGGTTCACAGAAAACAAAGTCAAAGACCTGCCTCCTCTGAAGCCAGAGGTGAGTCTCATATTGGCAGAATGCAAGTCATTGGGAGATAAGAGGACAAATTCTGTATCACTTTTAGAAGAACCAGCACTAAAGAGAACCAGGAATTTTTGAAGCGAGGGAATCTCTCTCTCTCTCCCCCCAGCCCTCCATGGACTCTGGTGAGGCTCTGGAGATCTTGTCAGGTGACTTCATGTCTTCCTGTGTGGCTCCAGCTGTCCATGCTCCTGTCCTCTGCCCCCCAGCTCCTCCCACACAGGTGAACAACACATTCTCTACGATTGATCGTTCACTTATAAAACCATCCGCTGATTGGTCTGCTCTGTATAGATCTATGATCATCCAATATGTGTTTTTATGTCTAGCTGCTTACGTCTCTTCGTTGTTTCATTATCAGTAGTATAACAGCTTAATTAACATGTACATGCCGTGTTCTTGTTTTTTAATTTCTCTCTCTTCTGTCTCCAGGCCTCAGATGACTTTGCCTTGGATGCCCTGGCAGGGGACTTTGTAGCCCCAGCTGTTGCTCCTGCAGTCAAATCTGCTGTTGACCACCAGGTACTGAGACACACTTCATGTGATATCATTGTTGTTTTATGCTTCATTCACGTCCAAGATATCGAGTCAGTCAGATTCCCATTGTAACTTGTCAGTGTATGTGTGTGTAGCTATCTAGAGGGACAGTAGATGCTCTGGATACCTTGTCAGACTCCCTGATGGACAAGGCTCCTATCCCAGAGCCTGCTCCTGTCTCAGTCAGAGACATCGTCAAGGTACTTAGGTTTTATAAAGGGTTTATGCATGCTTCATTAAGCCTACATAAGATATACTTAGTTTAAAGTGTGACGGAAAATTGCCTTAGGCAGTTTTGTTGCACGAAGGCTAAATAATCTGCATTTTCGAGATTATTCATTGGTCAAAATAGAAGTTTTACCGCAATGCAACTAAACCTGTAACAGATAGCATTAGCTCATATTGGATATTTGACATCAGTCTGCTCTCTGCTCATCCTAGGAGAAAAAGGTTATAGAGGAGAAGCTTACCAAAGTGGGGGAGAGGGATGACAGCCTTCCAGCTGAGTACCGGCACACAGAGAAAGACCGAAAGGTGACATGTCCATAGTTGTAGTAAGAAATAAAATGGAGAATCCTGAACATACTAATCTAATGTGCTAATGTTAACATAAATGCTAATAGGTGTGTAAATAAATGGGTAAACAACCTTTATGTATTTACACTCCACTACACACCCAGAACATTTTGCAATAAACCATAAATAATACTGTACCATTCAGATCACTTTTGGACTAAATAATAAAAAACAGTTTACCCTGTGCCAATAAGTTATGTGAGGTGTAAACAAGGCTGTATAAGGTTATGTTTCTTTTATTCTCAAAGGCAAGGGCAGAGGCCAAAGTCCAGGCTGATGTTAGAGCCAAGCAGGTGAGGTGTCTGTCCAATTGTATCTATAAACGCACAGATCCGTCATATTCAATGTCATACTGTGTTGAACATAGTGCAACTCCTAAAGGTCATGTTTAAGTCATGTAAACCGGATGTACAGTACATAAGTGACCGTCTTCCTCTTTACAGCCGTTAATGGATGACAGCGAGGCCCTTGACCTCTTGTCTAGAGACTTGTCTTCATCCGCTGGTCCAGCTGCAGCCTCAGTAGCCGTGACAACGGAGCAGAGACAGCCCAAACTGGAGGTACTTACCTACTGCAGACTTACAACCTAACAGACCACTAAAGTGAGTCTCAGAGTAGGAGGGCTGATTTTGGATCAGTTTAGCCTTTTAGATGAATAAGATTATATAGATAGGGGTGAGACCTAATCCTAAATCAGCACTCCTACGCTGAGACGCTTTTTGAATACAGGCCCTGAGATGTTCTGTTGGTTGGCAGGTTAATGAATTGACTGGCTGTTTGTGTTTCTCTGTCCAGCCCATGTCTGCCCCTGTCCTGGATGACCTGGCAGGCACCCTGCTCCCAGACACCCCCGAGTTCAAATCCAAGGGAGACAAGCCAAAGGTGAGGAGGGTATCTAGCAGCAACATGGTCTCATTAGAATAATTATGTAAAAATAGTAACATTTTACCATTGTAGTTGTATGTCTCCGTGGCTTTCATATTAGTTATGTCTCAAAACATTCACACATTTTTCTAATGCAGACTTCTAGTTTAGGAAAAGCAAACGAAGGCCGAGATTTAATCCAATTGCGAGTTATAGGCAATTCAGATTTAAAAGGCAATGTTCCTGCGGTTGCGGAGATTGCATTCACGGCAAAAGCTGCTTATGTCAGCTCAATCAGACATTGCATTTCAAATACATCGCTTATAACCCTCGATTTAATTGAACCCGAGTCGAACCATTGATTATTTGGTTATAGAGACAGTCGTTGTTGATTGTCTTACAGCGCCCTCTAGTGTTAACCAGACTTCTTACAAGTCTCCCATATCACATATGACCATGGTGCCCCCTGAAGTTTAAATCCACTCTGACCAAGGTCTCAACTTTGTTTGTTGCAGAGCAAGTCAAGGTCAAAGTCAAAGGTAAGGATACTATAGAAAACATGAATGAAATTAGATCCTAATAATAATTTGAGATACATGCCCATATTCATGTGATTTGATATCAATGTCCTCTAATTGACTTGAACTTTTGCCTCAGAAACAAAGGAAGGAGGATCCATCATCCATAGACCATCTGTCTGGACAGCTGAGTTCAGACGTAGTGTCAGCATCCACAAATAAGGATGGCAAGACCTAGACATGTATGTAAGGACTACAAGACTCAACCATCTTTATTGAAACAGTTTTTATTTATTTTTTTAACCTGTATTTAACTAGGCAAGTCAGTTAAGAACACATTCTTATTTACAATGACGGCCTAAACCGGCCAAACTCAGACGACGCTGGGTCAATTGTGCGCCGCCCTATGGGACTCCCAATCACGGGCAGTTGTGATACAGTCTGTATTCGAACCAGGTTGTCTGTAGTGACGCATCTAGCAGAGATGCAGTGCCTTAGACCGCTGCGCCACTTGGGAGACCATGTGACTGTAATGCATGATTGCATGTCTCTTATTCCCTAAAGTACTAGCATGCATACTTTTTAGTCTGAATCTACTGGCCTGGCATACTTATTATGACAGGTTTTTGATTCTTCTCCTGTGACATTGACTGATGTACGTTTCTGATATATTGCAGGTTTCTAGCGCACTACATGTCCCCTGCCACACGGTGGCGCCACTCGAGGGAGCTGCTGTGAATTATTCTATTTTTCTAAATGGGTGGAGAACATATACTGGATATAAAAAATAAAAAATGACCACACACTTACACACATGCGCATGTACACACACACACCACAGTGTGCAACGCCTTTCCTGCTTGGTTTCGCACATGACAGAAGATTGTACTAGGTTTTGGTTTCTTTCATTTGAGACGAGGAGAGCAAAATAAAGAGAGGGAACGAGAGCGAGCGAGGGAGGGACTTTGTCCTGACTTATTTCCCAGGATTGAACAGAGAATCTGTCCAATCCTGTAAGGAAAATTAAATCTGGGCTTTGCCTTTCAAGTGGCCTGACTGACTGTCCATCCTAGCTAACTGTCTGCATTGCCCCAACGTTGTAGTGATGTTGCTGCAACATTGCTACAGTGTTGGGGGTAATAGTGAGTGTCATGTGTTTAGGAACAGTATATAGGGGTTATGTAGGATTGGGATGTCTGTCCAATATTGATGTACACAGAAGAGTGAGTTTTCTCTTAAGTGGACACCCACCATAATACACTAGTGTACAGCACAGTCTACTCAATATTGAAATGTATAAAAGGTTTTACAGGAAATTATCTGCTTGATATGGATGCATCTGTGAGCAATTCTATATATTTACTTTCTGTAAAGCAATATCTATTAAGAAGGGTTTATATATGTGTGAACTTTGTCTTATAAAAGCATTTATTGGTTTCAGAAAGTGGACACAGAAGTTAACTTAGGCAGTCACTATGTCTGTAAACTGTCTTTGTTTGTATACTGTGAAGACTTGCTCTAGATATGAGGACACTGTCATTTACACAGTCTAAAGGGCTATCACTTCTAGTCAAAAAGTCCAAAGCTTTGTGGATTATTTCCCCAAGATGGTATCACAGAATTCTACATATTTAGGTGCAGGTCTCAAACTTAAAACTTGAGAGATATTTTGGAAATGGGAATTCTAATTAAATAAATACAAATAATAATTGTGTTGTGTGTATTCAGCATTCATGTGTCTGGAGTAACTCCTTGTGCCACCCTCAACAATCGAAAACAGAAACACAATACTTTTTGTAGCTAACATGGGGTAACCTAAAAATGTACGTTGCCAATAAATAAATGAATGCCTATAACAAGACATGACAGTATTATAATACATTTGTGTAAGAGGGTCTTTCGGTATAGGGAACTTACTGTATATCTGTGTTGCAGTTAAAGGGAAGAAAGTTATACTATTTTAGAAATATTTTGACATGTAATATTAGGACCATCTTTCGCTTGTACAAAGCAGCGCAGGTGTTTTTTATGTTTTATTTTACAAAGCTCCTTCCACCTCTGAGTTTTGGAACGTGTGTTCAACCTCGCCTCAAGTCTTCTTTTTTTGTCTTTTGTTTGTGCAACGGCCTTCGGCGCTTGAGGAGTAGAATTTGAGTGTCGTAAAATAAAACATAATAAAAATCGATGTGGTTTCACCATTTCTGTCTTTTCATTCAGATTGTAAGAGGTTACTAATGGAGAGTAACGGAGATAGAGGTTCACTCTAACATGGTCCTACAGTAACAAGAACACACACAATTACGTACACTATGGTTCAATCATTCAAGTATTCCAAAATATTGCTTTATATGGCACATTTCTACCAAACATTCATAGACGTCTAGGAAGAAAGTAAATATGAGTATCAGGAAGAATTCCAACAATTTGAGTTAGAAAATGTTACCTTGGTTTTATTGAAGTTTCACTGCAGAGCTTTTGTCTTTGGTTTAATTTACAGGCCAGGAGAAGGAGAAAAGTATCTCATAACATCATTTTAAACTAAGCTATAAGCAATACATATCTCGTCAGACTGAGTGACGACATGAAACATCTACACAAACCTGCCATAAAGCTATTATGTTGATTAAATGAAGAGAGCGAGAATTCTACTATTTCAATGGTGTTACGGAACAAATGTCTCAGTAAAAATGTATGTAATAGAACAAACTAAATGGTT
Organism: Oncorhynchus masou masou; assembly: GCF_036934945.1. Classification (NCBI taxonomy): domain Eukaryota; kingdom Metazoa; phylum Chordata; class Actinopteri; order Salmoniformes; family Salmonidae; genus Oncorhynchus; species Oncorhynchus masou. The sequence continues at coordinate 19,453,467 of NC_088217.1, read as the reverse complement.
GATAGTAGAGACGTCGCACCGTCTTCCGTCTCTCTGTCTGTGAGAAGAATAGACAAACGTAGTAAGCTACATAAATCACCTGTGTTATAAGCATCACTAACGACATTGTGAATGTCATATGCTCAATTGTTATTTAAAAATAAAATGTAACCACTCAAACAATGGGGGGGTTGGGCTGTCTTGTAATTACTTTATAATAAACACTAACCAGGATTAGAAAAGTCTGTTATTGGCTATAGGATGTTGTTGCCATTCTCGGCCTGAATACAAGAGAAAAATAAGAGAAACTTGTCGTCTCTAATCACAAACTCAGTTGGACTTTTAGGGGAGAAAACTCCCAAAAGTGTGGACCTTCTCTTTTTTCAACTACTAATTTTCTAGGCTGCATACATCATTACAGGACTCATGTTTGACATATTAAAGAAGGAAAATGTCCTGTCTTTTGTAATGTGGGCATTGCTTCGTTCTAAATGAAAATAATTGTAACGTTTTAAATGAACAAATAAAAATATTGATTTAATATTTTTTATAATTCATTTAAAATGGAAATATGGAAATGTATATGAAAATGTTAATACACTATATATACAAAGGTATGTGAACACCCCTTCAAATGAGTGGATTTGGCTATTTCAGCCACACCCGTTGATGACAGGTGTATAGCCATGCAATCTCATTTGACCAACATTGGCAGTAGAATGGCGTTAAGAGCTCAGTGACTTTCACCGTGGCATTGTCATCGGATGCCACCTTTCCAAAATAAGTTTGTCACATTTCTGCAACACTTCTGTGAGTGTTGCATTTCTGCTAAACTCACTACCAAGTTCCAAACGGCCTCTGGAAGCAACGTCGGCACAATACATGTTCGTGGGGAGCTTCCAAAAATGGATTTCGGCTGGAGTGGTGGAAATTATATGAAAGCTCGCCGCCACCGCTGGACTTTGGAGCAGTGGAAACGCATGAATATCGTTTATCATCTGGCAGTCCACCGGACTAAACTGGGTTTGGCAGATGCCAGGAGAACGCTACCTGCCCCAATGCATAGTGCCAACTGTAATGTTTGGTGTTGGAGAAATTATTATCTGGGGCTGTTTTTCATGGTTCGGACTAGGCCCCTTAGTTCCAGTGAAGGGAAATCTTAACGCTACAGCCAGGCCTAATCGCACAACATCAATGCATGAGCTCACTAAGGCTCTTGTGGCTGAATGGAAGCAAGTGCCTGCAGCAATGTTCCAACATCTAGCGGAAAGCTTTCCCAGAAGAGTAGCAGCAAAGAGGGGGACCGACTCCATATTAATCCCCATGATTTTGGAATGAGATGTTCAACGAGCAGCTGTCCACATTCTTTTGGTCATAGAGTGTACATTCTAACAGAAAAATGAAGGCAGCATATTTACATCAGTTGGTTCAATACTCTTGTTTTGTTTGGTGGGTGTGTGTTTCATGGGTACATGGGGCTATATTGGTGAGTGAATGCAGGACTCAGGGTTGCAATGGGATACGGTGATGTTGAAGAGGAGGCCACAGCCAGCAGCCAAATGGGGCCCAAACAATCAAATCACAGGAGCACTAGGTTCCACCTTTCCCACTGCAAAAACACAAGTCAAACACGGAAGACATTTGGGATAAATGATTTACAATGTTCAACCCCATTCAATAATGGAAAATTAAACTTTGATTATCCAAATCAAATCAACCCTATCAAAGATATGAGGGCATTTATATAATGATAAGAATAATTATGATGTTGACGATGTCAAATATTCTACCTTTGCACGACTTGGCAGTTGTAGAGCTGGTTAGCTCTATGGTTGTGGTCATTGGTGCAGTCATTGTGGTTGTTGTTGTCATAGGGGCTAAAAAGTGAAAGTGTTAGCATGGATAACTTTCAGACTGTTAATAGGCTATAAAGAACCTCTGATTTAAAAAAAACATTGATGTTTAGAACTTTATTATTCTGATACAATTGATTTATGTAATGTAGCCTAGCTAGCCTACTCACCTGGCCAAGCAAGGTGCATGGTCACCATCCCTTTTCTCTGTTAGATAATTCCGTTGGAGAGTTTCTGATATCGTTTGTGATTTTTTTTTTTGAAGGGAAGAAAGTACAAATTAGAGATTCAACAAATTACTAACTACTTTATTTCTTATTGAAGATGTCTTATTAATTTATATTTGCATACAGTGGGGCAAAAAAAGTATTTAGTCAGCCACCAATTGTGCAAGTTCTCCCACTTAAAAAGATGAGAGAGGCCTGTAATTTTCATGATAGATACTCTTAAACTATGACAGACAAAATGAGAAAAGAAATCCAGAAAATCACATTGTAGGATTTTTTATGAATTTATTTGCAAATTATGGTGGAAAATAAGTATTTGGTCAATAACAACAACTGTATCTCAATAGTTTGTTAAATACCCTTTGTTGGCAATGACAGAGGTCAAACGTTTTCTGTAAGTCTTCGCAAGGTTTTCCACACTGTTGCTGGTATTTTGGCCCATTCCTCCATGCAGATCTCCTCGAGAGCAGTAATGTTTTGGGGCTGTTGCTGGGCAACACAGACTTTCAACTCCCTCCAAAGATTTTCTATGGGGTTGAGATCTGGAGACTGGCTAGGCCACTCCAGGACCTTGAAATGCTTCTTACGAAGCCACTCCTTCGTTGCCCGGGCTGTGTGTTTGGGAGCATTGTCATGCTGAAAGACCCAGCCACGTTTCATCTTCAATGCCCTTGCTGATGGAAGGAGGTTTTCACTCAAAATCTCACGATACATGGCCCCATTCATTCTTTCCTTTACACGGATCAGTCGTCCTGGTCCCTTTGCAGAAGAACAGCCCCAAAGCATGATGTTTCCACCCCCATGCTTCACAGTAGGTATGGTGTTCTTTGGATGCAACTCAGCATTCTTTGTCCTCCAAACACGACGAGTTGAGTTTTTACCAAAAAGTTATATTTTGGTTTCATCTGACATTCTCCCAATCTTCTTCTGGATCATCCAAATGCTCTCTAGCAAACTTCAGACGGGCCTGGACATGTACTGGCTTAAGCAGGGGGACACGTCTGGCACTGCAGAATTTGAGTCCTTGGCGGCGTAGTGTGTTACTGATGGTAGGCTTTGCTACTTTGGTCCCAGCTCTCTGCAGGTCATTCACTAGGTCCCCCCGTGTGGTTCTGGGATTTTTGCTCACCGTTCTTGTGATAATTTTGACCCCACGGGGTGAGATCTTGCGTGGAGCCCCAGATCGAGGGAGATTATCAGTGGTCTTGTATGTCTTCCATTTCCTAATAATTGCTCCCACAGTTGATTTCTTCAAACCAAGCTGCTTACCTATTGCAGATTCAGTCTTCCCAGCCTGGTGCAGGTCTACAATTTTGTTTCTGGTGTCCTTTGACAGCTCTTTGGTCTTGGCCACAGTGGAGTTTGGAGTGTGACTGTTTGAGGTTGTGGACAGGTGTCTTTTATACTGATAACAAGTTCAAACAGGTGCCATTAATACAGGTAATGAGTGGAGGACAGAGGAGCCTCTTAAAGAAGAAGTTACAGGTCTGTGAGAGCCAGAAATCTTGCTTGTTTGTAGGTGACCAAATACTTATTATCCACCATAATTTGCAAATAAATTCATTAAAAATCCTTTTCTGGATTTTTTTCCCTCATTTTGTCTGTCATAGTTGAAGTGTACCTATGATGACAATTACAGGACTCTCATCTTTTTAAGTGGGAGAACTTGCACAATTGGTGGCTGACTAAATACTTTTTTGCCCCACTGTATATTATGGATCCCCATTAGCTGCTGCCACTCTTCCTGGGGTCCAGCAAAATGAAGGCCGTTTATACCATTTTAAAAACATTACAATACATTCACAGACTGTGTGTCCTCAGGCCCCTACTCCACCGCTACCACATATATACAGTATCAAATCTACCTGTACATGTGTATGTTATCGTGTGTATACATGTGGCTGTGCCTATATGTGTTGCTTCCCTGTGTCATTAATTAAAATTGCAATTGCTGAACGTGATATATTGTATGATGGTTTACCAGGCTACAGCCTAAACAATAACTTTTACTTTAAAAATACACTCCAGACAAAACTACAACACTGAATTAATTTGGACAACAAATAAATTACCATTCAAATTGAAATTAAAATAGAATATAAAATGCTATATGGCAAGCCTTTATAATGACACTGTATGAACTAGGCCTGTGAGAGTTCAAGTATTGTGGCAACATCAAATCGATTACTTAAAAAGATCATCTGAAGGGAATGAACGTACTACAGGATAGTACTATGAAAAAGTCTGACTTACCTTGACAAAAGAACAGTAAAACAAGTGTCTGCATCCACTTTTGGACCATGTTCATGTCCTTTTGCACAGCAACACGTTCAAGCTCTTCTTCATGGGATGTAGAAACAGGTGTGATGAGGAGCTCAACACGAACCTAAAACCCGCGCAAAGTCTTCTTTCATCACTGGTAAAAAGAAGTCATTGCAGGAGTATTGCACAGAGCTCGTGCACCCAAAGGTGGTCTGCAAGGCTGCTCGAGCAGAGCCCACCAATCCGCGCTGCGCTTCGCGACCGACTGGTTTTGCGTGCAAACCGTACGCGCTATGAGCACTCACACAGCACATTGTGGCGACATAAACTAGGTGATGACGGTAATTACGAATGCAGTCTACATTTCAAAGGGGGAATTTAATCCAAGAGCAACAGATCATTACAGACACTTTTGAGGACGTGACTCTGTGCTGACCTGTTGAGAAACATCATATTGCAAGAATAACCTAATATTATCAATAGGCCTGTAATTATTAAGGCTATTGGATACTTGGAAATACATTTTCTTTCCCCAAAAAATAAAAATAAAACACACAAAATAAATAGTATATTTTATTTATTTGTTTTATTACTATTATTTTTGCAGCATAATGTATTCATGATGGAGTAGCCTACGCCTATATCATGCCAAACGTAGGCTGTGATTCACTAATCTACAGCCTATGTCAGTAATGTTATGTCAAAGTTTAATAGATAGGCTATAGCAGATTAGAAATATCCCTGGAATCGTTTCACACAGCCATAGTTGTTCCCAATAAAGGTTTAAATATTGACTTGAACCTGGGTGTTTGAAAAAGAGACAGGTATGGCTGGTTTGAAACAAATCTATTTCCTGTTTGTTTGTTTTTTTACAATAGAAAAAACAGCAGCACCATATTCCTTATCCCAAATTGTGAGTAGGCTTTGTATTAGTCGAGGATTCTCAAGAATTTTGTTTAGCAGATGGTCAAGAAATAATAGATTGAATATTATGACATGATTTGAGACAACATGCAAATACATGTTTGAGTTTGTTTTAAATGTTGAGGCTCTGCTCATAAGATCATTTAGGGTTCCTCCCTTGTGCAAATAAAATATAATAAAAATTCATTTTGATAACATTTCAATCAAAAACTATAAAGGCTAAAAAATAACGAGGAGATATTGAATGATGTGAATACATGTTTTGTTATATTGCCCCCTAAATGTAAGAAATAGTCTAATCTAATTTGGTGAAAATAGCCAACAGTCTACTTCCATTTACGATTCAAATCGAGAAAATGAATATGTCTGCACTTCTTGTCAATGACTCAGTGGGAACCTAGGTTTCGACGAGGAAATTGTAGCCTAGACTCATTGTAGACACATTGACCACCTTATACGCATGCGACTAGATGCCTATCAACATAGATATTACGTCAGTCTTACTGGCCTACAGGCTATAGTTATAATGACCTGTCTTTTGCCAATTTGTTGGCATAGTCGAATTTGTCGGCAGCATTATATTAGCAGTTTGGCCAACATCTCCAAATGTAAAGCAAGGACATTACACTAGCACATAACATTCTGAAAACCATGTTTCTTAGAGATTGGTGAGAGCGTGGTTGTCCTAAAGTTATTTTGCATACAACCTTCCCGTGCAGGATAGTTGCGTTGGAACATTTTCAGCACATTTAAGAACTTGACAACAAAAATATAATTTCTTGGTATTTCATTACTTGAACAAAACATTTTCCTAAAGGGTCAAACGTGGTTACATGGCATTTAAATGTTTGATATTGTTCTAGGAATGTTATACAACTGGTTTGACATTGGGACTTTTCTCAAATAATTCAGAGAATGTTAATCTTGTTACGAGCAATCCCGTATCCGGGATCGTAATTATAGCCTCAAGCTCATTAGCATAACGCAACGTTAACTATTCATGAAAATCGCAAATTAAATGAAATAAATATATTGGCTCTCAAGCTTAGCCTTTTGTTAACAACACTGTCATCTCAGATTTTCAAAATATGCTTTTGAACCATAGCTAAACAAGCATTTGTGTAAGAGTATTGATAGCTAGCATAGCATTAAGCCTAGCATGCAACAGCAGGCAACATTTTCACAAAAACAAGAAAAGCATTCAAATAAAATCATTTACCTTTGAAGAACTTCAGATGTTTTCAATGAGGAGACTCAGTTAGATAGCAAATGTTCAGTTTTTCCAAAAATATTATTTGTGTAGGAGAAATCGCTCCGTTTTGTTCATCACGTTTGGCTAAGAAAAACCCCAAAAAATTCAGTCATTATTAACGCCAAACTTTTTCCAAATTAACTATTCAAGCGTAAAAAAAATGGCATGCTAGCTCCATCCTGGTAGTGCAGTGGACTAATTCCATGGATAAAGAACTGAAAATTACAAGTTCCAATCTCACTGATGCCTTGTCACAATTTTTTTTTAAAGATGCGTTTATATGATTAATGCCTAAGGAAGTGAATTTCTGTGTCCTGTCTGTGCTTGGAGTAAACTTTTTTTTATTTTTACCCCAAATAAGCTAGTTATTATATTATATATTATTATAGTGTTATTAAAATACTTATTGAAACATTCAGTGAAAGGAAGTTCAGGAAGTTATTGAAAAACCTCAAAAATAACATATCATTTCTGTTCTCAGAGCATAAAACCTCACAGGAAAACTTTCAAGGAACCAGAGTAAAACGGTCTCAGAACCTACCTGCAACCTAAAAATAAACATTCCCAGAACAGGCGAAATTGTAATTTCTCAGGACTTTAAAAAAACGCTCCGTTTTACCGGTACTTAAGTAAAAGTACTTTAAAGTACTACTTAAGTAGTTTTTTTGGGGTATCTGTACTTGACTATTTATATTCTTGACAACTTTTACTTCACTACATTCCTGAAGTAAATGATGTACTTTTAGCTCCATACATTTTCTCTGACACCCAAAAAGTACTCGTTACATTTTGAATGCGTAGCAGGACAGGAAAATGGTCCAATTCACTTACTTATCAAGAGAACATCCCTGGTCATCCCTACTGCCTATGATCTGGTGGACTCACTAAACACAAATGCTTCATTTGCAAATTACGTCTGAGTGTTGGAGTGTTCCCCTAGATATCCGTAAATTAAAAAAAACAAGAAAATGTTTCCGTCTGGTTTGCTTAATATAAGGAATTTTAAATGATTTATACTTTTACAATTGATACTTAAGTATATTTTAGCAATTACATTTATTTTTGATACTTAAGTATATTTAAATCCAAATACTTTCAGACTTTTACTCAAGTAGTGTTTTACTAGGTGACTTTCACTTTAGTCATTTTCTATGAAGGTATCTTTACTTTTACTCAAGTATGACTATTGGGTATTTTTTACACCACTGAGGCTTTGTTCCCTAAACCAATGTGAAACCAAGAACATATGTTCCCACAACTTCCAAGGAACCAAATTTGCTAGCTGGGGTGGCTGTGGGCATAACAACTGTTCCATTTGAGTTTCCATTTGAGAGATGTAATTAAGTACTCCTCTCACCTTGTTCATATTGCTATAATGTCTTGTGTCACCTCATGCTCTTCCTTGACTTTGGAAAAGGAAAGAGCACTTTTACTTGCTTTAATGTAGCCTAAAGTAACAAAAAATCTGAATGTCATGTTGAATGTCAGTGCCTAATACTGTAGGTCTATAAGTGACACAATAACTCATAACCACAGGGGGATTGTGCAATGTGTTGGTGGATCATGTAGTTAGAAGGTGGGTGTCTAGGAAGAACCAGTCAGACAGTTTATATTTCTTTGTATCTGTGTTCACTCACCTAACCGTCCATAGTGCTTTCTCTCTACCCCTACCTGGGCTTCCCTGTCTTACTCACAACGAGGGCTCTCCGACCCCAAACAGTGTGTGTGTGCGTGCGTGTGTTGTTTGTGTCTGGAGGGATGACTGGGGAATGCCTGTGAGAGAGAGTTCCTTGAACATTTAGCACTACATTAGACAGAGTGTGTGAGTAACTTGCCATTCAAATGTAGTTAGAAGAAGGCTCCTCTCATTTGAGATGGAACAGCAGCAGGATCATTTCCCCTGCCCTTATAGGGGCTCTATGCATTGTGGGAAGGAAAGAGAAAGAAGCTACAGTTGGGTGAACTTGTTCTCAACTAGCCTACCTGGTTAAATAAAGGTGAAATAAAAAAAATAAAAAAATAAGCATACATTAAGTAGCAATGGCTGACTAGCTGTGATATAGCTTGCCTTGTCTGTCATCATTAGAGCTAGATAATCAACACAGACAGACAGACACAGACAGACACAGAACACACACACACACACACACACACACACACACACACACACACACACACACACACACACACACACACACACACACACACACACACACACACACACACACACACACACATTCCATGACTTAAATGTAAATGTAGCATTGTTTAATGAATTGCTTGTGCAAGGTGAACTATATTTCAATGTTTCTTACAGTACCAATCATAGCAAGTAGCCTAGTGGTTAAGAGTGTTGGGCCTTAACATTTAGTTATTTGAAAACAATATATCGTTTTTTTTTAAACAAGCCTTAGAAAGTTGGTTGCAATCTCAGTTTAATCAACCCGAAAAGACTCAAATATGCTAATTGCTAGAATGTTTAAAAAGGTATAATTTTTGTAAATAATATCATAAGTTGGACTGGTGGAGTTATGTCACACATGCGACATATGGAAATGTCTGCTCTACCCAAAATTACAACCAACTAATTGCAGCATTACCACAAAAATGGAATATGCAAGTGGAAGGGGAGAAAAGCAACTTGTCTGTCTGCCCTGCATTAAATATTTAAAATGGTTAAAGAAAATTGTGATGAATAAAAATATATACCAATTTAATTTAAGGACCAAAACATTTACAGGTGTGCCATATAAATTGCAAAATAGTTGGGAAGAGATTTTCGATGAACCGACTCCACGGACCATGGTTTATGAATTGACACGCAAAACGATGCCGGATTCAAAACTTCTAATTTTTTAAATTTAAATGATTATACAAAATTCTTGCAACAAATATAATGTTATATATATGGGGGATACACTATTCCCAGCTCTGCAGATTCTGCTGCGAGGACGCAGTTATTAGATAATTTATTTCGGGATTGTCCATATGTAGCTCGTTTTTTGTCACAGGTCCAGGAATGGCTGATGAATTGCAACATTTACCTAGAACTAAAGCTGCAGATAACAATACTGGGTGATTTCAAATGTCACAGTCAATCGTTCAATAATATAATCATTATTTTAGCAAAAAATGTTATTTAATTTACAATCTGTAGTAGCTATGAGAATAGAAAGGTTCAATACTTTTGTGAAGCATCACAGCACAGTTGAAAAATATATAGCAAATAGAAGTCCAAAATGGATGGTGTTGAGGTAGATGGGACGGGTTGGATGGAGCTGAAGGGTGGGACGAACAACAACAATATAACCAATGTAAAGCATACGGGGACTGTAAAATGTATATAGGTTCAGAAATTTGGTGAAATAGCACAGTTAAAAATAGAAATCAAACTGGATAGACATCAGAAATAGAGGAAGGACTAAAAACAAACAAAATAGAACTATTGTAAAATGAATTTTGCCTGTAAAGTGTGTATAATATGCATGAGCTGAAGGTAGAAGCCTAAGTGTTATTGTTTATTAGTTTACTCCAATTGGGGAGAGGTGGTAGGGTTTGCTGGGAATAGGTATATTCAACAACAAAAAGTGTGTATATGTATTTATGTATGTATGTATGTATGTATGTATGTATGTATGTATGTAATGTATGTATTTATGTATATGTATGAATATTTATATATATATATATATTTACCCCAAAAATATATGGGGGATTGGAAATGATGCAGACAATTACATTGATGGAAGCAACAATCTATATGCAATATTAATTCTGATCCACCCCCTAAAATAATTATAGTGTTGGGCCATTAACCGAAATGCCACTGGTTTGAATCCCTGAGCCGACTACGTGAAAAATCTGTCGATGTGCCCTTAAGCAACTTGCTCCTGTAAGACACTTTGTATTAGAGTGTCTGCTAAATGTTAAAAAAAAAAAAAATGTTGGTAAAGTATTTAACCAAATGTTTGATATAGGGGACTTTTGTGTCCAGTCTATGATTGGCTTTTAATAATTGTTATTTTTCAAAAAGCTATGGATTTTAAGCTTGTGGAAAATGAAACAATGACAAAGGTAAATAAAAGTGGTTCTTGCCACTGCTGTTGATTGCCTTTTGTTGTAACAATAGTAACAGAAATGGATGAGCCCAAGTTAACAATTATATTGTCAGAAGGAAATATAAATAAATTCAGTTATGAGATTACAAATACTACAAATGATGAGAATAGCAGAAATATAAAAAATAATATCTTCAACCATAGTTACATTAGATTTTGTACACAGGATTAACTATATATTATATATGTGTTTAACTAAATATACTACTATTGTTCTGATCACAATATCATTGTTTCATTCTCTTTTCAAATATTTTTCAAAGCAAATAAAAGAGAAACATTTTAGGAGCGCTGTTGTGTTTCATGTAATCCTAATATTACATTGATAGATATTACATTGTTTGTTCAAGTGTATATTTATGAGTGATATACATTATTTGTACTATGCTCAAACAGAAATCATGGATTAAATGACAGGATTACTTTTCAGTTATAGTTTTCAATGTCAAGTTTTATTATGCTCCGGCAACAAGCATTCATATTTCTTGTACATTTATTAGTATTCTTAGAATATCTTCAGATTCTACGAAATGTTCAGCAGTGTTTCCTATTTATTTAATAGAAAATAATATAATAGCAATGCCAAAGAAACAGTTTATCAGCTACTATATCAAATACGTAGTGATGATCTTTTCAATTAATCCAAAAGAAACCCAATTGTAATTATTACAAAGTGATTAGGTAATAACCACTGTAAAATAAAGTCTAACTATGAACAAAAATTACATGTTGTCACGTCCTGACCATATAGAGGCCTTATTTTCTATGGTAGAGTAGGTCAGGGCGTGACTGGGAGGTTTTCTAGTTATTATTTTCTATGTGGGGTTCTAGTTTAGTTTTTCTATGTTGGTGTTTGGTATGAATCCCAAATAGAGGCAGCTGTCTATCGTTGTCTCTAATTGGGGATCATATTTAAGGAGCATTTTTTCCCACCTGTGTTTTATGGGATATTTTTTTGAGGTAGTGTATGTTACAACTCTTAGTTACGGTTCGTTGTTTGTTTCGTTCTTTCTTTGTTGTTTTGTGCGTTTGTGGAACGCACATCGTTTTGTGCGATATGTGGAAACCATATCACGCTGCAGCTTGGTCAGGTAATTATTCCAGCGAACGTGACATAAGTACACTTTTCTGATGCCCAATTCCACCATCAACGACTGCAGTCAACTTTGCCCCATTTCTTTTGTTAGGACACAACATAAAAAATAAACAATGTGACAGACATTCAATGCAATGACAGGAGTTGAAATAAAGTTGAGGGTTTTGTAATGTCTGACAAATGTACACATGCCTTTTCACTTTATTTTCCTCTCTCTCTATCTGCCTGTGGCGTGGTCTGTGGTCGCACTGCGTTTGTTTTGTTTCAGCGTCAAGATGAGGAACTCAAAGTTTAAGCAACGAGAGAGCTATAGCATCTCAATGTGCGCAGCGCTCTCTCACATAGGAAATGGTCTTGTTCACTCGTCGAGAACCGAAGAACCAACAAAGAGACGTTTTTATCACCCCATTCAAATGATAACGGTGTGCATGCTGTTTAAAACAATTCTTATCTTTGTGTGTTTATCATGTAGACTAATATTGTGGTTATCAATAAATACTTTTTACAGTGCATTGCGAAAGTATTCGGCCCCCTTGAACTTTGCGACCTTTTGCCACATTTCAGGCTTCAAACATAAAGATATAAAACTGTATTTTTTTGTGAAGAATTAACAACAAGTGGGACACAATCATGAAGTGGAACGACATTTATTGGATATTTCAAACTTTTTTAACAAATCAAAAACTGAAAAATTGGGCATGCAAAATTATTCAGCCCCTTTACTTTCAGTGCAGCAAACTCTCTCCAGAAGTTCAGTGAGGATCTCTGAATGATCCAATGTTGACCTAAATGACTAATGATGATAAATACAATCCACCTGTGTGTAATCAAGTCTCCGTATAAATGCACATGCACTGTGATAGTCTCAGAGATCCGTTAAAAGCGCAGAGAGCATCATGAAGAACAAGGAACACACCAGGCAGGTCCGAGATACTGTTGTGAAGAAGTTTAAAGCCGGATTTGGATACAAAAAGATTTCCCAAGCTTTAAACATCCCAAGGAGCACTGTGCAAGCGATAATATTGAAATGGAAGGGGTATCAGACCACTGCAAATCTACCAAGACCTGATCGTCCCTCTAAACTTTCAGCTCATACAAGGAGAAGACTGATCAGAGATGCAGCCAAGAGGCCCATGATCACTCTGGATGAACTGCAGAGATCTACAGCTGAGGTGGGAGACTCTGTCCATAGGACAACAATCAGTCGTATATTGCACAAATCTGGCCTTTATGGAAGAGTGGCAAGAAGAAAGCCATTTCTTAAAGATATCCATAAAAATGTCGTTTTAAAGTTTGCCACAAGCCACCTGGGAGACACACCAAACATGTGGAAGAAGGTGCTCTGGTCAGATGAAACCAAAATTGAACTTTTTGGCAACAATGCAAAACGTTATGTTTGGCATAAAAGCAACACAGCTCATCACCCTGAACACACCATACCCACTGTCAAACATGGTGGTGGCAGCATCATGGTTTGGGCCTGCTTTTCTTCAGCAGGGACAGGGAAGATGGTTAAAATTGATGGGAAGATGGATGGAGCCAAATACAGGACCATTCTGGAAGAAAACCTGATGGAGTCTGCAAAAGACCTGAGACTGGGACGGAGATTTGTCTTCCAACAAGACAATGATCCAAAACATAAGGCAAAATCTACAATGGAATGGTTCAAAAATAAACATATCCAGGTGTTAGAATGGCCAAGTCAAAGTCCAGACCTGAATCCAATCGAGAATCTGTGGAAAGAACTGAAAACTGCTGTTCACAAATGCTCTCCATCCAACCTCACTGAGCTCGAGCTGTTTTGCAAGGAGGAATGGGAAAAAAATTCAGTCTCTCGATGTGCAAAACTGATAGAGACATACCCCAAGCGACTTACAGCTGTAATCGCAGCAAAAGGTGGCGCTACAAAGTATTTACTTAAGGGGGCTGAATAATTTTGCACGCCCAATTTTTCAGGTTTTGATTTGTTAAAAAAGTTTGAAATATCCAATAAATGTCATTCCACTTCATGATTGTGTCCCACTTGTTGTTGATTCTTCACAAAAAAATACAGTTTTATATCTTTATGTTTGAAGCCTGAAATGTGGCAAAAGGTCGCAAAGTTCAAGGGGGCCAAATACTTTCGCAAGGCACTGTATATACAGTGTTACAGAATGTCCCTGCTCTCCGAAATGTGAAGTGAAATAGTGGAGAGCAGGCTTGATTATGTTTGTGTTTAAACACACACAGTGAGATTAAAAGTATTCTACTCAACAGCTAAACAAGGAAATAACACACACACTATGCTGTAGACACACACTTTTCTCTGGTCCCTGTGATAAGATGACAGTACGTAGACATGAGGTAATTAAATGTGTTTTTTTACAGCTTATTTATCATCAATACATGTTGCACACATCCAATAATCATAACATTAGGCTACTGCAGCAGAATGCATAGCATTGGTGCAATACTAGCACATATGAGTGTAATACCTGCTCAGTATAAAGGTTTTATGATACATTCCCTTAATTACAAATCCATAGCCAGAGACATTAACATTGTGAACAGAATCCTAAATGTTTTATTTTAGACAGTTGGAACTTCAGGCTGTTTCTTCGTTGTAATGAACAAAGAATAGAAAAGTAAGATGCTAATAAAACAGTCTTCAGATTCATAAAGTGGAAGGAGATCCCTGTAAGGACACATACAGTAAATACAGCACTGTCTCTGAGTCTGCAGTGTAGGCGCTCTGAATTACTCCAATGGTCCTTTCCTGTGAGGCAGATACAAACAGTCAAAGAAAGTCAAATACACAGAGATGAATACAGGGACAAAGACACTGTCAAATATAGAGAAAGTGATCAATCACATATAATCATATTCATTGTGATCTAAAAGGCCAAACTGATCCTATTCTGAAACACTTTATGAATACAGGCTCAGATCTACTTCTTAGAAAAAGAGTAAGAACCTGCTCTCCGAAAGTGCAGCGTGGTAAGTGCAGCGTGGTAAGTGCTCATGATTTTTAAAAATAATCAAAACTGAACACTGAATAACAAAACAACAAAGAAACTGTCTGTTGCAGTTCTGTCTGGTGCAAACACACAAAGACTGAAAACAACCACCCACAAAACACAATGGAAAACAGGCTACCTAAATATGGTTCTCAATCAGGGACAATGATTGACAGCTGCCTCTGATTGAGAACCATACCAGGCCAAACACAGAAATAGAAAATCATAGACAAACTAACATAGACAACCCACCCAACTCATGACCTGACCATACTAAAACAAAAGACAAAACAAAGGAACTAAGGAACTAAGGTCAGAACGTGACAGATGCCTTGGGGCTGAGGCTTTGTGATGGGGGGTAATGTTGGCCGAGTTTCTGGTGGGTCACAAAAATACACAATGTGATGGATATAAGAAACACTGTGAGAGAGCCAAAATGCACAAAAGATCATGGAGAGAGATTTGGACAGATGAAGAAACTTAGACGTTAACTCAACTGGCACAGAGGAATATTAACTTCTAATTGCTTTTTCTTTTCGCTAACAAGGCTGAATTGCCCACTGATGTCCTGACTTCACTAGACATTAAATGAATTCCAACGCATACAAAGCAAAATCTGAATTATACTGTTTCGGGAGAATATTGAAAATCAAGAAATTGGTCTGTTCTCGGGCCATTAAAATAATAATAAAGTAGTATAGTGTAAGAGAGTGCATTCCATTGTTGTGTAACTAGTTCTAGGTCAGAAATGTAGGAATTCTGGATTCATCTCATCTTCTCATCTCTAATCAGCCATAAGAAGAATGGGAAGCGTCAGTGCCATGCAGGGGAATGGGTTCCTCTCACCTCCAGGTCTGAGAAGAACTCCTGGCCTCCACAGCTCGTTCTCGTTCTGGTTCTGGAGCATACAGGTGGAAAGACCTGTGTCCTCTGACCTTATGTTAATGAGGCGCAGTGTGAAAGTCATCTTGCTTCCCCCATCCCGCTTACTGGCCTTGAACCGGTGTTCGTCCACACTGGGTTCATGGCTGGTCCGGCCAGCATTGTTGAAGCTGAGAAGGAACTGGATGTCAAGGTTGTTTTGGAGAGTGAGGAACCAAAAGACCGTCTGGCAGGAGCGGCTGGAACACTCACAGGTGAGGACCTCTGTGTCATTTATCTGGGGGAAGCGGACGAAGTCGGACTCTGAACGTGTCTGGCGGGACACTGGGATAGGAGAAGTGAATGGAGGTTTAGTTCGAATAAACAAACTGCCAACACATCAAAGGAGACATACAGTATATAAACAATACTGATGGAATGAGGTTCTATTGCCATTTGTGTGAGAACTTGTTCTCAGCTAGCCTACCTGGTGAAATAAAGGTGTATGCTGGACAGAGATCAAAATAATAAGACATGATAGATGTCCGTAACACATACGCTGTCCTACAATATTTTCACCAGACAAAGATCTGTAAAAGATTGAAACATGATCTGCTTATAATGTAATTAAATAAATATGCTTTCACCAGTGTTGTGAAGCAAATAACCTGAACAGGCACAAACCAACACTATCATCAAACCAGTCGTTTTGCAATAGTGGAAATGTTAAATGACAGCGCCTTGGAAAGAAACACAAAGAAACGCAAATGAAAGGTTAGTGGAGAGACTTATCTATAAAGGCGACATTATGAAGCAAACATTGTGCGAGACACTGCTGATGTCACGCCCTGGCCATAGAGAGGCTTTTATTCTCTGTTTTGGTTAGGCCAGGGTGTGACTAGGGTGTGCATTCTAGTATCTTTATTTCTATGTTTTCTATTTCTATGTTTTGCCCTGGTATGGTTCTCAATCAGGGACCACTGTCTATGGTTGTCTCTGATTGGGAATCATACTTAGGCAGCCTGTTTTGCCACGTTAGGTGTGGGTAGTTGTCTTTGTTAGTGACCTGCATAGCACTGGTAAGTGGCATGTTCGTTGGGTCTTGTTGGCTACATTCAAAATAAAAAAAGAAATGTACACTCACCACGCTGCACCTTGGTCCGGTCATTTCCCTGATGACGTTCGTGACAGCTGAACTGTTTCACTTGGCTTCTCCATATGTAATGAATCGCAGAAATCTGTATAAATATCTTAACTGCAGAGCTCTCGTTGGATTTAAGAATAGCTCTTGGTCGTCTTTGAATTTCCGTCATGTCTTGGAGACAATATTGAGGGTCTGTGCATTTTGGCTCCAGCATACTGTTTATTTACTGTTATTTAATCATCGCAGACTAAAACATCATATCACTTAAATATTTTAAAGAACTTTATATAAATAAACTTAAAGAAAACACAGGGGCCTCTTCAACACTCCATTAAGCAAATAAATAACACACACATTTAACATTCTGACTTGCACTAGTTGTCAAGGTGGGTCTAACGCTGTTCCTGAGGACTCAACAGAGAAGAACTTGACAGTGGGTAGACAGAATATTGCGGTCCTACCTGTTGTCATCAAACACACCATTGTCCAGACCAGTCCCAATGGGGTCATCTTGAGTGGCTGTGGACTTGTGGTGTATGCCTCGAGTGTTAGCTGAGGGTCGGCAAAAGTGCTTTCTTTTCCCTTCAAGCATCTGCCCGAGAACAGGGGAGGAACTGAAGTAACATGGCCAAGTGTTGTATGATCAACACCCCTATGTGACAACACACAGCCACACACCAGGCCTATCAGAGAGTGAGCCACACACACACACTTGTAATGTAGAGATGATATTCAATGTATATGTAATTTTTCCCCAAATAAGAAATGATCTTTATATCCTCTTGTTGATTGTTTGGAAGTTGTCGTCTGTATTTGTCACTTGTATATGGTAACTTTATACTCCTAACTCAAAACCTGTATTGCGGTATGTCTAACTATTCTTCTATATTCCTCTATTCCTCTTTAACCAAATCTCTACTGTTGATGTAAAAGGCATGCTGTAGAAATGTTCAGACACTTCTTTTCTTTACATTTTACTTGGTTTTGAGAAACTTACTCTACCAGCAATAGCCCTCATCAGGGATATAGCCTAGTGCTATTGCTTTGCAATATACTGGATGCTACACAAATATGTATCTATTCTGACTAAGGTAAAACTCATGGACCAACAGAAAGTGAACAATTTCATATCAACAATGACTTTGTCTCAAACAACCTCTGGACTTCTAGAACCACCGGCATAGAAATTTCAGTCAAGGTCGAAAGTATTTAGTCTGTATAAATAGTACTTGTCAACACTATTTTAGCACTATATTGTATTGTTTTATACCAACACATTTAAAATCAAGACCTCATTTTTTTCTGGTGTGACAAGTTTGCACAATTGCCAAGTGTGGATCACCTGTCCTAACCCGAACCGCTCTGCCCAGGTGTGTGACCTAGACCAGCTGCAGCAGCACTGAGTACTGGAGCACAGCTGCAGATCCAGCTACCTTAACTCCAGTTCATGTTAAAGCAATACACACCCAACCAACAACGGTGCTTATTGAGTACTTCTGTCATTGCTAAAACAGATAAATACCCGTATAAATATATCTGAGAAAATCTAAATGAATAGACTCTGTCAATAAAGTACTAAGGCTTGACCATTTCATCAGAGCATGAACTCTACCATATGATGTAATGAAGTAGCTTTTTAGGTCACTGTTCCTACAATAAAGTGATATGCAGCCTATATTTGATATTAAAATGAATGACCAATATTGCTGTTTGATAGAAAATATAGTAGTTCACATTTATGTGTTCACAACCTTAAAGCAATATTTTCAGAATATTGTGGGAAAGCTTTTTTGAGTCTCACGTTCACGCTGGTGTGATTTTGTTCTTGTAACCACTCTTAAATATTGTGTGTTTGAGCTACAGACTCCTGTTTTTACATTGGATTTGTCCATTTCTTTTGCATCCACCAATACCAACCATTAGCATGTGTGATTGACAGGGCTGAACTAGAACAGTGTTTGTGAGACAAGGGCGAATCCCAAAATGGCTATTCTTACAAAAACTTCTGTAACATGTGAAAGGTTTGAGCTGAGACTTTCACAAACACGCACGTTTTCTGTTTTGCTCTATGACGCAACATAGAAGATCATAGTAAATCCCAGGACAAGGAGACCTAAGAATGTTCAAGTCTTCTTCCCATCTGTATGATTTGTATTGCTGTTTGCAAAACAATTCTGAATGAAAGGTTAAAAGTCAATATGTTTACTTGATAACAATGATCCAATAGACATTGTTCAAATATACACCAGATGTAACTGCTGTATATGAACTTTCATTCATTCTACAATAAACCGTAGTATGCCAAGTGTCCTCATTTCTACCTCCTGCACCTGTTTGACCCGACACAAATGCAAGCTCACACACATGCACGCACAGACACATTTTCTGCAGACGTCGCTCTCTCTCTCTAGAGTCTAGACACTCAAAATTAGATCCATATAGATAGAGGTATCAGGCCTCCTCTATATTTAACCAGATTCACTAGTTGTGTTACCTCCTTCAACTGGTTTTTATTACACTGAGATTAACAGTCCTACAGTATTGTAGCTACGGTAACTACCAGTAATAGTACGCTATTTGTTGCCCTGATTCCTGAAAATGATCTGATGTATTTTTTATCCAACATAACAGATTTACATTGTAATTTAAAAACTAGAATAGGACTTTTCTTGAAGACAACATGTGTGTGTTTGCTCTTCTTGAAGTATTTTTCATGGTAGTGAAAGAGGCCCTGAGATTACAGAGTTGGATTGACCAGCTACTGCCCCCTATGGTACATCTTGGCCATTGCACAGCAAAGAGGTGAGCTCTCCTTTCCAAACCTGCCTTACCATTACATTTATTTAATTTTATGTGACATTGGAGATCCAGTCCGCCCACATCAGTTGCCGGTCAACTCCATCAGCAGTTGAGTTTAATTGGCTTATACTGACTAAGAGTGGCCCAACGAAACAGCACTAATGGGAGTCTAGTAACGACCAACAAAAAAGAGCTTTCCTTAGCCCAGCAGCCCATTATATCAACAGAAGAGTAGGGAGAACATGTATAACCAATATGGACAAATATTCTGTGTACTAATCCACTGATGCTTCTGGACAGGATATGATTTGTAGGTTTCATAAAGATTTTTTGGCCTCCTTCTGCCATGAAGAGCTAGCTGACGCAGCCCTTGTTGAGCTTCACATGGAGAGGCTAAGAGACTGGTTCAATCTGCGTGGGGTGTTAACTGGGCCTTTGTGGACTGCAGGACCATCGCTGGCCTAGGATGTCCATGACACATATCTGCTCTGTGGGTCAGTGACAAGTAGGACAAAACCTCCTTTCTGCTAAGTACAGGCCACTAGTATGATGGAAGCATCAGCCTCAATAAAATGACACTATTCCTGTTAGTTACTCTCACTTTTACTCAAAGTCACACAGACCACTAGGCTCACTGTTGAAAGATTATATTTTTCACTCACCTTTTCTCTTTGTATAACAAGTTGGGGCAGGTATTGGAGGACCACAGAGATTCCCTTGCCACCGTGGTGTGATAAAGGGAGATGGTGGTGATGATGGAGTAGGATAGTTCTGTAATACAAAATATAACACTTTGCATCAATGATATGACAATGATCACTTTTTCAATAACAGTGGTGTGACAAGAATTAAGGATATAAAGTGCCTGGTGAAAGTCTACACACCCTTTGCACAGTCTTAACATTTTTCTGCCTTCAAATTAAATAAAACAATTGATGTAATTAGATTTTATTCCGACCAATGTATAGAATCTACTCCACATTTCCAAACTGAGAGAAAAATGAGAGAAAATGTTCCAAATAAATTAAAAATACAAAACAAAGATGTCTTGATTTCATATGCTTTTACACCCCAAAATTAAATCAGTGTGGAAGCAACTTTGGCAGCCATTACAGAGGGGTGAAACATTTTGAATAAAATTCTACCAAATTCTTAGAGAAACACGTTATGTTAGAATATATCCATTGTTTTGATTATGGTAGCAGCATGATGTTATGGGTATGCTTATCACCGGCCGATACTAGTGAGTTTGTCAGGATCAAAATAAATATTAAAGGTGCAAAGCCCAGGTAAAACATTTGAAGAAAACCTGCCTCAATCTTCTGAAAACCTAATCCTGGGATAGCGGTACATTTTTCAGCGGGACAATGACACAATTTTGTATGCCAAAAACGCACCAGGATGGCTCTTCCAAGAGGTGTGGAGTGTTCCTGAGGGGTCCAGCCTCAGTCCTGACTTAAAATTGATTGACAATCAGAGACGTTTGAATATAGTTGTCCATCAATGACTCCTCAACAAATTTGACGGCATCCGTCAAAGCAGTGATTTATTACCTATTTTATGGGTCACGTGGTTACGCACATATATGTACATCCTGTCCATCCATTCTCACGGTATGAGTGAGTGCTTATGCCCATATATGTACATCCTGTCCTTCCGTTCTCACGCTCTCGAGTGTTTATTTAACCAGATAGTGCATCTGTTTATGTTAAAGCTTAAAGCTATCTTGATGATTGATGTGATGTGACCTCGTTGAACTGTGGAATGTGTTTGAACATTTCAAAGAGTATGGCCCCCCCTGTTGTAGTGAACTTAGGCCCGGGCTTGTTGTATATGAAACAGAAATGTCCAGGGGTATTGGACGTAGAATGAGTAAGATCTGTAAGATATGATAAGTAAGATCTGTGAACACACGAGCGACCTCGATAAACCCCAGAACACTAAAGAAGAAATTAAACATGGATTTTGTGATCACTGACACACACGTGATGACCGTAACAACGGAAGCAGGACCCCGGTTAACACATAGAGAAAGGGAAAAGTATAAAGCATCAATATATGATGCGCCAAAAAAGCGTTTTCTAAATATGTATATACCCCAAATACCCCCAACTGTGTTGAAAGATCAAGTGTTGATGTCTAATGGACAGCTATGGGGCTATCTGTTTGATGACCCTGCTTGTAGAGTGAAACTCTATACTGTAGCCGAAGGAGAAGAATATACAGACCAGACTTTAGGAGTGGACTACAGGCTTGAAGACTGGCATGTGTTTCGCAAGGTGGTGTGTCCTGAACTGAGAGATATCACAAAGGGGTATAGCTTGTTCACGGGCTATGAGACCCGTTGGGACAGTGCACCTGACTCCTCAGGAAGAATATTTCATAGGGTGAAAATACAAAGAAAGAATGGACTTCCATGTGGGTGCGTGGAGTTCTAGATCAGCAACGAGGAAACCCGCAACGATAACATCCGTGAAGGTGGCCTCACTGGGGATTTTAGGTTGCATATGCTTATTCCTTTTAAAAGTTGGGATATAATGGAATTGAAAATGCTAGAGCTAGTGGATGATCTTTTTGTACAGAGCCAACAATGGCAGAGTATTGTTCAACTAAGGAAGCGCATGATATGTACGAATCCTAAGGATTATTATTCAAAGGAAGCCAGAACCCCAGAAGGGTCATCCTCAGAAGGGTCATCCCCTGAAAAGAACTAAGTACGTGTCTGTTACGTTAACCACGCCCCGATACCAAAGGAATGGTTCAACAATAAAACGGGTGACCATAAAGCCTCTGGTTCTTAATTTCAGCACATACCATATCAGGACTCCGATACGTCAAGGGTACCAGACCCTAAGGACTCTATGCCTCACAGACCTTTCTACTCCCTCCAGTCAAGCCCCCTGACATCCCCTACATGTACACAGCCTGAGGATGTGTTTGATGGAGTGGTCAGTACTATTTTTCTGGGCACCATCAAGGCCTCTGTAGCCACACTTTTAGACGTGGTGATTGGAGAGTATTTTAGAGAACAATGCCCGGTTGTGAGATCAGTCATCCCAGCCAACGACGACCTCCGTGTTTATACGACCCACCCCGGTACTACTTCTTCAACCACTTTGAGGAGCTGGTGAAAAGACTGTGGTCCAGCCACTTTATACCTTTGATAGTCAGAGCCCTGGAGTCTATGGGTCTTGAGCCGTCTATTCCAAGGTTGTATGGTGTAACCGAGGCTTTCCTAAATGAACTGAAGGAGGTGATCTACATCCATGAGAAACTCAAAGAAATCAGGCTTTGGTGGCTGATGTGGTGACTTTCTGGCTCAATAAACCAAGAGAATGAGGAACAATATATTTTTTTTATTTAGATGTAAAGCAATGGGTAACTATATGCATACGATGCTAGAGAGAATAAATACATTTTTAATTCATACATTTACAAATGTTATGCAGCAAATTTTGGAAATAAAGTGAACAATATATTGCTCTACACAACCCACAATACAGGGGTTAATGCAGAGCGTGTGCTAAAAATGGAGCAAATCATGAGTCAGGTAAGACATACAATGGACACAACTGGTATCCCATCTTGTGGATGATTCTGAAGAACTAGAAACATCCTTGTCTAAGATTTTAGTTTATTTGTTTGAAACATAATTTAATTGTAACATGTATGATATTTGTTGTTTATATACTTATATAACAGATGTATGTGTTTTAAAAATTCACTGCGTTGCAGTGTGTATATACCCAGGTGGAAGCAGCACATGAGGAGCAGGAGGTAACTGAGGGCACGGGCTGGTTTCTGGAGATTGAGTGTACATCCAGATACACCAGGCCGGGGTGTTGGGACAGCGTTGGTCTGGTCCACACACAGTACTCCTTACAGCACCTGCAGAGGTAAAGATCGTCATGTCTCTCCTTGGTGGGTTCACAGTTCTCACTTGAAGTGAGGTCCAGCTGCATAATGGGTGAGCTTGAAGACGCCATGACAGAGGAAGCAGAGCTAAAGAGTGAAAGGAAGACTAGATTCCACTGTAGACATGAAGATGGGTTGGGTCTAGGAGCTACTTTAACCACCATAGTTGGGTTGGGTTAGCTGCTTTATTGGTTAATGCATCATATGAAAGGATAGATATTGGGGTAATTGTGCTCTAAACATTTTGGAGGCATTGATGTGAAAGTCTATAAAGTGCTGGGTTACCTCATGAGTATGTCATGTAAATCCATGATTATCGAAAACTTCACCAAGCATTTCTCAACGGCTGGCCATGCCTTCCGCCTGGCTACTCCAACCTCGGCCAACAGCTCCGCCCCCCCTGCAGCTACTCGCCCAAGCTTCTCCAGGTTCTCCTTTACCGAAATCCAGATAGCAGATGTTCTGAAAGAGCTGCAAAACCTGGACCCGTACAAATCAGCTGGGCTTGACAATCTGGACCCTCTATTTCTGAAACTATCCGCCGCCATTGTCGCAACCCCTATTACCAGCCTGTTCAACCTCTCTTTCATATCGTCTGAGATCCCCAAGGATTGGAAAGCTGCCGCAGTCATCCCCCTCTTCAAAGGGGGAGACACCCTGGACCCAAACTGCTACAGACCTATATCCATCCTGCCCTGCCTATCTAAGGTCTTCGAAAGCCAAGTCAACAAACAGGTCACTGACCATCTCAAATCCCACCGTACCTTCTCCGCTGTGCAATCTGGTTTCTGAGCCGGTCACGGGTGAACCTCAGCCACGCTCAAGGTACTAAACGATATCATAACCGCCATCGATAAAAGACAGTACTTTGCAGCCGTCTTCATCGACCTTGCCAAGGCTTTCTACTCTGTCAATCACCATATTCTTATCGGCAGACTCAGTAGCCTTGGTTTTTCTGATGACTGCCTTGCCTGGTTCACCAACTACTTTGCAGACAGAGTTCAGTGTGTCAAATCAGAGGGCATGCTGTCCGGTCCTCTGGCAGTCTCCATGGGGGTGCCACAGGGTTCAATTCTCGGGCCGACTCTTTTCTCTGTACATATCAATGATGTTGCTCTTGCTGCGGGCGATTCCCTGATCCACCTCTACGCAGACGACACCATTCTATATACTTCCGGCCCGTCCTTGGACACTGTGCTATCTAACCTCCAAACGAGCTTCAATGCCATACAACACTCCTTCCGTGGCCTCCAACTGCTCTTAAACACTAGTAAAACCAAATGCATGCTTTTCAACCGTTCGGTGCCTGCACCCACACGCCTGACTAGCATCACCACCCTGGATGGTTCCGACCTTGAATATGTGGACATCTATAAGTACCTAGGTGTCTGGCTAGACTGTAAACTCTCCTTCCAGACTCATATCAAACATCTCCAATCGAAAATCAAATCTAGAGTCGGGTTTCTATTCCGCAACAAAGCCTCCTTCACTCACGCCGCCAAACTTACCCTAGTAAAACTGACTATTCTACCGATCCTCGACTTCGGCGATGTCATCTACAAAATTGCTTCCAACACTCTACTCAGCAAACTGGATGCAGTTTATCACAGTGCCATCCGTTTTGTCACTAAAGCACCTTATACCACCCACCACTGCGACCAGTATGCTCTAGTCGGCTGGCCCTCGCTACATATTCGTCGCCAGACCCACTGGCTCCAGGTCATCTACAAGTCCATGCTAGGTAAAGCTCCGCCTTATCTCAGTTCACTGGTCACGATGGCAACACCCACCCGTAGCACGCGCTCCAGCAGGTGTATCTCAGTGATCATCCCTAAAGCCAACACCTCATTTGGCCGCCTTTCGTTCCAGTTCTCTGCTGCTTGTGACTGGAACGAATTGCAAAAATTGCTGAAGTTGGAGACTTTTATCTCCCTCACCAACTTCAAACATCTGCTATCTGAGCAGCTAACCGATCGCTGCTGCTGTACATAGTCTATCGGTAAATAGCCCACCCATTTTTACCCACCTCATCCCCATACTGTTTTTATTTATTTACTTTTCTGCTCTTTTGCACACCAATATCTCTACCTGTACATGACCATCTGATCATTTATCACTCCAGTGTTAATCTGCAAAACTGTAATTATTTGCCTACCTCCTCATGCCTTTTGCACACAATGTATATAGACTCCCTTTTTTTCCTACTGTGTTATTGACTTGTTAATTGTTTACCCCATGTGTAACTCTGTGTTGTCTGTTTATACTGCTATGCTTTATCTTGGCCAGGTCGCAGTTGCAAATGAGAACTTGTTCTCAACTAGCCTACCTGGTTAAATAAAGGTGAAAAAAATAAATAAATATGTCACGTTGATTATGGATATGCACTTGCTTATCAGGTGACGTGCCTATCAGGTGACAAAGGAGATGTGGAGCAAAGTGATAATGCCATGGCTTGGGAACACCTCTTGGATCCTGTGGTCTGACGGGGAACTGGGCCAAAGCATGAGGAGGCTTTTTAGGGCTTCCATTTTTACCAAACTCAGCAGAAAAGTGTCCTGAAGGCATAGTAACGTGAATAGAGTGGGAATTGTCATGTTATCATACTTTGGGTTTTCATGCATATATAATTATGCATAGCTTACCACATTGTTAATACTGTTATGTTTTGTGTTTCTCGTTGCTTTTCAAGTCTTGTGCAGTCACTCTCTTAGGAACCAGAAGGAGAAAGGTGAAATGAAAGGAGTCAACGGCTCCAGCGGACATAATATCAGTGTTCTATGAGAAATGGAAATAAGATTGTGTGTGGTGTGATCATAGAACAGAGGCCATAAGTCTCTGAGTTTGTAAACCTCATGGTGAATGTTAATCATGTTTAGGTTCATTTTGTGTTTATATATTATTATCATTGTTTGTCCATTTTTAAGTACTTTCCAAGTGTATGTAACGTTGAACAGTATGATATCAGGTGTTCAAAAAGGGGGGACTGATAGGTTTGGATCTGAGGGGTGCCATAGCCGAGGGGCTAAACCAGAGGTTAATGGTTATCTGTAGGAAGAAGGTATATGGGGGGTGCAATTAAGCTTCGAATGTACTGAGTGTAGGGAAAGCGATCACATGTGGCAGGCATTGATATTGGGGGAAGAGAGCCATGGATTAGTGATGAAGGGGGTCGAGGACAGGTCAGGTCACGTTAAGGGAGAAGAAACGTTTATTACCCTTTATCACATAGTTTCCTGCATACCAATAAAGATACAATGTTTAGTGAGGAGCAGACTCCACCCAAAGTGGGGTATATATACCACAACTATTGTAAACATGTTTTTGTCTAATGTAGCTGTATTGACCCTTTGGGAAGAATAAACTTAGTTTAAAACCTCTCTGGGATATGTGGGACGCTCATGTCCCACCTGGCCAAAAGCCAAAGAAAATGCAGAGCGCCAAATTCAAATAAATTACTATAAAAATCCAACTTTCATGAAATCACACATGTAAGATACCAAATTAAAGCTACACGTGTTGTGAATCCAGCCAACATGTCAGATTTCAAAAAGGCTTTTCGTTGAAAGCAAACAATGCTATTATCTGAGGATAGCACCATAGTAAACCAAGAGAGAAAACATATTTCAACCCTGCAGGCGCAACACAAAACGCTGAAATAAAAATATAAATCATGCCTTACCTTTGATGAGCTTCTTCGGTTGGCACTCCAGTATGTCCCATAAACATCACAAATGGTCCTTTTGTTCGATTCATTCCGTCGATATATATCCAAAATGTCCATTTATTTGGCGAGTTTGAAAAACACCGGTTCCAACTTGCGCAACGTGACTACAAAATATCTCAAAAGTTACCTGTAAACTTTGCCAAAACATTTCATACTATTTTTGTAATACAACTTTAGGTATTTTTTAAAGTAAATAATCAATAAAATTGAAGACGGAATGATCTGTGTTCAATACAGGAAGAAAACAAACTGACGCTACCTTTCTGGTCACGTGCCTCTATCTAACAGTACACTTGAAGTAACCCTCGTTTTGAACAGGGCTACTTCTTCATTACACAAAGGAAAAACCTCAACCAATTTCTAAAGATTGGTGACCTCAAAAAAACCTGAATGGTTTTTCCTTGGGGTTTCGCCTGCTACATAAATTCTGTTATACTCACAGACATGATTCAAACAGTTTAAGAAAATTCAGTGATTTCTATTCAAATCTTCTAATAATATGCATATCTTATCTTCTAGGGATGTGTAGCAGGCAGTTGAATTTGGGCATGTATTTCATCCGGACGTGAAAATACTACCCCATCACCAAGAAGTTATTACGTTTTCATGGTTCTAATTCTCAGAGTAAAAACTCAACAGTTTTAACTAAATTGGTTTATATGTTTATATGTAGGATAATATTTTAATGGTTTGTCAGTCTATTTTTTAAATCGTATTTAATTATTTCATATATTTGACATGTGTTAAGGCCACACAGAGGGCCAGATATGATTACAGACACCTGTGATAATCTGAAGTTCCAAAATGGGCCACTAGATGTTTTGTGACAGATTACATAAAACCCTTGAAAGATACAGTACCAAAACTATGGTATTTAAAAGGTAAACTTAAAAAGTTTCTAGTAATATACCCTCCCTTTGTAACCTTATATAAAACACAGGAAATCACATTTTTGACTGCACTGGGCCTTTAATGTCATTGCAACATTATATTATTTTGCTCCGTGAAGTGTGCTCTGTTACTTCAAAATGGATGTGCAATAGAGTTGCGTGTCGAGGTTGCCGACAACATGACATATTTCTTGTACACCCATCATCTCGCTGTCAGAAGCACGTTATAGCAGACGTAATAAACAGTCATGGCAGCTGATGTGAATAAACTATATTACATTCATGACACAAACCCTTATTTTACACTAAGCATATGGCTAGCCAGCTAGCATTACTACACTACTGCTTGTGTCATGACTGTGTAACGTCAGTCGTCGTAAGCCAATGTTGTTGTCGTTGTTGACGTCTGTAATGTCCGGCTTGACAGCTGTAAAACTTGGAACATACTTAACGCGTTAAGACGTCTAGTGACATCATCAAGAGCTGACAGTTGGTGAACATAAAAAACAAGAACACGGGAGCTTGTTTGCTGCAAATTGTGATGCCAAATGGATCGGTAACACGTCTTCATGTGAGCCTACTTTGCTTAACAAAGTATGGGAAGCACGTAGAACTTGGTTGCTTTTGTTCATGTTCACCAACTGTATACTTTTTATCATGTCACTAGACATATTTGCATTGAGTATGTTCCTGGCTTTAGCATTCAGATGGTGGGTTCCAGGAGATTCTCTGCATCACAAGCCTATGATGGACTCATCCCATAGCTTTTCCTCCTCTGTCCTGGTGTCCACTTTCTCCTTGGTCTTCTTCTTGTCTTTCCTGTGTTTGGCCTTGGTCTCCTTGGCCTGCTCCCTCTCTTCTATCTCTTCCTGAATCTCAGCCTGAATATGCACCTCCTTCTCCTCTCCTCTTCCCACCCTTTCCTCTGTACTCTCTTCTTTCTCCTCCTTCCTTCCTTTTTCTTCATCCTCTTCCCGGCGTTTCTTTGCCCTGTGTCCCTCCCTGTGACTCCTGCTACTATAGTGCAGTCTTTTTCTCTTCCTCTTACTCTCTTCCTCCGCTTCTTCATCATGCTCTCTTCCTCTTCTCCCTTCTGTGTCATCATCTCTTAGACTCTTCCCTCTCCTCCTCCTCTTCCTCTCCTCTGAGTCCTCTTCTCTCGCCCTCCTCCCTCTCTCCTTCCTCATCTTCCTCTTCCTCCTCTTCCTCTCTCTGTGCCTGTAGTCACTGTCACTGCTGTCACTGCTGTCACTGCTGCTGCTGTAGGAAGAGGAGGAGCTTGTGTAGGAAGAGGTGGAGCTTGAACATTCATTGTCCCTTCCCCTGGCTTTAGGCCAGCCAATAAAGCCTGCCGGAGCAGATCCTGGGGGGAAGGGCTGAGGGAAAGTGTGGCCCCAGGCCGTTTGCTCATAGGTGCCTCCCTTGAACCCAAAGTGAGTGGGAGGAACCTGATAGGGCGGGCACCAAAGTGGAGGAGGATAAAAGGCAGCAGCAGGATGCAGAGGAAGAGAGGTGAGAAGAAGAGGAGGGCGGGAAGAAGGAGGAAGGCCCAAGGTGGTTTTATTTTGGC
The DNA here is from genome assembly GCF_036934945.1 of Oncorhynchus masou masou. NCBI lineage: Eukaryota > Metazoa > Chordata > Actinopteri > Salmoniformes > Salmonidae > Oncorhynchus > Oncorhynchus masou. The sequence goes on along the minus strand of NC_088217.1, from coordinate 19,423,857 downwards.
CGTCAACCTTGCTGAGGTTCGCTTCTCCTTCACCCTCTTCCTCTTCCTCTTCCCCGGTAGCCCCGAAGCTGGTTTTTGGGGCTATACCACGGGCCTTCTGCACGTGGATGTAGTCAGCCAATTCATCTGCAAACGAATCATACACCTTCTTCTGAGACTTGCATAGGTCAACAACCTTCTTCTCTCTGATGGGACACAGGGTGAGAGCCAAAGGGTTATATATTTTAACATAGTGCAGAGCTGGGAACTTAGTGAAAATTATCTGTTTTGGGGAAACAAAGTGTGTTCTTCATGAAATGTATGAGGTCAAAATGAATGTGGCTGTCCTCTTACTTGATCTGGTGCTTGTTTCCTTGCATGTGAGCGTGGTACATCTCCACAGAGTCAAGCTTAATGTTACACACCGGACATGTGAAGGAGTTGGCTGCAAACAGGAATAGTGGACAGAATAGTATAATTACTCCTCAGAGGAGACAGAAACCTTGTTTTTGCATTTTGGGAGAAGATGGAACTATTTGAGGGATTAAAAGCCTTGGCCAATTACTTCCTTTCCTCTCCAGGCATGCTTTCCTTTCCACCCATTTCACTGACCGGTCTATTACCACAGACAGACAGACAGACAGCGTAGGTACCTTGTGCAGGGTCCTCTCCCAGGTCTTTGAGCAGCTGCTGGCGGGACTGGTTCCTCTGGTGCTTGCGGCCGGCGTAGTGCTGCTGGGCCATGTGGGGGTTGTTGAAGGAGGCGGCACACAGGCGGCAGTGCTTGTTAGGGTCACTCAGGTCCACAGTCTCTGAGGTGTTCTGGGGTCCCTTCCCCCCCTCCCCGACCATTCCCTGGTCAACGCCAGAGGCCTGGAGTGGGCCTGGTATGGCCAACCCGAGGCCCCTTTGAGGGAGAGTGTCTGATAGCAAAAGAGAGATGTGTGGGTTCAGTTTTAACCACTGACTATAATAGTATTAGATTAATTGTAGTAACCTGCCTATTAGGCAGAGTGAAATAAACTTTAACACAATGAACAAACTACAGTCATATAAGCAGTACTTACCTGTCTATTAGACACAACTTACCAGTCTATTAAACATTGTGATAGAGGCAGTACATACAAGTCTATTAGACAGTGTGATATAGGCTGTACTAACCTGTCTATTAGACAGAATGATACAGGCAGTACTAACCTGTCTATTAGACAGTGTGATATAGGCAGTACTAACCTGTCTATTAGACAGAATGATACAGGCAGTACTAACCTGTCTATTAGACAGTGTGATATAGGCTGTACTAACCTGTCTATTAGACAGTGTGATATAGGCTGTACTAACCTGTCTATTAGACAGTGTGATATAGGCTGTACTAACCTATCTATTACAGTGTGATATAGGCTGTACTAACCTGTCTATTAGACAGTGTGATACAGGCTGTACTAACCTGTCTATTACAGTGTGATTATGCTGTACTAACCTATCTATTACAGAGTGATATAGGCTGTACTAACCTGTCTATTAGACAGTGTGATATAGGCTGTACTAACCTGTCTATTAGACAGTGTGATACAGGCTGTACTAACCTATCTATTAGACAGTGTGGTTATGCTGTACTAACCTGGCTATTACAGTGTGATATAGGCTGTACTAACCGGTCTATTAGACCGTGTGATACAGGCAGTACTAACCTATCTATTACAGTGTGATATAGGCTGTACTAACCTGTCTATTAGACAGTGTGATATAGGCTGTACTAACCTGTCTATTAGACAGTGTGATACAGGCTGTACTAACCTGTCTATTAGACAGTGTGATATAGGCTGTACTAACCTGTCTATTAGACAGTGTGATATAGGCTGTACTAACCTGTCTATTAGACAGTGTAATACAGGCTGTACTAACCTGTCTATTAGACAGTGTGATACAGGCTGTACTAACCTGTCTATTACAGTGTGATTATGCTGTACTAACCTATCTATTACAGTGTGATATAGGCAGTACTAACCTGTCTATTAGACAGTGTGATACAGGCTGTACTAACATGCCTATTAGACAGTGTGATTAGGCTGTACTAACCTATCTATTACAGTGTGATATAGGCAGTACTAACCTGTCTATTAGACAGTGTGATACAGGCTGTACTAACATGCCTATTAGACAGTGTGATTAGGCTGTACTAACCTATCTATTACAGTGTGATATAGGCTGACTAACCTGTCTATTATACAGAGTGATATAGGCTGTACTAACCTGTCTATTAGACAGAATGATATAGGCTGTACTAACCTGTCTATTAGACAGTGTGATATAGGCTGTACTAACCTGTCTATTAGACAGAATGATATAGGCTGTACTAACCTGTCTATTAGACAGAATGATATAGGCTGTACTAACCTGTCTATTAGACAGAGTGATATAGGCTGTACTAATCTGTCTATTAGACAGAATGATATAGGCTGTACTAACCTGTCTATTAGACAGAATGATATAGGCTGTACTAACCTGTCTATTAGACAGTGTGATATAGGCTGTACTAACCTGTCTATTAGACAGAGTGATATAGGCTGTACTAACCTGTCTATTAGACAGAGTGATATAGGCTGTACTAACATGCCTATTAGACAGTGTGCTTAGGCTGTACTAACCTATCTATTACAGTGTGATATAGGCTGTACTAACCTGTCTATTCGACAGAATGATATAGGCTGTACTAACATGCCTATTAGACAGTGTGATTAGGCTGTACTAACCTATCTATTACAGTGTGATAATAGGCTGTACTAACCTGTCTATTAGACAGAATGATATAGGCTGTACTAACCTGTCTATTAGACAGAGTGATATAGGCAGTACTAACCTGTATATTAGACAGAATGATATAGGCTGTACTAACCTGTCTATTAGACAGAGTGATATAGGCTGTACTAACCTGTCTATTAGACAGTGTAATTATGCTGTACTAACCTATCTATTACAGTATGATATAGGCTGACTAACCTGCCTATTATACAGTGTGATATAGGCTGTACTAACCTGTCTATTAGACAGAATGATATAGGCTGTACTAACCTGTGTATTAGACAGAGTGATATAGGCTGTACTAACCTGTCTATTAGACAGAGTGATATAGGCTGTACTAACCTGTCTATTAGACAGAATGATATAGGCTGTACTAACCTGTCTATTAGACAGAGTGATATAGGCTGTACTAACCTGTCTATTAGACAGAGTGATATAGGCTGTACTAACCTGTCTATTACACAGTCTGATTCGGCTGTACTAACCTATCTATTACAGTGTGATATAGGCTGTACTAACCTGTCTATTATACAAAGTGATATAGTCTGTGCAAACCTGTCTATTAGACAGTGTGAAATAGGCTGTACTAACCTGTCTATTAGACAGTGTAATTATGCTGTACTAACCTATCTATTACAGTGTGATATAGGCTGTACTAACCTGTCTATTAGACAGAGTGATATAGGCAGTACTAACCTGTATATTAGACAGAATGATATAGGCTGTACTAACCTGTCTATTAGACAGAGTGATATAGGCTGTACTAACCTGTCTATTAGACAGTGTAATTATGCTGTACTAACCTATCTACTACAGTATGATATAGGCTGACTAACCTGCCTATTATACAGTGTGATATAGGCTGTACTAACCTGTCTATTAGACAGAATGATATAGGCTGTACTAACCTGTCTATTAGACAGAGTGATATAGGCTGTACTAACCTGTCTATTACACAGTCTGATTCGGCTGTACTAACCTATCTATTACAGTGTGATATAGGCTGACTAACCTGTCTATTATACAAAGTGATATAGTCTGTGCAAACCTGTCTATTAGACAGAGTGATATAGTCTGTGCAAACCTGTCTATTAGACAGAGTGATATAGGCAGTACTAACCTGTCTATTAGACAGTGTGATACAGGCAGTACTAACCTATCTATTACAGAGTGATATAGGCTGTACTAACCTGTCTATTAGACAAAGGGAAATAGGCAGTACTAACATTTCTATTTCACAGTGTGATACAGGCAGTACTAACCTGTCTATTAGACAGTGTGATATAGTCTGTGCTAACCTATCTATTACAGTGTGATATAGGCTGTACTAACCTGTCTATTAGACAGAATGATACAGGCAGTACTAACCTGTCAATAAGACAGTGTGATATAGGCTGTACTAACCTGTCTATTAGACAGAGTGATATAGGCTGTACTAACCTGTCAATAAGACAGTGTGATATAGGCTGTACTAACCTGTCTATTAGACAGAATGATACAGGCAGTACTAACCTGTAAATAAGACAGTGTGATATAGGCTGTACTAACCTGTCTATTAGACAGTGTGATATAGGCTGTACTAACCTGTCTATTAGACAGTGTGATATAGTCTGTACAAACCTGTCTATTAGACAAAGGGAAATAGGCAGTACTAACATTTCTATTTCACAGTGTGATACAGGCAGTACTAACCTGTCTATTAGACAGTGTGATATAGTCTGTGCTAACCTGTCTATTAGACAGTGTGATATAGTCTGTGCTAACCTGTCTATTAGACAGTGTGAAATAGGCAGTACTAACCTGTCTATTAGACAGTGTGATATAGTCTGTGCTAACCTGTCTATTAGACAGTGTGATACAGGCAGTACTAACCTATCTATTAGACAGAATGATATAGGCTGTACTAACCTGTCTATTAGACAGTGTGATATAGTCTGTACTAACCTGTCTATTAGACAGTGTGAAATAGGCAGTACTAACCTGTCTATTAGACAGTGTGATACAGGCAGTACTAACCTATCTATTAGACAGAATGATATAGGCTGTACTAACCTGTCTATTAGACAGTGTGATATAGTCTGTACTAACCTGTCTATTAGTGTGATATAGTCTGTGCTAACCTGTCTATTAGACAGTGTGATATAGTCTGTACTAACCTGTCTATTAGACAGTGTGAAATAGGCAGTACTAACCTGTCTATTAGACAGTGTGATATAGGCTGTACTAACCTGTTTATTAGACAGAATGATATAGGCTGTACTAACCTGTCTATTACAGTGTGATATAGGCTGTACTAACCTGTCTATTACAGTGTGATATAGGCAGTACTAACCTGTCTATTAGACAGAATGATACAGGCAGTACTAACCTGTCAATAAGACAGAGTGATATAGGCAGTACTAACCTGTCTATTAGACAGAATGATACAGGCAGTACTAACCTGTCAATAAGACAGAGTGATATAGGCAGTACTAACCTGTCTATTAGAAAGAATGATACAGGCAGTACTAACCTGTCAATAAGACAGAGTGATATAGGCAGTACTAACCTGTCTATTAGACAGAATGATACAGGCAGTACTAACCTGTCTATTAGACAGAGTGATATAGGCTGTACTAACCTGTCTATTACAGTGTGATATAGGCAGTACTAACCTGTCTAATAGACAGAGTGATATAGGCAGTACTAACCTGTCTATTAGACAGAGTGATATAGGCAGTACTAACCTGTCTATTAGACAGAGTGATATAGGCAGTACTAACCTGTCTATTAGACAGAGTGATATAGGCAGTACTAACCTGTCTATTAGACAGAGTGATATAGGCAGTACTAACCTGTCTATTAGACAGAATGATACAGGCAGTACTAACCTGTCAATAAGACAGAGTGATATAGGCAGTACTAACCTGTCTATTAGACAGAGTGATATAGGCAGTACTAACCTGTCTATTAGACAGTGTGATATAGGCAGTACTAACCTGTCTATTAGACAGAGTGATATAGGCAGTACTAACCTGTCTATTAGACAGAGTGATATAGGCAGTACTAACCTGTCTATTAGACAGAATGATACAGGCAGTACTAACCTGTCAATAAGACAGAGTGATATAGGCAGTACTAACCTGTCTATTAGAAAGAATGATACAGGCAGTACTAACCTGTCAATAAGACAGAGTGATATAGGCAGTACTAACCTGTCTATTAGACAGAATGATACAGGCAGTACTAACCTGTCTATTAGACAGAGTGATATAGGCTGTACTAACCTGTCTATTACAGTGTGATATAGGCAGTACTAACCTGTCTAATAGACAGAGTGATATAGGCAGTACTAACCTGTCTATTAGACAGAGTGATATAGGCAGTACTAACCTGTCTATTAGACAGAGTGATATAGGCTGTACTAACCTGTCTATTAGACAGAGTGATATAGGCTGTACTAACCTGTCTATTAGACAGAGTGATATAGGCTGTACTAACCTGTCTATTAGACAGTGTGATATAGGCTGTACTAACCTGTCTATTAGAAAGTGTGATATAGGCAGTACTAACCTGTCTATTAGACAGAGTGATATAGGCTGTACTAACCTGTCTATTAGACAGAGTAATATAGGCTGTACTAACCTGTCTATTAGAAAGTGTGATATAGGCTGTACTAACCTGTTTATTAGAAAGTGTGATATAGGCTGTACTAACCTGTCTATTCGACAGTGTGATATAGGCTGTACTAACCTGTCTATTAGACAGAGTGATATAGGCTGTACTAACCTGTGTATTAGACAGTGTGATAGGCTGTACTAACCTGTCTATTAGACAGTGTGATAGGCTGTACTAACCTGTCTATTAGACAGTGTGATACAGGCAGTACTAACCTGTGTATTAGACAGTGTGATATAGGCAGTACTAACCTGTCTATTAGACAGAGGGAAATAGGCTGTACTAACCTGTGTATTAGACAGTGTGATATAGGCAGTACTAACCTGTCTATTAGACAGTGATATAGGCAGTACTAACCTGTCTATTACAGTGTGATATTGGCTGTACAACTTCTGGCGCCGACAGAGATGGCCGCCTCGCTTCGCGTTCCTAGGAAACTATGCAGATTTTTGTTTTTTTTACGTGTTATTTCTTACATTAGTACCCCAGGTCATCTTAGGTTTCATTACATACAGTCGAGAAGAACTACTGAATATAAGAGCAGCGTCAACTCACCATCAGTACGACCAAGAATATGACTTTCACAAAGCGGATCCTATGTTCTGCCTTTCACCCAGGACAACGGAATGGATCCCAGCCGGCGACCCAAAAAAACGACTTCGTAAAAGAGGGAAATGAAGCGGTCTTCTGGTCAGACTCTGGAGACGGGCACATCGTGCACCACTCCCTAGTATACTTCTCGCCAATGTCCAGTCTCTTGACAACAAGGTTGATGAAATCCGAGCAAGGGTAGCATTCCAGAGGGACATCAGAGACTGTAACGTTCTTTGCTTCACGGAAACATGGCTCACTGGAGAGACGCTATCGGAGTCGGTGCAGCCAGCTGGTTTCTCCACGCATCGCGCCGACAAAAACAAACATCTTTCTGGTAAGAAGAGGGGCGGGGGCGTATGCCTTATGGCTAACGAGACGTGGTGTGATCACAAAAACATACAGGAACTCAAATCCTTCTGTTCACCAGATTTAGAATTCCTTACAATCAAATGTCGACCGCATTATCTACCAAGGGAATTCTCTTCGATTATAATCACAGCCGTATATATTACCCCCCAAGGAGATACATCGATGGCTCTGAACGAACTTTATTTGACTCTTTGCAAACTGGAATCCATACATCCTGAGGCTGCATTCATTGTAGCTGGGGATTTTAACAAGGCTAATCTGAAAACAAGACTCCCTAAATTGTATCAGCATATCAATTGCGCAACCAGGGCTGGCAAAACCTTGGATCATTGCTATTCTAACTTCCGGCGACGCATATAAGGCTCTGCCCCTCCCTCCTTTCGGAAAAGCTGACCACGACTCCATTTTGTTGATCCCTGCCTACAGACCGAAACTAAAACAAGAAGCTCCCACGCTGAGGTCTGCCCAACGCTGGTCCGACCAATCTGATTCCACACTCCAAGACTGCTTCCATCACGTGGACTGGGATATGTTTCGTATTGCGTCAGACAACAACATTGACGAATACGCTGATTCGGTGTGCGAGTTCATTAGAACGTGCGTTGAAGATGTCGTTCCCATAGCAACGATTAAAACATTCCCAAACCAGAAACCGTGGATTGATGGCAGCATTCGCGTGAAACTGAAAGCGCGAACCACTGCTTTTAATCAGGGCAAGGTGACCGGAAACATGACCGAATACAAACAGTGTAGCTATTCCCTCTGCAAGGCAATCAAACAAGCTAAGTGTCAGTATAGAGACAAAGTAGAATCTCAATTCAACGGCTCAGACACAAGAGGTATGTGGCAGGGTCTACAGTCAATCACGGATTACAAAAAGAAAACCAGCCCCGTCACGGACCAGGATGTCTTGCTCCCAGGCAGACTAAATAACTTTTTTGCCCGCTTTGAGGACAATACAGTGCCACTGACACGGCCTGCAACGAAAACATGCGGACTCTCCTTCACTGCAGCCGAGGTGAGTAAAACATTTAAACGTGTTAACCCTCGCAAGGCTGCAGGCCCAGACGGCATCCCCAGCCGCGCCCTCAGAGCATGCGCAGACCAGCTGGCTGGTGTGTTTACGGACATATTCAATCAATCCCTATCCCAGTCTGCTGTTCCCACATGCTTCAAGAGGGCCACCATTGTTCCTGTTCCCAAGAAAGCTAAGGTAACTGAGCTAAACGACTACAGCCCCGTAGCACTCACTTCCGTCATCAGTGCTTTGAGAGACTAGTCAAGGACCATATCATCTCCACCCTACCTGACACTCTAGACCCACTCCAATTTGCTTACCGCCCAAATAGGTCCACAGACGATGCAATCTCAACCACACTGTACACTGCCCTAACCCATCTGGACAAGAGGAATACCTATGTGAGAATGCTGTTCATCGACTACAGCTCGGCATTTAACACCATAGTACCTTCCAAGCTCGTCATCAAGCTCAAGATCCTGGGTCTCGACCCCGCCCTGTGCAACTGGGTACTGGACTTCCTGACGGGCCGCCCCCAGGTGGTGAGGGTAGGCAACAACATCTCGACCCCGCTGATCCTCAACACTAGGGCCCCACAAGGGTGCGTTCTGAGCCCTCTCCTGTACTCCCTGTTCACCCACGACTGCGTGGCCACGCACGCCTCCAACTCAATCATCAAGTTTGCGGACGACACAACAGTGGTAGGCTTGATTACCAACAACGACGAGACGGCCTACAGGGAGGAGGTGAGGGCCCTCGGAGTGTGGTGTCAGGAAAATAACCTCACACTCAACGTCAACAAAACTAAGGAGATGATTGTGGACTTCAGGAAACAGCAGAGGGAACACCCCCCTATCCACATCGATGGAACATTAGTGGAGAGGGTAGTATGTTTTAAGTTCCTCGGCATACACATCACAGACAAACTGAATTGGTCCACCCACACAGACAGCATCGTGAAGAAGGCGCAGCAGCGCCTCTTCAACCACAGGAGGCTGAAGAAATTTGGCTTGTCACCCAAAGCACTCACAAACTTCTACAGATGCACAATCGAGAGCATCCTGGCGGGCTGTATCACCGCCTGGTACGGCAACTGCTCCGCCCACAACCGTAAGGCTCTCCAGAGGGTAGTGAGGTCTGCACAACGCATCACCGGGGGCAAACTACCTGCCCTCCAGGACACCTACACCCCCCAATGTTACAGGAAGGCCATAAAGATCATCAAGGACAACAACCACCCGAGCCACTGCCTGTTCACCCCGCTATCATCCAGAAGGTGAGGTCAGTACAGGTGCATCAAAGCTGGGACCGAGAGACTGAAAAACAGCTTCTATCTCAAGGCCGTCAGACTGTTAAACAGCCACCACTAACATTGAGTGGCTGCTGCCAACACACTGACTCAACTCCAGCCACTTTAATAATGGGAATTGATGGGAAATGATGTAAAATATATCACTAGCCACTTTAAACAATGCTACCTAATATAATGTTTACATATCCTACATTATTCATCTCATATGTATACGTATATACTGCACTCTATATCATCTACTGCATCTTTATGTATCACTAGCCACTTTAACTATGCCACTTTGTTTACATACTCATCTCATATGTATATACTGTACTCGATACCATCTACTGTATCTTGCCTATGCTGCTCTGTACCATCACTCATTCATATATCTTTATGTACATATTCTTTATCCCCTTACACTTGTGTGTATAAGACAGTAGTTTTGGAATTGTTAGTTAGATTACTTGTTGGTTATTACTGCATTGTCGGAACTAGAAGCACAAGCAATTCACTACACTCGCATTAACATCTGCTAACCATGTGTATGTGACAAATAAAATTTGATTTGTACTCACCTGTCTATTAGACAGAGTGATATAGGCTATACTAACCTGTCTATTAGACAGTGTGATATAGGCTATACTAACATGTCTATTAGACAGTGTGATATAGGCCATACTAACATGTCTATTAGACAGTGTGATACAGGCTATAGTAACCTGTGTATAAGACAGTGTGATATAGGCTATAGTAACCTGTGTATAAGACAGTGTGATATAGGCTATAGTAACCTGTCTATTAGACAGTGTGATATAGGCTGTACTAACCTGTATATTAGACAGTGTGATATAGGCTGTACTAACCTGTATATTACAGTGTGATATAGGCTGTACTAACCTGTATATTACAGTGTGATATAGGCTGTACTAACCTATCTATTAGACAGTGTGATATAGACCGTACTAACCTGCTGGCTGGGTGGTGGGATAGAGGGCCTGTTTTCTCAGGTTCTTGGCATGGACCTTGCCGTCGTAGTGGGAGCGGGCCACCACCGGAGAACTGAACACCATGCTGCACAGCTCACAGAAGCGGTCCTTGTCCATAGTGATTCCTCTCTGCTCAACACAACATCAGACACCCACACTCATAACTTTAACAATAACATGATAGTCTACAACCTTTCAGAGGTTAATGCTCTCTAGAAGCTTATTGATTTCACCTGGATCGGGTTGGAATGCATTGGACCATATCGGACCCATTACAACAACACTTTAGGGATGTGATCGTGGCATTCACTGCAGGTAGCCTAGTGTTTAGAGCGTTGGGCCAGTAACCGAAAGGTTGCTGGATCAAATCCCCAAGCTGACAAGGTAAAAATCTGTCGTTCTGCCCTTGAGCAAGCCAGTTAACCCACTGTTCCCCGGGCCCTGAAAACGTGGATCTTGATTAAGGCAGCCCTCCGCACCTCTCTGACTCAGAGGGGTTGGGTTAAATGCAGAAGACACATTTTAGTTGAAGGCATTCAGTTGTACAACAGACTTGGTATCCCCTCTTTTCCCTTCTGATGGTTGGAACGTCAAGACAATGTCTAATTTTGATTTCATCGGGATTGGGTTCATACAATTGCTACCAGAAGCTGGATTTACACACACACACACACACACACACACACACACACACACACACACACACACACACACACACACACACACACACACACACACACACACACACACACACACACACACACACACACACACACACACACACACACACACACACACACACACACACACACACACACACACACACACACACACACACACACACACACACGACTTGCCTAGTTAAATAAATAAAAAATTAAAATGCAAATAACATTTTGTCCAGGCATCTGTTCCATCAAAGTCTTACCTGGAAGTCTTTACTTCGTTTCTCATCTTTCTTGGTCTGCACGTAGAGTCTCACTTTCTGAGCATGCTTCTTTCCCTGCAGTCAGAGGGCATTATCAATTTTTCTCTATCTTCTTTGCAGAGCTCAAACTGTACAGTTGGCTAACATTAAGACATTCAGCTCGTAAAATGAACACACTAAAATATGATGGTATCTGTTGAATTAAACTTGGGTTGGTGCGTAGACAGACACATTGGTGGTGGGTGGAGCGAGTTATCCCCAAACAATGTCAAGTGCGTTGAGACCTAAAGGAATGTACTGTTTAAATGTTATTGGTTATCATAATTACAACACACGTGTTGAGCCGTGGAAGACGGACACACACTCACATACCTCGTAGTGCGCGATCCTCTGGGACTCGAACAGCAGAGAAGCCTCACACACATGACAGTGGCTGTCCGTGAAGAGACCCTTCAGGTCACTTTCTCCCAAGTCTGCTGGGAAGAGGGAACGCTCCTTTAACATTTTTTAATGTTCAGAGAACATTCTGAACAAAAGACTGCCTGGATGATAGACAAAATACACAATACAAATGAAATCTTCAAAACAGAAGATAAATATTTGCACCATGCTGTGAACAATAGAGTACATCTGTTGTTGTTGTGATTGCATGAATCACTGTGTGAAATGGATAATAAAGTTGAAAGAACACACAAAAGAGAAAACCTGGGACATCGACCCACATGTGTACTGTACATAACCAAGACAAAAATAAAATAACTTAAGAGCGACCATAGGTCTTCACTCAAGTCAACATCTTAGTCCACATGTGCAGATGAATGAGAAAATGTGTGGACATTTGACAAAATGGAGAGGGCAAGTTGTAAGAGTAAGGAAATGTGACCATTTCGTTGGAAGAAACAATATGAAGTACAACTATAAAGAACCAACCTCACTACTCAGATTCAATTTTCTCGACCCAATGACTGCCAAACCTGAGTCTTGCAAATAAATCAATGTCAGTCTTTGTTGCAAGTGAATCTCCGCACTGATGTTTAAATGTTTATATGTGATCTACAGTAACACTAATGCACTATTTTGATTCATATTAGATTGATAAGATGTAGTCTAACTTGGGGGTCATTTGGACCTTTTCTACTGATCATTTTGACAACAGAACGTAGACAAATCACTGTTCGCACATAATGTAGACACTGATATGATGCTGGAGATCATGAATGTGAGGTTAGAAAGTGCCCCTTTAATGTGATAAACTGGTATGAAAATCACTGATTCTAACCTACTGTGTCGATTGTGTAGGGTGAAAGCTCAGTTCATTACATGTACACTACTATGTAATCTCTTGCATGCAGACGGTGTATCATGTACACTACCATCTTTCTGTAGAAGGAAGTACTAAAAGGACTAAAATTGAATTCACAGATGTGGCTGAAACTTTGGGTGAGGACAATGCACTGTTCCTCTGCCTAATCACAAATCATTTTAACTGTACCCCAATCATAAACCGTAAAGTAGGCCTTAAAAACACTACTCAATATTACTGATAACTTATCTGTCTTGATTATAAAGTGCCCATATTTTGCCTTGACTACACCCTGTAATATTAATTTAGAAATCAACCGTTTCCTTTCCCACTTGTTTGCTCTCCTAATTTTGAGAGGACTCCATGGAGAATAACTCACCGGCAGGCTACATACTAGGTTCATTGACGCATGCCCATGCTTGAATCTTGGGAGTTATAAATCATCGTTTCCAAACCATCTACGATTGAGAATGCACTTCGTGCTATTGCTAGAACTCAAAATGGCTATTGCTTCCACAACCTTTACTTTCAAAATGTCCCATAAAGAAACTGGATTTCTACACACATATACTACTTTAAAGTACAGTACTTACCAAATGTTAACCGCACCCTTTAGTGTTGGTAAACAAGATAGCAGAAATAGAACTGAACTTGATGTTCAGAAGGTTTGAACACCAGTGTGTGGGCATTTTCAATATGGCTGATGTGAATTGACAGAATTGGTATACAAGTCTCTTACTACTGCACAAGTTATAGTTATATTAAGTATAGCAATGAACTGAAAACAACTGTTTGTTGATGTTGACAACCTATTGGTATTGCATACTCCCTCCAGACAGTCATGTTGAGCACTGTGTAGAGATAGCCTATGCCTAATAATGGAATTGAATGTAAAACTAGACAAGTCAAAAAGTTTCACAAGAGGTAATACACTGTAACAATGTTTAGCTAGTTAGGCAGCAGTTTTGAATAAATTAGCCAAGACCCTATTTCAAGACTGGTGACCCAGGTAAGACAAAAAACAATGTGCCTTGCTGTGTATAGCTAGTTTCTTAACCCAGGCACCGGTTCTGATTGAATAGGAGTTGAATAAATAGTCAATAATTTCGTGCTAACCCATCCAATGTGACAGCAACTGTAGTGGGGGGGGATTGTGCTAGCAAATTGGCTTCAATGCAATGGCAGCTACTTTAGGGCCTCCCAGTCAAGTGTTTATACGTATTAGCTAACGTATAGCTAATAGTTAGCTAGCTGGCAGTGATTACAAGGATATGCGTAAAAACGACGTTCACATGGGAAAGACACGATTGTTAAACGACAGAAAGTGGTCATATCGGATAACTAGCTCGCTAAAGTTGATCCTATCATAGGCAAAAGTGCCTACTTCGACATTTAACAGTTAGCTAACTTGCTAACTTTGAGAACGCCCTTGGCTAACGTCAGCATTGCTAGCTAGCTTGCTACGAACTGGGCATCCATTCACCAGACGCTGTAATTTCGCGTTCTTAATGAACTCACCTTCAATCTGTGAACTATTGGTATTATTAGTGTTTATTACTGTGTCAGCATCTGATACAGAAGCCACGTTATGAGTAGAAATCATGTTATTTTCAGTATCTGACTCCGCCAGCAGCGGAGCACAGATACTTCCCTTCTCCATCTTTCTTCCTATCTGAGCAACGCAGGCGCAATGTGTCGATACATGTTAGCAGAACATGATAACGAAGATTACGTATTTAACCACGGTTGTGTGAGCTATATCGATCACTCCAATCCAATATAGTGAAACATAACATTATTTACTCTCTGTAAAGTTAAAGTTTTGTTTTGACTTGGTTGGGAATTCTGTGTGCTCAACTACCTTTTACTGTATTGTTTATGTTTTTCTGCTCAATTGTATTTTCAAATCTGAACAAAATATAAAGGCAACATGCAACAATTTCCAAATGTTTACTGAGTTATAGTTCATATAAGGAAATCGGTCAATTTAAATGAATTGGATTTCACGTTGGCGCAGCTATGGATGGGCCTGGGAGGGCATAGGCCCACCCACTTGGCAGCCAGGTCGATCCACGGGGAGGCAGGCCCAGCCAATCAGGATGAGTTTTTCCCCACAAAAGGGCTTTATTACAGACAGAAATACTCCTCAGCACCTCAAAATAGTGGAGATATGAATATTACATTTTCTGGGAACAGCTCTGGTGGACCTTCAGCATGCCAATTACATGTCTAGCATTGTGTTGTGTAACAAAACGGCACATTTTGGAGTGGACTTTTATTTTTCCAAGCACAAGGCGCACCTGTGTAACACTGTTTAATCAGCTTCATGATATGCCTCACCTGTCAGGTGGATGGATTATGTTGGCAAAGGAGAAACTCTCACTAACAGGGATGTAAACAAATTTGTGCACAACATTTTAGAGAAATATAATTTTTGTGCGTGTGGAAAATGTATGGTATTTCAGCTTATGAAACATGGGACCAACACTTTGCATTATACGTTTATATTTTTGTTCAGTATATTTCTATACCTATTCTTTCTTTGGATCAAATTAAATGAAGAGGACAAAGATGAAGACATTAATAACAAAATAGATACTTTATTACAGGAAATGGCATGTGCATGATGCTACATCTGTAATTGAGTCTAAAGGGACAATAAAGGGGGTGCAAGGGTAAAGGAGGGATGTGACATTATCAAAATTGATAAACCATCAAATTGGATCAAAGGACATAAGATTAGAATAGCGGTCATTTGAAATAAACAGATAGACAAGGAAGGATTTAAGTCAGCTTCAGTTGTAAGGTTACTTTATCTTCTCGAATTCTCTGGCCAGGGCATCCAACTGCAAAGAGAGTAACACCATATGAATTACAGGTGCAATATACCCCCCCCCCCCCCCATTTCCACCTCTATGCAGCATGCTTGTAACACGTGTAGATACAATACACTCCTATGCTCACACACAAGTGGGTTTTTATTCTTCTCCTTTAATCAGGGACTGATTTAGACCTGGGACACCAGTGCTGCATTCAGCAGGGCACAACATTAAAGGGTGGCAGGTAGCCTAGCGGTTAGTTAGAGCATTGGACCAGTAACTGTAAGGTCACTGGTTAAAATACCTGAGCATTTAAGGTGAAAAATATGTCCATATGCCCTTGAAAACAACACATTTAACTGCACCTATCCGGTGTGACAATGGTGTGACAATGAAACATTATTATGAAACGTTCATATAAAAAACATTATGTACAACAAACATGCCTCTCTGACACATTGAATAAGGATTAGAATCTGCAATGTTCCACAACGGTTGGCTACGGAACATGGCTCTCAGGCTCTGAGTGGCCAATCAGTGAAAATTAAACTAGCAGTATTCCGGCCTCCCAGGCTCAGATTTGAGGTACTGTATCCCTGGCCTATGTGAATGCCACCTGATACATCAACTGTGTTATTTTGAATGCAGCATAACTGCAGTATTATATTGCACTCTAACTGCAGTTACACTGCAAAATTACTGCAGTAAAAAAAAACGGTGTTATTTTGGATGTAGTATTTGCTGCATACTGCAGTTATACTGCACTCTGACTGCAATATTTTTCATAAGGGCGCACCTGCACTCACAAGAACGTTCCTAAGGATGTTCCTTCGCTGTGGTCTCAGGTAGCTGCATTCTCCTGCCTCACAGAGTTTAATCTCCTCTGAAATCTGAGAGAGAGAGAGAGAGGGAGAGAGAGAGAGAGAGGGAGAGAGAGGGAGAGAGAGAGAGAAAGCTGTGAACGATCTGAGAGACAAGGCAAGAAGGGCATTCTATGCCATCAAAAGGAACATAAATTTCAACATACCAATTAGGATTTGGCTAAAAATACTTGAATCAGTCATAGAGCCCATTGCCCTTTATGGTTGTGAGGTCTGGGGTCCGCTCACCAACCGAGACTTCACAAAATGGGACAAACACCAAATTGAAACTCTGCACGCAGAATTCTGCAAAAATATCCTCCATGTACAACGTAGAACACCAAATAATGCATGCAGAGCAGAATTAGGCCGATACCCACTAATTATCAAAATCCAGAAAAGAGCCGCTAAATTCTATAACCACCTAAAAGGAAGCGATTCCCAAACCTTCCACAACAAAGCCATCACCTACAGAGAGATGAACCTGGAGAAGAGTCCCCTAAGCAAGCTGGTCCTGGGGCTCTGTTCACAAACACAAACACACCCTACAGAGCCCCAGGACAGCAGCACAATTAGACCCAACCAAATCATGAGAAAACAAAAAGATAATTACTTGACACATTTGAAAGAATTAACAAAAAAACAGAGGCAAATTAGAATGCTATTTGGCCCTACACAGAGAGTACACAGCGGCAGAATACCTGACCACTGTGACTGACCCAAAATTAAGGAAAGCTTTGACTATGTACAGACTCAGCGAGCATAGCCTTGCTATTGAGAAAGGCCGCCGTAGGCAGACATGGCTCTCAAGAGAAGACAGGCTATGTGCTCACTGCCCACAAAATGAGGTGGAAACTGAGCTGCACTTCCTAACCTCCTGCCCAATGTATGCCCATATTAGAGAGACATATTTCCCTCAGATTACACAGATCCACAAAGAATTCGAAAACAAATCCAATTTTGAAAAACTCCCATATCTACTGGGTGAAATTCCACAGTGTGCCATCAGAGCAGCAAGATTTGTGACCTGTTGCCACGAGAAAAGGGCAACCAGTGAAGAACACGCACCATTGTAAATACAACCCATATCTATGCTTATTTATTTTATCTTGTGTCCTTTACCATTTGTACATTGTTAAAACACTGTATATATATATAATATGACATTTGTAATGTCTTTATTGTTTTGAAACTTCTGTATATGTGATGTTTACTGTTAATTTTTATTGTTTATTTCACTTTATATATCCACTTTATATATTATCTATCTTACTTGCTTTGGCAATGTTAACACATGTTTCCCATGCCAATAAAGTCCTTGAATTTAATTGAAAATTGAAATTGAGAGAGATAGATAGATAGATAGATAGATAGATAGATAGATAGATAGATAGATAGATAGATAGATAGATAGATAGATAATAGAATGATGGTGACACAAATGGCTACTGTGTATTTTACACATGCATAATATCCATTTGAGTCATTGTGATTGTAGTACTGTAACCCACCTCAGAGGTGGTAAATGAGTCCAGTTCCCGCTTGCCTCCTGGGTACCAGCCATGGGACCAGTGTTGGGAGAAGGACAGCTGGGATCCCAGACACAGCAGCAGCCCCAGCATCAACACCAGCCGAGCCACACTCACCATCACTGGAGCTGGAGAGATGTAAGGAGAGGGAGGTTGTGGGTAAGAGAGCATGAGACACCTGTCAGGCTTGCACACCTTTCACAAGGAAAGAAAGAAGGGATGGGGGATCGTTATACAATTCACGCCACGGGAACAAGAGAAAGTGCGAGAAGGGGGAGAATACTGTGATGACCCTAGAGTTCATTCTCTTGGGATTGCATGCTTGCCTTAGTCTCGTAAACCCGACCCTAGGCAACAGTAGCATTGGATACATTGTGGGAGGCAACCGACTGCCTAGGGAGACTATGCTTGCCTTGGGGTTAGACAACTGGGGTTGAACATCCCCATGTGGCCATACCTACTGCTACATGGTCGCTACATTGGTGTTAGAAGTGTGTGATGGCGGCGTCTGATCTGCCAGGCAAATGAGGGTAATTATTCAAATATTGGTGAAGAGGCACAATTGGAGAAACAAAAAGCAATAAGACAACGTTTTTTTTGTGTTCAGCTCATAACTTAATTTTATGCAGGATAAATATTTAATACAATACATTAATACTATTTATACACAGGGAAAAATCTCCACAAACAAAAACAGTACGTTTACAGTGGGTTTCAAAGATCCGTTTCTCATAGGCAATTGTTGTGGTAATTTCATCTCAAGATTCCACCTAGAAAGGCAGGATTGAAAATAAAGAGCATATTAAGTGTAATTTTAGGTTGTTAATTTCAAAATATATACGGGTACTGCCATCATTCATTCACTATACAATGGAACGAAAAAAAATGTAGCTATCTATGGGTTTAATGTATACTTCATAGAAAGCATAAAACCTAAAGCAAATGGAAAAATTCTCTCAGAGCTCACTTTTTAACCCATTGATATCCAATAGCAAAAATCATAGCAATTCTTACCTTAGATCCTTAGTCTGATAATACTTGTTGTATGGAATCGGTTATCACTGTTGATGTCCACCAAGTCAGTCTATGTGCGCTGCTCACTTCTATTACTTTCAAACCTGTTGGTATACAGCAACTCAGTGTCAAATCACTTTCCCAAGGCGACGATGAGTGTTGTAGAGCTGCTTTCTCATGATATCTCTGAAGCCTCCTCTATTTATGTCCCCACCTCAAATGCCCCCGCCACCTCCCTCCCTCACCCTACCCCACCTCGTCCTCATTGCTCCTTTCCCTCCCAGCGGTCAGCTCAGAGGTGTTTAGGGACGCGGGGTGTGCGTAAAATCCACTCAATTCCAATTATCATCTCTAAATAGTCCTGACCTCCCCTGGGATGTTCATCCTGTCTGTACCTAATACCCACCCCCTTCCATTACACTCCCCAGCCACCCTGCTCCCAGACACCAAAATCAATAGGTTGACATGGTTTACTATAAACATCCTGTGGCTGGATGAATCCAGTTCTGTCACTTCATGATGTTCTTACATTTCTTCACACATCACGTTCATGGAAAAATGTACTGGACTTTTTCAGATTTTGTCATTTGCGTTGAGATTTCAGAACTGTGGAGAACAAATAGACAACCTGACAAAACCTGAAACTAACAAAGATTGAACACATTGAATCTCCAATGTTTCTCAACCTTGTTATATCAGGGACCGGCATGCTACGGTCCTTACTTTATCAAGGACTGGCAACCGGTTGTCCTTCCCGCTTAGACACCTACAACTAGCACTTGAGAACTGTAATTTTGCTAACAGTCTGTGGGTCAACAACATTCCAGGATCCTGTGTTGGTCTGCAGACCGGGGTTGAGGATCACTGACCTAGGCAAAATCTCATTTCCTCTGTATTTTCCCCTGCTTAAAGTGGTGCAGTGGCCTGTCTCAAACCCTCCATCACACCCGAGTGACCGCCAGAACACTTTGACCATGGGGACACTGGATGACAAGCAAACACGAGCACGGGCAAACACACCAGTTGCCACCATCTCTCTTAATTCCAGTCTGACAGGCCTTTTGGCTTGGGTGAGGGGGTATCAATTGGGGACTGGCAAATTTTCATGTTTAAAATGCATAGGGGGAGTTCCTATCTGGCGGTTGATTGACAGCATGTCTTCTCGCTGTTGACTTAGTTAATCTGCTGACTGACACAGGGCTACCAGCGCGAGGAGGGCGCAGGAAGCAGGAGGACATGACGGAACGCTGCATGAGTCACTGAGGAGAATTCATCTCGCCTGCCAAACCTTCATGAGACGCGGCCCGCCAACGGAAGCGGAGAACTTGGGCCGTATCCACAAAACGTCTTAGAGTAGAATGTAGGATCAGTTAATCTAGGATCAATTTAGCCTTTTAAACCATAATGAAGAGGGGGGACCTGATCCTAGATCAGCACTCCTACTCTTAGACGATGTGAATAGGGGCCTTGGATCTTATCAAGGGTGTGGGATCGTCAATTTGGATCTCGCAGAGATGGAAAATTGCAGTCCTGGAGAGAGCTATAGCAGATTGTGCAGGCTTTTGTTCCAGCCCAGCACTAACACACCTTATTTAGCTAATCACTAATCCTGATCTTCAGATTAGACCATGATTAGTTGGATCAGGTGTGTTAGTGCTGGAACAAAATCCTGCACTGAGTGGACTTCCAGAAAGGGGCGTCATGAACCCCAAAAATCTGTGGGGGCACAAAGTACGTTAGGATAGCTGGGTGGTGGAAGTTGGACAATTTGGAAATTTTCTAACACCTGAAATGTTTTTCTTCCTGCAACCTAGAACCATAAGCATTATGCTTATATGTTTATTTTCTGCATATCTAAGCATATCTTGAAGCTGTCTATCTTATTGACTGGTTATTTTTTCAAGAAAATAAACATGATTCTTTGCATCTCTGCTAAAATATGGGTAAGAGATGGAAAGGAATGCAAGTCTTATTCAATACATGTAGCAATTGCTTGCCAGCAGGCATGCCAGCTAAAATAGACAAACTAGCCACTCTAACTTGAGAGCATGAAATGGCTGCTTGGTAGCTAGTTATGAGGTTAGGAGATTGGGAACCTATCTGGGCTCGCTAATGCCAACATCATAAAATTGCTAGGTGGCTTGTAGTATTAGAGAGAAACAAAATCAAAACATAGATTTGTCCTGTTTAAAAATATGATGGGGCACCTGCCCCTGTGGGCATGACACTCTGCTTCCAGGTCCAGAATCCTTCCATTCCTGCAGGAGTAGCTTCAATCAAGTGCTTACTCCAAGCTGTAGATTCTAGATAATGTATTATCTGGCTATGGACCACAGGAGGTTGGTGGAATCTTAATTTGGGAGGATGGGCTCGTGGTAATGGCTTGAGCGGAATGGTATCAAATACATAAAACACGTTTCCATGTGTTTAATGCCATTCCATTTACTCTGTTCCAGCTATTATTAGGTGAAGTCTTCCCCTCAGCAGCCTCAACTATTATGGACTACTATAATGTTCAAATACTAAGAAGCAGCCTCAACTATTATGGACTACTATAATGTTCAAATACTAAGAAACATATTGCTTCACACTCATTCCACCACAACCCCTGCTGCAGTGTGTAACAACCCCTGCTGCAGTGTGTAACTTCCCTCTGCTCATACCTTCTCCAACCTATCTCCTGATTCTGCCTCCTCAACCCTCCTCTCTTCCTTTTCTGCATCCTTTGACTCTCTATGTCCCCTATCCTCCAGGCCGGCTCGGTCCTCCCCTCCCGCTCCGTGGCTCGACGACTCATTGCGAGCTCACAGAACAGTGCTCCGGGCAGCCGAGCGGAAATGGAGGAAAACTCGCCTCCCTGCGGACCTGGCATCCTTTCACTCCCTCCTCTCTACATTTTCCTCCTCTGTCTCTGCTGCTAAAGCCACTTTCTTCCACTCTAAATTCCAAGCATCTGCCTCTAACCCTAGGAAGCTCTTTGCCACCTTCTCCTCCCTCCTGAATCCTCCTCCCCCTCCCCCCTCCTCCCTCTCTGCAGATGACTTCGTCAACCATTTTGAAAAGAAGGTCGACGACATCCGATCCTCGTTTGCTAAGTCAAACGACACCGCTGGTTCTGCTCACACTGCCCTACCCTGTGCTCTGACCTCTTTCTCCCCTCTCTCTCCAGATGAAATCTCGCTTCTTGTGACGGCCGGCCGCCCAACAACCTGCCCGCTTGACCCTATCCCCTCCTCTCTTCTCCAGACCATTTCCGGAGACCTTCTCCCTTACCTCACCTCGCTCATCAACTCATCCCTGACCGCTGGCTACGTCCCTTCCGTCTTCAAGAGAGCGAGAGTTGCACCCCTTCTGAAAAAACCTACACTTGATCCCTCCGATGTCAACAACTACAGACCAGTATCCCTTCTTTCTTTTCTCTCCAAAACTCTTGAACGTGCCGTCCTTGGCCAGCTCTCCCGCTATCTCTCTCAGAATGACCTTCTTGATCCAAATCAGTCAGGTTTCAAGACTAGTCATTCAACTGAGACTGCTCTTCTCTGTATCACGGAGGCGCTCCGCACTGCTAAAGCTAACTCTCTCTCCTCTGCTCTCATCCTTCTAGACCTATCGGCTGCCTTCGACACTGTGAACCATCAGATCCTCCTCTCCACCCTCTCCGAGTTGGGCATCTCCGGTGCGGCCCACGCTTGGATTGCGTCCTACCTGACAGGTCGCTCCTACCAGGTGGCGTGGCGAGAATCTGTCTCCTCGCCACGCGCTCTCACCACTGGTGTCCCCAGGGCTCTGTTCTAGGCCCTCTCCTATTCTCGCTATACACCAAGTCACTTGGCTCTGTCATAACCTCACATGGTCTCTCCTATCATTGCTATGCAGACGACACACAATTAATCTTCTCCTTTCCCCCTTCTGATGACCAGGTGGCGAATCGCATCTCTGCATGCCTGGCAGACATATCAGTGTGGATGACGGATCACCACCTCAAGATGAACCTCGGCAAGACGGAGCTGCTCTTCCTCCCGGGGAAGGACTGCCCGTTCCATGATCTCGCCATCACGGTTGACAACTCCATTGTTTCCTCCTCCCAGAGCGCTAAGAACCTTGGCGTGATCCTGGACAACACCCTGTCGTTCTCAACTAACATCAAGGCGGTGGCCCGTTCCTGTAGGTTCATGCTCTACAACATCCGCAGAGTACGCCCCTGCCTCACACAGGAAGCGGCGCAGGTCCTAATCCAGGCACTTGTCATCTCCCGTCTGGATTACTGCAACTCGCTGTTGCCTGGGCTCCCTGCCTGTGCCATTAAACCCCTACAACTCATCCAGAACGCCGCAGCCCGTCTGGTGTTCAACCTTCCCAAGTTCTCTCACGTCACCCCGCTCCTCCGCTCTCTCCACTGGCTTCCAGTTGAAGCTCGCATCCGCTACAAGACCATGGTGCTTGCCTACGGAGCTGTGAGGGGAACGGCACCGCAGTACCTCCAGGCTCTGATCAGGCCCTACACCCAAACAAGGGCACTGCGTTCATCCACCTCTGGCCTGCTCGCCTCCCTACCACTGAGGAAGTACAGTTCCCGCTCAGCCCAGTCAAAACTGTTCGCTGCTCTGGCCCCCAATGGTGGAACAAACTCCCTCACGACGCCAGGACAGCGGAGTCAATCACCACCTTCCGGAGACACCTGAAACCCCACCTCTTCAAGGAATACCTAGGATAGGATAAAGCAATCCTTCTCACCCCCCCTTAAATGATTTAGATGCACTATTGTAAAGTGGCTGTTCCACTGATGTCAGAAGGTGAATTCACCAATTTGTAAGTCGCTCTGGATAAGAGCGTCTGCTAAATGACTTAAATGTAAATGTAATGTGTGTTTTGTCCTATATTTTTCATCCCAGCGGCCTTTTGGTCGGCCGTCATTGTAAATAAGAATTTGTTCTTAACTGACTTGCCTAGTTAAATAAAGGTTAAATAAAAAAATATAAATTTGATTGAGGGTAAGGTTTAAACTCTTAACTGAAAAGCCAGTCCAGACAAACTCAATAACAGTGCATGACCTGGATGTGCATTGGGGCTCATAGTCATCATCATGCAGTGTAAATAGTCTCAGAAGAGGGTTGTGTTCAGTGGGGAGAAAACGTTTTGAAAAGGAATTAAAAAGGAGAGGCCTGTAACGTTACTTATCAAAACACAGATTTCCATTTTCCATTATAACATTTTAGCTGTGGATTGCCCTACTGAACAGAATGCAGGTTAGAGAACTTGGTTCAATTACAGTATTGAAGATTTTAGTACTGATGTTGGGATTGGTGTTAACACTGAACATTTGTAACTATTGCAAATTTCATCAGATAATGCTGTAGCTAACAAACAAATAACACAAAATCTCAAGCATTTTATTAGGTTTAAACAATATCTTGCTTAGAAAGGCCATTTGGCATTATATAATTATATATCATTTTATCATATATATAATTATATATACATATATTCAACATTTTAATAAAACACTAGAAAACAAAAGATGCAAATAAAAAATAGGATTTTCTTAAGACAATAATAATAACAAATAAAAACAATAGCAAGAAAAACAAAATATCTAATACATTTCTAAATTGTCCCAGTACAGCTCATGTACATTTTCTTAAAAAAGGCAAAGAAAAAAAAAAGCAAGGCAGCAGACAGGAATTAAATATAAATAACCCTACATTATGTACAGAAGGGAATGGGGCAGTGAACGGTTATCGATGAGACAAATCCAGCCCAAGGGGCAAATTGAACAAGAGAGGAAGGAAATATGAGTTAATTAAGGGAAGGAAGGAAGGAAAGAAAGAAGGAAAGAAAGAAAGGAGAGAGAAAGAGACAGACAGACAGAGAGAGAGACAGACATCCAAGGGACAGCTAAACAGGATCAGGAGGAGAGAGACAGGTTAAAGGGGTGGGGTCGCTAAAGAGAGACAGGTTAAAGAGGCGGGGTCACTAGAGAGAGACAGGTTAAAGAGGTGGGGTTGCTAGAGAGAGAAGTTAAAGAGGTGAGGTCGCCAGAG
The DNA here is from genome assembly GCF_036934945.1 of Oncorhynchus masou masou. NCBI lineage: Eukaryota > Metazoa > Chordata > Actinopteri > Salmoniformes > Salmonidae > Oncorhynchus > Oncorhynchus masou. The sequence goes on along the minus strand of NC_088217.1, from coordinate 19,398,661 downwards.
AGAGACAAGTTAAAGAGGTGGGGTCGCCAGAGAGAGACAGGTTAAAGAGGTGGGGTCGCCAGAGAGAGACAGGTTAAAGAGGTGGGGTTGCCAGAGAGAGACAGGCTTAAGAGGTGGGGTCGCCAGAGAGAGACAAGTTAAAGAGGTGGGGTCGCCAGAGAGAGACAAGTTAAAGAGGTGGGTTCGCCAGAGAGAGACAAGTTAAAGAGGTGGGTTCGCCAGAGAGAGACAGGTTAAAGAGGTGGGTTCGCCAGAGAGAGACAAGTTAAAGAGGTGGGTTCGCCAGAGAGAGACAGGTTAAAGAGGTGGGGTCGCCAGAGAGAGACAGGTTAAAGAGGTGGGGTTGCCAGAGAGAGACAGGCTTAAGAGGTGGGGTCGCCAGAGAGAGACAAGTTAAAGAGGTGGGGTCGCCAGAGAGAGACAAGTTAAAGAGGTGGGTTCGCCAGAGAGAGACAAGTTAAAGAGGTGGGTTCGCCAGAGAGAGACAGGTTAAAGAGGTGGGGTCGCCAGAGAGAGACAGGTTAAAGAGGTGGGGTCGCCAGAGAGAGACAGGTTAAAGAGGTGGGGTCGCCAGAGAGAGACAGGTTAAAGAGGTGGGGTCGCCAGAGAGAGACTGGTTAAAGAGGTGGGGTCGCCAGAGAGACAGGTTTAAGGCTGGGAGAGACAGGTTTAGAGGTGGGAGAGACAGAGAGACTGGTTAAAGAGGTGGGGTCGCCAGAGAGACAGGTTTAAGGCTGGGAGAGACAGGTTTAGAGGTGGGAGAGACAGAGAGACTGGTTGAACCCTAAGAAGCCCCACTCTGTCTAGCTCTCTTTCTCCATCTCTGAAGGAAGGTGTGCCCTGTTGCTCAGACAGGGACATTACATTACTGGGATGTTGAATCACATTTCTATCGGCAGCCAGCAGGGGTGTGGAACAAGGGCCCGGATGCACCTGGCTGTCCTCTGTAATAACCAGTAAACAATGTCATTGTGATTTGTGGTTGGAATAACTCAGGGCAATGTATTTTACCCACTATAGTGGGTGAAGGTTAGGTAGAGGACCTGCCTAGGGGACATACTGAAGGAATAGTCAAGGGTCCAGCACTTCAGTGGAATGGAATGAAGACATGGAGCCAAGACAAAGCTGGTTCAAAACAAAGCAATGGAGTTTGATTGGAATGGAACCCGGCGTTACAGCATGAAATGGAAAGGAGGCTGGTGGATTATGAACTTGAACAGGATAATAAAAGGCCCTGATCTTGGTCTCAGTGTTACAAAGCCAAGGGTCAGCTACAGCTTTGGGGCTTTGTACAGAGGTGCTTTGTCGATAAAGTTATCTACAATGGCTCAAAAATAGTAGTGGGAAGGGGCCAAATAGATGTACTAATCTGTAGGATGATACTGGTTTACCAAGAGTCTATACACCTACACTCAATCAACTCACTGAGGGAGAGGTGCAGTGAACATATTTGCCATAGAAATCAACCTGTGAGGCACTTTTTAGAGTAAAGCCTTAAGTCACTAGGATTGGGGGTTGGCACAGTGTTGTTGGGGACAGGTGATTACATTCAGCAAACCTTCTGGCTCCAAAGAAGCGTTAAAGACCCTCCTCACCAACGCCCACCCTGACGATTACTAAGATCCAACACAACCAAACATCCGTAAGGATAATAAAATGGCACCAATTGTAACACACAGGCCTTTGAGATGCTTTGGAATGGAACACGGTCTGAAATGACATTGACAGTATTTTTTAAAGTGACTGGTCTAAGTGAGACATCCGGTTTGAAGATCTCTACCTTGCTATCTATGTCCTGTGGTTTAACCTAATAGAACTAGTCAGAACTAGAGGCCATAACCAGTCTTTAAAAAGGCCTCTTCAATACTGACATCAGGGTTGCAAAATCTTTTTTTTAAAGACCAAAATCCCCCCCCCGCCCAGAAATCCTGTAATCAGAAGGGAATAAGCTGTGAGGGAATCCTCACATTTACTATCTCAGGGTCATGTTACCCATCTGGCCTTTGCATCATCGGTTCGGATTTTTATTTTGGCGCAAATAGTACAAGCATTCGAACAATCAACCATAGCAACAATTTGTCAATACTGGTGCTTTTTTTTGGTGGAGTTTCAGATACTATTTCTAATTTCCTGATCCCATATGATTCAATCACGACGGAGTTGAATTGTGCTCCTTCCTTTCGACCTATAAAAATATAGAAAAGGGAGAAGCTAAAGAAGTCCATTCTAACTCCTGAACAGTATAGGTTGTGCAGTTATTTCTCTACAGACTGTGGGCTTTCCTTATATCCTAATGACAAAACAACGGTTCACCTTTATGACCGGACAAATAGGGCCATCTGTGTATAAGAGAATGCGTTTGGCATCAACTAGGCTTGGCAGATCTTCATGGCTGTCTAGCATACCCATCAACCACAGGAGGTTGGTGGCACCTAAATTGGGGAGGACGGGCTCGTGGGAATGGCTGGAGCAGAATTGGGGGAATGGTATTTATTAATACATGGTTTCCAGGTGTTTGATGCCATTCCATTTGCTCCAGTCCGGCCATTATTATGAGCCCTCCTCCCATCAGCAGCCTCCTGTGCTGTCAACTCCACAGACCAATGAAGAAACTAGGAACAAAATGGCAGCTCTTATAATTGACCAATAATCCCCGATCACAATTGACAGCTAAAACCTCATGTCAGTTACCCCTCATACACTCAAACCTTGCAGATATCAAGTGAGTGGGGTGGTTGGGTTTGGTTGGGTGGCGAAGTGGGTGAGAATCTCTTAAGCACACGCTGTTTATTACAATCATTTGAGGGCAATTAGTAGCTGTGATTGGCTATCGGACCAGGGGCGGGGTCAATTCCATTTGCACTCAACCAACTAAGTAGACAAACTGAAATTAACTGTATATACATTGAAAGAACCCGTACAGGAACCCCCCCCCCCCACCACCCCCCCCCGATAACTTTAAGTCATTTCCTGAGTTGACCAAGCAGAGATGGAATTGACCTCAACCTTGTTGCTAGCTAACTGACATCATTTATCTTGCATTACAATCTCAACTGAAGACTGAGGTACGCCCGAGGGTGGCCTCATCCACAAACCCATTGCGTGTGTTTCTAGCCAAACTGTCCTTATAGGCAGCCATTCTGAAGAGAGAAAAAAAATCACTGCAAACATTCCATTATGTCACACATTTCAACATTAAAATGAACAATTTATCCATTTGAGGGTGGGAGTATCAAAGCAACAGCATTAAAGTATAACAAATTCTCAGCATGTGACATCGGAGTTGAATTCTATTTCATCTGCGTTGAATTCTATTTCAATAAAACAGAAAGACGTTCTAAATGGTGCAGATAGAAATATAATGAAGAGCTGACAATTTCTATTCTATATGACAACCGTATATGTTCTACACAATACATTTCTATCTGAACATTCTGTAATGTTTCATCACCCTGAACAGGCCCCAGTTGAAAAACAGAGAGGGGTCTTCACATTTTGACGCCATCTTCTCAACCAACCTATACCGAAAAGAAATATACCCAACAGATTACAAACAAGTAAATGGAATGACACGTAAATAATAGATAGGAAATGTTTTCCCCATTCCAACTGTAAGCAATTAAATATGAAAACATACATAAGAATTGGTTCATTTCTATGATGCAACAAAGGATAGGACATGCACAGTAATTGCATGGTTACTATATGTTGAGATATATGGACATACACCCAAAATCGACAGTTTTATACAGGGTAATTCTGAAATAATCATTATATTGTGGCAACATATCGACCTCATACTCATCATTATTATGCAAAGGCTATTTTGAATGCATTGCTGGCCAAATCTTCAACACGCTCCTTACATTTCAATATATTTGACGTTTGATATTTGATTTATTTTCAGTATGGGAAACTTCAACTTCCCTAAACGTTCTACACACATATAATCCACTGTGACACCCAGCATGTACAAGACCACCTAAACTACAGCGTTTCCTAGGTCCTTAAACACAAACACAGCAAAGCCACAATATGTTGGAGATATGTGGCTAGCTACGCCCTTAGTCCTGCCATGATTCATTGACCTCTGTGTGAACTGTGAACTCAATGGAAAACTAGTCAAAAGAGTTTGGACCATGTGATTAGCAAAGCCATCGTGGCCAATTCTGGATGTGCTCCTGGCCAGCTGTAACGTGTGTGCGTTCGTGTGAACAGAATAATTCTGATTGGCTGTGTCAATCTATTCCTCTGAGGTCGACCTATCAGCTTTAAGCTGCAGCCTGAATCAGATGAAGCCATCAACCACGTAAGTCTCAGTCACTGAACCGTAAAAAACAAAAGACAAGAGAAATAAAAAAACACCAACATCATTCCCTCAATTCTCAACTTTTGACATAAGCCTCTGAAGTGTCCGATTTATATTCATATATATTTATATAAACCAATAAAATACATTATAAATGTCACCCTAAAATTGCAGCAAAAAAGGTCTTAAAAACAAAACAACAAAATGTGACAGGCTAAGTATATGTACATGATTGGGGGATGTCTGGATGGGGCAAGTTTGGGACAAGGGGGCCGTATTAACAAGATCAATATTACAAAATATTCAAGAAGGCATCTCTGATATTCACTCCCTCCCTCCGGTACACTGCAGCGCTGCACTTTGCTCTGTCACAAGACTTCCCTTCCATTTTCCTTCTTGCACACAGGCTGTCCAGTCATCTAAGCCGTGACCAGTTTCTTTGCTTCTGTCGGGTGTTTGCTTTGTTTTTATGACTGTATATGGATGTCCATCCCCTGTGTGGGTCTGTCCCTACTTGAAGTTGGCATAGTCAGAAAAGGCATCAATATACTCCTGGACCACTTTGTAGCAGAACTCGTACTGCTCCTAAAACAGAGAGGAGAACATCACAATAATGATTAAAAAGGATATTACTAAATACACAACCAAGATCAATTCATTTGCACACAAATGGAATTGCAAAACTATTCTAAGTCACTGAAAAAGTTGTGTTTTAAATGCTGTCCAAAAAGACAGTAGAGAAAATTGTGTATGTGAAGTATCTTATATGGCGGCGATCACATAGAGGACAGAAATATGGGGGGAAAAGAAAATGTGGACAGAGGTGAGTTTCTGACGTGGTGAGTCAAGAGCTCGTTGATGAGCTCATATAATCTTGTTTGTGTTTACATTTGTTGTTGACAAAAAAGCTGGTATGGTAGAAATAGAGTCAAACCTATATTGTTGGTCGATATTGGCCGTTTACCGCTATATCGGTATCGGCCCATAATTCAACCGATATTCAATGAGTAGGATGAATAAAGGGAATCTCATGCTTATCTGAACATTTGCGACATTCATGACGTGTCATTATCGCGCTCCTGAGTGCAAGAGGCGGCACTAGAGTGCTAGAGGCGTCACTACAGATCCTGGTTCGATTCCAGGCTGTATCACAACCGGCCGTGATTTGGAGTCTCATAGGGCGGCGCACAATTGGCCCAGTGTCATCCGGGTTTGGCCAGGGGTAGGCCATAATTTTAATTAAGAATTGCCTAGTTAAATAAAAGGTTAAATAAAAAATATTGCAGGTAGCCTAGCACTTAAGAGCATTGGGCCAGTAACTGAAAGGCCGCTGGTTCGAATCCCCAAGGTGACTAGGTGAAAAAACTGTCGATATCGCTCTGGTTAAGAGTGTCTGCCAATTTTTTTAATAAACATCACAATGTATGAAATCAAATTTTTGAAGCATAGTTATTGGACAATTGCTCTTTTCAAATCAAATGTTATTTGTTACATGCGCCGAATACAACCTTACCGTTAAATGCTTACTTACAATCCTTTAACCAACAATGCAGTTCAAGGAAGAGAAAATATTAACTAAATAAACTAAAGTAAAAAATGCAATAAAAAGTAACAATAAAATAAGGCTATATACAGGGGGTACCGGTACCAAGTCAATGTGTGGGGGTAGAGGTTAGTCGGGATAATATGTACATGTAGGTAGGGTTAAAGTGATTGTGCATAGATAATAAACAGCGAGTCCAAAAACAAAGGGGAGGGGGGGGGGGAAATTTAAATAGTCCAGGTCGCCATTTGATTAATTGTTCTGCAGTCTTATGACTTCGGGGTAGAAGCTGTTAAGGAGCCTTTTGGACCTAGACTTGGCAGTCTAGTACCGCTTGCTGTGCGGTAGCAGAGAGATGTCTGACATTTTTTGGGGCCTTCCTCTGACACCGCCTAGTATATAGGTCCTGGATGGCAGGTAGCTTGGCCCCAGTGATGTACTAGGCCATATGCACAGCCCTATGTAGCGCCTTACGGTCGGATGCCGAGGAGTTGCCATACCAGGTGGTGATGCAATCAGTTGGGATGCTCTCGATGTTGCAGCTGTAGAACTTGAGGATCTGGGGACCCATGCCAAATATTTTCAGTCTCCTGAGGGGAAAAGATGTTGTTGTGCCCTCTTCACGACTGTCTTGGTGTGTTTGAACAATGATAGTTTGTTGGTGATGTGGACACCAAGGATCTTGAACTCTCGACCCGCTCCACTACAGCCCGTCAATGGGAGTGTGTTCGGCCCTCTTTTTCCTGTAGGGCATGATCAGCTGCTTTGTCTTGCTCACGTTGAGCGAGAGGTTGTTATCCTGGCACCACACTGCCAGTCATGGGTGAACAGGTAGTACAGGAGGGGACTAAGAACGCACCCCTGAGGGGCCCCTGTCTTGAGGATCAGCATGGCAGATGTGTTGTAGCCTACCCTTACCACCTGGGGGTGGCCTGTCAGGAAGTCCAGGATCCAGTTGCAGAGGGGGGTGTTAAGTCCCAAGGTCCTTAGCTTAGTGATGAGCTTTTTGGGCACTATGGTGCTGAACGCTGAGCTGTAGTCAATGAACAGCATTCTCACATAGGTGTTCCTTTTGTCCAGGTGGGAAGGTGATTGAGTCATTGTGGATCTGTTGGGGCGCTATGCGAATTGGAGTGGGTCTAGGGTTTCCAGGATGATGGTGTTGATGTAAGCCATGAACAGCCTTTCAAAGCACTTCATGGTTACCACATTTCCAAAATACAGGAAGGCATATTTATTCAATGCGAGTTCTTAAGCTTGTAACTCGCAATTGCATCACGTGCATCCCATGCATTGTACAGTTGGCTAAACTCAGGTTGAATAATTGCATTATTATAACGCATATCATTAAAGCTGGAATCCTTAAATGGTGAAACTGCAACATCCATTTGAGATAGTGTAACAGTCTGCATCATGTATGTCGGTGTCGTGTAACATAGCATGTCCTCACCAGTGTCTGCACCATGTGGGGTCTCTGCAGCCGGAGGCTCTTGACGGTCTGGAAGACGTCAAGGATGGCCTCAGCTTTCACCCGCTCCAGGACCGTGCTCAGGGCACAGAAGGTCCCCGTCCGCCCTGCGCCCGCACTGACACACACACACACACGCACACGCACACACACACACACACACACACACACACACACACAGGTTAGCTGTGGTTAGGCACACACACAAGATGTTGATAAGATATGATAAATTGTTAAAACATTCGGTGTAGGTTACCTGCAGTGGACAGTGATTGGGTGGTTGCCAGATTGTTGCTGCTGCTTCTGGACAGCAGCAATGATGTTGATCATGCCTTTCCCGTCACTGGGAATGCCCACTTCTGGCCAGCCATGGAAATGAAACTGTCTCACCGTACGAGCCTTGTTCTCCTAAAGAGTGAGAAAGGAAAGAGTAAGACAGGAAGAGACACGCCCAACACCAGTGTTTCCCAAAGGGATATTTTCAGCAGCGGTGGCAAAGTTAGCCTAGCGGGGTAGTGGCAGTCTTATGCTATCTGAGTGACTCAAATATTATTAGAAATCTATGACGGCCCCATGCCATGCTAAACATTTTTCCGATTCTCCCTGTCTGTCTAGTTTTTATTTTGGCAGTTATTGTTTCTCAAAGATTATGTAAAATTATGATTTATGGGTGAAGGGGTAAACACTGCCCACACATACAAACACACACTGAAGACCCATAGACGTGACTAATCAAATCTTGTTGACATTTGCTTGGCGTGTGCGTGTGCATGTAGAGTTTTGAATGGGTTATGTTGACTGCTAGTGTTTTTCGAAGCGGCCTCTGTCCTCACCCTGTTGTTGGTGACCAGGAGGTCTCTAACAGTGTAGCTCTCACTCTCCTCCTCCTTCTTCAGCTCGATGGAGATGTCCCCACACACCATCACCCCATCACTGGGCCAGTACTGGGCACACTTCTCCTACAGAGAGAGGGGGGAAGAAAGCGAGAGAGAGGTAGATAGGGGGAGAAATTAGCAAGAGACAGACACTCACAGACAGACAGACAAAGGTAGCCTGGCGGGTTGGAGTGTTGGGCCAGTAACAAAGGCTGCTGGATCGAATCCCTGAGCTGACAAGGTAAATATCTGTCCTTCTGCCCCTGAGCAAAGCAGTTAACCCACTGTTTCCTGGGTGCCGAAGACGTGGATGTTGATTAAGGCAGCCCACCGCACTGCTCTGATTCAGAGGTATTGGGTAAAATGCGGAAGACACATTTCAGTTGAATGCATTCAGTTGTACAACTGACTAGGTATCCCCTTTCCCAAAGATAAACAAAGAAAGAGAGAGAGGCAGACAAAGATCTGATGGCACTCTGCAATCAGCTCCAGGAAGTATTTAAACTAACAGAGAATGATCCTCTAATCACGAGACAGAACCAGGAAACAGACCAATAAGGAGACATTTCTCTTCCAATCATTGTTCTCAGTAATAACATACTTTACTGGCATGACTGAGCTTAGCGAACACAGTGTCGTCAGATTAGTTCAATGGGCCCCATCCTTCACTGTGCCCTCTCCTTTCTGCCCATCTCCTCCTTCCTATGGCCTCCATGCTCCCTCTCACACTGTCTTCAGATTAGTTCAATGGGCCCCATCCTTCACTGTGCTCTCTCCTTTCTGCCCATCTCCTCCTTCCTATGGCCTCCATGCTCCCTCTCACACTGTCGTCAGATTAGTTCAATGGGCCCCATCCTTCACTGTGCTCTCTCCTTTCTGCCCATCTCCTCCTTCCTATGGCCTCCATGCTCCCTCTCACACTGCTCCATCCCTCTCTACATGCTGTCTCTCTGTTGTGTCCTCCCTCCATACCTGTCCTCTCTCCTCCAGCTCAGTGAGCATGACTATGGAGCAGCTCCTCCACTCCCAGATCATCCTCCAGAAGTCTTCGATGGTGTGCTGCAGCGGGCCCTGGCTGGCCATGTACGAGTCCTTCTGACGGTACCCCTGGGCCAGACACAGGTAGAAATACGCAGAGGTTAGATGTGTACGCACACGCACACACACACACACGGGTTTGTCTTTATTTGTACTATTATTTTCTACATTGTAGAATACTAGTGAAGACATCAAAACTATTAAATAACACATATGGAATATTGTAGTTACCAAAAAACGTTAAACAAATCAAAATGTATTTTATATTTGAGATACTTCAAAGTAGCCACCCTTTGCCCCGATGACAGCTTTGCACATGGTATTCTCTCAAACAGCTTCGTGAGGTAGTCACCTGGAATGCATTTCAATTAACAACTACAAGTTAATTTGTGGAATTTTTTTTCTTCTCAATGCGTTTGAGCCAATCTGTTGTGTTGTGACATGGTAGGGGTGATATACAGAAGATATCCACATCATGGCAAGAACAGCTCAAATAAGCAAAGAAAAAATTTAAGAACTTTGAAAGTTTCTTCAAGTGCAGTTGAAAAATCATCAAGTGTTATGATGAAACTGGCTCTCATGAGGACCGCCACAGGAAAGGAAGACCCAGAGTTACCTCTGCTACAGAGGATAAGTTCATTAGAGTTACCAGCCTCAGAAATTGCAGCCCAAATAAATGCTTCAGAGTTCAGGTAACATACACATCTCAACATCAACTGTTCAGAGGAGTGAATTAGGCCTTCAGAGTCAAATTGCTGCAAAGAAATGACTACTAAAGGACACCAATAATAATAAGAGACTTGCTTGGGCCAAGAAACACGAGCAATGGACATTAGACCGGTGGAGTCCAAATGTGAGATTTTTGGTTCCAACCGCAGTGTTTTTGTGAGATGCATAGTAGGTGAATTGATGATCTCCGCATGTGTGGTTCCCACCGTGAAGTGTGGAGGAGGTGGTGTGATGGTGACACTGTCAGTGATTTATTTAGAATTCAAGGCATACTTAACCAGCATGGCTACCACAGCATTCTGCAGCGATACGCCATCCCATCTGGTTTGCGCTTAGTGGGACTATCATTTGTTTTTCAACAGGACAATGCCCCGAAACACCTCCTTGCTGTATAAGGGCTATTTGACCAAGAAGGAGAGTGATGGTGTGCTGCATCAGATGACCTGGCCTCCACAACCACCCGACATCAACCCAATTGAGATGGTTTGGGATGAGTTGGACCGAAGAGTGAAGGAAAAGCAGCCAACAAGTGCTCAGCATATGTGGGAACTCCTTCAAGACTGTTGGGAAAGCATTCCAGGTGACGCTGGTTGATAGAATGCCAATCATTTCTCTACACCCGCAACAACATCTGCTAAACACATTTTTGGTCACTACATGATTCCATGTGTTATTTCATAGTTATGATATCTTCACTATTATTCTACAATGTAGAAAATAGTAAAATGAAGATAAACCCTTGAATAAGTAGGTGTGTCCAAACTTTTGACTGGGACTGTACATAGGCACACACACGCGCCAGCTTAGACATACACACAACAACCACTATATGATCCATTTCTGCCCGTATTAGACTAATCTCCTGTGTTGTGTATATGTCTGTATTTGGATGTTTCTGTACACTAGGGGTCTACCCTTCCCAAAGGTCTCTACTGTATCATCACTATCATATCTCCTGATAGGCATCTCCTTACATTCACATTTGAGTCATTTAGCAGACACTCTTATCCAGAGAAACTTACAATAGTGAGTGCATACATCTTCATACTGGTCCCCCATGGGAATCAAACCCACAACCCTGGCATTGCAAGCGCCACGCTGTACCAACTGAGTCACACGGGACCATCTTGTCACCTTTTATGTGAAGACAAACTTGTATCTGTGCTAACGTTTTGTTAATTTGTCTCATTTTAAAAACACTCATAACACAGGTGAAGTGAGCCATAATATGGTGTCGGTTTCATAGTTGTTTTGTCTACTCACGTCAATGAAGGAGGCGTTGACATAGTCCGTGTTCTCCTCCCCTCTCTTGACTGGGATGATCACTCTGTTGAACTCATCTACGAGACACCAACAAACAGTTTACATTACATGGAGTTCTGTGACCGACGAGGTTTGAATACCAGACTGCATTAATCTGTGGAGCTAAAGCCTAGGAATTAGCTCAGGGAGGTTTGTAGCCGTGACTCACATGGGATGATCTGGAGAACTCGGTTCTTCTTCATGTTAGCTGGCAGGTTGCCTGTTCTCATCTTGTCGTTCTGGATCTTGATGGAAGTCAGCTTCTGTGTGGGGAGACAAAACCACTGGCTTGGCTCTCACACTCAGGGGAAAAAACACAGCTACTTCAATGGTTTAGATCTGGGTCATATTCATTGGTCAACACCAAAGCAAAACATGTTGCAAGGAAAATAAAAACAAGCATTTTCAGGTAGTCCCTCCCTGTTTCAATTTCAATGTATCAATTCCTTCCTTGCTAAATAAATATGATCCAGAGTCAAACGGATAGGCTGTCAAACATTTAAGCGTAGCTGAAGTGAGCTTGCTTAAGCTTGTGCTTTGTACTTTTGGGACTATTCCATTAGTTCCATTGTACCAGGCAAACAAAATCACCTTGAACTCCGCTTCCATGCCCCCACAGCCGGCGGCGGAGGGGGCGTAGAGCTTGGCCAGGTGGGACTCCAGGGAGGTCACCTCCAGCTCAGTGTCCCCATACAGATAGTGCTCCAGCATGGCCTGGAAGATGAACACGTACTGCATCTGTGGAGAGGGAGGGGGAATAGAGAGAGGGTGGAGAAGAGATAAAGAGAGAGGGGGAGGAGAGAGAGGGGGATGAGAGAGAAAGGGGGGGGTAGGGGGGATAGAGAGTGGGTGAAAGAGAAATCGCTAAGACTTTTAGTGCACTTGTGATGCCCATATCATATATCCAGAAGAGGAGTCAGATGACAACACAACATAAATGGGAAATAACCACATACCCTGAACACTGCCAATATTGAGATTTGAATGGAAACCTGTTCATATAGTATATTGATATGAGTGTGTGATCTATTTCAGGTCAAGGTAATGTGGTCTTAGTCAGGTCAGGGTAATAATGCTATAGTCAGGTCAGGGTAATAATGCTATGTGATCTTGTTGTGATCTTGTGTTAGTCAGGGTTATAATGTTATGTGATTTTGTTGCAGTCTGAGTACTTTGAGGTCTTGTGTTGGTCAGGGTACTAATGAGTAATGGTTTGGGTCAAGGGTAAAAATGTGTACTGGTTTGAGTCAGGGTACTAATGAGTACTGGTTTGGGTCAGGATAATAATGAGTACTGGTTTGGGTCAGGATAATAATGAGTACTGGTTTGGGTCAGGATAATAATGAGTACTGGTTTGGGTCAGGGTAATAATGAGTACTGGTTTGGGTCAGGGTAATAATGAGTACTGGTTTGGGTCAGGATAATAATGAGTACTGGTTTGGGTCAGGGTAATAATGAGTACTGGTTTGGGTCAGGATAATAATGAGTACTGGTTTGGGTCAGGGAAATAATGAGTACTGGTTTGGGTCAGGATAATAATGAGTACTGGTTTGGGTCAGGGTAATAATGAGTACTGGTTTGGGTCAGGGTAATAATGAGTACTGGTTTGGGTCAGGATAATAATGAGTACTGGTTTGGGTCAGGGTAATCATGAGTACTGGTTTGGGTCAGGGTAATAATGAGTACTGGTTTGGGTCAGGATAATAATGAGTACTGGTTTGGGTCAGGGTAATAATGAGTACTGGTTTGGGTCAGGGTACTAATGAGTACTGGTTTGGGTCAGGATAATAATGAGTACTGGTTTGGGTCAGGATAATAATGAGTACTGGTTTGGGTCAGGGTAATAATGAGTACTGGTTTGGGTCAGGGTAATAATGAGTACTGGTTTGGGTCAGGATAATAATCAGTACTGGTTTGGGTCAGGATAATAATGAGTACTGGTTTGGGTCAGGGTAATAATGAGTACTGGTTTGGGTCAGGATAATAATGAGTACTGGTTTGGGTCAGGAAATAATGAGTACTGGTTTGGGTCAGGATAATAATGAGTACTGGTTTGGGTCAGGGTAATAATGAGTACTGGTTTGGGTCAGGTAATAATAGTATAGGATAATAATGAGTACTGGTTTGGGTCAGGGTAATAATGAGTACTGGTTTGGGTCAGGGAAATAATGAGTACTGGTTTGGGTCAGGATAATAATGAGTACTGGTTTGGGTCAGGGTAATAATGAGTACTGGTTTGGGTCAGGGTAATAATGAGTACTGGTTTGGGTCAGGATAATAATGAGTACTGGTTTGGGTCAGGGTAATAATGAGTACTGGTTTGGGTCAGGATAATAATGAGTACTGGTTTGGGTCAGGGTAATAATGAGTACTGGTTTGGGTCAGGGTAATAATGAGTACTGGTTTGGGTCAGGGTAATAATGAGTACTGGTTTGGGTCAGGGTAATAATGAGTACTGGTTTGGGTCAGGATAATAATGAGTACTGGTTTGGGTCAGGATAATAATGAGTACTGGTTTGGGTCAGGATAATAATGAGTACTGGTTTGGGTCAGGGTAATAATGAGTACTGGTTTGGGTCAGGGTAATAATGAGTACTGGTTTGGGTCAGGGTAATGTTGTGGTTAGTGCTTGTTGCGGTCAGTTCAACTTACGTCTGTCTGGACCATTTGGCAGCGCTGGGCTCTGATACGTGTGACAAAGCCAAAGACGTCCACCTTTCTCTCGGTGTTCATCATGTCCAACATGGCATCTATCACTATGAAGGTACCTGTCCTCCCCACCCCCGCACTGACACACAGACAGAGAGGGAGAGACAGACAGGCAGACGGAGAGAGAGAGAGTCAGAAAAGAGCACGCACATAAAGATAGTATGTGGTATGTGACTGAACCTAGGGCGTGTTAGCCCACCAAGCTTAAGCCTAGGCATTAGCTTGGCATCTAAGCGTCACAGAACCACCTACACCAATAACACACTCACCTGCAGTGGACAACGATGGGGCCAGCGTACTGGGGGTTGCAGGTTTTGACCTTCTTGAGGAACTTGAGCATGCCGATGGGCGTGAAGGGGACGCCAAAGTCTGGCCAGCTGGTGAAGTGGAACTGGGTCACCAGCCGCTGAGGCTTCTTACCCCCCACATCGCCCACCTAGAGAGAGCGAGAGGTAGAGAAGGGGGGGTGTAGATGTAGAGACAGAGACACCATTAGTTTAACTGTTTTGGAGCGTTATTCAAGACTAATGTTATCTTCAAATTATTTTTTGTTTTTACATTTTCACATGAGCTTTGCCATCAGTGTACCTGCTTGGTGTACATCCATATCACATGGGTTTGATAGATGGTGTTGTGAGAGGAGAAAACAAAACAAGAAAAAGAGAGGGGAAAGAGAACAGTCCCCGAGGAGAAAGAGGTGAGAAGACAAGTCCAGAGAAGACAGGAGAAGGAGAGAGGAAAAGGGAAGAGCAGGGTACCTGTTGGATGCAGAACTTGCGGATGGTGTAGTCCACCAGCACCATCATGTCCTCCACAGAGACCCGGATGTTGCCGTAGGTCCAGCAGCCCTGGTCTGGCCAGTACTGGGCACACTTACACTGAGACACACAGAGAGATTGCCGCTGTATGGATTTCTTTCAAATGAAAAGAAACAAACACTCATAGTCGTACATTCATATGCCTTTTCACATTGCAAATTTGACATGCTTAACATACCCAATCTTCGTCATATAGCAACTACTATGAAAGACCTAGTAAAGGTCTGTTCAGAAGAGTGGAACATTACACAACAGTTCCAGTAGATTTTGTACTGTGAAGAACATATTTTAAATGCATTTCATGTTGAGTGGGCAGTTGTGTCAATGGTTTTAATGAACTTTCTATCTGCAAAATTCTGAACCTTCCACCTTCCTGAACACACCTGTTGTCACCCCTCCCCCGCTCTTCCCTCCTTCTCCCCTACCTCTTTTCTTTCCTTCAGGTTGGTCACCATGACAATGGTGGCTGTGTTCTGTTCCCAGATCATTCTCCAGAAGTCGTTCACCGTCTCCTCCTTTGGCCCTGAGAGAGAGGGAGACAGAATATATTATAATCCACTGTTTATTATCATCATTGAATTAATAAGTTCCTATATGTTTGCACAGGCAATGATATATGTGGTAATATTAACATGGCAATCACCACATTAGCCTATCCCAGTGGCTAGAGTAGCCTCTTTACCTTGAGCTGCAATGAACTTGTTCTTCTCTTGGTAACCCTGTGAACAAGAGGAAGGCAGAAGAGGAAGAGTGTGAGAAAAATGTTTGATCGCTGAATAGGTGTAATGACTGTGTCTGTAATGTTAGGTAATGTTCTGCTGTATCATTGATGTATAATGACCTTGTCTTGCATTGTTAGGTAATGTTCTGCTGTATCATCGATGTTTAATGACCAGGTCTTGCATTATTAGGTAATGTTCTGCTGTATCATTGATGTTTAATGACCTTGTCTTGCATTGTTAGGTAATGTTCTGCTGTATCATCGATGTTTAATGACCATGTCTTGCATTATTAGGTAATGTTTGGATGTATCGTCGATGTTTAATGACCTTGTCTTGCATTGTTAGGTACTGTTCTGCTGTATCATCGATGTTTAATGACCAGGTCTTGCATTATTAGGTAATGTTTGGATGTATCGTCGATGTTTAATGACCTTGTCTTGCATTGTTAGGTAATGTTCTGCTGTATCATCGATGTTTAATGACCAGGTCTTGCATTATTAGGTAATGTTTGGATGTATCGTCGATGTTTAATGACCTTGTCTTGCATTGTTAGGTAATGTTCTGCTGTATCATCGATGTTTAATGACCAGGTCTTGCATTATTAGGTAATGTTCGGATGTATCATCGATGTTTAATGACCAGGTCTTGCATTGTTAGGTAATGTTTGGATGTATCGTCGATGTTTAATGACCTTGTCTTGCATTGTTAGGTACTGTTCTGCTGTATCATCGATGTTTAATGACCAGGTCTTGCATTATTAGGTAATGTTTGGATGTATCGTCGATGTTTAATGACCTTGTCTTGCATTGTTAGGTAATGTTCTGCTGTATCATCGATGTTTAATGACCAGGTCTTGCATTATTAGGTAATGTTCGGATGTATCATCGATGTTTAATGACCAGGTCTTGCATTGTTAGGTAATGTTCGGATGTATCATCGATGTTTAATGTTTAATGACCTTGTCTTGCATTGTTAGGTAATGTTCTGCTGTATCATCGATGTTTAATGACCAGGTCTTGCATTGTTAGGTAATGTTCTGATGTATCATCGATGTTACTCTACTTTTTGATGTATTGATGTTGTTTCTACTTCATGTGCATTTAGCGTGGGACATAAGTTCTACAAATGAATTATTTTTATTTTGTAAAAAAAAAGAGAGAAAGAACAAAGGAGAGAGGGACGGAGAGCGAGAGTGATGAAAAATACTTTTCTAAGGCAACCTTTTATTTATTTATTTTACCAGGAAGTTTAATTAAGGTCAAAAGACTTCTTTTACAAGGGAGTCCTGGCCAAGGAGTAGCTAAAAAAAACAAAAAAAAACAAGTCAGCGCCTGTCATTGATGCCAATGGCTTGTGGCGTCACTCACGTTGATGAAGGATGCGTTAATGAAGTCGGAGTCTGGAACTCCCTCTAGTGATGACAAATGCACCCTGGAGTGATCATCTGAAACACAACAGAACCTTGATTAACTGAATGGCCAGCCTGTTTTAAAGGAGCTACATGTAACATTTCACTACCGTTCAAAAGTTTGGGGTCACTTAGAAATGTCCTTGTTTTTTTTAAAGAAAAGCACATTTTTTGTCCATTAACATAACATCAAATTGATCAAAAATACAGTGTAGACATTGTTAATGTCCATTAGAAGCCCATTATCAGCAACCATCACTCCATCACGTTCCAATGGCACGTTGTGTTAGCTAATCCAAGTTTATCATTTTAAAAAGGCTAATTGATCATTAGAAAACCCTTTAGCAATTATGTTAGCTTAGCTGAAAACTGTTGTTCTGATTAAAGAAAAAATAAATAAATAAATAAAACTGGCCTTCTTTAGACTAGTTGAGTATCTGGAGCATCATCATTTGTGGGTTCGATTACAGGCTCAAAATGTACAGAAACAAATAACTTTCTTCTGAAAGTATTACGTCTTTGCAAATGGTAAGAAGCCACCATGAGATGTTAGCCATTATTAAGCAGTGTCCTTAAAAAAAAGAATTATGGCTAAAATATTAAATGTAGCTAATTTAAAGTCTGTTCCAGGAAGAGTAGTATGACAGACTAGTGCCCGATTCAGACTATTGGGCTGAACTGATCCAAGCTATACTGGTGGTGTTACGCATCCGCCATAGATGCTGGAACAGTGCTGGAAAGGAAACATACAAGCCAGCACAGTACGTTCTCAAAGGTTGAATCAGGCTTTAGCCCCATGTTGAGGACTCACATGGCAGGATGTTGACGTAGCGGTTTTTATCCTTGTTCTCCTCTTTAGAGGCCGCGTCGCACGACGCCTGAATGGGACACACTGGCAGCGCCTGGACACAGAGCGCATTAGACACACAGACAGGTAACAGTGATATTAGCTGAATTCCCAGTGATGCGTTTCTATGGGTGATATTCTTATTCCCAAAACCAGCCCTGCTGGACACGAAAATAAAGCAAACAAGGGAAGAACGAGAAAGGGAATTAGGAAGTATTGGAACACAGCCATAGGCTCTGTGTAAGTTAGTACCTCTCCAATCTGAGTCAGTAGCTAGAATCACAAACATAGAGGGTTCTAATTGCAAGTACGATCTGCCCATTGTCCTGATATGGCCCATAGACGACTAAAATGCGTGTGTATAAATGTAAATGTGTGAGTATGTGTGAGAGTATGAGAAAATATATATGTGTGTATGTGCATAAGGACTTCATACGTTGAACTCCTCCCGGAAGAGCTTGTTGTCGTCAGCCATGCGACGATTCATCTCCTCCTCCAGCTTGTCGACAACAAGGGGAGGGTACTTCCTGTTGGTGCTGGGTGAACGGGCCAATAGTGGCACACTCTGGAGCTCTGCGAGAGCAGGAAGCAGGAAGGGAGGGAAGAGGGAGAGGAAAGAGAGGAGGGAAGGAATGGGAGGAGAAAAATGGGTTGAGAGAGTTCCACAGGAGATAGACAGAGACAGAAAGATAGAGACATAAACCCTTTGTTGTGACACTGCCAACAATAAATTATACAAATACAATTAATTATATACACTATACATAGTATTTCAATAATTTTTACAGTAAAATACAATAACAAAAACCTGTTGTAAGAGCCAGATAGTGACACATTCACCAACCAATGATTATAAACTAAATCAATACACTGTAGAAAAATATATTATATATTACATGTCCTAAACATTACATTCCAATCTGCACACGCAATGTCTCCAAACTGACTGTCTGTTCTGTAACAAAAGTCCACAAGGGGGCGCTGTAAACCAATCCAACGCTGCTACTGAACCACAAGTGGAACAACAGCATAGGCCGGGAACCAGTAAATGACTACAAAACCAATGTGATCTTATCCAAACAGAGAACAATGCAGAAAGTTGGCTATGATATAGATTACAAGTCCCTGTAAGTGTGCTACCACAGGCAAAACGTGTTCACAAAACTACAGTGATTTTACCTGTATCGTCTGATCTACCGTTGGTCAGCCTGAAGGAGTTGGAATGACTCCCGGCCTGCTTGTACTTCTTAAACCTGTCAATCAGACGACATGCATGAATAGATATATCCAGAATGACACACACTGCCATTGCCATGGTAACATCTGTAAAACTTAGTTCATCAATAGTCCTCAATAGGGTGTGAGTGTATGAAAGGTGACAAGAAAGCCATTTCCTGCGCTGCCCTTTAAAAACGGTAATGAATTGTGTGAGCAGGTTTGTGTGTACAAGACAGTTAGCGTTTTACGTGGGTCTCATGTCTCAATATTGTAATGCTCTACACACTTTTCTTGTCAGTTTAAATATGCCAGCCTGAGATGAGGCTGAAGACACTTCTGTCAGGCAGAAAACCAGGGATGTAATTCATTATGGCGCACCATAGCAAAACATAGTACTTGTTTCTTTTTGGACAAAACAAGCATTTTTTATTGGACAAGTTCAGGGAGCCCTCCCGGTGTCAGTCCATTTTTTTCTCTTTGGTGCCTCATGAACAGGACCCAGGGGCGAGTCCCCCTAAAGCTTCGTAGCTAATGTGGCACTATTTTCACCCTGACGTAGAGTATAGACCCAGGCCCCTTGCAGAACAGCAAAAGGCTTAATTTTGAGAACTTTGCTCACTTCAAACGAAGAAGATGGATTGTCAAACATAAGATTTAACCATTCTGACTCTCTCACTGCTGTGGGGCATGGTCGTCATTTTAGCCACAAAGCTTTCAGGGAACCCACCCCATGGTTGTGTTCAGCAGGGAGACAACATTTGAAAAGGACAGGTACAAGCTGAACTCAGCCAAGGTACGAGCTGAACTCAGCCAAGGTACTAGCTGAACTCAGCCAAGGTACTAGCTGAACTCAGCCAAGGTACTAGCTGAACTCAGCCAAGGTACTAGCTGAACTAAGCCAAGGTACGAGCTGAACTCAGCCAAGGTACTAGCTGAACTCAGCCAAGGTACTAGCTGAACTCTCTCTCACTTTGTTGAAAATTGTTTTGTTACCGTATATGCTCTAATGAACAGGAACCAGGTGAGCAGTGTGGGTCCGAGTTAGCGGTGTGGGTCAGGGTTAGCGGTGTGGGTCAGGGTTAGCGGCGTGGGTGGTTTTACCTGAGTGAGTGACTGACCTGAGCATGTAAAGGATGATGATGATGAAGACAATGACGAGCAGGGACGACAGAGCCACCATCACCGCAATGATGGGTGTGTCATCTGAGAGAGACAGGAGAGAGATAATTCACAACATGTTTTAAAAGTGTATCTATCCATTGTACAATGACTACTTGTCTTATGTTGGTCACATTACAAGACTCAACACACAAACACACTACAGGCTGGGAGCAGCACAGGGTCAGCCTCAGAGCAGCGCCCCTGGAGCACATTGCCTCGCACAAGGGCACAACGGTAGTAGGTGGCGGCCGGGCACAAGAGACACCAGAAACCCCCTGGTTGCCGGTTCACTAGCCTACATTTTCATGTCAGCACTGGGATTCCCTTTGGCAAGGCAACTTCTTTCATTCCCAGTACCTACAAAAGCAAGATGGTGAAGGTGGCTGGTGTGGTAATATTTGGTTTGCTCTCTAAGAAAAATAACCGTGCTGAGCGTACACGTGGACACTGTCCTTGAGAGTGTAGATACATCACTATTTAATTGGCAGGCAGAGTAAACCTTTCACATGATAGGCTACAAAACAGGAGGCTGGCGTCAGGCTTGTGTTCAAACTGTATTTGACTGATTTGACAAATGATTGAGCCTGTCTGGAGTGACAAATTGGGTTTGGGTTGGCACTTTGTGCTAAGCAAGCTTGATCAAGTGCACAAATTAAGTATTTGAAAAGAAAAACAATTATATTTAATATGGTTCATGGTAAACATGTTAGACAGGCTATATGCAACTCTGGCTGCTTTGTGACTTCTACACTGATTACAGGAGCTCCGAACTAAGGACATCATGGTGACAGTTAAACTGGACAGCTTTGTTATGTCTTACGTACCATTTTCATTCCAGTGACATGAGAGGTCCTTAACCGTCATTACAGAGACGTCATTAACCGTCGTTATAGAGACGTTATTAACTATTAAGAGTCTAAGCCAGGGGGAAGGGGGTTCTACTAAGCTATATGAAATTGTATGAATAAGGTCATACTAAGGATCATTTAGCTATTTGATTTTGAATTTCAAGACCCCTTGAAGAATACATTTTTTAAATAATAATTTAAAGAAATGATTTTTGGTCTTACTGCTATTAGCCAATACAAACTCATAGAATAACAGATTTACTACCAAAAGACAAGTCTTGTGAGGTCTGTAGGTGTCCTAGAGCAAAAAACAACCAACATTTACATTTTATTGTCCATTAAAATAACATCAAATTGATCAGAAATACAGTGTAGATATTGCTAATGTTGTAAATGACTATTGTAGCTGGAGACGGCTGATTTTTAATGGAATATCTACATAGGCGTACAGAGGCCCATCATCAGCAACCATCACTCCTGTGTTCCAATGGCACGTTGTGTTAGCTAATCCAAGTTTATCATTTTAAAAAGGCTAATTGATCATTAGAAAACCTTTTTCTATTATGTTAGCACAGCTGAAAACTGTGGTGCTGATTAAAGAAGCAATAAAACTGACCTTCTTTAGACTAGTTGAGTATCTGGAGCATCAGCATTTGTGGGTTTGATTACAGGCTCAAAATGGCCAGAAACAAAGGACTTTCTTCTGAAACTCATCAGTTTATTCCTGTTCTGAGCAATTAAGGCTATTCCATCTGAGAAATTGCCAAGAAATGGAAGATCTCGTACAACGCTTTGGACTACTTCCTTCACAGAACAGCGCAAACTGGCGCTAACCAGAATAGAAAGAGGAGTGGGAGGCCCCAGTGCACAACTGAGCAAGATGACAAGTACATTAGAGTGTCTTGTTTGAGAAACAGATGCCTCACAAGTCCTCAACTGGCAGCTTCACTGGCAGACTCAACGTCAACAGCGAAGAGGCAACTCCGGGATGCTGGCCTTCTAGGCAGAGTTCCTCAGTCCAGTGTCTGTGTTATTTTGCCCATCTTAATCTTTTTTTTTGGCCAGTCTGAGACATGGCTTTTTCTTTGCAATTCTGCCTAGAAGGCCAGCATCCCGGAGTCACCTCTTCACTGTTAAAGTTGAGAATGGTGTTTTGCAGGTTGGATAAAATCAACAGTAAGTGATAGTGATCCCAGTGGGAATCTAACCCAAAACCCTGGCATTGCTAGCACTAAGCCACTCTTACCAACTGAGCCACACGGGCCACATTTGATTTCATGTGGTTCAAACTGCCATCTTGGCTATTTCAGCTAATTGTTGTTCATTTTTCATTATTTTGTGGAATGTTCAGTGTTCTCTGAGGGACAATGTACACATTGAATGGTGCTGCACCACGTTGTTAGGAAGGTAATTGAAACTGAGAAGAGGCACTATTCGGTCCATTTAATTTCAATGTCTCATACCATGGGCATAGAGGATGGACAGAATCCACAGACAGAGGAGAGATACTGGAGGGCTTGAATACTGCGTGTGTTCGACAGGCCAGTTAAATTATTGGCACATCGCTACCACGACTGCTTATGACATCTGTCATGCTATCATAAAGTGTCAGCGCGGTGGTATGACCGCTTGGCATGCCATTTTAATGAGACATCAAAACCTCACACACAGTCTTACCGGTGTCTTCTTCTCCACCACCTGAGGAGGATAAAACAAGACTCATTACTATCAAACCTAAAAAAAACATACAACAACCCCCTCCGCCCTTAAATTCTCGACTTTCACTCTCACACACTCCACTATCAATCAAATGTAATTATAAAGCCCTTATTACATCAGCAGATGTCACAAAGTGCTGAAACCAACATACAGTTAACACAGACACACACCTGGAACAGTAGCACCGCCAGTGGCCGTCGTGACTTCCACCGTTGGCTTTGTGTCTGTGTTGGTGGCGGTGTCTGGTGACTGAGTCTCTGGAACAGAGGTCCCATTCTCCCCACCCCTACCTGACTGATTGTGGTTGAAGCAGGTGGGGGCTGCGTGGTGGAGTTCACGCCTGTGGGGATTTTGGGGGCTTCAGTTGGGCCAGGTGGTGGTGGAGGGGGGACGGGCGCAGGGGTGGCACCACTTGGGCCTGCAGTCAATATGACACCATCCACGGTTCTGGTAGTTGTCATTGTTGTCGCGGCAACCTTCGGGGCTGTGGTTGTTTGAGGGGGAGGAGGGGGGGCGATGGTTGTTGTCAAGGGAACATTGGGGAGGGTGGTGGCGGGAGGGTCCTTGGATTTGGCAGTGGGGACTGGACCTCCTAGGGATGAAAGGTAAGGTGTGAGAGAGGAGAGAGAAGAAAGACAGAGAGAGAGGAGTGAGAGAGAGCGACATATTCAGTTTATTTAGGCTATTTCTGTTGAGTCAATTTGCAGCTTCATGAGAGGTGCAGTAAACAATAGCGTTGAATATGTCAAATGGTGTCAGTGGTGGGATCCGGCTGTTCAGGTGATGATGTCATGTGGGTCCTTCTTACCTGTGGGGGTGGGAGGTGGTACCTGGGCCGAGATGGAGACCCTGAGGGCCACACTGAGCAACAGGAGCAGGACACACACACCCATACTGCCCTGGGAGAATCGGGGCACATGCCTTATTACCCTTTCACAGTGCAAACAGATGATTGGATTATTAATCCAGATGTGTAGTTGTAACTGGAGGCTAATCCTGGGTGATTACTTTTACAGTATAATCCAACTAAATGTAGGTACTTACAAACATGTTTTTTTTGGGGGGGGGGTATGGGAGTGATATATATATCTTTTTACAAGTGAATATAAAACTTTTTAAATGCATTTATTATCATGATTTGAGTGGAACAAGGAGTTGACCTCTTACCTTAAGAAGCGAAGTTGGCATCAATCACTCATTCGCACAGTGTGGTCCTGGATCCAAACAGAAAGGAAGACACTGTTAGAACTGCACACTGCTCTTGATAGTATTACTGATCTTTAATAGGCTTACATATCGGGCTCACGGCCTTCGTCAGAGCTTTTATGAATAAAAAAAATTAGCACCCTTATGTAGACCTAGCCCCACCCACATCCGTTCCACTTATCGAAATGGGTTGGAGGCAAAGGAAAAATAAACAAGTGCTACCAAATATAACAATATGCATTTCATAAATATTAGAATAAAGTGTGTAAATAAGACATATTAAACACACCTGTAAAACCACAATGAGGACATAGACCTACCGAGCAAGTTATCATTCATCATTGGGTACATCGTACGAAAAACATCAGAGTGATCTTAAATGGGGGTATAATTCATGTTCAAACTCACAACATAACATACATAGGCATTTCATCATTAAGTCCTTCAGGAAATAATGTCTGGAGGGTGAAAATCCCAAACCATTCTCTTTTACTCAGAGTATTATTAATGTCATCTCCCCTGTCTGATATATTAACTTTCTCTATGCCACAAAATCTAAAGGTAGAAATGTCCTGCTTTAGGTCATTCACATGTACTGCGACTGGATAATCACTGTCATTTCTCCTGATTGAATTTTTATGTTCCCTGATTCTCTGTTTGAGAGACCGAGAGGTTTTACCTACACAGCACAGCCCACATGGACAGGATATAATATAAATAACATGGATGGTGGAACACGTAATAATGTCATTTATTTGGAACCGTTTTCCTGTGTGTGGGTGGCAGAAATATTTACACTTCATCATATTGTTGTACTGTGCGCATCCTCTGCCTTTTGAATTAGGGTCAAGGTCAAATATTTTTCCCAGAAGGATTGACTGATCCCAAACTTGCTAGGTGTGATTTATCCCCAAAATCTCCTCAGTTTAAAAAAAACAATACTGAATGCACTACATATTCTGCGGTTAGGTTATCAAACAATGCCTGCATCATTTATTTTATCTGCTGACTTAGCAGCAGCTTTTAAATAATGTGATTTACAGTTAGTTTAACACATACAAGCTCACAGAACGGGACCGCCGAGTGCTGAAGCACGTAAAAATCGTCTGTCCTGGGTTGCAACACTCACTGCCAACTTCCGAACTGCCTCTGGAATCAACATCAGCACAAGAACTGTTAGTCGGGAGCTTCATGAAATGTGTTTCTATGGCCGCGCAGCTGCACACATGCCTAAGATCACCCGTCGCAATGCTAAGCGTTGGCTGGAGTGGCGTAAAGCTCGCCGCCATTAGACTCTGGAGCAGTGGAAATGGGTTCTCTGGAGTGATGAATCACGCTTCACCATCTGGCAGTCCGACGGACGAATCTGGGTTTGGTGGATGTCAGGAGAACGCTACCTGCCCCTATGCATAGTGCCAACTGAGAAGTTTGGTGGAGGAGGAATAATGGTCTGGGGCTGTTTGTCATGGTTCGGGCTAGACCCCTTAGTTCCAGTGAAGGGAAATCTTAATGCTACAGCATACAATGACATTCTAGACAATTCTGTGCTTCCAACTTTGTGGCAACAGTTTGATGAAGCCCCTTCCCTGCTTCAGCATGACAATGCCCCCGTGCACAAAGTGAGGTACATACAGAAATAGTTTGTTGGGATAAGTGTGGAAGAAGTTGACTGGCCTGCAGAGCCCTGACCTCAATCTATGGAACACCTTTGGGATGAATAGGGACGCCGACTGCGAGCCAGTCCTAATCGCCCAACATCAGTGCCCGACCTCACTAATGCTCGTGGCTGAATGGAAGCAAGTTCTCGCTGCTGTGTTCCAGCATCTAGTGGAAAGCATTTTCCAGAAGAGTGGAGGCTGTTACAGCAGCAAAGGGGGGACCAACTCCATATTAATTTTGGAATGAGATGTTCGACGAGCAGCACATACTTATGCCATGTCGTGTATATATCGTCAATAGTCCATCAATAAATACATTAAAAATATGTTGTTGTTTTTTAGGCCATATTGCCCAAACCTACTATGACCCATGCGGGCATCGAACCCACAACCCCATTTTTGCCAGCTCTGTGCTACAACCAACTGAGCCATTAGATGTACATAGAAGCCCACCATTCTGTGTTCTAAATCCCCGTCACTCTCTCCCTCGTGTTATGGATGTGTCTTGTATCCAGGTGGTGCATTGTAACATGAATATTTTATTTTAATTTTTTTATTTTACCTTTATTTAACCAGGCATGTCAGTTAAGAACAAATTCTTATTTTCAATGACAGCCTAGGAATAGTGGGTTAACTACCTGTTCAGGGGCAGAACGACAGATTTTGTACCTTGTCAGCTCAGGGATTTGAACTTGCAACCCTTTGGTTACTAGTCCAATGCTCTCACCACTAGGCTACACTGCCGCCCCATAGTGGGACACGGTGAAGGAAACGGAATCTGGGAAAAAAAGCATGTTATGTATGCATTTCAGCTTGGGCCTAGCCCTATGTGCAAGATGAGACAAAGTTAACCTACTTTTGGAAAGAAATCGAGAAGTTAGGGACTGCGAAGGACCCACGAGTCGGGATTGAGACAATTTTTTCAGATTTTGAATTTGGACATGGAAAAATTGCTTGTATTGTGTAATAGCTTTCTGCATTGACTGCAGTGGGGCTCACCTCAAACAACAATGAAGGGGATTCAGTTGAAATGTGTGTGTAGGGAAGGGCCTAGAGAGCGCCGGCATGGTGGGCTGACTGTCTGATGTTATCCCACCAGTCCACTGGGTGCGGTTTTACTGACTGAGCTGTGATAATCCCTGGCCTAATCCCATGGTTTTGACCCAGGAATAATCTAGTCCGTCTGGCTCTCTTTATTGCAATCTAGCCACACACACACGCACAGGGATGACTGCAGACAGACACACAAATCCTGGTTATCAGGAATTTGCTGCTAGAACCTTCAAATTGGGTGCAAAAAACAGCTACTGTGCCACTTCTATCTAGGGGGAAAGGCTGTGATTCTTACAGTTTAGACCAGTATTTCCCAGCCCTGGTCTTCAATCAGTTGGACACTTCCAAATGGGGACCTGTTGGCCTACTCATCCACTATCAAATGTATGATATTAAATGCCCACACCGGTAGAAATTCACTTTTTTGAGCTGAAAGACGATGGCCAGAGCTTACCCATTATGTTGCACATCGACGCAAGTCAATAAGTCATCATCAGTAAATCAAAGTATGATATTTGGGCTTGAAGTGCCAAATCCGAATGTGTGACTTCGGATGAAACCATGAGTCTTAAATGTCTTTTCCTATGAGATGACGAGCACATTTATTTCAACCTATGTTTTGTTTCAGGGTGGGTTTTATTTAAAATGGTACCAGCCACCAGCAAGGCAATGTTTATTAATCAGAAACACCTGCTGCAAATGTCTTCCTATTCATGAGTCGTCTGAGCCAAAAAGCTTTTCTCTGTAGCCTACACTTGGATTTCCACTAGATAAAAACAGCCACAAAGTCAAAATTGGCTATATCATACAAATTGAACAAAAATTAGCTTGTTGGTCTTAATTAAAAGGTTAGGGTAGGGCTAAGGCTAGCGGTGTGGTTAAGGTGACAGTAAGGTTTAAAATATGATTTTGAGAAGAGAAAATGTATTAATAGTTGCCCTTTCAAAAAATATGACAGTTTTGAAACTGCAGTAAATGTGCAGTAACTGCAGTCGACTGGTATTTTGGACGCAGTATTTGCAGCATACTGCAGTTATACTGCACTCTGACTGCTATCTTTTTCAAATGGGTGGTTTTATGACTTTGCGGCACGCCTGGGCGGGCAGGTAGCCTAGCGGTTAAGAGTGTTGGGCCAGTAACCAAAAGGTTGCTAGTTCGAATCCCTGAGACGACTAGGTGAATAATATGCCGATGTGCCCTTAACTTCTTATGGCTGCAGGGGAAGTATTGAGTAGCTTGGATGAAAGGTGCCCAGAGTAAACTGCCTGCTCCTCAGTCTCAGTTGCTAATATATGCATATAATTAGTAGTATTGGATAGAAAACACACTGGCGTTTCTAAAACAGTTTGAATGATGGCTGTGAATATAACAGAACTCATATGGCAGGCAAAAACCTGAGAAGTAATCCAAACAGGAAGTGGGAAATCTGAGGTTGGTCGATTTTCAACCCAGCCCCTATTGAATACACAGTGTGATATTGGTTATGTTGCACTTCCTAAGGCTTCCACGAGATGTCAACCGTCTTTAGAAACTTGTTTGAGGATTCTACTGTGAAGTGGGACCGAATGAGAGAGGAATGAGTCAGAGGTCTGCCAGCAGTCACGCGCTGGTCACACGCATTTCACATGAGAGGTAGCCGCATTCCTTTCCTTTTCCAAAGACAAAGGAATTCTCCGGTTGGAATATTATTGAAGTTATGTTAAAAACATCCTAAAGATTGATTCCATACATCGTTTGACATGTTTCTACGGACAATAACGGAATTTTTTGACATTTCGTCTGCAACTAGGGAACACGCTTCATGACTTTGGATTTGTTTACCAAACGTGCTAACAAAAGTAGCTCTTTGGACAAAAATGATGGACATTATCGAACAAATCAAACATTTAATGTGGAACTGGTATTCCTGGGAGTGTAATCTGATGAAGATCATCAAAGGTAAGTGAATATTTCTAATGCTATTTATGACTAATGTTGACTACCCAATATGGCGGATATCTTTTGGCTGCTTTGGTGTCTGAAAGCTGTACTCAGATTATTGCATGTTTGCTTCCGTAAAGCTTTTTAAAATCTGACACAGCGGTTGCATTAACTTCTTCGATATAGGGGGCGCTCTTTAAATTTTCGGATGAAAAACGTTCCCGTTTTAAACAAGATATTTTGTCATGAAAAGATGCTCGACTATGCATATAATTGACAGCTTTGGAAAGAAAACACTCTGACGTTTCCAAAACTGCAAAGATATTATCTGTGAGTGCCACAGAACTGATGTTACAGAAAAAACCCAGATAAAAATACAATCAGGAAGTGCCGCATTTTTTGAAACCGCCTCATGGCAATGACTCCTTATATGGCTGTGGAGGAGCTAGGAGTCAGCTTACCTTTTCCACGTTTTCCCCAAGGTGTCTGCAGCATTGTGACCTATTTGTAGGCATATCATTGGAAGATTGACCATAAGAGACTACATTTACCAGGTGGTCGTTTGGTGTCCTCCGTCGCAATTATTGCGTAATCTCCAGCTGCAGTATTTTTCCGTTTTCTTCTGATGAGAAGCCAGCTGCCACCACTGATAGATTATCGAATAGATATGTGAAAAACACCTTGAGGATTGATTCTAAACAACGTTTGCCATGTTTCTGTCGATATTATGGAGCTAATTTGGAAAAAAGTTTGGCGTTGTAAGTGACTGCATTTTCGTTTTTTTTTCTTAGCCAAACGTGATGAACAAAACGGAGCTATTTATCTATCTTACACAAATAATATTTTTTGAAAAAATTAACATTTGCTATCTAACTGAGAGTCTCGTCATTGAAAACGTCCGAAGTTCATCAAAGGTAAATGATTTTATTTGAATGCTTTTCTTGTTTTTGTGAAAATATTGCCTGCTGAATGCTAGGCTTAATGCTATGCTAGGCTATCAATACTCTTACACAAATGCTTGTGTAGCTTTGGTTAAAGCATATTTTGAAAATCTGAGATGACAGTGTTGTTAACAAAAGGCTAAGCTTGTGTTTCAATATATTTATTTCATTTCATTTGCGATTTTCATGAATAGGAAACGCTGCGTTATGGTAATGAGCTTGAGGCTATGATTACGCTCCCGGATACGGGATTGCTCGACGCTAGAGGTTAAGGAGAAGTGTATCTATATTTTCATGTCTAACACTTGTATTTTCATCGCCATTTACAATGAGTATTTCTGTAAAATGATGGGGCTCTCTGCAATATCGCCGGATGTTTTTGGAACTAGTGAACATAACGCGCCAATGTATACTGAGGTTTTTGATATAAATATGCACTTTATTGAACAAAACATATACAGTGGGGCAAAAAAGTATTTAGTCAGCCACCAATTGTGCAAGTTCTCTCTGAGGTCTGTAATTTTCATCATAGGTACACTTCAACTATTACAGACAAAATGAGAAGAAAAAAAATCCAGAAAATCACATGGTAGGATTTTTAATGAATTTATTTGCAAATTATGGTGGAAAATAAGTATTTGGTCGCCTACAAACAAGCAAGATTTCTGGCTCTCACAGACCTGTAACTTCTTCTTTAAGAGGCTCCTCTGTCCTCCACTCGTTACCTGTATTAATGGCACCTGTTTGAAGTTGTTATCAGTATAAAAGACACCTGTCCACAACCTCAAACAGTCACCCTCCAAACTCCACTATGGCCAAGACCAAAGAGCTGTCAAAGGAGACCAGAAACAAAATTGTAGACCTGCACCAGGCTGGGAAGACTGAATCTGCAATAGGTAAGCAGCTTGGTTTGAAAAAATCAACTGTGGGAGCAATTATTAGGAAATGGAAGACATACAAGACCACTGATAATCTCCCTCGATCTGGGGCTCCACGCAAGATCTCACCCTGTGGGGTCAAAATGATCACAAGTACGGTGAGCAAAAATCCCAGAACCACACCGGGGGACCTAGTGAATGACCTGCAGAGAGCTGGGACCAAAGTAACAAAGCCTACCATCAGTAACACACTACGCCACCAGGGACTCAAATCCTGCAGGGCCAGATGTGTCCCCCTGCTTAAGCCAGTACATGTCCAGGCCCGTCTGAAGTTTGCTAGAGAGCATTTGGATGATCCAGAAGAAGATTGGGAGAATGTCATATGGTCAGATCAAACCAAAATATAACTTTTTGGTAAAAACGCAACTCGTCGTGTTTGGAGGACAAAGAATGCTGAGTTGCATCCAAAGAACACCATACCTACTGTGAAGCATGGGGAAACATCATGCTTTGGGGTTGTTTTTCTGCAAAGGGACCAGGACGACTGATCCGTGTAAAGGAAAGAATGAATGGGGCCATGTATCGTGAGATTTTGATTGAAAACCGTCTTCCATCAGCAAGGGCATTGAAGATGAAACGTGGCGGGTCTTTCAGCATGACACTGATCCCAAACACACCGCCCGGGCAACGAAGGAGTGGCTTCGTAAGAAGCATTTCAACGTCCTGGAGTGGCCTTGCCAGTCTCCAGATCTCAACCCCATAGAAAATCTTTGGAGGGAGTTGAAAGTCCGTGTTGCCCAGCAACAGCCCCAAAACATCACTGCTCTCGAGGAGATCTGCATGGAGGAATGGGCCAAAATACCAGCAACAGTGTGTGAAAACCTTGCGAAGACTTACAGAAAACGTTTGACCTCTGTTATATACCCTTTGTTGGCAATGACAAAGTGTTGAGATAAACTTTTGTTATTGACCAAATACTTATTTTCCACCATAATTTGCAAATAAATTCATTAAAAATCCTACAATGTAATTTTCTGGATTTTTTTTCTCATTTTGTATGTCATTCTGAGATTTCTGTTGTTTGAATTTGGTGCTCTGCATTTTCACTGGCTGTTGTCATATCAATCCCGTTAACGGGATTGCAACCCTAAGAAGTTTTAAGGATGGCACTTAACCGTTCCTAAAATGTAAACGTAAATGTTTGACTTTGGCCGTTTTCTATCCCTAAATGATTACAGCCTAGTGGTTAGAACGTTGGACTAGTAACCGGAAGGTTGCGAGTTCAAACCCCTGAGCTGACAAGGTACAAATCTGTCGTTCTGCCCCTGAACAGGCAGTTAACCCACTGTTCCTAGGCCATCATTGAAAATAAGAATTTGTTCTTAACTGACTTGCCTGGTTAAATAAAGGTAAAATAAAAATAAAACAGAGAATGAGGGTTCATCCCTGTGATAAATTTAGAAGAGGTGTTTCTAAATTTAAATAGTGGCCTTGTGCATTGCGAGTGTTTCACTTGACTTTGCTCTTAAAGCAGACTAATCACTGCAGAGCTGAATCCAGGATAGAACTAAAAGGAAAACAACCGACAAAGAGGCCTACACACTAAACACACTCAATATAGTAGATTATGCATTTCATACTAAAATTTTATTGAGCAAATTTCCTTCCTTCTTAAAATGGCGTTTTGCTTCATTTAAAAGTTGCCACAATAACTTAACGAGCAGAAACAAAGCATGGAAAGCAGACAAATAAAATGCATCGCCTTTTATCTGCTTTTCTCCCTCCATAGTAGACCATCTCCCTAGCTGATTCAGACTCCAGGAAAGTCGTAAAACAGCAAGAGCCCAGACCATTGCTTCCTTCCCCTGCAGTCTGTCTGCCCGCTAGTACCCTAAACCCCTTGCTCATCCAAAACCAGCCTCTGACCTTTTAACCCTTCCTGTCGAATGCCCCAGCCTCCCCTCACCTGACCCACAGAACAACCATCCTCACAACCAATGATTCAGCTATGACACCACCATCCCCATTAACATTAGCGACTATAAATTAATGTTAGACCGATTGAAACAGCAGCATCCTCTTTAAATTTGGCATGGTTGCATCAGCTGTCTTGTATGAATCAGCCTTTGCACTTGAAATCGGCTTGCAACACTGGGAGCCTAAATGACCTTTTTAGACACCATGTGATTGGGCGGAGTGTTTATGGTGGTGAGGTGAAGCCCTCCGATGCTAACCGGAGCTAGTAGCTCCGTAACTGATACAGTTAGTGAGTGTAGTGTACAAGTGTAGCCTACCAGTCTGATCTAAAGGTCTGAGTGCATTAGTCTATGGGGACTCAGATAGAGGTATTTTGTCCACCTAAGCAGTCCCTAAACCCTTTCTCTGAGTGTGTGTGCGTCCACAGAGAGGTGTGGGTGCTCTGAGAGGCATGTCCCAGTGACTTAAATGGAGAGAGGAAATTATTAATTCAAGAGGCACTAGTCAAGTGTTTCTACTTCATAGGCCTACCTAGGCTACACTCACTCAACATAACAACAAAGTGCTCTCTTTGCTCTCTTTTATAGTCAAGTAAAAGAACAAAACACCCTTTGGAGTGATGGCTCTTATAGGTCTATTTGTAGCAGAGACCGTAGAGAAAGCTTACTGAACAATCTCTGGTTGTAGTAGCAGTAGAATGTGAGGGACTCGGAATAGTGCACATCCATCCGTATGAGAATATTCAGCCTCATCACTCAAAGCTTATAGTAAATATAGACTAGCACCCCCCAAAAAATCTAAGTTTGACAACACAAACATCTTCTAACCCTAGTATGCCATGATACTCTGTACTATACAGCAAACGTACAATGTTCTCCTCTTGCTCAGTTTCCTGTTGCGCAAGCTTTGTTGACAGCTATACCCGATCAAGATATTCTGCTACCCCAGAGAAGAAAGACGTGGTCCACAGTGGCTTCCTATCAATGCTTCATTTCGGATCGCAATCTTCCGATATCTAAGGCTTAGTTCCAAACAGGCAAATCCAATTGATTAAGGCCATGTCTATAACGTTCTAGCCAGCTCATCAGAACTAAAAATGTTTTTATCAATGTTAGTCCACCTGGTTCTGCTTGGCCCAGAACGTGCATAACTTTTCCAAAAGTGCCCTATTTCTCACTTCCTATGTTTTGATATCTTGCTGCATTATCCTCCATTTTCATCACAGCAACCCCCTGAGATGAGCGGTCTCATCAAACGCCCTATTTCTAGGGAGATAAACAATTCAGGCAGAGATATGTTGTTCTTCTACTACAGGACTGACTAATAAGGTGTTCAACAGGGCTACTGTTTATTATTATTTATTGTTTTGACTCCGAACCACAAATCAGGGACGAACCACAAACGCGGTAATAGTAAGTATTGTGGCAAGGAAACAAAATACAAAAGAGGATTTCTCTTCTTTAGGATAACAGTCCTAATATCATAAACAAACATCATTATGTTATCATCGAGTCACATCTATTTATTTTCCAAGCACACAATATTTTACATACATCAGGTTAACGGACCGACGAGTTAAGTCTACATCGTGTTTTCATTTTTGCCTTGGAGGAAAATAAAAGTGATACTGGGATCATCCTGGCCCTAACATGACTGGAACGAATTGCAAAAATCGCTGAAGTTGGAGACTTTTATCTCCCTCACCAACTTTAAACATCTGCTATCTGAGCGGCTAACCGATCGCTGCAGCTGTACACAGTCCATCGGTAAATAGCCCACCCAATTTACCTACCTCATCCCCATACTGTTTTTATTTATTTACTTTTCTGCTCTTTTGCACACCAGTATCTCTACCTGCACATGACCATCTGATCATTTATCACTCCAGTGTTAATCTGCTAAATTGTAATTATTCGCTTACCTCCTCATGCCTTTTTACAATGTATATAGACTCTTTTTTTCTACTGTGTTATTGACTTGTTCATTGTTTACTCCATGTGTAACTCTGTGTTGTTGTCTGTTCACACTGCTATGCTTTATCTTGGCCAGGTCGCAGTTGTAAATGAGAACTTGTTCTCAACTAGCCTACCTGTTTAAATAAAGGTGTTCTCAACTAGCCTACCTGGTTAAATAAAGGTGTTCTCAACTAGCCTACCTGTTTAAATAAAGGTGTTCTCAACTAGCTTACCTGTTTAAATAAAGGTGTTCACAACTAGCCTACCTGTTTAAATAAAGGTGTTCTCAACTAGCCTACCTGTTTAAATAAAGGTGTTCTCAACTAGCCTACCTGTTTAAATAAAGGTGTTCTCAACTAGCCTACCTGTTTAAATAAAGGTGTTCTCAACTAGCCTACCTGTTTAAATAAAGGTGTTCTCAACTAGCCTACCTGTTTAAATAAAGGTGTTCTCAACTAGCCTACCTGTTTAAATAAAGGTGTTCTCAACTAGCCTACCTGGTTAAATAAAGGTGTTCACAACTAGCCTACCTGTTTAAATAAAGGTGTTCTCAACTAGCCTACCTGTTTAAATAAAGGTGTTCTCAACTAGCCTACCTGTTTAAATAAAGGTGTTCTCAACTAGCCTACCTGTTTAAATAAAGGTGTTCTCAACTAGCCTACCTGTTTAAATAAAGGTGTTCTCAACTAGCCTACCTGTTTAAATAAAGGTGTTCTCAACTAGCCTACCTGTTTAAATAAAGGTGTTCTCAACTAGCCTACCTGTTTAAATAAAGGTGTTCTCAACTAGCCTACCTGGTTAAATAAAGGTGTTCTCAACTAGCCTACCTGGTTAAATAAAGGTGTTCTCAACTAGTCTACCTGGTTAAATAAAGGTGTTCTCAACTAGCCTACCTGTTTAAATAAAGGTGTTCTCAACTAGCCTACCTGGTTATATAAAGGTGTTCTCAACTAGCCTACCTGGTTAAATAAAGGTGTTCTCAACTAGCCTACCTGTTTAAATAAAGGTGTTCTCAACTAGCCGACCTGGTTAAATAAAGGTGAAATAAATAAAACATAAGTGTAGACTTAGACGACATTGGAGGAAATGTTTTATTACTGGCCTAACCTTCATGTCACTGCATTAATAGTCACACAGGGCTCTGCATGCGACCATTATACTCACGTATGCACCCAAATATTTTGCTGTGTGACCTGGGTTCTCTTTTTTTAGCACTAGTGCACCTAGAAAAATAAATAAGGATTCTAGCTTTAATATCTCAAATATTTCTCATTGTGCTCCTAGATTTCTTTGTGTACGCCTACATTTTTCATCTCATGCACACGTGCTCCTTATAAAAAAGGTCTTCGTAAGGCCCCTTCACAATTGCGATAATGCAGCAGTCCACAAAACACATTCAGTTCAATACTGCGAAGGCCTATTTTTCAGTATTTTTCCTCACGCTTTGTTTAGTTGCCATCGGATCTCAAATGGATCAAAATAGGTGAACAATTTAAAAGAAAAGCCTTAATTTCAACATCGGCATTTGTTGGTAAGACAGGTAAAGTATTTAAGTTCAGAAGGGCGCGGGCCCAAACGTCATAATGTTCATGTGCCTCCTTATAAACAGCAACAGTGGTGCATACATACACAACCTATTCAGAACAGCCAATCCAGTGCAAACGCTGCATTCTATCTGATCGCCAAGATATTCCAAAAGCATCATGCATGTGAGTCACTGGTGTTGACTGTTGCCTCATGAACAATACACTCCTGTCCAACACAAGGCTCAATCTTACAGGGAAAATGTCTTCCAAACCTGAACTCAAATCAGCAAAAGTCTTGCTGGATTTAGGCTTCTTGAGATCAGGACGCTGCAGGATAACGATGCCAATGTGCATTAGGCCTAACCGTATAAGCAAAGACCCAAAAAGCACACAAGATCCTGTCCAAGTGTGACAGTGGTTCAGTTCATTATAAAAGATACATTCCTCACACACGATTACCTTTGCATGTTGTTTAGCCTATTGTAATTGTGTGTGATGGATATTTTATAATCCGTTACATTTTGGGTTTATAATTCCCTGCGCCACATAGGCCTATATAAAACAGTGGTGGCGTTAACGTTCATATTTAAAAGCATGAAGTGGGACAGAACATAGGTTAACCACTGCACTTACGCTGCTTTTTTTGCGCAAAACAGTGAGTTTTCTACCTGACCCCTTAGCTGTGGCTGGTGGTTTATCAAGCCTCTGATCCTTTTCTTTCGCACCAACTGTGCCTAGGCTAATACTTATTATAAAACAACAACACAGAGTTACACATGGCATAAACACATGTACAGTCAATAACACAATAGAAAAAGTCTATATACAGTGTGTGCAAATGAAGTAAGATTAGGGAGGTAAGGCAATAAATAGGCCATAGAGGCAAAAATAATTACAATTTAGCATTAACACTGGAGTGATAGATGTGCAGATGATGTGCAAGTAGAGATACTGGGGTGCAAAAGAGCAATAGGATAAATAACAATATAGGGATGAGGTAGTTGGGTGTGCCATTTACAGATTCACTGTACCTGTACACAGCCATCGGTAAGCTGCACTGACAGCTGATGCTCAAAGTTTGAGAGGGAGATATAAGTCTCCGGCTTCAGTGATTTTTGCAATTTGTTCCAGTCATTGGTAGCAGAGAACTGGAAGGAAAGGCGGTCAAAGGAAGTGTTGGCACAGCAGGACTAAAGTTGGCCTTTACATACATACTTTGCAGTTCTTAACAATACGAGAGCTTGGAACTAAAACTTGGTTCTATCTGCAAAAAGATGATTAGCTTCGAAGTTCAGAACCCTCATTGGTTTGAATGGTGTCAGCGATTTTGATATTGTATTCTTTTGAACTTAACAACATGAATTGGGATATTTAGAGTACTATATAGGCTAGGTAGAGAACATTGAACTAAACAAGGCTATGTCAATAACTCAATTTTTACAAAAATGCAGAATCCGATAGAACCTTATAGTCCCAAGCTCTCGATTAACATGCTTCATAAACAACAGGTGTAGACTAACTGTGAATTGCTTCCTTTTGGGCCCTTCCCAACAATGTAAAAAATATGAGGAATAAATACACAATGAGTAATGATAACTTGGCTAAATACACAGGGTATCAGTACCGATTCGATGTTCTAGACCTGGTGCATTGGTACCGCTTGCCGTGCGGTACCAGAGAGAACAGTCTATGACTTGGGTGGCTGGAGTCTGACAATTTTCTGACACCGCCTGGTATAGAGGTACTGGATGGCAGGGAGCTCGGCCCCAGTGATGTACTGGGCCGTACGCACTACCCTCTGTAAAGACTCTTGTCACCTGATCAGCGCATGCTCAGAGTACGCGTTCCGGTAATCAGTCTGGCCCTTTCTCCCGCGTTGTATATGGTCACTCTCCATGGTTCTGAAACAATCTTCAGTGTGCCGTAAATTGGTGACTTTACCTACGTTGCTATGTGCATAATAGCAAAGTTAACCAGCATACTGATTCCGTGAGCACCAAGCCTCATGCAACAGAAAAATGTTGGATAAAGCAATTTCACAGAGTCAGCTGTTTTTAATCTTTGTAATGCTTTAATAAACGCTAGAACAGACAGGTATCATTTAGAATTTCTTTAGTGTAGTTTACACTGTTCCAAACAGGCCGAAAAATTGTAATTTAACAAATTTGTCCCACATAATATGCACGCAGGTCTCACTCCTATACTCTCCTTTTTTCTTGATCTCCTTCTTATTGTTATTACAATTATTATTATGATCATTATAAAAAGTAATGTCATTATCATTATCAGGCTTTGTATAGTATCCTTCTATAACCACCATTGAGCTGTAGGCCTAAGAGCGTATCCTGTTTAGTCTTAATACCATAACTTACATTAGCCTGTATATTGAAATATAGAGCTAAGTTGCATCATTCCTTCATGCCATTACACGAGACATGCATGCTCTGAAATGCAAACAAGCATTTTAGTTTTAAAATGAAATAACAAAAGGGAGCTTTGAATAGTAAGGCCAAAAAAGAAATAAACCACTATTCACGAATGCATGCAACTGTTTAAGTCTTATACACACACATAACCAGTCAAAAGTTTGGACACCTACTCATTCAAGGCTTTTCCTTTATTTTTTACCATTTGTATAAAGAAATATATATAATATTTGTACAATAATAGTGAAGACATGTAGTAACCAAATTTGTTAAACAAATCAAAATATATTTTATATTTGAAGTTCTTCAAAGTAGCCACCCTTTGCCTTGATGACAGCTTTGCATACTCTTGGCATTCTCTCAACCAGCTTCATGAGGTAGTCACCTGGAATGCTTTCCCAACCATCTTGAAGGAATTGCCAGATATGCTGAGCACTTGTTGGCTGCTTTTCCTTCACTCTGCGGTCCAACTCATCCCAATTGGGTTGAGGTCGGGTGATTGTGGAGGCCAGGTCATCTGATGCAGCACTCTATCCCTCTCTTTCTTGGTCAAATAGTCCTTACACAGCCTGGAGGTGTGTTTTGGGTCATTGTCCTGTTGAAAAACAAATGATAGTCAGACTAAGCGCAAACCAGATGGGATGGCATATCACTGCAGAATGCTGTGGTAGCCATGCTGGTTAAGTGTGCCTTGAATGAAGAATAAAAATCACAGACCATCACACTTCCTCCATGCTTCACATGGGAACTACACATGCGGGGATCAGCCGTTGACCTACTCGGCGGTTGGAACCAATAATCTCAAATTTGAACTCATCAGACCAAAGGACAGATTTCACTGGTCTAATGTCCATTGCTCGTGTTTCTTGGCCAAAGCAAGTCTCTTCGTCTTATTGGTGTCATTTAGTAGTGGTTTCTTCGCAGCAATTCGACCATGAAGGCCTGATTCACGCAGTCTGCTGATGTTGAGATGTGTCTGTTACTTGAACTCCGAAGCATTTATTTGGGCTGCAATTTCTGAGGCTGGTAACTCTAATGAACGTATCCTCTGCAGCAGAGGTAACTCTGGGTCTTACTTTCCGGTGGCGGATTTCATGAGAGACAAGTTTCATCATAGCGCTTGGTGGTTTTTGTGACTGCACTTGAAGAAACTTTCAAAGTTCTTGAAATGTTACGCATTGACTGACCTTCATGTCTTAAGGTAATGATGTAATGTTGTTTCTCTTTGGTTATATGAGCTGCTCTTGCCATTATATGGACTAGTTCTTTTACCAAATAGGGTTATCTTTTGGATACCATCCCTACCTTGTCACAGCACAACTGATTGGCTCAAACACATTAAGGAAAGAAGTTAACCTGTTAAATCTATGGGGGCGCTATTTCATTTTTGGATAAAAAGATGTGCCCGTTTTAAGCGCAATATTTTGTCACAAAAAGATGCTCGACTATGCATATAATTGATAGCTTTGGAAAGAAAACACTCTGATGTTTCCAGAACTGCAAAGATATTGTCTGTGAGTGCCCCAGAACAGAAGCTACAGGCAAAACCAAGATGAAACTGCAACCAGGAAATGAGCAGGATTTTTGAGGCTCTGTTTTTCATGTTCTCCTTATATGGCTGTGAATGCGACAGGAATGAGCCTGCCCTATCTATCGTTTCCCCAAGGTGTCTGCAGCATTGTGACGTATTTGTAGGCATATCATTGGAAGATTGACCATAAGAGACTACATTTGCCAGGTGTCCGCCCGGTGTCCTCCGTCGAAATTGGTGCGACATCTTCAACTGCACGTCTTTTTCCAAGCGATTCACCGGAGAAAGGAGACTACCACGAACGATATATCAATGAAGAGATATGTGAAAAACACATTGAGGATCGATTCTAAACAGCGTTTGCCGTGTTTCAGTCGATATTATGGAGTTAATTTGGAAAACAGTTCGCCGTTTTGATGACTGAATTTTCGCTTTTTTTTGGTACCCAAACGTGATGTACAAAACGGAGCGATTTCTCCTACACAAAGAATCTTTCAGGAAAAACTGAACATTTGCTATGTAACTGAGAGTCTCCTCATTGAAAACATCCGAAGTTCTTCAAAGGTAAATTATTTTATTTGAATCCTTTTCTGTTTTTTGTGCAAATGTTGCCCGCTAAATGCTACGCTAAATGCTACGCTAGCTATCACGAATGCTTGTTTTGCTATGGTTCAAAAGCATATTTTGAAAATCTGAGATGACAGTGTTGTTAAGAAAAGGCTAAGCTTGAGAGCTAGCACATTCATTTAATTTCATTTGCGATTTTCATAAATAGTTAACGTTACGTTATGCTAATGAGCTTGAGGCTATAACTGGATACAGGTTTTTTTCATCACCAAACGTGAACAAAACGGAGCGATTTGTCCTACACAAATAATATTTTTTTGAAAAACTGAACATTTGCTATCTAACTGAGAGTCTCCTCATTGAAAACATCTGAAGTTCTTCAAAGGTAAATGATTTTATTTGAATGATTTTCTTGTTTTTGTGAAAATGTTGCTGGCTGAATTCTAGGCTTATAGCTATGCTAGCTATCAACACTCTTACACAAATGCTTGTTTAGCTATGGTTGAAAAGCATATTTTGAAAATCTGAGATGACAGTGTTGTTAACAAAAGTCTAAGCTTGAGAGCAAATATATTTATTTAATTTCATTTGCGATTTTCATGAATAGTTAACGTTGCGTTATGCTAATGAGCTTGAGGCTATAAATAGAATCCCGGATCCGGGATTGCTCGACGCAAGAAGTTAAACAAATTAACTTTTAACAAGGCACACCTGTTATTTAAAATGCATTCTAGGTGACTACCTGATGAAGCTGGTTGGGAGAATGTCAAGTGTGTGCAAAACTGTCATTAAGGCAAAGGGTGGCTACGTCGAAGAATCTCAAATATATATTTTGATGTGTATGTATGTATGTATGTATTTTGACGTGTCTCTTTCCTGAGCGGTATGACAGCAGCGTGGTCCTATGGTGTTTATACTTGCGTACTATTGTTTGTATGGATGAGCGTGCTACCTTCAGGCATTTGGAAATTGCTCCCAAGGATGAACCAGACTTGTGGAGGTCTACAATTTATTTTCTGGGGTCATGACTGATTCCTTTTGATTTTCCCATGATGTCAAGCAAAGAGGCCCTGAGTTTGAAGTTAGGCCTTGAAATACATTCACAGGTACACCTCCATTTGACAAAAATGATGTCAATTAGCCTATAATAAGCTTCTAAAGCCATAACATCACTTTCTGGAATTTTCCAAGCTGTTTAAAGGCACAGTCAACTTAGTGTATGTAAACTTCTGACTCACTGGAATTGTGATACAGTGAATTAAAATCGGTCTGTAAACAATTGTTGGAAAAATTACTTAGGACATCTACTTCGTGCATGACACAACAGACTTGCCAAAATTATAGTTTGTTAACAAGACATTTGTGGAGTGCTTGAAAAACAAGTTTTAATGACTCCAACCGAAGTGTATGTAAACTTATGACTTCAACTGTATGTATGTATGTATGTATGTATGTATGTATGTATGTATGTATGTATGTATGTATGTATGTATGTATGTATGTACTGTATATAGTTAGAACAGACTGTCTGGTAAACTTATTTATTCAGTGCTGTTTACACTGTTCCAAATGGTCAGAAAAAGTAATAAATATTGTAATCTAACAGCAACTGTTTGGCACACATAATACGTACGCAATGCTTGCTCCTATACCCTATTTTTTCTTGAGCTTTAGTAGTTTCCACAACTAAGTCAAATGTTATCCACAGATCTGACTTCCCCCTTTCCCTCCTGAGCAACCAGTAAACATTTGCCTGTTTCAAGGTTCTTTTTCACATCCTCCGCATCCATTTTGCTTTCACGTGTTACTGTGTCCGGAGTTTGTAATAACCAATTCATTGATATGATTATGATGGGCTGTATATCAGGCCCTATTGGTCACATGCATGCTATGTTTACGTGTTACACGTAAAGAGAGCAAGGGTAGAGGGAAAGGGGAATGTTTTTCCTTAACAAATGAGGGATTTCGGTAACAGAACTACTCAGTCAGAAGAAAGTAAGAAACGAAATGGCTGAAATTATGTTGCAGCTTTAGCACAGGGATGCAAACTGGTGAGGGCCCAAAAAGGTGACACTTTTTTTGTTGCACCGAAACATGAAAAACAAAAACAATATTTGGGTTACACTGCACATTATTACATTGTACATGTTCTACCTGTGGACATCTGTTCTACAATATGCCAGCAAAAGTGAGAAAGAGGGAAACGTGTGGTGTTCCTTTCACCTCTATAGTGGCATCCAGCTTAAGGCAGGCCCAGCTCCAGCAACACTTGATCCCCGAATCCACTTGTTTTAGAAGCAACATTTTCCCTTAATTCTCATACTGTAGAGGGAAAACATTAGTTAACAGATAGTGGTTAGTTTGTTAGCTAGTTAACATTTCACACAGATTGCCAGGGTCCAGTAAGCAACTAACGAGTTAAAACTTGAGGAACGGCAAGGAGTCGTACACCAGTTAATATTAAAGTGAATTGGTTAGGTTGCTAATGTCAGCTCATCTGATGTTGTAACGTTAGCTAGCTAACGTTGGCTGTCTGACTTTATTAGCAAGCTAATTTTCACACCATAAACATAAATTATTTGATCAGATGAGTTGGTCAATGTTGCTCAACATTTCTCTAGCTAGCTAACAGAGAATTTTATCCAGCTAGCAAGATACTTAACAATGCTAACAATTCTTGTTCCACCACACTTGCTCCCTCACCTCAAACTTTCCAAATGCCAGTTGTTTTTCGTTTACAACTCATGAAGTACAGTTCATCACCTTCTCACCCGTCTCCATGGTCAGGCTTCTCACCTAACAATACCTCTTCGTTATCATTCAGGGACGTGCCGCTGTAACTGGTAAGCTGCCTTTCCAGAGCGGGCGCTGAGGTTGTAACTAGTAAATGGGTTGTCTCTCCTTTCCTCAGTCACGTACTGCGCTGCATTCTGTTTTGTGAACGATTGACTGAGCCTTGGATAGAGCCAGCAGTGGTTTGTGGTGGTAAAGAGACAGCTACAAAAAATATGAAAACTCTTGGTAAATAAAATAGCTCATGATAAAATGTAGACCATACTAACTCAGGCAAACAGAACCTTGAGACTTCCTTAATATTAGAGATCACTCACCAGTTGTTGTTAACAAAGAGAAACCACCCCCCCAGCTTCCACGACACAGATGTTTTGTCCTGCTGGTCGGTGTATAGAAAAAACAGCTAGATTTATATCTACCAATATAACACAGGATATTACAGTTATTCAGAAAAGTTTGATAGGATAATCTCAAACAGCGCTCATCCAGTTTATTCTCCAGTGATTGAACATTTGCCAATAGAACGGTGGGTAAAAGAGATTTATCCACTCTCCGACGTAGTCTCTTTAGGTGGATATCCCACACACAGGCCTCTATAGCGGCCTCTGTTCCTCCTCATGGTATTTGATTCATAGTGTGAGAGATTTAGGCTACTTAAAGCTGCAATACGTAACTTTTTGGTACGACCTGACAAAATCCTATAGAAATGTGAGTTATAGATCTGTCATTCTCATTGAAAGCAAGTCTAAGAAGTGGTAGATCTAGAAATCCAAAATGGATGGTGTTAAGAGATTTAAAAAAAGTTATTTTATATATACACACACACACTAACGCGCTTGTATGTATGTAAGTTGTTTTGTCTGAAACGTTGTTCCCCCCTGCGGCTATTGGACCAGGTCTCTCTTGGAAAAGAGATTAAATCTCAATGAGAAAAAACCTGTATAAATAAAGGTAAAATATAAATATATTTTTGAAATGTATGCATATGGATATAGATATTTACCCCAAAAATATATAGGGGATTGGAAATGATGCAGACAATTACATTGATGGAAGCAAGAATCTTTCCGCAATATTAAAGCTGACACACCCCTTATAAAAAGTGGTAGATCTGTTATATGTGCGTAATTTCTACGCTTCACATTAAGTCTTGTTTTTGTGTCTTTTACTCTTTGAACTATTAGAATTTTAGCCAACAGTGCATCTTTAAAAGGGGCATTTTACAATTTGTTTCATATGTCCATCCACCCTCAAAATATCATCATAAAATTAAAACATCTAAACCACAATGCATTTTAGTGGTACGC
The DNA here is from genome assembly GCF_036934945.1 of Oncorhynchus masou masou. Taxonomy (NCBI): domain Eukaryota; kingdom Metazoa; phylum Chordata; class Actinopteri; order Salmoniformes; family Salmonidae; genus Oncorhynchus; species Oncorhynchus masou. The sequence goes on along the minus strand of NC_088217.1, from coordinate 19,354,209 downwards.
TAGATCCTCCCACTTGTTCCCATCGGCTTTGCGTTTAATCTATGCTCATAACAAGCAGGCCCACATTGATCGCCGATTGCCGATCCTCTTCTTCCTGTCACGTTTGCACCTTACAACATCAATCTGAGCAGAGCTGTCATTCTCAGTGGATTTCACCTAATTCTCTAACATCATGTTTCATTCTCTACAGTTGTAAAATATACCGAATTACAATTACATTTGACTGAGTCACCCTCTACAGCTCCAGCAAACCAGCTCATAAGGGTACATGTGCGCCAAATGCCATCAACTCTACTTCATCAAGGGTGGGTAGCTCAGACTGTCAGAACAACTTGCCAGGAGCCTCAGCGATAAGAACCCCAACGTCCTTGATGGAATGACGCCAGCAAGGCAAGCAAATACGTGAGGAGGATGTCTGGTTATTCTCCCATTCCACAGATTGAGCAAGGAGAAGTTTGCGCTCTCACTTGAGAGTGCACTGCTTCACGAGTCATCGCGGGGAGAGATAAGGACAGTCTGTCTGTCCCCATTCATGGCATATTAATACTCTGCCTGTGTCCTGAGGGAGTCCGCTGTGACAAGAATACTCTGAATGCCCCTCTTCATGGTGGCTAAAGTAGGCCATGCCAAGGGCTGAGAGGACTACTCTCCCTCACCCCCAACACAGACCACGGATTATACATCCTCAACACCACATGCGTCACCCACAATCCTCTGGATTTCCCTTTGTAGGGCTAATACGGCTCCTAGTATGCTCTGTGACTGTGTTCACTCACCTCATTCACATGAGACAGTAAATCGCCCAAATGGAGGGGAGGATCCAGGACTAGCGCCAAGGCAAAATGTGCAGAGTAACCTTAGTGTCCGTCAGCCGAAGCTTGCGTGAGCTCGATCATGTCCGGTTCGAAGGACCAAGCACAACTCATCCCAGTGAGTGAATGAACATGTTGACTTAGTCAGGCTGTATAGGCAGGCTGCTCCTTCTTTGTTGTGAGGTTTCACACAGAGTTCACCAGGGGCCAACACAGTCTGCCCACATCACACAGAGGAGAGGATGTGGTGGCACTAGGCAGCGGCCTTCCTCCAAAGCCACTGTGACCCGTGAGCGTGGTGTAGGGCCAAGAGGAGAGCTGAAGGCCGCAAAACCCACACTCACTCACTCTACCAGCCCAATGTAGAGGCAGCGGGCTGCCATGCATTGCCCTGCACACAAAACTATAACAGAAGGTTCAGTAGAGTAGAGTGAATTTGGCTGCTGTTGTGTTTGGCTTTGAAACAAGATTCCAACAACCATGTTTTCCACTCAGTTTAAACCTGTGTGATGTGGGCAGACTAGAGGCCCCTGGTGAGCTCTGTGAGAAGCCTCACAATAAAGCAGGAGCAGCCTGCCTGCACAGCCTGATAGTCAACATGTTGTTGAACTTCTTTAAATTGATTGATCACAGTGACGTAAAACAATGTAACGGTGAGTTTTAAAAGTAGATACTTCCGACATTGATTTTTTAAATGTATTTTTTATCCCAGTTATCCTCATCATTCAGATGAGAAACCCACTGTTACCTGAAGACGTGGATGTCGATTATGGCAGCCCTCCGCACCTATCTGATTGAGAGGGGTTGGGTTAAATGCGGAAGACACATTTCAGTTGAATGCATTAGCGACCTGAGTGCCGTTAGCAAGTTGGAAATATTTTTGAAATATTTCACCTGTCTACCCAGTGCGCCAAATCAAGTATACATTATATTTTCAAAGAACTAGCCCCAACCGTAAGCTCCAGGCCTATGTGACTGGGAAAACTGACCAACCTCTGCTAAGACCATGACACTCCCTTAGCTATGCAAGATAAGAAACCCATCCCAGGCTCATTAAAGAACCAGAGCTGCTCTACACCCTCTTTGTGACATCAGTTTTTTGTATTTTTACTGAAGAGATGACACCAAATAACTTTTCCACTGAAATCATGAGGCCTAGCCTAACTTGGCGGCAGTCAACCGACCTAGGGGAGATGGGCGACCCACCATAAATAATGGTTGAAGAACACTGTAGACATTAACCTACATACCATACTAGAAACCCCCCCTCTAGTCAGTTATTGTGTGACTTAAGACTCAACATGCTTCAGTTCGGGCTTGCGCTTAGCTGAACTCGGCTAGCCGAACGAGCATGCTCACATCATTAGTACCAGTTGTCAATTTTGAGACACCGTAGCCAGTATACACTTCCTCAAAACAGACAGAATTAATCTGTCATTAATTTGTATGTTTTTGCCGAGGAGATCTTAGTTAGATGTAAAATTGTGTAACTAAGATGTTTGGGGCAGTTTCTCTATGAAAAATGTGCATGAAAAATTGTCATCTCTCGTTGAATGACAAGACTTTATTAAAGAATCCCTACTGTTGACCAATCACCGACAAAGGGGCGTAGACTTCGGCTCTGAACTTCGGCTTACCAAATTATGTGTCACCGAAGTCCAATCACCGAAGTCCAAAACAAACAAAAACATCTCAAAATGTCATCATAATATATGCACAAACTCTTCCAAACTGTTTTGGCTGAGAAGCATGCGAACACCTTTAGTCCAAAAGCGAGTTCATGTCAGTGATTTGGGTCCCCAGAAAAAAAAGTGCTACTGTCAATGAGACCATCACTATTTCATAAACTTTAAATAGGCCTAAATTCTGGAGCAAGCATGCAAGTTGACAGTGTATGTTGGAGCAGTGAAGATGGGCCTAATGAATGAAAATAGCTCCACTGTAGTGTCAAACTGTCACTCAAGGTGCACTTTTTAAATGAGCTGCTACGGGCAATTCCACGATAACGGAACTCCGCTGAGAACAGGGATTTGACAAACAGACATTTTTTTGGGGGGTTTTCCGTTAAAACGATAAGTAAAATTAATAAAATTCCACATTAATTCACAATGCCGCTGCAAGCAACGGTTTGGGTGTCATAGTACATCCCTTTCAGATGGTTAAGCATTGCACATGTACTACCATTACTGTACCTCAATTCCACCTCACAAAGTTTGCATTTCCTTCTCACTAGGCCTGGGAGGTATACCGTAGACCACGGTATTTGGAAAAAGCCATGGGACCGTTGAAACGATTTCTTTTAATTTGTTTTATTTATACATTTTAGTAAATACCTGCAGTCAACTTGTGCAATACATTAGGATATATTTGAAAATGTATATCCTAATGTATTGCACAAGTTGGTCCCCAGTCACATGGTGTTTGTTTACAAGCACACAAAGATGACAGGAGCCTTGTGAATCACTCACTGTCGTGCAGCAGGTACACCTTACAGTGAAATGTTTGTTTACTTAACCAACAACACAGGTAAGAAAAAAGTAGAGAAGTAAAAAATCTAAATAACAAATAGTTAAAGAGCAGCAGTAAAATAATAGTAGCGAGGCTGTATTTAAAAAATAAAAAAAATGTTTTACCTTTATTTAACAAGTCAGTCAAGAACAAATTCTTATTTACAATGATGGCCTAGGAAGAGTGGGTTAACTGCCTTGTTCAGGGGCAGAACGACAGATTTTTACCTTCTCAGCTCGGGGAGTCGATCTAGTAACCTTCCGGTTACTGGCCCAACACTCTCACCACTAGGCACCTGCCGTATACAGGGGGGGTACCGGTACAGAGTCAATGTGCGGGGGCACTGGTTAGTCGAGATAATATGTACATGTAGGTAGAGTTAAAGTGACGATGCATAGTCTATGCAGATCGTGTTCATCATTTCGCCCATTAGATCATTTGTAATAACGAAGCTTTTTCCATTATGAAGCTTATTGGTACTAGTTTCCCAAAACAGTGGTTTGAGAGCAAGTCACGTGTGTTTGTTTACAAAAGAAGCACAACGAGCAAAATGGGAGGTAGTCATCTCTGCAGCACAATTTAAGTGAGGTGATCAAGTTACACTTGTATGAAATTCATTACTAAATGTTTATCAGCTATATATACACAGTTGAAGTCAGAAGTTTACATACACCTTAGCCAAATACATTTAAACTCAGTTTTTCACAATTCCTGACATTTAATCCTAGTAAATATTCACTGTTTTAGGTCAGTTAGGATCACCACTTTATTTTAAGGATGTGAAATGTCAGAATAATAGTAGAGAGAATGATTTATTTCAGCTTTTATTTTTCATCACATTCCCAGAGGGTCAGAAGTTTACATACACTCAAATTAGTATTTGGTAGCACTGCCTTTAAATTGTTTAACTTGGGTGTCACGTTCTGACCTTTATTTCCGTTGTTTTGTCATTATTTAGTATGGTCAGGGCGTGAGTTGGGGTAGGCAGTCTATGTTTGTTTTTCTATGATTTGGGGATTTCTATGTTTCGGCCTCCTATGGTTCTCAATCAGAGGCAGGTGTCATTAGTTGTCTCTGATTGAGAATCATGCTTAGGTAGCCTGGGTTTCACTGCTTGCTTGTGGGTGTTTGTCACCACACGGTACTGTTTTGGGTTTCGTTCATTGCGTTTGTATTCAGTTGTGTTCATGTTAAGTATTCCTTATTAAAAGAACCATGGACACTTACCACGCAGCATATTAGTCCTCCGATCCTTCTCGCCTCTCCTCTTCAGACGAAGAGGAGGAAATCCCTTACATTGGGTCAAATGTTACAGGTAGCCTTCCACAAGCTTCCCACAATAAGTTGGGTGAATTTTGGCCCATTCCTTCTGATAGAGCTGGTGTAACTGGGTCAGGTCTGTAGGCCTCCTTGCTCACACACGCTTTTTCAGTTTTGCAAACACATTTTCTATAGGATTGAGGTCAGGGCTTTGTGAGGGCCATTCCAACACCTTAACTTTGTTGTCCTTAAGCCATTTTGCCACAACTTCGGAAGTATGCTTGGGGTTATTGTCCATTTGGAAGACCCATTTGAAACCAAGTTTTAACTTCCTGACTGATGTCTTGAGATGTTGCTTCAATATATCCACATAATTTTCCAGCCTCATGATGTCATCTATTTTGTGAAGTGCACCAGCCTCTCATGCAGCAAAGCACCCACAACATGATGTTGCCACCCTCGTGCTTCACGGCTGGGATGGTGTTCTTCGGCTTGCAAGCCTCCCCCTTTTCCCTCCAAACATAACAATGGTCATTATGGCCAAACAGTTCTATTTTTGTTTCATCAGACCAGAGGACGTGTCTCCAAAAAGTACGGTCTTTGTCCCCATGTGCAGTTGCAAACCATAGTCTGGCTTTATGGCGGTTTTGAAGGAGTGGCTTCTTCCTTGCTGAGCGACCTTTCAGGTTATGCCGATATAGGACTAATTTTGGTGTGGGTATAGATACTTTTGTACCTGTTTCCTCCAGCATCTACACAAGGTCCTTTGCTGTTGTTCTGGGATTTATTTGCACTTTTCACACCAAAGTACGTTCATCTCTAGGAGACAGAACTAGTCTCCTTCCTGAGCGGTATGACGGCTGCGTGGTCCCATGGTATTTATGCTTGCGTGCTATTGTTTGTACAGATGAACGTGGTACCTTTAGACATTTGGAAATTGCTCCCAAGAATGAACCAGACTTGTGGAGGTCAACATTTATTTTGAGGTCATGACTGATTTCTTTTGATTTTCCTATGATATCAAGCAAAGAGGCACTGAGTTTGAAGGTAGGCCTTGAAATACATCCACAGGTACACCTCCGATTGACTCAAATGATGTCAGGGTAGCCTAGTGGTTAGAGTGTTGGACAAGTAACTGGAAGGTTGCAAGTTCAAACACCCGAGCTGACAAGGTACAAATCTGTTGTTCTGCCCCTGAACAGGCAGTTAATGAACCCACTGTGCCTAGGCTGTCATTGACAGCCTAAAGCCATGACATCATTTTCTGGATTTTTCCAAGCTGTTTAAAGGCACAGTCAACTTAGTGTATGTACACTTCTGACCCACTGGAATTGTGATCCAGTGAATTATAAGTGAAATAATCTGCCTGTAAATAATTTTTGGAAAAATTACTTGTCATGTACAAAGTAGATGTCCTAGCCGACTTGCCAAAACTATAGTTTGTTAACAAGAAATTTGTGGAGTGGTTGAAAAACAAGTTAATGACTCCAACCTAAGTGTATCTAAACTTCTGACTTCAACTATATATATATATTTTATAACTATTAAGCTAACTATATATATAAGATGTGCCAACTAAACTTTCCACCTATGTTTTGCTAACTTTAGCTTGCAAGATCAAGCTCATTGGTAACAGCAGACAATCCCCTCCTGGATTCAGATAGTATTTTGGCCTTGTCCGGGGGTATCCTCGGATGGGGCCAGTGTCTCCTGACCCCTCCTGTGTCAGCCTCCAGTATTTATGCTGCAGTAGTTTATGTGTCGGGGGGCTAGGGTCAGTTTGTTATATCTGGAGTACTTCTCCTGTCCAATTCGGTGTCCTGTGTGAATCTAAGTGTGCGTTCTCTAATTCTCTCTCTTTCTCTCTCTCGGAGGACCTGAGCCCTAGGACCATGCCCCAGGACTACCTGACATGATGACTCCTTGCTGTCCCCAGTCCACCTGGACGTGCTGCTACTCCAGTTTCAACTGTTCTGCCTTATTATTATTCGACCATGCTGGTCATTTATGAACATTTGAACATCTTGGCCATGTTCTGTTATAATCTCCACCCGGCACAGCCAGAAGAGGACTGGCCACCCCACATAGCATGGTTCCTCTCTAGGTTTCTTCCTAGGTTTTGGCCTTTCTAGGGAGTTTTTCCTAGCCACCGTGCTTCTACACCTGCATTGCTTGCTGTTTGGGGTTTTAGGCTGGGTTTCTGTACAGCACTTTGAGATATCAGCTGATGTACGAAGGGCTATATAAATAAATTTGATTTGATTTGATATTTGTTTTGTGCGTGCTGTAAACTGTGTTTTGAGAAAGTTGCCTAACTTTATGAGCTGGGTTGTCTGTCCTAGTAGTAAAAGTTTGCATGCACTTGTTAGCATTTACCTATAGCCGCTATGAGAATTGTGCACTATACCCGGGATGGCACAGGCACAGTATGAAGGTATGGAAATCTGGATATTGCCCAACCCTACTTCTCACTATACACAATTACTACTTTTAACAATTTACACTGAACATTTTACAAAAACACATTTACTGGGAGAACTATGCCGATGCAAAGTATGGTAATAGAATTTCTGTAAAATCTCTCTATTTTTTGTGTGAACATCTGCTTCAAAAGATGTCTGCAGAAAGAATGAGGTTTCAATCATGGAAAAAGCTTGGTTATTGAACTAGAGTAAGTTAATTGTATTCACACTAACAGAATTGTTGTAATGGAATTTCATCATGGGTCTCTGATCTGTACTACACAGAAATGCATAATTGTGGATATAAATGTAATTCTTGTCATGGTTATGTATCCTAAATAGGTACACAAAAAGGTAAGAAAATACAATATGCTCCTTCGCAAATTTTGGTACAATTTACTTTATTTTACCCCCCTTTTCGTGATATCCAATTACGATCATCTCGTTGCTGCAACTCCCCAACGGGCTCGGAGAGGTGAAGGTCGAGTCATGAGTCCTCCGAAACATGACCCGCCAAACCGCACTTCTTAACACCCGCCCGCTTAACCTGGAAGCCAGCTGCACCAACGTGTCAGAGGAAACACTATTCAACTGACGACCGGAGTCAGCCTGCAGGCTCCCGGCCCGCCACAAGGAGTCGCTAGAGTGCGATGAGGAAAAGTAAAGCCCCCACGGCCAAACCCTGTTGTTTGGACATAAAGTACAGCACAGTAGAGCTCAGTGGAGGACAGTAGAGTACATTACAGAACAGTAAAGTATAGTTCAGTACATTATAGTGTATTCTAATGTGCTCTACTGTGTATTGTATTGAACTCAATGTACTATACTCTACTTGTATTTACTGTACTCTACTGTGCTGTCCAAACTTGTGAAACATAGAAGTCTATGACTGGTTAAGATTTGGTTCGTTCCAGGACAAATCTTAACCAATCATGGACGTCTATGTTTGGGCCAAAGGAAGGTCAGGCCAGACGTCTGTGGTTGTTGAAATCAGGGCTGGTCCGGACAGAACAAAAAACAACGTCTATGGGCGTTGAAATTTAGGCCAGGGCGGACTGACCAAATGTAAACTTTTTATCAACGTCCATGGTTGTCAGGTGTCGGTCGGTGCTTAGTGGGTGAGGATGCTGGTTACAGTAAATGGAAAGACGTGGCTCATTGGTAGGTGTCAGTTAGAGCTGGGAAAGGTGACATTAATTGGAGAGAGGGGAGGGGGGTTTATCTAGACTTTACACACTCGCTTAAAACCACCAGATGACAGAAAGAAAACAGTTATCAGCTGATCATAACAGTATGCAGGTGGAAGGGAGGACAGTAGCTGGTGACCCAACTGTGGTTTGTGACTACTATGATTTCTCATTGTAGCCAATTCAATTGCAGAAATTCAGTTACAGATTTTTGGGAAATTCTGTTTCCGATTTGGAAACAGAATTTTGGGCTTTAATCAATTAATAATTCAAACAAAATGTATATCAGTAAAAACAAACCAATTGATAGGTCTACCTTTACTTGTTACTTCTGTGAACATGTATTATCCTCCCTCATGAGGGAGAGAAATGTGAAAATATCTTCAATATTTTTGGTGACAGAATTTCAAGGCTCAAGGCAACGTTTTCTTAAACTTACAGAAGGCAGAAAACATTATTCCAAACGAAATATAAGTATTGGTATTAGCCGGCAGAGGTCTTAGATTTCAACATTATTGTGTTTAATGCATTTCTAACACCTTTCAATACTTTTCTGCTAGATGTTTTCTAAGACCCCTTTTCCATCCGTTAAATTAAAGCCTTTGCTTATTCTTCATTTTTAGGATGGAAAATGGTTGAATAATGTATACACTGAGTATACATTAGGAACACTTTCCTAATATTGAGTTTCTACAAAATATAGCCTCTTCACGTGTTGGTGCTCATGGGTCCTTTCACATGGAAATGAACCTACTCCTGTGTCTACACTCTGGGGCACTAGAAACGGTCCTAGGACTGTAAAGACAACACTCATCCCTAGTTGTTAGATAAAGATTTACTGAAGGATCTGATGTTATTTGCTTCACTAGCTAGGCCTATGCCAGCATACCGTGTTATCCTACCCATATTTAGGGGAAAGTGGGAGGCAAGAAAGATTCTCTTGTTTCTCCAAGTAGGCAATTGTTTTCATATTTCCACCACTTTCAATCACTATAGTACTGAAATATAGGCCACAACTGCACTGACAAAAGAACATAAAAAAGAATACATTAGCCTACATCTACAGTATAGCACAACTTTTTAAAACATCTCTGAACACGTTTGCTGCAGCATTCAGCAATGCAGTAACACTGAGAAGTTGTATTCCATGTGTTACATTGGTGGAAACAGAGTATCGGTCTGTCTGCCTCCCACCCCACCAATGCCCACCCCGCCCCAACCTAAAGTACTTTTTTTATTTTTTACTGTATTGTGTCAGGATTGTGAAATTTCCCAGCATACTATATCCGATAGTTTCAAACACACACCAAACAAAACATTGTACAGGCTGTCCTTTATAAAATAGCCTAGGCTACATCTTCAGTGTTCTCATGGAAATACTAAGCTAAATTAACAAAGTTATAAGAGCCACCTCTAATACATTCAGACATGGTAGAACCAAATTGCTTTCCCTAAATATTGACATGAATCTCCCAACTGTTGCAAAGACGCTAGATGAGGCCCAGTTGCTCTTACACCTAGACACCACTTTGTGAGGAGCAGTGACGAGCCCAGACATGACCACCCGATGTCAGGGCAGGCCTGTCGGCACGCTAGGGGAAGTCCAGGTATGACGAGTCAATGTCAGAGCGAAGTGAGCAGCTTCTGCTTTGCACTTGAATAATCAAAAACATGACAAGCTGAACTTGGTGAAGAGGTGAGACCGGTGCAACCGCTTACTAGGGATAGGCATGAGTAATCAAGTACTCGAGCGGACGTCAAAACTCGATCTTTAACCAGAGATCTTTTTTTATTTGGTCACTAGAATCAAATTTGCTGTGATTCTAGTGTTCCATTTGTACATGTGTATTTGTGGGGCACAACAAAAAAGAAACCAAGCCAACAATCAAAGTTCTTCTCCATAAATTCCCTTTCCCCCTACGTCTCACTCACTCAAATTGCATTCCGACTTCTTCCTCTACACATGCTTGCTGGGCTCCCGTTAAAGTCTACAGAAATGAACGCCTATAAAAACGTATCTACAGTGCCTTCAGAAAGTATTCACACCACTTGACGTTTCCACATTTTATTGTGTTACAGCCATTTAATATGGATTCAATTTTGATTGTGTGTCACTGGCCTACACACAACAGCCCATAAATTCAAAGTGGAATGATTTTTCCTAAATCTTTACCAATTAATTATAAGTTAAAAGCTGAAATGTCTTGTGTCAAAAAGTATTCAACCCCTTTGTTATGGCAAGCCTAAATAAGTTCCGGAGTAAAAAGTCTCAGAATAAGTTGCATGTGTGCAATAAGTGTTTAACCTGTCTCGGAACCCCTCGCCAACAGCCAATGAAATTACAGGGCGCCAAATTCAATCAACAGAAATCTCATAATTCAAATTTCTCAAACATACAAGCATTAGACACCATTTTAAAGATTCAATTCTTGTTAATCTAACCACAGTGTCCGATTTCAAAAAAGCTTTTCAGCAAAAGCAGAACATATCATTATGTTAGGTCAGCAACTAGTCACAGAAAGCATACAGTGATTTTCCAACCAAAGAGAGGAGTCACAAAAAGCAGAAAGAGATAAAATTAATCACTAACCTTGGATAATTCTTCATCAGATGACACTCCCAGGACAACATGTTACACAATAGATGTATGTTTTGTTTGATCAAGTTCGTATTTATATCCAAAATCCTCAGTTTACATTTGGCTTTGCCTCCAAAACATCCCGTGAATTTGCACAGAAACACATCAATTTACAGAAATACTCATAATAAACATTGATAAGACAAGTGTTATTCACAGATTTAAAGATAAACTTCTCCTTAATGCAACAGCTGTGCCAGATTTCAAAAACAATTTACGGAAAAAGCAAACCATGCAATAATCTGAGTACGGCGCTCAGAGACCAACACATACCCCAAAAGATATCCGTCATGTTGGAGTCAACAGAAGTCAGAAATAGCATTATAAATATTCACTTACCTTTGATGATCTTCATCCGAATACACTCCCAGGAATCCCAGTTCCACAATAAATGTTTGATTTGTTCCATAAAGTCCATCATTTATGTCCAAATAACTCCTTTTGGTTTGCGCGTTCAGTACACAATCTAAACTCACGACGCGCGGGCAGGTCCAGGCAAATGTTCAGCCGAAAATCATATTACAGTTCATAGAAACATGTCAAACGAAGTATACAATCAATCTTTAGGATGTTTTTAACATAAATCTTCAATAATGTTCAAACCGGAGAATTCCTTTGTCTTCAGAAATGCAATGGAACGCAAGCTACCTCTCATGTGAATGCGCATGACCAGCTCGTGGCACTCTGCCAGAGCTCTGACTCAATCCCCTCTCATTCCCCCCTCCTTTGTAGTAGAATCATCAAACAAGGTTCTAAAGACTGTTGACATCTAGTGGAAGCCTTAGGAAGTGCAAAATGACCCCATAGACACTGTGTGTATTCGATATGCCAAGAGTTGAAAAACTACGAACCTCAGATTTCCCACTTCCTGGTTGGATTTTTCTCAGGTTTTTGCCTGCCATGTGAGTTATGTTATACTCACAGACATCATTCAAACAGTTTAAGAAATGTCAGAGTGTTTTCTATCCAAATCTACTAATGATATGCATATATTGGCAACTGGGACTGAGTAGCAGGCAGTTTACTTTGGGCACGCTCATCCAAATGTGAAAATGCTGCCCCCTAGCCATAAGAAGTTAACGTGATTTTTGAATGACTACCTCATCTCTGTATCTCACAAATACAATTATCTGTAAGGTCCCTCAGTCGAGCAGTGAATTTCAAAACACAGATTCAACCACAAAGATTTCCCAATGCCTCGCAAAGGGCACCTATTGGTAGATCGGTAAAAAATAAAAACAGATATTGAATATCCCTTTGAACATGGTGACGTTATGAATTACACTTTGGATGGTGTACCAATACAACCAGGCACTACAAGCTGAAATGAGCTAAGCACAGGCTAAATCCTAGAGAAAAACTTGGTTCAGTCTGCTTTCCAACAAACACTGAGACAAATTCACCTTTCAGCAGGACAATACCCTAAAACACAAGGCCAAATCTACACTGGAGTTGATTACCAAGACAACATTAAATGTTCCTGAGTGGTCTGGTTAAAGTTAAATTGTATTTATCTAGGCAAGTCAGTTAAGGAAAAATATATTTACAATGATGGCCTACCAAAAGGCCTCCTGTGGGGACGGGGGCTGGGATTCAAAATAAATTAAATCAAAATATAGGACAACACACACATCGTGACAAGAGACAACACTACATAAAGAGAGAACAATGACAACAACATAGCAGATTTATGCCTTGAAAATAACTGTCTAGCAATGAACAACAACCAACTTGACAGAGCTTGAATACATTTTAAAAGAATAATGTGCAAATATTGTACAATCCAGGTGTGGAAAGATCTTAGAGACATAGCCAGAAAGACTCACATATGTAATCTCTGCCAAAGGTGATTCTAACATTAATTCAAATCAAATTTTATTTGTCACATGCGCCAAATACAACAGGTTACCTACAAGCCCTTAACCAACAATGCAAGTTAAAATAAGAGTCATGTAACATTTTCTTCAAAAGTTACAAATAATTTGAGAACAGCAGTAAAATAACAATAGCAAGGCTATGTACAGAAGTACCGGTACAGAGTCAATGTCCGGGGGCACCGGCTAATCCAGGTAAATTAGGTAATATGTACATGTAGGTAGAGTTATTAAAGTGACTATGTATAGATAATAAACAGAGAATATCAGCAGCATAGAAAAAGGGGTGGGGCAATGCAAATAGCCTGGGTAGCCATTTGATTAGCTGTTCAGGAGTCTTATGGCTTGGGGGTAGAAGCTGTTAAGAAGTCTTATGGACCTAGACTTGGCACTCTAGTACCGCTTGCTGTGCGGTAGCAGAGAGAACAGTCTATGACTAGGGTGGCTGGAGTCTGACATTTTGTAGGCCCTTCCTCTGACACCGCCTTGTATAGAGGTCCTGGATGGCAGGAAGCTTGGCCCCAGTGATGTACTGGGCCGTACACACTACCCTCTGTAGTGCCTTGCGGTCGGAGGCCCAGTAGTTGCCATACCAGGCAGTGATGCAAGCATTTAGGATGCTCGGTGGTGCAGCTCTAGAACTTTTTGAGGATCTGAGGACCCATGTCAAATCTTTTCAGTCTCCTGAGGGAGAATAAGCTTTGTCGTGGCCTCTTCACCATGATAGTTTGTTGGTGATGTGGACACCAAGGAACTTGAAGCTCTCAATCTGCTCCATACAGCCCCGTCGATGAGAATGGGGGCGTGCTCGGTCCTCTTTTTTCTGTAGTCCACAATCATCACCTTTGTCTTGATCACGTTGATGGAGAGGTTGTTGTCCTGGCACCGCGCGGCCAGGTCTTTGACCTGCTCCCTATAGACTGTCTCGTTGTTGTCAGTGATCAGGCCTACCACTGCTGTGTCATCGGCAAACTTAATGATGGTGTTGGATTCGTGCCTGGCCATGCAGTCATGAGTGAACAGGCAGTACAGGAGGGGACTGAGGAAACATCCCTGATGGGCCCCCATGTTGAGGATCAGTGTGACGGATGTGTTGTTACTTACCCTTATTGACCCAGGGGTATGAATACTTATGTAAATGAGATTGTATTGAAAATGAAATACTTTACTTTTGCAAACATTTCTAAAAACGTGTTTTCACTTTGTCATTATGGGGTATAGTGTGGAGATGGGTGAGAAATGTTTTTTTTTTAACCAATTCGGAATTCAGGCTGTAACAACAAAATGTGGAATAAGTCAAGGGGTATGAATACTTTCTGAAGGCCCTGTAACTGATCGGATACACAAGTGACATTCTTTACCAAATGACGACAGCTTTATCACAAATTCAAAATGGACTGGTTGATTGAAGTAGGGAAATATGTATTCCAACAAAGAGCTGCACGTTTGGAATAATTGTGTCTGTATACTTTCAGCTTATGCTACTTTACGGTTGTAACTAGTTACCACAAGCACAAAGTCAAAATTGCCAGTGTGGTTAGTGTGTGTTAGGTTTAAAATCTGATTTTAAGATGATAAATTGTAGAAATAGGCAGGGTTTATGACTTTGTGCAAACTAGTGACGACCCTACTTTGCAAACTGCCATTTAGAATTGGTTAGCATAGGTTATAACCCCCTAAACAGACAAGTTCAAACTGAAAATATACAAAAACAGTACTTTGACAAAAACAAAGAGCGTATTTTCCTCAGAATCATTAAGCCTAGTTCTACTCACCAAATGGGTGTCATGGATGTAATTCATCCCCATGCAGTGTTCAATGTGGAATTGTTAACCCATTTAGAAAATTACAAAGAATTCCAAAGGCAGAATGAACTAAATCAAACATCTGTATATCAAAAACATGACAGATATAGGTTTATAAACCTGAAGAAAATTGCAGTTCAACTCACTAAATTGACCCAAGTTTCAAATGATAACACTGAGAATAACTGTTCCAGACACAAGATGCGCTTCACTTCACACTGTTACATTTTATTCTGTTCTATTATAGCATGTTTTTAAAACTTTAAAATAGGTGTGTCTTGACTGTGATAAGGGCTCGGGAAATAAGAGCATCTTGTCTATTAAATTAACAAAACAAGGCTATGCCATTGCACAGCCATAGTAGGGCTTTGCAGTGCGACCATTTTACTCAAATATGGGGGGGGGGGGGCACCTAGAAAAATGATGGATTCTGGCTCTAACACCTCAAAAAGTTGAGTTCAATGAAAAATGTTTACCTTAGGCACACACATGCTCCATGTAAAAAAGGTTAGCGCAGAGCCCTGAGCCATAGGCTTCTTCTACGAGAAAGTACCACTGCTGAGGTTCCACAATATAATATAACCAGTTGATATTACGATTTCAATAAATTAAATCTTAAAATGGAACTTATTTTTTATTGCCAGAATATACAAGGGGCAATTTAGCTATTTGGATTTGTTATCTGTAATGGTTAAGATAAATTAGACATTGTTTCACACCTCCTGTATATAGCCTCGTTATTGTGTTAATTTTTAATTTTTTTACTTTAGTTTATTTGGTAAATATTTTCTTAACTCTTCTTGAACTGCACTGTTGGTTAAGGGTTTGTAAGTAAGCATTTTACGGTAGTCTACACGTAGTATTCAGTACATGTGACAAATAAAGTTTGATTTGGCATATCGATAAATGTGCAGAGAATGTTCCTCTGCCCAGGTGTTGCTAATGCATGCCAGATCTTACAATGTCTGGATAGGTATTTTAAGGATCAGCTAACCACGTCATGTTATAGCAAACTGTCAGTCGATGATGTGGCACGCAACCATTGGTTGATGGATGAAACCTCTGAGCAGGGGAATGCAACCTGAAGCAGTCCAGAGACATGACGAGTCACGCTCCAGGTGGACACAGCTGCACACAGCTCAGTTCACTTATGAAGGCACGCCAAACACTGCCATAGGCCTACTTCCACCTTGACCCAAATACAAGTTTCTTCCCTTGTGCAAGCTGTTGAGAATGTTATCCATGTTCCCGGGCTGAGGCTGACAGTGAGCATACATGTAGCTTTGATAATAAAAGGTCCAGGCTAGGCTATGTGCAGCAAGCCATATTTTATGTGTCGGACATAGGCCTATACATAGAATGTGCCTCTACTTGAAAATACATGATCTAAGTGACTGTTAGTTGATATTCAGCAGTCATAAAAGTATGCCTTATTTACTTTGAAGAACTACTAAAATAGTGATTTGTCAGACAGCATAGGCAGCAGCTCTATAGGGATGAGATGATGACTAGGAATTAAATAAAGTCAACAAATAAAACAAAAGTAATATACACAACAAAACATTAATAAAACCTTCCTAATATTTAGTTGCCCTCAGGACAGCCTCAATTCGTTGGGGCAAGGACTCTATAAGGTGTCAAAAGCATTCCACTGGGATGCTGGTCCATGTTGACTCCAATGCTTCCCACAGTTGTGTCAAGTTGGCTGGATGTCCTTTGGGTGGTGGACCATTCTTGATACACATGGGAAACTGTTGAGCATAAAACCCCAGCTGCATTGCAGTTCTTGACACGAACCGGTGTGACTTACTACCATAACACGTTTAAAGGCACATGCATTTTTTGTCTTTCCCATTCACCCTTTGTATGGCATATATACACAATCCATGTCTCAATTGTCTCAAGGCTTAGAAATCCTTCTTTAACACGTCTCATACCCTTCATCTACACTGATTGAAGTGTATTTAACAAGTGACATCAATAAGGAATCATCCCTTTCACCTGGCCAGTCTATGTCATGGAAGAGCAGGTGTCCTTAATGTTTTATACACTCAGTGTATTATATTAAAGTGAATAAATTATGGTTAATAAGTGATAAGCATAATGGGCAGTCACTACCGTCACATGGCACTACAGAGGGGCGTGTGGACAGCCCAGTACATCACTGGGGCCGAGCTCCTCGCCATCCAGGACCTTGCACGGTCTCTATGCACACGCAGAGGACTCTACAAACTCACGCACACTCCAACATAAACAATTATACTGACTCTACACACATACAATCTTCATTTACGCTGCCGCTACTCTGTTTATCGTACATCATGATGCCTAGTCACCTTACCCCAATAGATATCTACCTCTATCACTCCAGTATCCCTGCAAATTGTAAATATGGTATTGGAACTGACCCTGTACATAGCTTACTTTCTCGTGTTCTTATTTCTTGTGTTTTTGTTCTACCTTATGTTATTTTTAGTAAAACATTGATTACTGCATCCTTGGGTTTAAAGCTTGCAAGAAAGGCATTCACTGTACTTGTACACATGACATTAAAACTTGAAACTCATGGGACTTTAATTAATTGTGTTATTCTGTGTTGTTACACCATTCAACCCACATAATGCACTTAATAATGTAATAAAAAATGTGGAACCAAAACCGAGCTCAAAAAGCACTCATCGCTCAGCACTACAAGACAATTAAATATACACTCAAGTTGCATTAGGGCCTCAAGGCTTTTTTGCAGTCATGCCTCATGATGCATCAAAAACGGCATCAAATGAAAGTGGCCTCCACCTTCATGAAATCAATGGTTTCAAAAGGTCAGCAGACAAAACGTGGAACATATTCCTTGATGACTCCTGCATTGCCAAATGTATTTTTCATGCGAATGAACTTTTATTGATTAGAATCATTGAGGGAGTTGTCACAGCACACCAACTATACAGTGTGCGGCATGTAAACACTGAGGGCTTGCACTGAAACAAACTTTTTGAAACCAGCCTGCCTGGGACAAAAGCCATGTTTATATATTACATTATAGTTATTACCAGGTCACCAGCTGTGACACCAGTGCACAATTAGTTAACGTTCATATTGCGTAACTACATTTAGGCTAGACTAAGTAACCTCAAGGTCCAGGCAAGACAGAATAATTAGTATCAGAAGAGGAAATGGAGAGCGAGGCAGAGTAAAGCAGTATACTTGATATACAAACATGTAAATGTGTGCTGTGATTTGAAGGCCTGTCTGTCTAAAGCGACCTAATTCCTGGGCTGTGTTCCCACTAAACTCACTATCCCCCCCACCCCAGCCCCGGGTTACTCCCCCACCATCTCTAAACATTTAGCAACAAAGCGTTGATCAATATGTACTTTTCAGTTAGAACGCACTGGGCCCCCGATTGTAACAATGCGATATGGAAACAATGTAACGTTATGCGTTCACAGAACACGTTCACACTCTGGAAATCTAAAATGTATGTTGTGGCATATTCTCCCCCTTCGCAAAATGTTTCCTCCCTTACTCCAAGCTCATTCTGTAAATGTTCGTGTCGCTACAAACATATAATTGGGTGCGCTCCCATGATACCCATGGAACGTTATATAAAAACAACCTCTTCCCTCTTCGCGGTATCTCTCTCATCACCGAAACGATGTTAGCCGTGGAATACTAAACTGTGATAATGATAAGGGACAATCCAAAAGTGCTTATTTGTGTGATAAGTAGCCAGACATTATTACAACTTAATGAAACACGTTTCACCGTACCTAGTGACAATTTACAGCAGAATAAAAACAAAACTCACCACGACTCCCGTTTGGTGTAATACAATCCTGAATATCTACAGTAGTGAAATTCCTTTCTTCCTTTTCACACGTTCTCAACACCGGCCCGTCTCCACACTCCAGTCACCAAGAGTGTGTGCGGGGGGGGGGGGGGGGCTGTGTCAGTGATAGGAACGACTGGGACAGACAATTTGGAGGCAAAAGATCGCAAGTCTGTTTTATCCTAACGAGTGACTAGAACGGTCCCAAACATTCCTCAATGTTACCGAAGGTCTCTATAACACATTTGTATCTCTCCGTCTTCCTCGAGGCATAGGGGGTCGTGAATCCCAGTTTATTCCTTGCATCCAGGGGAGTCGCCGCCTCTTCTAGTCCGCCATGTTGCGTCTGCAATAGGAGGAATGGGAAGCAGAGAATTCCCAGGCCAGGCCCCTCCTCCCCCTCCCTCCACGGTGCCACTGCGACATCTGGCGGACCATCACGAGACCGAGTAAACAGCATCCCTATCCAGAAGAGCACGAGTCAACCATCTGGTAATTTCTGTCACATACACAAAGTCGAATATTGGACGGGTTTATTAATTTCCCATAGGTTGTCGGGGCACATTTAGTTGGCCCTCTGTCAACATTGGCCAGTGGTGGTCACCAACCCTGGTCCTGGGTTAAAGGTTGCAGGCTTTTGTTCCAGCCCACTGAGCCCAGCAGTAGCACACCTGATTCAACTGATCAAGGTATATCTATTTTTTATTTTCCGAGTCAAATCAGTTAAGAACAAATTGTTATTTACAACGATGGCCTACACCGGACAAACACGGACGACGCTGGGCCAATTGCGCACCGCCTTATTGGACTCTAAATCACCGCCAGTTGTGATAGTGTTGAGACTTGATGTTTTATTGATTAGTTGAATCAGGTCAGGTATAGTGCTAGAACAAAAGCCTGCACAGTACAGTACACAT
Source organism: Oncorhynchus masou masou (assembly GCF_036934945.1). Taxonomy (NCBI): domain Eukaryota; kingdom Metazoa; phylum Chordata; class Actinopteri; order Salmoniformes; family Salmonidae; genus Oncorhynchus; species Oncorhynchus masou. The sequence goes on along the minus strand of NC_088217.1, from coordinate 19,334,917 downwards.
TGTTATTGCAGTCCCAGACAGGCACACCCGATTCAACTTGTCACCTACTCATCAGGCTCTCAATGAGTTGAGTCAGTTGTTTGTCCAGCGCTACAACAACAACTTGTGCTGTTGGGGGTACTCGAGGACCGGAGTTAGGAACCACTGGTCTAGGACTCGGGAGGACCAACCAACCATTGGTTGCAAGAGGCTTTACCAAAGCCACCAGGTTACAAATATTTATCTGCCAAACCTACAAGTTCTGAGATCTAAAAAAAGCAAAGTCCCAATCAGCTTTTTTCCTTTCTCTAAAAAGGTGTCATTTCTGGAACTCACTTCCAGATCACCTTCAAATGTATAAGATTTATATTGATTTTACTGGAGGTTCAGAACTATTTTAAACCCAGCATCACACTGTTGCAATTCAATATTTATGCAATACAAATTACATTACTGTCTAAACTAACATCACTCAAATACAACACTTGTGTTAAGACCGATTTTCTATACAGCAGAGTTTCAGATATAGTAATATGTTTATTACAGTTAATGAATTAACAAGTCAATAATGCATGTAGAGAATACAATAAAAAATAAATACTGATAAAGTACATGGTCCAGTCATTGAAGAACAGTTAAGTAGAAAGAACATTGCTACATAATATGGAATGTGACTTACAAGTGTTATAGAACTACTGTCACATAGGAAAACATTCTTATTTTGGTACTGCTTATAAGACTTAATGTGCGGTCCCTATATTGGTTTCTCAATTATGTAGCAGTTCCTCTATTTAAATTGTGCGTATTTTACATATATTTGAGTAAACTCCCATGGGTGTAAGCTGTCATTTCACATGGTCTGGAGAATTTAATTTGTAGTGTGGGTGTCAATACAGCGAGATTAGTTTGACAGAAGGTAAATAAAGTATGTGTTTACAAGCAGCCAGTATGAGGATAGCTCAGACGGCTAGGTTGGCAATGACAGCTCTGGTGAACTCGTCGCTTGTAGCATAGCCTGCCAGGTCTCCTGTGTGCACCTGCCACAAATAAAAGTAGTGTCACACACACACGGTCCATTCCCACAGGCAAATGGCCCTCACAAATACATACAAACATGACCAGTGTGTAAGAGAGCCTTATTCACCAAACTCAAACACAATACAGGTGAAGATTAGGTTATTTTGAAGCAACTTAAAGGACAATTACACCCCAAGAATATATTTTTGTACTTGTTTCATAAATCCATTGTTGAGTCTCAAAATGCTTTGCTTGTCAGCAATCAAGTTTGATATGTAACTTTTAAAATAAGGAAATCATCCCGGTATGATTTAGAAGTTACATCTGGACCACCACTCATCCAAGCCATAAATACATATTCAGTCTAACCCTTTAGAGAAACATAGGCCAACATGCATTTTTCCATATTTTATTCTTCTTTAGTATTTGACCATGGTGATCACTTTAAAAAAACAAAAGGTCCATCAGCCATTGTAACAGTTAGGGAACAATGGCAAGTTAAGAACAAATTATTATTTACAAGGACTGCCTATCCCGGCCAATGCTGGGCCAATTGTGTGCCGCCCTATGGGACTCTCAATCACAGCCGGAAGTGACACAGCCTGGTGTTATCAAGTGCTAGTTCAAAGATCCAATATTATAACACCAGTACTATAGCCATAACCATTATAACAAGTTATACATAAACTTATGTGCACAAAACAGCACTTTGAAGCATACACACACACACACACACACACACACACACACACACACACACACACATACATACATACATACACATATATACACACACACTCCCCTTCAAATTAGTGGATTTGGCTATTTCAGCCACACCCGTTGCTGGCAAGTTTATAAAGTCAAGCACACAGCCATGCAATCACAATAGACAAACATTGACAGTAGGATGGCCTTACTGAAGAGCTCAGTGGCTTTCAATGTGGCACCATCATAGGATGCCACCTTTCCAGCAAGTCAGTTCGTCAAATTTCTGCCCTGCTAAAGCTGCCCCGGGCAACTGTAAGTGCTGTTTGTGAAGTGGAAACGTCTAAGAGGAACAACAGCTCAGCCGCAAAGTGGTAGGCCATAAAAGCTCACAGTGGGACCGCCGAGTGCTGAAGCGTGCAAAAATCGCCTGTCCTCAGTTGTAATACTCACTACAGAGTTCCAGACTGCCTCTGGAAGCAACGTCTGCACAAAAACTGTTAGTCGGGAGCTTCATGAAATGGGTTTCCAAGGGTGAGCAGCCGCACACAGGCCTACAGTCACCATGCGCAATGCCAAGTGTTGGTTGGAGTGGTGTAAAGCTCGCCGCCATTGGAATCTGGAGTAGCGGAAATGTGTTCTCAGGAGTGATAAATCATGCTTCAACATCTGGCAGTCTGACAGACAAATCAGGGTTCGGGGAATGTTACCTGCCCCAATTCATAGCACCAACTATAAAGTTTGGTGGAGGAGGAATAATGGTCTGGGGCTGTTTTTCATGGTTTGGGCTAGACCCCTTAGTTCCAGTGAAGGGAAATCTAAATCCTACAGCATACAATTTAGACAATTCTGTGCTTCCAACTTTGTGGCAACAGTTTGGGGAAGGCCCTTTCCTGTTTCAGCATGCTCGTGGCTGAATGGAAAAAAGTCCCTGCAGAAATGTTCCAACATCCAGAGTAGAGGCTGTTATACCAGCAACGGGGGACCAACTCCATATTAATGCCCCTGATTTTGGAATGATGTGTTCGACAAGCAGGTGTCCACATATACTTTTGGTCATGTAGTGTCTTGCCAAAAACCAATATATGTCTATCGAAGTCACCAGTAGCAATGCCACCATTCTGATATCATCATAACCAATATATAATGGAACGGACATATAGCATATACAGTACAAGAACAGAAAAGTCACTAGTCTGACATGATGAAATGGTTTCCCTTGTGAACTCAGGCAAAGCTGGTCATAGGCTCAGGTAACAATGGCTTGTTCGTTTGTGAAATGTAATGATGAAAAAGCTTAGCTCCAGCAAAGGGCTCCCAACTCCAGCAAAGGGCTCCCAAGATAGTGACCTCTACGATACACTGGATTTTACAGCATACACAGTGGACAGAATATTAAGACATTTTAGTTTTTAGTAACTCGTGATTATGAATTGAGTATGAGTGAATAGGGTTCAGTGAAGCTAGCCCATTTCACAGTTCAGCTTGTTAGCATCCCTCCTAACGCAACAATGTGAAAACATTGATTGTAAACACTGAAAATGGTCTCCCTTCACAGGAATGACCTCCGCATCCTGCTGATTTTACGAGTGGAGCTGTGTGTTTGTGAGAAACAGTCCAGTTTTTTTATATAGTAACTACAGCAGGTTTTCTTGACGTGACTAAGGCTGTTATTGCAAAAGGACAGTTATCCTTTGTCCATGGACACACTGCACGTACAGTTATGAACAAGGCACTTTATAATGCCTGCCACAACTCATTGCTGTGAAATGGAAGACCCGAAGTCCACTTATGCAGTGATAAGATTTCACTTGCTTTGGTGTTGGTAAATTGTCATTGTGGCACAAAACCAGCTTGATCAATACTGCTGAACAACCTCCAGCACAACCAATGTGGACTGCAAGGCTAGATTAGCAGTGATCAATTTAATATAAAATCACACGCATGTCCACAGCACAAACAAGGAAACAGTGTAGAGAGAAGGCAGAGTAGGAGAGTAAAGGGAAAGAGAGGTGGTGGTAGCCGACTGATACAGAGAACACTATAGAGGTAGTAGAGCTGATAGAAGAGTGCATCCAACAGCAGAGGAAGTACAAAAGAACCGGTTGACATGGAGTTGGAGAAAGTGTTCAGCAAGGAAAAGACTGGGAGAAAATAGAGAAGGTCACAGCAGCATAAATTGACAATTTGGTCAAAACAATTAATTTAAAAGATTCATGCTGAAAATGAATTGCTTTGTCCAAATCGAGAAACAGAAACCCTCAGAGGATATGCAGAGCGTGCTATGAGGAATGTGAAAAGCAGAGAAGAGGAACAAGAGCTGCCAAGAGTGATGTAAGGAGAATTAGTTTAGTGGGACAGGGAGCAAAACAGTTGTGGCTAAGTTATTAGGAGATATATGGCGATTATGGGGTTCAATATATCCAGATTATATTTGGTTGGCCGTCCAGTTCAGGGTAAAGGGCTGTTCAGGGGACCAGGACCTCTTTAGTACGCGGGTCGGTGGCGGAGGTTCCCCACAACAGCTTGCACAAAGTCCCCGGTTGTGCTGTAACCGCCCAGGTCTCGGGTCCGCATCTGGGACACGTGCACACACACACACACACACACACACACACACACACACACACACACACACACACACACACACACACACACACACACACACACACACACACACACAGGGTGCAAGGGAATAGGAGGAAGAGAGGAAAAAGTGGAGGGTACTTCAGACTGGTGCAGGGATAGGAAACTCCAGTTCTCAAGGCCTGATTGGTGTAACACTTTGGCCCCAGCTAAGACACCGCACCCCAATAATCGACTAATCCTGATCTTCAGTTTAGAATGCAATTAGTCTAAAATCACATGTGTTTGCTAGGGACAGGGGAAAGTATGCTACGGACAGGGGAAAGTATGCTAGGGACAGGGGAAAGTTTGCTAGGGACAGGGGAAAGTTTGCTAGGGACAGGGGAAAGTATGCTAGGGACAGGGGAAAGTATGCTAGGGACAGGGGAAAGTATGCTAGGGACAGGGGAAAGTTTGCTAGGGACAGGGGAAAGTATGCTAGGGACAGGGGAAAGTATGCTAGGGACAGGGGAAAGTTTGCTAGGGACAGGGGAAAGTATGCTAGGGACAGGGGAAAGTTTGCTAGGGACAGGGAAAGTATGCTAGGGACAGGGGAAAGTATGCTAGGGACAGGGGAAAGTTTGCTAGGGACAGGGGAAAGTTTGCTAGGGACAGGGGAAAGTATGCTAGGGACAGGGGAAAGTATGCTAGGGACAGGGGAAAGTATGCTAGGGACAGGGGAAAGTATGCTAGGGACAGGGGAAAGTATGCTAGGGACAGAGGGGAAAGTATGCTAGGGACAGGGGAAAGTATGCTAGGGACAGGGGAAAGTATGCTAGGGACAGAGGGGAAAGTATGCTAGGGACAGAGGGGAAAGTATGCTAGGGACAGGGGAAAGTTTGCTAGGGACAGGGGAAAGTTTGCTAGGGACAGGGGAAAGTTTGCTAGGGACAGGGGAAAGTATGCTAGGGACAGGGGAAAGTATGCTAGGGACAGGGGAAAGTTTGCTAGGGACAGGGGAAAGTATGCTAGGGACAGGGGAAAGTATGCTAGGGACAGGGGAAAGTATGCTAGGGACAGGGGAAAGTATGCTAGGGACAGGGGAAAGTTTGCTAGGGACAGGGGAAAGTATGCTAGGGACAGGGGAAAGTTTGCTAGGGACAGGGGAAAGTTTGCTAGGGACAGGGGAAAGTATGCTAGGGACAGGGGAAAGTATGACACCCCTTTGGCTGCTGAGGACTGGAGTTTCCCACCCCTGCTCTAGTGAATTGACAAACACTATACTTCACAAATTCAGATCACACGTCCTTCCACTTTCAATCAAGCTACCACCATTTCTCTAAATTATCAGACCATAATACCTACACTATTTCAGTGAACAGAAACCATTCTCCCACATTCACTCTGCAAAAACATAGATTCTGTGTTGACCATGCACCGGTCTAGGAACCATGGTATTAGTCAGGGTTAGAGCTGCTGCTATTAGTCCTAATACGTCCTGGAGCGCAGACAACAGTTAGTCCATCTTTGTTACCAACCAGTCAGTTTCTACAGTTACAAGAACAATGTACAGCAGGACACAGAGTGGTGTACAGGATTCCACCCACGTCAACATGCACAATCAAAAGGCTCTCACACACCAGGATATGGGTTATTGCTTTTTAAGTGTATTTTCATTGACAAATGCAATTTGAGGGTCATTCAATTGTTTGGATCAGAGTGTTTGTTTTTCCACTTTTATCCATGATTTGATGTACAAAATTCATATACATATTGCAAAGACCCAACCGTGTGCTCTCCCATCCAACTGTAGAATTAATAAATGCACACAAACCAACAGGATTTAATAGTGTTGATACAATATCGTCACACACAATTACCTTGCCTGTTTGATGACCCTTCGGACAGCGTCTGACAACATGTTGCAGTGGTATTCCAAGCTATCACAGTCAGTTGAGGTTAGTGCACACACACACCCGCGCACAAATCCCATTGGAAGCAGTGCCCACTCACTTGAGGTGATGGAGCATGTTGGCAGTGCTGAGCAGCATGGCCGTGGGGTTGCTGATGTTCCTGCCCACAGCCTGGGCAAAGGGGTGTCGCGCTCCCTGAGACGGAGGCCATTACATTTCTCAGGCCATTTTATCTATGCTTGGGTCTGCAATGTAACTAGTGTATGATTGCACGGACTGGTTAAGTTGGATCTCAGGCAGACTCCTGGACACTCACAGTCTCAAATACGGCGTACTCTGCACTATAGCTCTCTCCTGGGACCACTCCTGGCCCGTCGACCAGCCCAGCTGCCAGGTTGTAAAAAAGCTGTAATTTGAGGGTATTTTCGTCCATATCAGGCGAACCGTTTAGAAATTAAAGCACTCTTTGTACATAAGCCCCCCCCCCACACATTTTAGGGGGACAAATTCACGTATTTAAAGTAGGTCAAAAGTTTAGTATTTAGTTCCATATTCCTAACACGCAATGATTACATCAAACTAAATAAACCCCCGTGTTATTGTAATGGTGCGAGGTTCGCACGTTTTGGAGGTATGATATTTGTGCATCTGTAACTTTCTCACTCATCATTATTCATGATTCATTCAGGACTATCCGTAATCATGGTAGCATCCACATCAATGAGGTAGTGTTTATGTATATAACTTTTGACCGTCCCTTCGCGGGCACGAACCAGGGACCCTCTGCACACATCAACAACAGTCATCCACGAAGCATCGTTACCCATCGCTCCACAAAACCCGCTGCTCTTGCAGAGCAAGGGGAACCACTACTTCAAGGTCCCAGAGTAAGTGAAACGCTTTTCAGCGCGCACCACCGCCAACTAAGCTAGCCGTTTCACATTCGTTACATTTAGAAACAGGACTAGCGGCACAGGACTGAGTTTGGGAAACCCTGTGCTAAATGATTCAAATGTAAAACATAGAAACCATGTGTTTTATACGTTTCATTAATTCCATTCCAGTCATTACAATGAGCCTGTCCTACCCAATTAAGGTGCCACCAGCCGCTTGTGCTGGGGATCCCCCATCCCCACACCCAGTGCTGATGCTTGCATAGCTGTATACGTGTGTTAGGTTTTAAAATAGTTATTTTTACCTATTTGTTATCACATCGATTCCATAACCTCTGGGGCAAAGTGTCCTTTATTTACCTTGTTGGGTATCTTCTTGAATTACTTGACTATTCAAGGTAACGTCATTTCCTCGACAGGCAAGTAAGCGCAAGTCTAGTGGGCGACAGCTGCTCGCGTCGAAGCTGAGTTTACTATATATGGGCAAAGCCAGGCATACGGAGAGTGCCGTTCGCTTCCGTGTTTGTGCGATTAGCAGAGTCCAGAACTGCCGGTGGATAAGGGAGGTTTGGCGTTTCATTCATCGGAGGAATTAATACAAAATCTGCGAATATGACCTATGATTTGAGTAAGTAGTTTTATTAGTTTATTTTTTGAAATAATATACATTAAAGATGGACCTTTAATCGTTCCCTTAGTACAACTAGTGCTTCACCACAGAGAAACAGCTAACGTTAGCTAGCTAGCTACTGTAACTACGTGTGTAAGCACTAACCTCGCCCATTCTGCATTTTCAATCACATTTCTTGTCTTGAGACATCACACCCCTGCCAAAGTTCTTCTGTAACTAGGTAAATAGCCACGTATTCATAATTGAGTTTCCTCTCATTGGATGGAGCTTGAAAGGGAACCTACTCTGTTTTGAAATTGTTTGAAGGAAATATGGCACTCGATTTGTGCACGAAATATGCAACGCAGTGTTGACATGTCACTGAGTGTGGGTGATTTTTTTAGTAACACTATACAGTCGTATGCATATTTTACACTTATCTGCTAACGTGTAGTTAATGTATCAGCTAAAAGCAGAGGTACATGAAGACCTATTTATTGTCTTTGTGACAGACTGCTATTACAGGTCTGCTATGCATTTCAGAGGCCTGGCATCATACATAATACAAGCAACAGTGTCATTTGTATTAATTGATTGGAGTGTAGTTTTGATTTGTCCGTTTTTACAGCTGCTGTAGGCTGATCTTAATGTGTATGTTTGTTTTTTTTACCAACCAAATAGGTCAATGCCTAGACTAACTTAGATTATGTTGTTATTATTAATAATCCACATTTCCTTGCCGTTCACACAGAGCATGTATTTGCCAGCCTCCCGCAGATGGAGCGAGGAGTTGCCAAAGTCCTTGGTGGAGATCCCAAAGGCAACAACTTCCTCTACACCAATGGGAAGAGTGTCATCATCAGGAACATAGATGTAATTATTTAAATCTAATGGACATATCACTTGACACATTGTTGGCAGCTGATAACCTGAAACTCACAGGCCTATATTTGGGTGTGTTCATGTACAGTAAAACATGTGAACTGGGCTGGTCAGATTTTATTCAAGGATTTAACCTCTTCCCCAGTCTATATTGTATGAGAACCTGTACTGATGTTCAAGTTTTGCCTTCATCTCTGACAGAACCCTGCCATAGCTGACATCTACACCGAGCACCCTCATCAAGTTACTGTTGCCAAGTATGCTCCCAGTGGCTTCTACATTGCGTCTGGAGGTAGCTAGATAGTTATGACCTACTTGTGTGTATGTACTGACATGTATGTGTAACTGATAGATGCGCACACACAGACACTACATGTTAATGTATTTTAATTGTAGTATTTTTGTTTTTTTTGTCCTGACTTTTTTGTTGTAGTCGGACTCCAGTAAGACTAGCTATTGGCGTTGGCTAATGGGTTCCTAATGAATCATGTCTTATCATAAAACATGCCAAGAAACGTGAATGCTTTTTCAAATTCACTCAGATCTTGTCTGTCAATGGATTTGTCTTAATTGTGAATAGTGACAAGACCTGTACCTGGTCTCATTTGCACAAAGCCAAATGGGCAGAGATCATTTTTATGATAGTGACGCCAAATCTACAACGTTCAAATATGTTTCCTACAGATGTGTCTGGTAAGATCCGTATCTGGGACACTACCCAGAAGGAGCACCTTCTGAAGTACGAGTACCAGCCTTTTGGGGGCAAAATCAAGGACATCGCCTGGACTGAGGACAGCAAAAGGATTGCTTGTGTGGGAGAGGGACGTGAGAAGTAAGTCTGTAGGGCCTAGTTCAGACCACATGCAGGACAGGGACATGGTGCCTGTACCGTTATCTTCCAAATAAGAGCTCGGGTCCTGCTAACAGTGCAGCATTTACACTTTGGTGAACAATGGTAGTAGGTCATAGAGGATTGCATAAGCTTTATGTCCGCTGTTAACGAGTTATGGGGTGTGCAGGTTTTTGTTCCACATCAGCAATAACATGTCCATGAATTATAGAATCATGATCAGCTGAATCAGGGTTGTGTTCAGTTAGGCATATGCCAAACTCTTTTGAAACTAAAATGAACATCCTTAGTGGGTATGTTCAGGTGATGCCTCCTTTTGTTCCTCCCGTTTTGTCTTCTGAACATGTCCCCAGCATGTTGGGGCAACGGCTCTCAACTCTAGTGACTAACCCTGTTGTAAACATTCCAGTATCTGACATGAATTGAATATTCAATTACTAGACATTGCTTGAACCCCTTTAAAATGAGATTTCCGGACGTCAGAAGATTCATTCAAAAACACCCTTCACCCAAGACTTTCATAACTCCCCTAAAACTTGGATAAGGTTGTCTCTTTCATCTATGCACTTATGAATGATTTGCTTCTATCTAGTGAATCGCTGCACATTTTGCATTGCATCATGTCTTGTCCCACTTTGTAAATGTGTTTGTTCTTCCTTACAGGTTTGGGGCTGTGTTCCTGTGGGACACTGGCTCCTCAGTGGGCGAGATCTCGGGCCACTCCAAAATCATCAACAGCGTGGACATCAAGCAGACTCGCCCCTACCGCCTCATCACCGGCAGTGATGACAACTGTGGGGCCTTCTTTGAGGGACCCCCTTTCAAGTTCAAGTTCTCAAGCACAGTGAGTGGCCTTTTCTCGATGAGTCTCAACTCGTGTCTCTGGCCTCCCTTTTTAGAAAAAGGTAATCGAGCAGAGGCGGAGAGGGGAAGTGGACAAATGTGCTTGTATGAAATTACTACTCCAATTGTGCATCAGGCAAATTATGTTTACAGGGTGTAATCCCAAAATGTATGAAGTGATATCAGATTTTGCTAGTTGTGCAAGACATTTTGTAGATGAAAGGATACATAGCATATCGTTTTTAAATGTTTGCCAGATTTTCTCCTACAAAAAAGCAATTAGCTGATTTCAAGGGGGGTGGGAGATTTCATAACTCTTCGGGAGAAGAACTCCGGTAGGATATACTTGTTTCCTTGCCAAAAGGAGGCTATTGGAGGATAGTTTTCCATTTGCCTACTAACTAATTGACACTCCACTTGACCACTTATCGGTTTGTGAGTTACAGAGAGGGCAGAGTACAGACTTTTCCCCAAATGAGAAAAGTCTGACATTTCTGAAGAAATTTGGGAATTGATTCTGGATTTATACAAAAAATAAAATTAGTATTGCCTTTTGGTACTATAGACCTTTTCACTCGGTTAGCCCTGTCGTGAGCACGGACGGAAGTCACGGTGGGAAAAGTACTCAATTGTCATACTTGAGTAAAAGATGAAATATACCTTAATAAAAGGTTACTAAAGTAAAAGTGAGTCACCCAGTAAATAACTACATGAGTAAGTCAAAGTATTTGGTTTATAATATACTTAAGTATATAAACCATTTCAAATTCACTATATAAACAAACCATGCGGCACCATTTTTATTTACGGATAGCCAGGGGCACACCCCAACACCTTTACAAATTAAGCATTTTTGTTTAATGAGTCCGCCAGATCAAAGGCAGTAGGGATGACCAAAGATGTTTGTCTTGATGAGTCTGAATTGGACCATTTTCATGTCTTGCTAAGCTTTCAAAATATAATGAGTACTTTAGTGTCATGGAAAATGTATGGAGTAAAAAGTACCTTTTTTCTTTAGGAATATAGTAAAGTACAGACCCCCAAAATTGACTTAAGTAGTAATTTACACCACTGGGAAGCCATACATTTGTTGACCATGGAACGTATCAGTGTGCGTCGGAATCAAGCCAACTTTGGTTTCTTTTAAAGTGCGAAAGGAGATTTTGACATTGTCTCAGTCACTTAGCTCATGGTGCTGAGCTGCTGATGACATTAGTCTGGTTAACATGCTGCTGAATCCCCCCCCCCCCCCCAAAAAAAAGTGGAGTATTTCTGATGAGGCTTTAAAGTAGGGCTGGGAATTACCAGGGACCTCATGATAGGATATTACCACGATACTTTGGTGCTGATACGATATGTATGTATATCTATGTATTGCAATTCGATACTGCACAATGACTTGATGTTATTGCTCACCATATGTCTGCTGCTGAGTGACGAGTGAGCCATGAGAAAGTGAGTTTTGATCAGTCATGGAAATACATTGTGCTGAAAATAAATTGGCTCACTGTTTAAAAATAAGAGAGAGCAAACTATCAAGGACAAATACTGGAATTTTGATGCGGGTACATCCGACTAATATTCTACTGTATTTCCCCCCCCCCATATCTAATTTAAAGAGGGTTCCAGAACAGCTAAGAACACTCTGTAGTGAACATATTGACAATATTGTAGTCAAGGTGAACTACACTCTGCTCTTGGGCCTATGCATTTACAGTTTATTTGGACCACTTGACCTTTTCCATGTTGTATCTTCTAACCTTATTCTAAAAATTATTCAATGGATTTCTTCCTCATAAATCTACACACAATGACGACTTTTTTTTTGTATACATTTTTTGCAAAAAAGAAATAACTGACACTTTGCTATGACACTTGAAATTGAGCTCAGGTGCATCCTGTTTCCATTGATCATCCTTGATGTTTCTACAACTTGACTGGAGTCCACCTCTGGTCAATTCAATTGATTGGACATGGTTTGGTAAGTCTCTATATAAGCTCCACAGTTGACAGTGCATGTCAGAGCAAAAGCCATGGTTGAGGATTGTGTCAAGGCACAGATCTGGGGAAGGGTAACAACAAATGTGTGCAGCATTGACGGTCGCCAAGAACACTGTGACCTCCATTCTTAAATGTGAGCAGTTCGGAACCACCAAGACTCTTCCTAGAGCTGGTCGCCCAGCTAAACTGAGCAGTTCAGGGGAGAACGGCCTTGGTGAGGGAGGTGCCCAAGAACCGGATGGTCACTTTGACAGGGCTCCAGAGTTCCTCTGTGGAGATGGGAGAACTGTCCAGAAGGACAACCATCTCTGCTGCACACCACCAATCAGGCCTTTATGGTAGTGGCCAGACGGAAGCCACTCTTCAGTAAAAGGCACATTGCAGCCCGCTTGGATTTAGCCAAAAAGCACCTAAAGTTCTCTCCGACCATGAGAAACAAGATTCTCTGGTCTGATGAAACCAAGATTGATCTCTTTGGCCTGAATGCCAACCATCACGTCTGGAGGAAACCTTGCACCATCCCTTTGGTGAAGCATGGTGGTGGCAGCATCATGCTGTGGGGATGTTTTTCAGAGACTGGGAGACTAGTCAGGATTGAGGGAAAGATGAACAGAGCAAAGTACAGGGAGATCCTTGCTGAACCTGCTCCAGAATGCTCAGGACATCAGACTGGGGCGAGGTTCACCTTCCAACAGGACAATGCAGGAGTGGCTTCGGGCCAAGTCTCAGAATGTCCTTGAGTGGCCAAGCCAGAGCCCGGACTTGAACTTGATCGAACAGCTCTTGAGAGACCTGAAAATAGCTGTGCAGTGGCACTCCCCATCCAACCTGACAAAGCTGGAGAGGATCTGCAGATAAGAATGGGAGGAACTCTCCAAATACAGGTTTGCCAAACTTGTAGCGTCATGCCCAAGAAGACTCGCTGCCAAGGTGCTTCAACAAAGTACTGAGTAAAAGGTCTAAATAGTTATTTTTAAATTTGCATACATTTTATAAAAATCAGTTTTTGCTTTGTCATTGTGTGTAGATTGCAATCTATTTTAGGAAGTTTAATGTAACAAAATGCGTTGAGGGGTTTGAATACTTTCCAAACGCACGGTACATTCTTGACGACTTTTTTTGAGTGCTTCTCAGTTTCTCAGGATCAGTGTTTTATGCAGTTTCACATGGTGTCGACTGCAAGTTGAGGTTCGTACAGACTGACCTCAACTTATTCAATAAGTATCCTTAAAAAAAAAAATTGGGTGCATTATGCTTAGCAAACACTACTTGCCTTGGAGCAGTCAGCATTTTTGCAGTTTTGGGATGATGTGTCCGGACTAGGGCTTGCTACAGGCTGCCACCGGTCGCTGTTTGTGGTCTTGGGCCAAGTCCATACACATTTAGTGCTTATAAATCCACATTTTAGTCCCATTAGGCAAATTTAGCAAAACAATATTGGGTGGGGGTGGAGAAACAACAATCAATACGTTACAGAATTAAAACCTACTACAATTCAATGTGATCCATCCTAAAAAAGAAAATAAATTATACTCCTATAACAGATACTTTATTAAGCACGTGACCTCACTCCGCAATAATTGAGACTTATGAGATCTACTATATGGGTGTTGAAAAAGGGAACCGTATGTATCGAAACAACTGAAATTCCTCTGAAGAATTTCTGCTCAGGGTCTCCAGAAGTAGGTTGTCCCTTCTGTATGTTTTACATTTTATTTAACCAGGTAGGCTAGTTGAGAACAAGTTCTCATTTGCAACTGCGACCTGGCCAAGATAAAGCAAAGCAATGTTACACATGGCGTAAACAATAAACAAGTCAATGACACGGCAGAAAAAAGTCTATATATAGTGTGTAAAAGGCATGCGAAGGTAGGCAATAAATAGGCCGTAGGAGGGAATAACTACAATTTAGCAGATTAACACTGGAGTGATAAATGAGCAGATTATGATGTGCAAGTAGAGCTACTACTTGTTGTCCGGACAACATGCCCTCCGATTTGACTCCCTGAACTCTGTTTGCAAAGTAGTTGGTGAACCAGGCGAGGCAGTCATTAGAAAAACCAAGACTATTGAGTCTGCCGATAAGAATACAGTGATTGAGAGTCGAAAGCCTTGGCCAGGTTGAAGACTGCTGCACAGTACTGTCCTTTTTCGATGGCGGTTATGATATCGTTTAGTACCTTGAGTGTGGCTGAGGTGCACCCGTGACCGGCTCAGAAGCTGGATTGCACAGCGTAGAAGGTACGATGGGATTCGAAGTGGTCAGTGATCTGTTTATTAACTTGTCTTTTGAAGATTTTAGATAGGCAGGGCATGATGGATATAGGTCTGTAACAGTTTTGGTCTAATGTGTCACCCCCTTTGAAGAGAGGGATGACCGCAGCAGCTTTCCAATCTTTATGGATCTCGGACTATATGAGAGGTTCAACAGGCTGGTAATAGGGGTTGCAACAATGTCGGCGGATAGTTTTAGAAAGCGCAGGTCCAGATTGTCAAGCCCAGCTGATTTGTACGGGTCCAGGTTGCAGCTCTTTCAGAACATCTGCTGTCTGGATTTGGGTGAAGGAGAAGCTGGGGAGGCTTGGGCGAGTAGCTGCAGGTGAGGCGGAGCTGTTGGCCGGGGTTGGAGTAGCCAGGAGGAAGGCATGGCCAGCTGTTGAGAAATGCTTATTGAAATGTTCGATTATCATGGATTTATCAGTGGCGACCGTGTTACCTAGACTCAGTGCAGTGGGCAGCTGGGAGGAGGTGCTCTTGTTCTTCATGGACTTGTGTCCCAAAACTTTTTAGTTAGAGCTTCCAGATGTGAATTTCTGCTTGAAAAGGCTAGCCTTTGCTTTCCTGACTGACTGCGTGTATTGGTTCCTGACTTCCCTGAACAGTTGCATATCGTGGGGACTATTCGACGCTATTGCAGTCCGCCACAGCAAGTTTTTGTGCTGGTCAAGGGCAGTCAGGCCTGGAGTGAACCAAGGGCTATATCTGTTCTTGGGTCTTCATTTTCTTTTGAATGTGGCATGGTTCTGTATATTCTCGTTTTTCTTTTTTCAAAGAGAAGGGTTTTGTAGAAAGCTGGCTCAATGAGTTAGTCCGGTAACTGTCAAATGACTTGCAATATTTAAGAGACTTACTTAAACTTGACAGTATAATTGATAGACAACAACCAATATACAAATGTTGCTTTCTTAAATTAACCAGAAAATCAATAATAGTCCTCCTTTTTGGAAAAGCTCAAGTCTCTAACAATCCCCTACCCCATCCTAGGACCACAGCCGGTTTGTCAACTGCGTGCGTTTCTCTCCAGACGGGAACCGCTTCTGTACGGCTGGCGCTGACGGTCAGGTGAGTCCGCTAGCTACCAGAGCTGCTCCATGGTCAGGGACCCAGCATCACTAAGGTGGTCTCAGAACCCACCACAGTTGGTAGAACATTGACAGCCTGTCTTAATTCTTCTAGAATTGTATTTTATACTGAACAAAAATATACACGCAACATGTAAAGTGTTGGTCCAATGTTTCATGAGCTGATAAAAAGATTTCAGACATTTTCCATACGGTCACAAAGCTTATTCGATCAAATTTGGTGCGCATTTCTTATTTTGCCAAGATAATCCATACACCTGACAGGTGTGGCATATAAATAAGCATGATCATTACACAGGTGCACCTTGTACTGGGGACAAAAGGCCACTCCAAGGTTGTCACACAATGCCACAGATGTCTCAAGTTGAGGGAGTGTGCTATTTGGCATGCTGACTGCAGGAATGTCCACCAGAGCTGTTGCCAGAATTTAATGTTCATTTCTCTACCATAAGCAGTCTCCAACGTCATTTTAGAGATAATGGCAGTACACCTGACCGGCCTCAACCGCAGACCACGTGTAACCACGCAAGCCCAGGACCTCCACATCTGGCTTCTTCACCTGCGGGATCGTCTGAGAACAGCCACCCGGACAGCTGGTGAAACTGAGGAGTACTTTTGTCTAATTAAGCCCTTTTGTGGGGAAAACAAATTCTGATTGGGTGTGCCTATGCCCACCCATGGCTGCACCCCTGTCCATTCATGAAATCCATAGATTAGGGCCTAATTAATTTCAATTGAGTTCCTTATATAAACTAACTCAAAATTTGAATGTTGTGTTTATATTTTTGTTCAGTATATTTTAGTGAATGTGTGTGGTGGAGTGGGATTAGAAGTATAGTAGAAAACAGCTGTAACTCAGCACAATGTCAGATACTTTCCAGTGAACTGACAATAATTGCTGACTGGAGGACAGTAATAGACAGATGGGTGTTTCTACGTGGCTGTTGAAATTCAATTTTACCCTACAGTACTGGTTCTTACTAGAAGTGTCAAATTGCCCTGTTTTCCTAGATCTTCCTATATGACGGAAAGACTGGCGAGAAGCTTGGGGCTCTGGGCGGAGCGAAGGCCCACGAAGGAGGAGTCTATGCCGTAAGTATCTCGATGGAGTTTCTCTTTTTGTTCAACTTTTCCTGGTGGTTTGAGACATGTAGGCATTGGGTTTTTACTTTAGCCTGCTGAGAATGGAAACGTCAGTCTTTTTCCTCTTCAGCATAACTTGTCAGGCTTCACTGCTGAGGGGTGAACACCCAGTCAAGATTAAAGCTGCCATGCAGTTGCTAGAGGGGCTTGAACGTAAACAAACAAAATTAATGCTTTCCTTTTCAAATTAGAAGTGCAATGTGTTCCTGTGAAAACAAAGTCAAACTTTCTTGTACCCACTGCATTTTAAAACACTTTCACTTTGCATGCCCCCAACAATATTTGATTTCTAGGAATTGGTGATTGAGTGTAACAACATTATTAGACTGTATCTAATGTATTCCATCACTGGCATATCTGAACTGGGATTCTAACCCACAACATGACATACACTGCAATGCAGTGTTGGAATGTCTAGTTCCAGTGTGACTACTTCAGGTCTCAGGAAGACTGTAGTGATTAACTTAGCCATCTGCTTAATAAAATGCTTGGGACTGTACATTTTGCATTACCAGAGAGAAACTATAGCGGCACAGGTTTCCTCTGAAAGCATTGTGATAACCGACAGTGATGTGATGCCTATTTGTCACCCTGGGTCCACTCCTTCCCTCTGTTCTCCTTCAGGTGAGCTGGAGCCCTGACAGCTCCCAGCTCATCTCTGCCTCGGGTGACAAGACTGTGAAGCTGTGGGATGTGGGCACCAGCATGGCCCTCACCACCTTCAACATGGGCGCTGATGTCATGGACCAGCAGCTGGGCTGCCTGTGGCAGAAGGACCACCTGCTCAGCATATCCCTGTCGGGCTACATCAACTACCTGGATAAGAGCAACCCTGACCGGCCGCTCCGCACCATCAAGGTAAGCCTAAACCTTCTTTCTCATTACAGGGTTTTCAGAATGCAGTATGGTGTAGTGTGAACACATCTTAGAGTTGGGGAATGAGGGTCAGGGCTTGAGGTTTTTAAATATTTTTTTTTACGATTTGGACACAACTGGCAGGCTTAATCTCCTGATATTGATGCTCTGCCCAGAAACGGTCCCTAGCTGACATAGCTTGTTTACAAACATTATCTTTATCACATAATCTTCCTTTAAAGTTGTCTTCAAGTCACTTGTTACTCAACACAAGCACATAGTTCAGTAACAGGAAAGGAGATGGCTTACAAGTGGTTTTGTCAGCATTCCTCAAAATTAAATAGTTAATTTTGACAGTTTGCTAGAGTCCCGTGAAATTGCACAATGATTGGAAATGCTGAATTCGTGCCAACTGAAAGTATCACAACTGCGACACTTGCGTCAAATAGAATGAATGTTCTTAACTGATTGTGCTAAACAATTCTCTCCCATTATGTGCCTTACAGGGTCACAGCAAATCCATTCAGTCCTTGACAGTTCACAAAAACAAGGGGAGGGCTTACATCTACTCTGGCAGCCATGACGGGCACATCAATATCCTTTCACTGGGAAAATGAAGGCATGCTGTGTCAACACTGAGGCATATTAATGATGAACTGTGCTTTCTGCACAGGCCATTTCCCCTGAATGAATGGGGCTTATCTAGGTGGTTGGCATTTGGAACACAAGGAGCCTAATAAATTCCCCCAAGTGCTAATAGTCAAAGCCTTGTGTATTCATAATCCAGTAGCAACATTGGCACCTAATGAAGACTCACATAAAATGTAATGGCCATGTCTGCTTATATTCCATTACATAAATGTACTGCACAACTGTTGCGAATGTCCTTGTATCATCTGTTAGTTTAACAAGAGGCCCACACCACCAATGTTATGGTCCCTTGTGTTAGTTAAGATCTGCTCTGCTGCCCTCTCCTGGTGTCAGTCAGATGATCCTTAACTGTGGCTTCCACATTACTGGGATGCCGAGACCGGGGAGAACAACTGCTTCTCAGGGAAGGGCCACAGCAACCTTGTCACCAAGATGGTGGTGGACGAGGCCGACCAGCTGGTGACTTGCAGCATGGATGACACGGTCCGCTTCACCAGCGTGACAGAGAAAGAATACAGGTGGGTCCAGATGTGTTCTATACTGAAGGTAGAAGATGCGCTTAAAATACAGATTTCACTGAAATATTTATCAGTTCTCTCTTAGGGACCAAGTCATTGGTGTTAAAGTTGTGTTGCAAGTCATCATATTTGTGACTCGAGCCCATACCTCTGGGAAAGGGTATGTTCAGTAAATAGTGAATCTATTGATGTGTTGATTCCCCCCACCAAACTGAGTTGTTGCAGAGAAAAAACTGCGTGATGTCTTTATTTAACTAGGCAAGTCAGTTAAGAACAAATTCTTATTTTCAATGACGGCCTAGGAACAGTGGGTTAACTGCCTGTTCAGGGGCAGAACAACAGATTTGTACCTTGTCAGCTCAGGGATTTGAACTTGCAACCTTCCGGTTACTAGTCCAACGCTCTAACCACTAGGCTACCCTGCCGCCCCACGTAGCGCACACAATGTACTTTTTCCTTTAAGTTTTCATGTACTGAATAAAAATCTGAAGTGTGTTTGTCACATTTTCAACTCTACTATTGCATTAAATAGCAAATGTTCCCCCTCTGATCTTGCCTTGTGCATTCTAGCCAACAGTTTGCAGGTAGACTGTGCTGATAGGCTAGTCTACATGAGATTATGGATACATTTGATATTTTATTTTGTCCAACGGCAGTCGAGCATTGATCATAATGGCAACAAAATAAGACCCTAGATATTTTTTCGACAGATGCATCAAGCTCATTACCATGCACTTTCACCACCCTGTGAAGTTCATAACTTATTTCAGCTGTAGCCTAAAACTGCGTGGTTTCCTGAGTCGTAGTGGGAGGACCACACACCATATCGTATGACTCAAAGTTAGCGTTGGTATAATGGCTATTATATCAATGTTTGCACATAACGGCGTCCACCGACATTTCACGTGTAACTGCCAACACAAAGTTCTGACCATGTCCAACTAACAAATTCTGTTGGCATTTAAAAAATTGCACCGTAACTTCATGTCTCTTTTTGTTTTTATAGGGTAGAACTTTACTCGCATACTTGTGGCTGGAAATGTGGTTACTAACAGTTTGTTTTTGCAGTGCTTCCAACCTGGTAAAGATGGATGTCCAGCCTAAACATGTTTCCGTAGCAACAGGGGGCCTCACATTGGCGGTGTGCATTGGAAAGGTAACAAAATCCTCTCCTAATGTGTGCCAACTCATGTCACTCAGGCATCATAGTATGGTAGACAGTGTCAACACAAATAAATATTTTGTGTCATTCATATATGGGTGACACCATTAAATTGTCTGTTCTGGATAGTGTTAATATTGACTGAATGTGTGGTTGTCAGGTGGTGTTGCTGAAGGACCAGAAGAAGGTGTTCATGCTGGACAGTCTGGACTACGAGCCTGAAGCAGGAGCCATCCACCCAGGAGGCAGCACTGCGGCAGTGGGCGGCGCAGTAAGTCTACATATAGCAACTTCCATTTGAACTGGAACTATTATAGCTTAGTGTGGGATCAATGACAGTTTTCCTGAATAGCCTGATTATACACATGCACTTCATTTGATACGCAGAAGCTCCAGATCTTTTGGTGCAGCTGACTAAAGATCCCAAGAAGTTGGATCCACAGCCACTCTGCACTATTAACCAGTGCTATGAAACTCTGAGGGAATGACACTGTTGTTCAACTGATTGCTGATTTTTATTTAGGTGTGGGTTGGATCTAACTACTCAATATTCCTCCCCTTGTCCATAGTATTTCTTTGACACCTCTCTCCCTCCTCCTGGCAGGATGGGAAAGTCCACTTGTATTCTGTCCAAGGCAACACTCTGAAGGATGAGGGGAAGAGCATGGAGGCCAAAGGGCCAGTCACAGACATGGCCTACTCCAAAGACGGAGCCTACCTGGCCGTCACTGATGAGAAGAAGGTCGTCACAGTTTTCACCGTGGCGGATGATTACTCGGTATGCAGTCTCCCACGTATCCATCTCAAGCAAAATTTGCAAAAATAACCTATTAACATGTCCCATATTGATTGTCCTGAATGCTCAAATGATGTACAATAAATATATTTCTAAAGCCCAATGAACAACAAATGCCATTTGGGTTTGTGATTATCAGTCGGGTAGTGTAATGCATACAATCATCCCATCAATTTGAGTATGAGTGGAGACTTGATGTTACATGTTGGATTCTGTATCCATTTCTGTTTATCCCCGTCCTACAGGTAAAAAATGATTTTTATGGACACCACGCTAAAGTAGTTACCTTGGCCTGGTCCCCCGACAATGAGCACTTTGCCAGCGGTGGAATGGACATGATGGTCTACGTTTGGACAGTGAATGATGCAGACAAGAGGCTGAAGATCCCAGGTGAGGGCCAAAATAGCTTTCAGAGAGCAAATGTGGCACACACACACCCACAGAGAGAAGTGTCTGGAGTTATTTAAAACCTCTCTTTGTTATCGTATTCAGATATTTGAAGTCATGGAAACTGAAGATGTTGCTCGGATAATGTGTCGCCACTCTCGACAGGGGTGGGGTTTTAAACTGCTGACCTTTCTGTAGCAACCATTTTGAGCTAGTAGTTTGATTTGTCAGGACAACAAATGTTAACATTACAAAAAAGTACTAGGGGGAATATAGAAAAAAAATAATCAAATTTTCAGTGTGTGCTAACTGGCGAGGGAGGTATCTTGCAGTACCATTGCTGTAGAATTTCCCCAATGTTTCCAAATATAATTATTTTCACCACCGCTACATGGCAGTATCTTCCTTAGACACCATTCTAGGGCAGCCTTAAAGTATGTACCTGTTAATGGTGGGTCGTGATGTGTCGGAGTAAATTTATAATTTCATTAATTATTGGAATTGATTTGGCCAAGTGCATCTACGGTCTCTGCTCAGTTTGGCAGCTGCACGAGTGTGAGAGAAGGAGGCCCATGTGCTTCGCGGTTTATCAAATTTTTTTCCCCTGCAGTTTTCTTGATCACTCCGCGACACACTGCAGCGCTGTCAGCCATAACTTGTCTTTCCCACTCGCCATCACTCACCGCTGTTATCAAATGGACTCATGCTAGCCACAAGTTCTGACTGAGCTCAATTGTTATGAAACGGATATACAAGCGCTGAGTTTCTCTCCCTTTCATACAAACTTATAACAAGGAGCGCCCACAATGTGTTTTGAGCTGTGAAGTGCTTAGTAATGGCACTCAAAACGAACAAATTAATAAAATGACACGTCCTGACCAAACATCCACAGCATGATGGTAAACCCAGGGAGTTCTTTGAGAACCCGGCAGAATGCTTCAGGAGACAGTACTTCGACAGGCATTGTTGTAATTTTATAACAGGTGATGATGAGCAGAAATAAGGGAGTGCGAACTCATCGTAGCTGTGAGTTTCTCTTTTCAAACAATCCCCTGGCCTTGTACACAGGTAGTAGCTAAAATTCACCAAAGTAAGCTAGTTGCTGATAGTGCAACCCTTGTAACAGTACAGAAGAAAATTATCAGGGCTACTGTACAGCTTACTGTAGAAATTATTTTAAACTAGTCTAGGTTGGAACTGTTGCTGTTAAAATACAATTTGTATTCTTAACTGGAATAAACTGAGGCAAGATGCTTTTTGAGGCAAACACCCAATTGTGGATTGTTCATCTACAGCAGGAAGCAGTCTCCTTCTTGACTAAGAATGCAGTAGATGTTCTGGTCCAGTTTGGCACCACATACCTATGTGAGTCAGGGTTCACAACTCTGACATACTTAAACCCGTACAGGAAGAGTATGACCTCAGTGTTGCACTTGCAAAAACAGCCCAGAATATACATGCTTTTTGAAAACTTCAACCAGCCACACCTCTCATTAGGACTCAGTGTGTTGTCTATATCTATGTGATCAGTTTATTCCAGTTCAGAATAGAAATATGTATTGTATTTTAGCAGCAACAGTTCCAACCTAAACAATGTGTAAGTGTTTTTAATGGTGGATAATACCGATGTAAATATCTATTCATGTTTATTTAATTTCATTGTTATTTTTTGTCTATATTCCATTTGTTTTAGGCATAAGGGCAATGAAATGTACTGACTTTTATTTATAGTTGCATATTTTCCTAAGCTTGGGTCCCAGGAAAACACAGAATTTCTAATTTGGGTCCCAGGCTAAAAAGGTTTAAGAACCTCTGTTCTAGGGATACATTAAAATGCTCACACTTTCCAGTGGAAAACCACATACTCAAGTTTTTAGCAGCAACACATACTGTATATTCACTCCCAATGGTTTAAATGTTAGCCATATGACATCACTTATGTTCTCGCATCCCTTTCCACAGATGCCCACAGGCTGCACCATGTCAGTGGCCTGGCCTGGATAGATGAACACACGCTAGTGACCACCTCTCATGACGCCAGCATCAAGCAGTGGACTCTTAAATTCTGATCTGTACAAGAATGGATCATTAGGGACAAGGACTACTGTAGACCGCTCTCTTACTCATATAATATTGTATGTATCTAATTGGTCTCTTGTCAGCAACCCCTGAAATTGTCAGTCACTGCAGAGAAAAGCTTGTCTAAAGCAAGAATCCCAACGCAGTCTTTTTCTTTGATTCTTTTAAACGGTTCACTAATGCACAAACAAAGAATAATAACCCAAATGGCTGCATTGATATCAAGCTTTTCTGGTCAAGGAAACAAATTGTAAGCTCAACATTCCAGAGGCAACAGCCTTATGTCAGTTCAAAGTGAAATGCCTGTGTGTGGTTGGAGAGTTGTTTCATCTGAACTCTGTTAACTGGGAATGACATTTATGGGGGGAAAATGATCCTTATTGACAATGGAGGTATATTTCAGTTACATTCCTGAATGGGATTGAGTTGCGAATGAATGGCCCTCCGATTGTGCTTGCCTGTTCGTTGATGTTTCCAGCCGAGGGTGGTGATACCATTTGTATGGGAGTGGGTATTTAGCTTTTTTTGCCTCTTCTTTGACTCATAACGTCAATGTCTTTCAGAATGATTTCTAGTTGGAACAAATGTGATTGGGGGAGCAATAGTAGGAACTTAAAACAAGAAAGAAATGAATCATGTGTACAATCAAAATGCTGTCTATTCAATGAAGCTCCTGTACTGTTGCCATTTTTTTTTTCTTTTTGGCTCACGATGTTCCCGTCTCACACTTTTTACTTTATTATTTTTTTCTTTTTGTGCTGCTTCCACTTTTTCCTAAGGGTGGATATTAATGACAATAAAACAAACGTTACTAATTTCTAGCAACTCATGTCCATTTCGTGCTACTCATGTTTAAATTAATACTGCGGGTTTCTGTCAATTGTTGATACCATTTCTATGTCTCTGCGTGCAGTATGAAGGAAGTTAGTTTCGCTAGCCAATGCCAACTAGCTTTTGTGGAATGACTGGTACCTGTTGATTCCCAGACCTGTGTTCAGAAACTATTTCAAATATCTCAATTACTTTCACATACAATGCCTATAGAGTATAAGTCTACACCCCCTTGAACGTTTCTCATTATACTGCCTTAGAATTTAAATCTAAAAATGGGTTCAAATGGATAAAATGGAATTAAAATGTACATTATGTTAATGATCTACACACAATGCGCATGTCAAAGTTTAAAGAAATCCTTAATGTTTGTTAAAAAAAGAACCTCCATTTATCTTGATTTAGATAAGTATTTAACCTCCTGAGTCAATACATGTTAGCATCTTTGGCAGTATTTACAGTTGTGACTCTTTCTGGGATAGTCTCGAAGAGCTTTGCATACCTGGATTGTACAATATTTGTGCATTATACTTAAAATTATTCAAGCTCTCAAGTTGAATATTGATCATTGCCAGGCAACCATTTTCTTGCCAAAGAATTTCATGGCTTTTTAATTTTTATAAATAAAGCCCGAACTGTAACTAGGCAACTCAGCAACATTCAATGACGTATTGGTAAGCAACTCCATTGACGATTTGGCCTTGTTTTAGGTTATTGCTGCTGAAATGTGAATTTCTCCCAGTGTCGGTTGGAAAACAAACTAACCATGTTTTCCTGTAGGATTTTGGCCTGTGCTTAGTTCAGTTTATCCTAAATAACTCCCTCGTCCTTGCTGATGACAAGTATACTCATTACATGATGCAGCTGACACTGCTTCAAAATATGAAGTTGAACTCATTTCGGGCAAATCCAACACCACACAAGGCTTTGTTCATTTTCTTTGCTACATTTAAAAATATATTTTTACTTTTGTGCGTTATTGCAGCTGGCTGAATATTTAGGATTTTTATTTAATTTTCCTCCCCAATTTTGTGGTATCCAATTGGTAGTTAGTCTGGTCCTATCACTGCAACTCCCGTATGGAGGCGAAGGTCGAGATGTGTATCCCTGGGGCGGCAGGTAGCCTAGTGGTTAGAGCATTGGGCCAGTAACCGAAAGGTTGCTAGATCGAATCCCCGAGCTGATGAGGTAAAAATCTGTCCCTTGAACAAGGCAGTTAATCCACTGTTCCTAGGCCGTCCATTGTAAATAAGAATTTGTTCTTAACTGACTTGCATATTTAAAGTTTAAATATAATCCTCCAAAACGAGCAGCACTGCCCACTTACGCCGGGTATCCTGCCCACTTACATGGGTATCCTTGTTGCGGCTGACTTACGGCTTAAGTGGGCAGTGCTGCTCGTTTCGGAGGATCATATACAGTGCCTTGCGAAAGTATTCGGCCCCCTTGAACTTTGCCACCTTTTGCCACATTTCAGGCTTCAAACAAAGATCACAAAAAAATCGTTAAGAATCAACAACAAGTGGGACACAATCATGAAGTGGAACGATATTTCAAACTTTTTACAAATCAAAAACTGAAAAATTGGGCGTGCAAAATTATTCAGCCCCCTTAAGTTAATACTTTGTAGCGCCACCTTTTGCTGCGATTACAGCTGTAAGTCGCTTGGGGTATGTCTCTCAGTTTTGCGCTCGAGCTCAGTGAGGTTGGATGGAGAGCATTTGAACAGCAGTTTTCAGTTCTTTCCACAGATTCTCGATTGGATTCAGGTCTGGACTTTGACTTGGCCATTCTAACACCTGGATATGTTTATTTTTGAACCATTCCATTGTAGATTTTGCTTTATGTTTTGGATCATTGTCTTGTTGGAAGACAAATCTCCGTCCCAGTCTCAGGTCTTTTGCAGACTCCATCAGGTTTTCTTCCAGAATGGTCCTGTATTTGGCTCCATCCATCTTCCCATCAATTTTAACCATCTTCCCTGTCCCTGCTGAAGAAAAGCAGGCCCAAACCATGATGCTGCCACCACCATGTTTGACAGTGGGTATGGTGTGTTCAGGGTGATGAGCTGTGTTGCTTTTACGCCAAACATAACGTTTTGCATTGTTGCCAAAAAGTTCAATTTTGGTTTCATCAGACCAGAGCACATTCTTCCACATGTTTGGTGTGTCTCCCAGGTGGCTTGTGGCAAACTTTAATCAACACTTTTTATGGATATCTTTAAGAAATGGCTTTCTTCTTGCCACTCTTCCATAAAGGCCAGATTTGTGCAATATACGACTGATTGTTGTCCTATGGACAGAGTCTCCCACCTCAGCTGTAGATCTCTGCAGTTCATCCAGAGTGATCATGGGCTTCTTGGCTGCATCTCTGATCAGTCTTCTCCTTGTATGAGCTGAAAGTTTAGAGGGACGGCCAGGTCTTGGTAGATTTGCAGTGGTCTGATACTCCTTCCATTTCAATATTATCGCTTGCACAGTGCTCCTTGGGATGTTTAAAGCTTGGGAAATCTTTTTGTATCCAAATCCGGCTTTAAACTTCTTCACAACAGTATCTCGGACCTGCCTGGTGTGTTCCTTGTTCTTCATGATGCTCTGCGCTTTTAACGGACCTCTGAGACTATCACAGTGCAGGTGCATTTATACGGAGACTTGATTACACACAGGTGGATTGTATTTATCATCATTAGTCATTTAGGTCAACATTGGATCATTCAAAGATCCTCACTGAACTTCTGGAGAGAGTTTGCTGCACTGAAAGTAAAGGGGCTGAATATTTTTGCACACCCAATTTTTCAGTTTTTGATTTGTTAAAAAAGTTTGAAATATCCAATAAATGTCGTTCCACTTCATGATTGTGTCCCACTTGTTGTTGATTCTTCACAAAAAAATACAGTTTTATATCTTTATGTTTGAAGCCTGAAATGTGGCAAAAGGTCGCAAAGTTCAAGGGGGCCGAATACTTTCGCAAGGCACTGTATGTGTGTATGTAATGTAATGTAATGTATGTGTGGCCTGCCATAGCAGTTGCTAGAGCCCGATGGGACAAGGTCATCCCGGCCGGTCATACTTTTCCCTAAACCGGACAACGCTGGGCCAATTGTGCACCGCCCCATGGGTCTCCCGGCTGCGACAGCCTGGTCTCAAACCAGGATCTCGAGTGGCACAGCTAGCACTGCGATGAAGTGCCTAACACCACTGTGCCACTCGAGAGGCCTGAGTAACTACAATGTTGATCCATCTTCCGTTGTCTCCTATCACAGCCATTTAACTCTAACTGGTTTAAAATCACCTGGTTTAAAAGTCCTCTCCGGCAACTGAGTTTATGAAGGATGACTGTTTCTTTGTAGTGACTGGGTGTATTGATACACCATCCGAAGTGTAGTAACCTAACAGCCCAAAACACGTTTCCTCTTTGATAGCCTACACAATTAAATTCCGGCTCTAACACAAAATATGGAATGAGGAACTGAATACTTTCTGACGTCACTGTATCACCCCGATGTTCCTGTACTGCCCGTGTCTGAGTAAAGGAAACGGGTAGATCAGGCTGTGGCTGGTGTCCCTAATTATCTTCTTGGCCGTCCTGCGACACCTGACACCAATGGTGTTCTCTGCTGAGGATAGATCAACATTGTAGTTACTCCACAATACTAACCCAAATGACAGAGTGAAAATAATTGAAAAAAATAATAATAGTCTAAAACTTGCATCCTGTAGCAATAAGGCATGATAGTAAAACTGCAAAACGTAACTTTCTCCTGAATACAAAGCATTTGGTTTGGGGCGAATCCAACAGAGTACCACTCTTTATATTTTAAAGCATAGTGGTGGCTGCATCATATTATGGTTATGCTTGTCATTGGCAAGGACTAGGGAGTTATTTAGGATAACCTGAACTAAGCACAGGCAAAATCAGAGAAAAAAATAGAATTAACCTTTCAGCAGCAATAACCTAAAACACAAGGTTGAATTTCTTCAGCATCCTGAGATTGTGTCTGTGGTGAAGGTGACTGTTGGTTTCTCAGAGAGATGCACACTGAGGAATTCTCCACGATGGCCCTGTTGATGAAGATGGGGACATGCCCAACCTGGTTCCTTCTGAAGTCTGCAATCGGCTCCTTTTTGTTTTGCTGACATTGAGGGAGAGGTTATTAAACTTGGAACCATGTTGTCAAGAGTGCCTACCTCCCTGTAGGCCGTCTTGTCGTTGGTAATCGGGCCTACTACTGTTGTGTCTTCAGCGAACTTAATGATGGAGTTGGAACTGTGTGAGGTCATGTGTACATTTCAAGTCGGTAGTTTACATACACTTAGGTTGGTGTCATTAACTCATTTTTCAACCACTCTACAATTTTCTTGTTAACAAACTATAGTTTTGGGTAGTCGGTTCGGACATCTACTTTGTGCATGACACAAGTCATTTTTTCAAAAATTGTTAGATTTTATAGAACTTATAATTCACTTACTGTATCACAATTAAATTGGGTCAGAAGTTTACATACAGTGGGGCAAAAAAGTACTCCGTCAACCACCAATTGTGCAAGTTCTCCCACTTAAAAAAGATGAGAGAGGCCTGTAATTTTCATCATAGGTACACTTCAACTATGACAGATAAAATGAGGGAACAAAATCCAGAAAATCACATTGTAGGATTTTTAATGAATTTATTTTCAAATTATGGTGGAAAATAAGTATTTGGTCAATAACAAAAGTTTATCTCAATACTTTGTTATATACCCTTTGTTGGCAATGACAGAAGTCAAACTTTTCCTGTAAGTCTTCACAAGGTTTTCCCACGCTGTTGCTGGTGTTTTGGCCCATTCCTCCATGCAGATCTCCTCGAGAGCATTGATGTTTTGGGGCTGTTGCTGGGCAACATGGACTTTCAACTCCCTCCAAAGATATTCAATGGGGTTGAGATCTGGAGACTGGCTAGGCCACTCCAGGACCTTGAAATGCTTCTTACGAAGCGACTCCTTCGTTGCCCGGGTGGTGTGTTTGGCATCATTGTCATGCTGAAAGACCCAGCCATGTTTCATCTTCAATGCCCTTGCAGATGGAAGGAGGTTTTCACTCAAAATCTCACAATACATGGCCCCATTCATTCTTTCGTTTACACGGATCAGTCGTCCTGGTCCCTTTGCAGAAAAACAGCCCCAACGCATGATGTTTCCACCCCCATGCTTCACAGTAGGTATGGTGTTCTTTGGATGCAACTCAACATTCTTTGTCCTCCAAACATGACGAGTTGAGTTTTTTTACCAAAAAGTTCTATTTTGGTTTGATCTGACCATATGACATTCTCCCAATCTTCTTCTGGATCATCCAAATGCTCTCTAGCAAACTTCAGACGGGCCTGGACATGTACTGGTTTAAGCAGGGGGACACGTCTGGCACTGCAGAATTTGAGTCCCTGGCGGCGTAGTGTGTTGCTGATGGTAGGCTTTGTTACTTTGGTCCCAGCTCTCTGCAGGTCATTCACTAGGTCCACCCGTGTGGTTCTGGGATTTTTGCTCACCGTTCTTGTTATCATTTTGACCCCACGGGGTGAGATCTTGCGTGGAGCCCAAGATCGAGGGAGATTATCAGTGGTCTTGTATGTCTTCCATTTCCTAATAATTGCTCCCACAGTTGATTTCTTCAAACCAACCTGCTTACCTATTGCAGATTCAGTCTTCCCAGCCTGGTGCAGGTCTACAATTTTGTTTCTGGTGTCCTTTGACAGCTCTTTGGTCTTGGCCATAGGGGAGTTTGGAGTGTGACTGTTTGAGGTTGTGGACAGGTGTCTTTTATACTGATAACAAGTTCAAACAGGTGCCATTAATACAGGTAACGAGTGGAGGACAGAGGAGCCTCTTAAAGAAGAAGTCATTGTTCGAATTCTTGATTATATTTACACACATTATATTCAGTACTAGGATTAAAAAGAAAATTCATACATATACAGTAACATAATAGTATTCTGATTAGTACATATACAGTAACATAATAGCATGCTGATTAGTCAGTCCTGATTGAAATGTATACATAAGTTATTATTGATAAAAATTCCCTTAACAAAAACTAATATGGATATTAGTTGGCAGGAGTCTTTACGTCAACATTGTGTTGATGTATGTCTCTCTTTTTCTGCTAGATGTTTTCTAAGAACACTTTTCCATCCATTTGACCAGAAACATCAAAGCCTTTGCTTATGTATACCATCATTTCTGAAATATAGACTCTTAGATTTCATTTGACACCAAATTTGATGTGCTCCTATGAACTTCACATTAGTGCTTATGGGGCTTTTTACATGGAAATGTCCAACTTTTGATTTTCAAACTTCCATACTGTGCGTTTGTGTTTGATTATTTACAGGACCTCACATGTGCTACACTATTTTTTTTCAGTCAATACCTGTTTATCACTTCTAAGGTTTTCAAATGAATTTCAGATACTGTTATTGCAAGGAGGATAGTTTTAAGGGTCAGTATTAGGTTCCCTCCTTGAGTATATGCCCACCGGGAAAGAGCCTTTTCAAACCTGTTGGAGATCGAGCTACTTTTTTCAACATTCTGTTAAAAATCGCGCAACATTTCAACGTCCTGCTACTCATGCCAGGAATATAGTATATGCATATGATTAGTATGTGTGCATAGAAAACACTCTGAAGTTTTTAGAACTGGTTCAATGGTGTCTGTGACTATAACAGAACGAGTTCCGTGTTCAAAATCGCACGAAAACCTGATCACAAAATCGACAAACGTTAACGTTTACTAATACCTAAACTTGGATTACAGAAGTAGGTTGAAGTGTTTTGTCAAAGTTTATAGGCAACTTTATGAATTTTATAAAATGACGTCGAGTTCGGAAACGTGACTTTTTCCATGGATTTCTCAGTGTTCATAAATGGACATTTTGGGTATATATGGACCGATTTAATCGAAAAAAAAGACCCAATTGTGATGTTTATGGGACATATGAGTGCCAACAAAGAAGCTCGTCAAAGGTAATGAATGTTTTATATTTTATCTCTGCGTTTTGGGTAGCGCCGGCTACGCTAATTTCTTTGTTTAGGTCCCCTTTGTGTGTTTCTGGGGGCTGCATGCTATCAGATAATAGCTTCTCATGCTTTCGCCAAAATGCATTTTACAAATCTGACATGTTGGCTATATTCACAACGAGTGTGGCTTTAATTGAGTACCTTGCATGTGAGTTTTAATGAAAGTTTGAGTTGTATCGAGAATTAGTTGGCGCTCTGGAATTTCCGCTGATTTGGTTCCTGTACAGGTACTTAATCCATAAATTGTTTTAACCCGGTGACGTCACATTCCTTCTCTGCTAATATAGAGAATGCATTTATGATCTGAGCCTTGAAAATTGCATGGGGATTTTAGAGGCTGTATTTGTATTCAGTTGGATTTTCAATTTGTTTACCTTTGATTATGTGTTTTTTATTTGCAGGTAACACTGGCAAAAGTGGTTTAGTAGAAGGTCTTCATCTGAATATCTCCATGAAGGATGGCAGGAAGCCTAGCGGTAAGTGCTGGGTTGGTAACCGAAAGGTCGCTAGTTTGAATCCCTGAGCCGAAAGCACCTAACCCTAATTGCTCCAGGGTCGCCGTTGATAATGGAAGACCCTGTTCGCGACCCCACTCTCAGATATGGTATATGGAAAAAAACTATTTCCAATTTAAGCATGCATATCAAGACACACTCGTACATGTAAAATAGGACAGATATAAGCACCCACCAAATTCTGAATGTATTTCCAGTGGTTTGGTCTCTGAAAAGTCTTGTTTTCGAGACATATCTTTATTGATTTGGTTGTAGGATATTTGACTACTGCAGAGGTTGTTTACAACCTGTACTATACAGTTCTTGATCAAATGCATAATATTTGGTAAACACTTTTGTAACGGTTTTCTTCCGTTGAAGGAGAGGAGGACCAAAATGCAGCGTGGTTAGTGTTCAACATCTTTAATATAGACGATAAATGAAAACACTACAAAATACAAAACAATAAATGTGAAAAAAACATGGAGAAACAGGGAGTACTGGGCTCTGGATACGCACAGGAAGCCTGGTGCGTGGGGCTGCCAAGAGCACCGAGCCTGCCCAACCTTACCTGGCTCGATGCCCACTCTAGCCCAGCCGATACAAGGCGCTGGAATGTACCGCACCGGGCTATGCACCAGCACTGGAGACACCGTGCGCTCCACAGCATAACACGGTGCATGCCCGGTCCCTCTCGCTCTCCGGTAAGCACAGGAAAAGTTGGCACTCTGTGTGCCCCCACCCAAGACATTTTTGGGGCTGACTCTCGGGCTTCCAGCCCTGCTTCCGTGCTGCCTCTTCAAACCGCCGCCTCTCCGCTTTGGCTGCCTCCAGCTCTGCCTTGGGGCGGCGATATTCCCCCAGCTGCGTCCAGCGTCCATCTCCATCCAGTATCTCCTCCCAAGTCCAATATTCCTGATTCTGCTCCCATGTCCAGAAATCGTGACATCGCTGCCTTTCCTGCTCCTGCCCGTTACCACGTTGCTTGGTCCTGTTGAGGTGGGTGATTCTGGTCAATCAGATTTGTGAACATGGTCCCTAGCTGTGTGTTGCCGCTTTCCATGTTGTCTGTTGTCTGTAGCTTGTGAGGTGTGGAAACACTTTGTTGCTTTTATGAAATTTGTCTTGCTGCTTTTTGCTCTATGTTGCTCTGTCTGTATGCTACGTCTTGCTTGTCCTATGTTGCTATGTCTTGCTTGTTCTATGTTGCTATTGTCTATATTGTAATTGTTTTTAATAACCTGCCCAGGGACTGCGGTTGAAAATTAGCCGGCTGGCTAAAACCGGCACTTTTACTGAAACGTTGATTAATGTGCACTGTCCCTGTAAAAATAAAAATAAACTCAATGAACTCAACTGTAACGGTTTTCTTCCGCTGAAGGAGAGGAGGACCAAAATGCAGCGTGATTAGTGTTCAACATCTTTAATATAAACGATAAACACTACAAAATACAAAACAATAAATGTGAAAACCAAAACAGTCCTATCTGGTACAAAGACAGAAGACAGTCACCCACAAAGTACCCACAGAATATGGCTGCCTAAATATGGTTCCCAATCAGAGACAACGATAGACAGCTGCCTCTAATTGAGAACCAATCTAGTCATCCATAGACCTACAAACTACCTAGAAAGGAAACAGCCCCATAAACATACAAAAACCCCTAGACCAGACAAAACACATAATTCCGCCATGTCACACCCTGACCTAACCAAAATAATAAAGAAAACAAAGATAACTAAGGCCAGGGCGTGACAACTTTTAAGTACTCAAGCTAGGCTAAATCAAGCAAAACTATTGACATATGATATTACATTAGGTTTGTTATTGGGTGTGATATTACATGTGTACTTGAACATTTACCAGCAATATATTTTTGGTTTAAAGGCCCAGTCTAGTCCATCTTGTTCCATCTTTATAGATATTACTGTGCATATTACTGTGCAACGATTAAGATTTTTGCGTTATAGTTCATGATTTTACAACTTGATGTTAGATAGTTCCTCACCTTGAAAGTGGTCCATGGGCCTGGATAAATTGTAATCCATGGTTCCTTCTCTTTTAACATCCACTACACACTTCAGCTAACTTTATCCACCACAAGATAACAATCAATGGAAGAGATGGGCATATGAGGATGTATTAATATACTTTTTTTAATGGTCAAATCACATTTTAAGTAACATCAAACCAAATATGTTGTTAATATGACTTGATTTCAGGTGATTTGGACAACCTTTTTTTAAACATGCTCTCATGCCCCCATCACTCCCATTGATTGTTAGCTTTTGGTGGCTAAGGTTAGCTGACGTTTGTGGTGGCTCTTTAAAGAACTGAAACATGAATTTGTTTCTCGTGGCCTATACTTTCAGGGTGATAAACAATCTAACATCAAGATGTAAAAAACTACTAATTTAAATGCTATCTCAGACTGCCTTCAAAAACAAATATTTATATAAAATTATACCTTTTCAGACAAATGGAAAATGCCAGCTAGGAAGAGCCTGAACTGCAGCTGTTTGTCGCTTCTGAATCTCCTTTGTGGGCAGGACTAATGTCCATCGCTATGCGTCTAGTGCACACATTAGCATTTCTAATAAATATTCTGTTAACCTGGACAAAGTAGATGTAGCGAATGGCTAAATTAGTATCATGTGGTGGTCACTGGTCCCCATTCCCTGAGCTGGTTGGCTAAAGAAAAATAAGAAATAAAAGTAACAAATAATTAAAGAGCAGCAGTAAAATAACAATAGCGAGGCTATATACAGGGGGACCAGTAGAGTCAATGTCAGCGGGCACCGGTTAGTCAAGGTAATTGAGGTAATATATACATGTAGGTAGTGTTATTAATGTGACCTATGCATAGATAATAACAGAGAGTAGCAGCAGTGTAAAAGGGAGGGGGGGGGCAATGCAAATAGTCTGGGTAGCCATTTGATTTGATGTTCAGTAGTCTTATGGCTTGGGGGTTGAAGCTGTTTAGAAGCCTCTTGGACCTAGACTTGCCTTGAGCACTGCATTATTGAAAAAGTGCCGTTGTTACCAACAAATCAGACTTCCTATAAAATAACCTCTTGTCTTAAATTGTATTTTGTGGCTTGCTGTGGTACAGTCTCTGTGCCAAATTACTTTTTGGTAACACTTTATTTGTGTTTTCTTAATGAAGTGTTACGGGCTTTTCCTTAGTCTAATTATTAGCCATAATAAAGAACAAGCTACACATTACACCAACTTAGCAGTGGTGACCCATCATTTTAGCTTAAAAAATGTTGTATTATTTTTTGTTGCCTGTTTTGCGCAAACAATGTAAAATAACTATTTGAGTTAATTAAGCCGCATACAAACATGGTCTCCTTTTTACTTTCTTGAGTAAGACAGCTCCAAAATGCAGGTGTTTCAGCCTAGTTCAGTGTTTTCTGTGGTGGAGGGGTAGTCAGCGGAAAAAACAGAGTGGAGGGGTTGGTAATTTTCTCTAGTTGTGCTGTGATTGGCTCAGTGTTCTGTCACTCATGAGGACACTACGTCACTGCAAAATCTACTGGCAAATCCTTTTCAATCCTTGTCATCTGAAGAGAAATTATAGATAAAATGTATCGGTGCTTATCGGCCATTGGACATATGTTGGAAATCGCAAATTCAACAATGAGTGGTTTAGATGGAATTAGTGCCCTAGTGCAAACTATGCAAAGCAGTCACTATTTTTCTTCCCATGCTATTCGGTAGAGAGGGTGTGTGGTCCATTTCTGGGTTTAAGGGTGTCT
The DNA here is from genome assembly GCF_036934945.1 of Oncorhynchus masou masou. Lineage (NCBI taxonomy): Eukaryota > Metazoa > Chordata > Actinopteri > Salmoniformes > Salmonidae > Oncorhynchus > Oncorhynchus masou. The sequence goes on along the minus strand of NC_088217.1, from coordinate 19,299,572 downwards.
TTTCTAAGCTTAAAAGGTTGAATAAATTGTCCATGCTGTCAATTCAGCACCATCGAATATTGTAAGAGAGCTTTCATTGTCCTCTTATATTTATCATATGGTTCTGACTTGGTGTACAGGGAGAATACTGTAAGAGCGGTCCAGGTTCAGAATTCTGTCGCTGTACATTTCAAAAGTGATGAACAAATAGTTATATTGACTACACCCATCATAGCTCGCTCGTTAATGTCAGACAAGGCTCCGCTGATAGCCAGGTGTAGCGGTGGTACTCCATGGTGCTGAAAATAATTCTCTGCTGTTGGGACAGTTTTATGTACTGTAGGCCCTAACAGTTTGGGCAGCCTTTGACGCCATTATAGTGCAATTTATGTATTTCTTAGTATTGTGTTGTGTAGTGGCTTTGCTGGCATGCATAAACCATTTTTTTTGTGAGACATGCTAAAATCATCACTGAGTAGAGGCTCCTGAGGGGTAGACAGCTCATAATAATTGCTGGAATGGAGTCAATGGAATGGTAACAAACATACCAAAAACATGCTTTCCATGGCATTGATACCACTCCATTGACTCCATTTCAGCCATTATTATGAGCCGTCCTCCCCTCAGCAGCCTCCACTGTTTAAATCACAGTCCCCAGATCCAGAACAAATTCATGGAAACGTACAGTATTATACAGAGCCGTGATTGCACGGAACTCCCTTCCATTTCATATAGCGCAAGCGAACAGTAAACCTGCTTTCAAAAAACAAATATAGCAACACCTCACGACACAACACCTCTCCCCATGTGACCTACTTTTTGTGTTTGTACTGACATGTATGTGTAACTGATAGATACGCACGCACACACACACTGCATGTTCATGTTTTTACTGTATATAAATGGTAAAGTATTTTGCCTATAATGTCTTTTTCGTTATGTGTCTGACCCCTGTAAGAATAGCTGTCGCCATTGGCGATGGCTAATGGGTCATCCTAATAAAATAAAATAAATAAAAGATCCAAAGTATGGGCTTATTGAGGCAAAGTGAGAGCAGCCCTCACCAGATATGGGCTGCTGATACTGGGCCAATAATTCATCCCGCATTGCCGACATGAAAAAATACTACAGTTTACTGTAGAATACTATACTACACACTGTAATATCCCTCGATCGGGTAGGGCTTAATATAGAATTTTGTAGTACACTGTAGAATACACTACACACTGTAGAATCCCTCGGTCATGTGTAGTACTTACTATCTAATTTTGTGGTATACTGTAGAATACTATAGCAAATACTACAGTATTATCCTACAAAAAACCTCTGTAGTAAATACTACAGTAATGTCTGCAAAAACACGACATTAGCTCTTTTAGTATTTGTCCAGTAGGTGTCCTCAAGGAGTAAGCCCCCACTTCTATGTCAAAGCTAATAAAGCAAAAACACTATAGTAAATAATACAGTACATAACTATAGTAATACTACAGTATACTATAGTATTTTTTCATGTGGTTGGGCTCACATTGTGCCAATGTTTATGCATAGTCTAAAAACTCATACCTCATTCTGAAAATTGGATGGATATGATTCCAGCTGGTATCTTAACAGTAAAACAAACCAATACAGTTATATTCTATTGTATTTGACTGCAATTTTTGTTTATGTATATGTATATGCATAGACATGTTGAATTACAATAATGTTGAATTGTCCAATAGTGATGGTTTTCTAATACAGTTGATGGGCTGATTCCTAATTTGATACACCATGCATGTAACTCAACTTCCAGAGTGATTTAACATGGGTACCATTGGCTCTCATTCCCCTATGTTTAAGGTAGGTCTGAGTCACTTCAAAGTAACTGCATAGTTCTTTTCCTAGTCTTATCATATATTTAGACAGTGTTTCAGATATTGATGTATTTCCTGTCGCTTATCTTAAATAATAGTCTTGTCAGGGTTTTGAAGACGGGACGTACAGTAGCCTACGTTATATCCAGTTAATAATTATTGTCTGAGTATCAATGTAAAGCGATTTGCATTTAGAGTTGTAATAAACATGCAAGGCTGTTTATAAGCATGGGTGTTAAGACAGCTGTGGGCGTGCATCAAAATCCAACGTCCCACAAAATGGCAGTTTTTCAGGTTACAGTGAAGTAATATCAAATCAAATCAAATCAAATTTTATTTGTCACATACACATGGTTAGCAGATGTTAATGCGAGTGTAGTGAAATGCTTGTGCTTCTAGTTCCGACAATGCAGTAATATTCAACGAGTAATCTAACCTAACAATTTCACAACAACTACCTTATACACACAAGTGTAAAGGAATGAATAAGAATATGTACATAAAAAAATATATGAATGAGTGATGGTAGTATAGAACGACATAGGCAAGATGCAGTGGATGGTATAGAGTACAGTATATACATATGAGATGAGTATATGTAGGGTATGTAAACATTATATGAAGTGGCATTATATAAAGTGGCTAGTGATACACTTATTACATCAATTTTTCCATTATTAATTCATAGGAAGCAGGGTTGGAGGCGTGTCATCTTATACCTCCCATGGGAGGTGTGTCATATTATACCTCCCAATATCATGAATAAATTCCACCCATGGTCTATCAGAAAGTAAGGAACTTTGAGAAGTGAAATATAATGTCAACCACCAGATGGCAGACTTACTTTACTTCTGTTTCTTCATCCTTTCCTTGTCAACCACTGAGTAACAGAGGACAGTGTGGTTCAGTTGGCTATTTTTGGAACTGTGTAATGCAGTTTAGGTATTATGATATGGATCATCATCAGTCCACAGATCATGTTAAATAAAAAATGGCTTCTTGACGTTTCCAGGATGGGGGAAGCTAAATATTATTTATTCAGCCCATGCTGTGATCGATCATGTTTGTGTTAGTATCCAGTTGAGTTTCTATTTGTTCCTCTTGCACATATTAATAATTTATTTTAGAAGAACATTGATTCAATTGTGCATGCTTGGAGCTTATCTTCACCTGGAAACTTCCAGCTTTGATTGAATAGAAACCTTTAGCACCTAATATTGCACTCATCCACCACATTTAAGCTCCCATGTTTAGTTTCCCTAAAATAACTTTCCTTACCATACTGCTTGTCTCCATACACACAGTAGGGTCTGAAATTATTGACAGCCTTGATAAAAAATTAGCAAAAATGACTGTGTAAAATAAACAATTTAAATACTGAGCAATATTGTATGTAAAACAGTTTTGTGGTAAATTATAGAATTGTGAACTAATACAATTGCTCAGAGAAAGAGATTTTGTTTAACATGCAATATATATTTATATATTACCTTTCAATCCCCCACCTTGTGAGAATTACGGCACTGAGACTATAAAAAAATATTTAAAAAAAAGAGTTGGATAACATATTGGGAGGGATCTATACCATTCCTCCATACAGAATCATTCCAGATCCTTGATATCCTTTGTCTGTGGTTATGGACTGCACTCTTCAATTCAAACCACAGGTTTTCAATGTTCAGAGACTGAGATGACCATTGCAAAATGTTGATTTGGTGGCCAATTAACCCTTTCTTTGTGGATTTTGATGTGTGCTTGGGTTATTGTCTTGCTGGAAGATCCACTTGCGGCTAAGTTTTAGCCTCCTGGCAGAGACAACCTGGTTTTTGGTTAAAATATCATTGTACTGGGTAAAGTTCATGATGTCAGTGTTCTGCCATGGCCAGCGAAAAGCCATGGTAGATCTCAATCCCATTGAGCACGTCTGGGACCTGTTGGATCGGAGGGTGAGGGCTAAGGCCATTCCCCCCACTTGCAGGTTGAATAACTACTCCAAATCTAAAAGCGAGTGACGTTTGAAACGGTATTAGCGCACACCAAGCTAACTAGCTAGCCATTTCACATTGGTTACACCAGCCCTTAGGCTGAGAGGCTTGAAGTCATAAACAGCTCTGTGCTTGCGAAGAGTGTTCAACATGATGTTTGACTGACTACCTCATCTCTGTACCACACACATACAATTATCTGTAAGGTCCTTCAGTTGAGCAGTGAATTTCAAACACAGATTCAATCACAAAGACCAGGGCGGTTTTCCAATGCCTCGCAAAGAAGGGCACCTATTGGTAGATGGAAAAAAAAGAAGCAGACATTGAATATGCCTTTGGGCATGGTGAAGTTATGAATTACACTTTGGATGGTGTAATCAATACACCCAGTCACTACAAAGATACAGGCATTCTTAACTCAGTTGCCAGAGAGGAAGGAAACCGCACAGGGATTTCACCATGAGGTCAATGATGACTTTAAAACAGTTACAGAGTTTAATAGCTGTGATAGGAGAAAATGGAGGATGGATCAACAACATAGTAGTTACTAGAGGTCGACTGATTCTGATTTTTCAACGCCGATACCGATACCGATTATTGGAGGACCAAAAAAAGCCGATTAATCGGCCGATTTGTATTTATTTATTTGTAATAATGACAACTACAACAATACTGAATGAACACTTATTTTAACTTAATATAATACATCAATAAAATCAATTTAGCCTCAAGTAAATAATGAAACATGTTCAATTTGGTTTAAATAATGCTAAAATAAAGTGTTAGAGAAGAAAGTAAAAGTGCAATATGTGCTATGTAAGAAAGCTAACGTTTCAGTTCCTTGCTCCGAACATGAGAACATATGAAAGCTGGTGGTTCCTTTTAACATGAGTCTTCAATATTCCCAGGTAAGAAGTTTTGTGTTGTAGTTATTATAGGAATTATAGGACTATTTCCCTCTATACCATTTGTATTTCATTAACCTTTGACTATTAGATGTTCTTATAGGCACTTTAGTATTTCCAGTGTAACAGTATAGCTTCTATCCCCTAGCTAGCCATTTCACTTCGGTTTCACCAGCCTCATCTCGGGAGTTGATAGGCTTGAAGTCATAAACAGCGCAGTGCTTGACGCACAATGGAGAGCTGCTGGCAAAACGCACGAAAGTGCTGTTTGAATGAATGTTTACGCGCCTGCTTCTGCCTACCACCGTTCAGTCAGATACTTAGATACTTGGATGTTTGTATGCTCAGTCAGATTATATGCAATGCAGGACATGCTAGATAATATCTAGTAATATCATCAACCATGTGTAGTTAACTAGTGATTATGATTGATTGTTTTTTATAAGACAAGTTCAATGCTAGCTAGCAACTTACCTTGCATTACTGCATTCACGTAACAGGAAGTCTCCTTGCGGAGTGCAACGAGAGAGGGGCAGGTCGTTATTGCGTTGGACTAGTTAACTGTAAGGTTGCAAGATTAGATCCTCTGAGCTGACCAGGTGAAAATCTGTCGTTCTGCCCCTGAACGAGGCAGTTAACCCACCGTTCCTAGGCCGTCATTGAAAATAAGAATGTGTTCTTAACTGACTTGCCTAGTTAAATAAAGGTATAATTTTTATATTTTTTTTAATAAAAAAAAAGATCGGCAAATCGCCGCCCAAAAATACAGATTTCCGATTGTTGTGAAAACTTGAAATCGGCCCCAATTAATCGGCCATTCCGATTAATCGGTCGACCTCTAGTAGTTACTTCACAATACTAATCTAAATGACATAGTGAAAAGAAGGAAGCCTGTACAGAATAAAAAATATTCCAAAACCTACATCCTGTTTGCAATAAGGCACTAAAGTAAAATTGCAAAAAATGTGGCAAAGAAATTAACTTTATGTACTGAATACAAACCATTATGTTTGGGAAAATACAGCATGACACATCACTGAGTACCACTCTCCATATTTTCAAGCATGGTGGTGGCTGCGTCATGTTATTAGTATGCTTGTCATTGGCAAGTACTAGGGAGTTTCTTAGAGTAAAAACAGAATAAAGCTTAGCACAGGCAAAATCCTAGAGAAAAACTTGGTTCAGTCTTCTTTCCAACAAACTCTGAGACAAATTCACCTTTCAGCAGAACAATACCCTAAAACACAAGGCCAAATATACACTGGAGTTTATTAACAAGACAACATTGAATGTTCCTGAGTGGTCTAGTTACAGTTTTGAATTATCTATGGCAAGACATGAAAATGGCTGTCTAGCAATGATCAAAAACCAACTTGACAGAGCTTAAAGAATTTGAAAAAGTATAATGTGCAAATATTTTACATTCCAGGTGTGCAAAGCTCTTAGACACTTAGCTGTAATCGCTGCCAAAGGTGATTCTAACTTGTACTGACTCAGGTGTGTGAATACCTTTTGTAAATGAGATTTCAGCATTTCATTTTCAAGTAAAAACATGTTTTCACTTTGTCATTATGAGGTACTGTGTGTAGATGGGTGAAAAAATATTTGAATTCAGGCTGTAAAACAACAAAATGTATTCATTATCTCCAGCACCAAACCAGTGTTTACATGTGTGAAAACAGTGTGTTTCTATAATCTGTGGCTAAAAAGTTAAGAACAAAGACCATAAAAAATGTTAATCTGTGACTGTAACGATGTGGATTTATTCACACTCTTCACGAACGCACACACTGTCAAATCTGAAATTAGGCCCTATTTCCGTTATGCATTTTTCCATTTCTTTTTAGAAGCATTATACTATTTTATTCTTTAGCTCCTTTTTTAGTAGTAGCTACTGTTTAGCCCAAACCATAAAAACAGCCCCAGACCATTATTCCTCCTCCCCCCAACTTCACAGTTAGCAGGCACTCATGAGAGCCAGTTTCAACATAGTGCTTGATGGTTTTTGCGACTGTACTTGAAGAAACTTTTAAAGTTCTTGACATTTTCTGGATTGACTGACCTTCCTTTCATAAAGTAATGATGTAATGTCATTACTCTTTGCTTATTTGAGCTGTTCTTACATGATTCCATATGTGTTATTTCATAGTTTCAATGTCTTCACTATTATTGTACAATGTAGAAAATAGTAAAAATAAAGAAAAACCCTTGGATGAGTAGGTGTGTCCAAACATTTGACTGGTACTGTATGTCCACATACTTTGTATATATAGTGTATTTGAATTTCTCTTATTTGAAAAATGTATTCCCATGTTGCAGTGAAACAATTTCCCTAAGCTTAACTCAGTTGTAACCACAAAAACTAAGCAACATTTTCACAAGAAATGAGTTCACTGTAATGTGGAAAAACACATGAAAAGATTCTAAACCAACTATTAGAATGTAATTGGATTCCATATTCCATTCACTCCTACAAAGTCTCTGTCAGATCCAATTGAAAGATTAGCCCAAGTGCACTTGTTAGTGATCCTCCTTTATCCCCTCTTCATGGCCAACCCCTCTTCTCCCTTTTCTTCGCTTCCTCCCTTTTTCCCCAGGTGTAGTGCGATGCTTACAAAGGCTCTTTGTACTGCACTGTGGCTTGGTCTTGTTGAGTCACCCACAGTAGAGGCCGGTTGCCTGGGGAATAGTACATTGCAATTTTACCTCGGATGTAATTCCTCATTTCATCCTCCTGAGATTCAGATACATTTCTGCACATACACTAGATGGGTATTGGTCTTGGAGTTGAAGAAGGTGTCGGAAATGCATTCAGCCAAAAACAGAGAGGGGCAATGATTTGCTTTCCTACTAAGATTTCTCTGGGGTTTCACTTTTTGATCAGATAACTGTGAGGAACCTTGTAATTTGTTTGATTTGTTAACAAATATATAACCACAAATCTATTGTACCTGTGCTATAATCAAAAGAGTGATTTATCCACATGCATTGTTATGTATAGTTTTTAGTTGTTTAATCTCTATGGGGATTTCTAATATGGCTGTGATGAGTGGATTACCCAGAATGAATACGCAACCAAAAGGTTGTGATGTAATGGTTGACTGATTAAATTGAGAAAATAACATAATGAAGAGCTATAACTGTACTATATTTAGCTATAACTGGTTAAGTTTTTAAAAGCTGCCAAGTTTGATCATCCTATGGAGATACACTGCATTCTGTCACAGTGACAGTAATATAATAGTGCAATGTTCTAGTCTCCACCCCCCCCCCCTCCCACACACACACATTTTGGTTTTTGCCCTAGCACTATGCAGCTGATTCAAATAACCAACTCATCATCAAGCTTTGATTATTTTAATCATCTGTGTAGTGCTATGGCAAAAAACAAAAACGTGCACCCAGGACAGTTTGGGAAACCCTGCTCTAGGACATATGGGGGAGGCCCTGGACTTGTGGCCCAAATATATACATGGATTGTCATTGCCGGAATAGCCCTGCGTCTCACCCTGACCTTGATTGGATTGTACATGCACATGAAATGCAACTGTGCAATGACATGACCTCTGAAGTGGCTTCATGTGGTTTGTGTGTGTCTTTATTTTTAGCCACAGCGCATCACAGCCTGTCTGGTGAATGTAGCCTTCTTCGGTGCCCTTGGCTCATTTTATCTCTATCATTACGACCTGTCTTTTGTCAACACTCCTGCACTGGTGAGTCAATTTATTGTGTCACCTCGGATGTACTCCCTTGTGAAACCTTGTTGGCACTCTTCGAAAACCTATAAACCATGAAGACAAGCTGTACTTTAATGGCTCAACTTTTAGCCCATTACTGTACAGGTGTAAAACTTTCAGCTTTACACTGAAATCTAAAGGGAATCCCGCCATTTGGGATTAGACCAGATTAGATTGCCCATCCATCCACTTCAAAAAAGTAATTGGACAAAGCTCAGTAATCATCACAGTTTTTTGGTTTATTGGGGCTGCCACTTCTCTCCAAACGTGTGCACACGCACGCACGCACGCACGCACACACACTAAGGTAATGGATTGCTGTACTCCTTGACAATCAGTTCCATTGAAACAAAAAGGAAACCACTTATCTCTATGGTTACAACCTGTCTGCTGTCAACGCTCCTGCACCAGTGAGATTTATTGTATCAATTCGGATGTACTCCTGTAGCTAAAGGTGCCATCTAACATTGATTTATCCCCTGTGAAACCTTGTTGGCACTCTTCAAAAATCTATAAACCATGAGCCCCATGCATAGTTTTTTTTTGGCCACAAAAAGGGCAAGGATAATATCTTATCTTTTGACACTCACCCGATGAATCAACTCATGATATACCCTTATACCATCAACGTGCATTATATAATCTCTGTCCATGATAACCAAATGGGTTTACCGGTGGGTTTCTAGGTTTGTACCCACATTTATATGATGTGGTACTTAATGAGGATTGCCAAGTTGTTACCCCTGTCCTGTTAGGCATCCCCCTTGAGCTCCTTTCACTTCCTTTCATGAATGCTAATAGAGTCTAATAGCTACATGAACTTTATTGTTGAACGTAATGTCCTTTCCTTTGGGTTTTTAATGTTCACGATTCCCACAAATGTTCCTTTGGAAGGTTTCTTCCACGTTTCTTGATTTCTTCTAATGAAATCTAATCTATAGAAGGAAAGTTGAGAAAATAATCTCCCTGTCCATTGGGAGCTCTTTTGAGGTTTAAGAAATAGTTAGAATTTAGCAGACTGAAGCAAGTGAAAAGGGCAAGTTTGGCAAAGACCGAATTAGTTCGAAACACATCAGCTTTTTAATAAACCTATGCATCAGAAAAAACATAATCGAGCATCTGACCAAATTACGTGAGATTTTTGTTTTGAGTTAACTGAGATGATCTATTGTCTAGCCTAGCATGGGTTGAAGTTATCCTAACTGTGTTTTCGTTTTTCACAACACCAAGGTATAGTTCTGCAACATCACTTTTCCTCCAAGACAGCCTGTACCAGGTTTTATCAGAGATTGAGTTGGCGTGAGTAGGGGTGGGCAGTTCTATGTTTGTTTTTCTATGTTGGTTTTTGTGTTCGGCCTAGTATGGTTCTCAATCAGAGGCAGGTGTCGTTAGTTGTCTCTGATTGAGAATCACAGTTAGGTAGCCTGGGTTTCACTTTTGGTTTGTGGGTGTTTGTTTCCTTGTGAGTGTTTGGGCCACACGGTACTGTTTTGGTTTTGTAAAATCACGTCATCGTTTATTGTTTTGATTCAGTGTTTAGTGCTTTCTTGAATTAAAATCATCATGAACACTTACCACGCTGCACTTTGGTCCGATCCTTACTCCTCCTCAGACGAAGAGGACGATATCCGTTACAGAAACACCCACCACAAGAGGACCAAGCAGCGTGGTAACGGGCAGCAGCAGCAGCGGCCGAAAACACAAGACTCCTGGACTTGGGAGGAGATTTTGGACGTCAAGGGGCCTGGGCACAAGCAGGGGAATATCGCCACCCTAAAGCAGAAATGGAGACAGCAAAAGCGGAGAGGAGCCAGTATGAGGAGGCAGCACGGCAGCGCGGCTTGAAGCCCGGGAGGCAGCCCCAAAAATGTATTGGGGGGAGCACACGGGGAGTGTGGCTAAGTCAGGTAGGAGACCTGAGCCAACTCCCCGTGCTTACCGGAGAGGGACCGGGCAGGCACCGCGTTATGCGGTGGAGCGCAAGGTGTCCCCGGTGCGTGTGCATAGCCCGGTGCGGTACATTCCAGCTCCTCGTATCGGCCGGGCTAGAGTGGGCATCGAGCCAGGTGCCATGAAGCCGGCTCTACGCATCTGGTCTCCAGTGCGTCTCCTTGGGCCGGTGTACATGGCACCAGCCATATGCATGGTGTCCCCGGTTCGCCAGCACAGCCCAGTGTGGGCTATTCCACCTCGCCGCACTGGCCTGGCTACGGGGAGCATTCAACCAGATAAGGTTGGGCAGGCTCGGTGCTCAAGAGCTCCAGTGCGCCTGCGTGGTCCGGTCTATCCGGTGCCACCTCCATGCACCAGCCCTCCGGTGGCAGCCCCCCGCACCAGGCTGTCTCTCTGTCTCCTCCCTACAGGTGCTTCCGCCTGTCCAGCGCTGCCAGAGCCTTCCTCCTGCCCAGTGCTGCCAGAGTCTCCCATCTGTCCTGAGCCGCCAGAGTCTCCCGTCTGTCCTGAGCCGCTAGAGTTTCCCATCTGTCCTGAGCCTCTAGAGTCTCCCGTCTGTCCTGAGCCGCCAGAGTCTCCTGTCTGTCCTGAGCCGCCAGAGTCTCCCATCTGTCCTGAGCCGCCAGAGCCGCCAGTCTGTCCTGAGCTGCCAGAGCCGCCAGTCTGTCCTGAGCCGCCAGAGCCGCCAGTCTGTCCTGAGCCGCCAGAGCCGCCAGTCTGTCCTGAGCCGCCAGAGCCGCCAGTCTGTCCTGAGCCGCCAGAGCCGCCAGTCTGTCCTGAGCCGCCAGAGCCGCCAGTCAGCTAGGAGCCGCCAGAGCCGCCACCCAGCCAGGATCCGCCCAGAGCCGCCAGTCAGCCAGGAGCCGCCAGAGCTGTCAGTCAGCCAGGAGCCGCCAGAGCAGTCAGTCAGCCAGGAGCCGCTAGAGCCGCCAGCCAGCCAGGAGCCGCAAGAGCCGCCAGCCAGCCAGGAGCTTCCAGAGCCGTCAGTCAGCCAGGAGCTTCCAGAGCCGTCAGCCAGCCAGGACCTGCCAGAGCTGGCAGTCAGGAGCTGCCAGAGCTGTCAGTCAGCCAGGAGCTGCCAGAGCCGTCAGTCAGCCAGGCGATGCCAGAATCGCCCTTCACTCCGGAGCTGCCGGAGTCTCCCGCCTGTCCGGTGCTGCCGGAATCTCCCATCCATTCGGGACCCGTGGCGAGGGTCCCCAGTCCGAGGTCGGCGGCGAGGGTCGCCGCTCATAAGAGGCCAAGGGAGCGGTTGAGGAGGCGGACAAAAACTATGTTGAAATGGGGTCCACGTCTCGCGCCAGAGCCGCCACCGTGGACAGACGCCCACCCAGACCCTCCCCTATATGTTCAGGTTTTGCGGCAGGAGTCCGCACCTTTGGGGGGGTATTGTCACGTTCTGACCATAGTTCTGTTATTTTATTCTTTGTTTTAGTATGGTCAGGGCGTGAGTTGGGGTGGGCAGTCTATCTTTGTTTTTCTATGTTGGTTTTTGTGTTCGGCCTAGTATTGTTCTCAATCAGAGGCAGGTGTCGTTAGTTGTCTCTGATTGAGAATCATAGTTAGGTAGCCTGGGTTTCACTTTTGGTTTGTGGGTGTTTGTTTCCTTGTGAGTGTTTGGGCCACACGGCACTGTTTCGGTTTTGTAAATTCACGTCATCGTTTATTGTTTTGATTCAGTGTTCAGTGCTTTCTTGAATTAAAATCAACATGAACACTTATGACGCTGCGCTTTGGTCCGATCCTTACTCCTCCTCAGACGAAGAGGAGGAAATCCGTTACAATTGCATGGGAGACTTGCTCCCATTTATATTTTATTCAACATACAGCTATGGCTCTCTGTTATGTTTAAATGTATATCATTCCCAATCTTTATTGAACTAGGCAAGTCAGTTTATAATACATTCTTATTTTACAGTGACGGCTTACCCCGGGCCAAATCCTCCCCGAACCTGGATGACGCTGGGCCAATTGTGCACACAAACATATACAGTTGATTTTAATTGTCCTTGATGCCCTTTGTATTTTATTTTATATATACAGTGGGGCAAAAAAGTATTTAGTCAGCCACCAATTGTGCAAGTTCTCCCACTTAAAAAGATCAGAGAGGCCTGTAATTTTCATCATAGGTACACTTCAACTATGACATCCAGGAAATCACATTGTAGAATTTTTTATGAATTTACTTGCAAATTATGGTGGAAAATAAGTATTTGGTCACCTACAAACACGCAAGATTTCTGGCTCTCACAGACCTGTAACTTCGTCTTTAAGAGGCTCTTCTGTCCTCCACTCGTTACCTGTATTAATGGCACCTGTTTGAACTTGTTATCAGTATAAAAGACACCTGTCCACAACCTCAAACATTCACACTCCAAACTCCACTATGGCCAAGACCAAAGAGCTGTCAAAGGACACCAGAAACAAAATTGTAGACCTGCACCAAGCTGGGAAGACTGAATCTGCAATAGGTAAGCAGGTTGGTTTGAAGAAATCAACTGTGGGAGCAATTATTAGGAAATGGAAGACATACAAGACCACTGATAATCTCCCTCGATCTGGGGCTCCACGCAAGATCTCACCCCGTGGGGTCAAAATGATCACAAGAACGGTGAGCAAAAATCCCAGAACCACACGGGGGAACTAGTGAATGACCTGCAGAGAGCTGGGACCAAAGTAACAAAGCCTACCATCAGTAACACACTACGCCGCCAGGGACTCAAATCCTGCAGTGCCAGACTTGTCCCCCTGCTTAAGCCAGTACATGTCCAGGCCCGTCTGAAGTTTGCTAGAGAGCATTTGGATGATCCAGAAGAAGATTGGGAGAATGTCATATGGTCAGATCAAACCAAAATAGAACTTTTTGGTAAACACTCAACTCGTCGTGTTTGGAGGACAAAGAGTGCTGAGTTGCATCCAAAGAACACCATACCTACTGTGAAGCATGGGGGTGGAAACATCATGCTTTGGGGCTGTTCTTCTGCAAAGGGACCAGGACGACTGATCCGTGTAAAGGAAAGAATGAATGGGGCCATGTATCGTGAGTTTTTGAGTGAAAACCTCCTTCCATCAGCAAGGGCATTGATGATGAAACGTGGCTGGGTCTTTCAGCATGACAATGATCCCAAACACACTGCCCGGGCAACGAAGGAGCGGCTTCGTAAGAAGCATTTCAAGGTCCTGGAGTGGCCTAGCCAGTCTCCAGATCTCAACCCCATAGAAAATCTTTGGGGGGAGTTGAAAGTCCGTGTTGCCCAGCAACAGCCCCAAAACATCACTGCTCTCGAGGAGATCTGCATGGAGGAATGGGCCGAAATACCAGCAACAGTTTGTGAAAACCTTGTGAAGACTTACAGAAAACGTTTGACCTCTGTTATTGCCAACAAAGGGTATATAACAAAGTATTGAGATAAACTTTTGTTATTGACCAAATACTTATTTTCCATCATAATTTGCAAATAAATTCATTAAAAATCCTACAATGTGATTTTCTGGATTTTTTCTTCTCAAATTGTCTGTCATAGTTGAAGTGTACCTATGATGAAAATTACAGGCCTCCCTCATCTTTTTAAGTGGGAGAACTTGCACAATTGGTGGCTGACTAAATACTTTTTTGCCCCACTGTATATACAGTGGGGAGAACAAGTATTTGATACACTGCCGATGTTGCAGGTTTTCCTACTTACAAAGCATGTAAAGGTCTGTAATTTTTATCATAGGTCCACTTCAACTGTGAGAGATGGAATCTAAAACAAAAATCCAGAAAATCACATTGTATGATTTTTAAGTAATTAATTTGCATTTTATTACATGACATAAGTATTTGAACACCTACCAACCAGTAAGAATTCCTGCTCTCACAGACCTGTTAGTTTTTCTTTAAGAAGTCCTCCTGTTCTCCACTCATTACCTGTATTAACTGCACCTGTTTGAACTCGTTACCTGTATAAAAGCCCCCTGTCCCCACACTCAATCAAACAGACTCCAACCTCTCCACAATGGCCAAGACCAGAGAGCTGTGTAAGGACATCAGGGATCAAATTGTAAGGCTGGGATGGGCTACAGGACAATAGGCAAGCAGCTTGGTGAGAAGGCAACAATTGTTGGCGCAATTATTGGAAAATGGAAGAAGTTCAAGATGACGGTCAATCAACCTCGGTCTGGGGCTCCATGCAAGATCTCACCCAGTGGGGCATCAATGATCATGAGGAAGGTGAGGGATCAGCCCAGAACTACACGACAGGACCTGGTCAATGACCTGAAGAGATCTGGGATCACAGTCTCAAAGAAAACCATTAGTAACACACTACTCCATAATGGATTAAAATCCTGCAGCTCACGCAAGGTCCCCCTGCTCAAGCCAGCGCATGTCCAGGCCCGTCTGAAATTTGCCAATGACCATCTGGATGATCCAGAGGAGGAATGGGAGAAGGTCATGTGGTCTGATGGGACAAAAATAGAGCTTTTTGGTCTAAACTCCACTCGCCGTGTTTGGAGGAAGAAGAAGGATGAGTACAACCCCAAGAACACCATCCCAACCGTAAAGCATGGTGGTGGAAACATAATTCTTTGGGGATGCTTTTCTGCAAAGGGGACTGGACGACTGCGCCGTATTGAGGGGAGGATGGATGGGGCCATGTATCGCGAGATCTTGGCCAACAACCTCCTTCCCTCAGTAAGAGCATTGAAGATGGGTCGTGGCTGGGGCTTCCCGCATGACAACGACCCGAAACACACAGCCAGGGCAACTAAGGAGTGGCTCTGTAAGAAGCATCTCAAGGTCCTGCAGTGGCCTAGCCAGTCTCCAGACCTGAACCCAATAGAAAATCTTTGGAGGCAGCCAAAAGTCCATATTGCCCAGCGGCAGCCCCGAAACCTGAAGGATCTGGAAAAGGTCTGTATGGAGGAGTGGGCCAAAATCCCTGCTGCAGTGTGTGCAAAGCTGGTCAAGAACTACAAGAAACATATGATCTCTGTTTTTGAAAACAAAGGTTTCTGTACCAAATATTAAGTTCTGCTTTTCTGATGTATCAAATACTTATGTCATGCAATAAAATGCAAATTAATTACTTAAAAATCATACAATGTGATTTTCAGGATTTTTTTTTCCGATTCCGTCTCTCACAGTTGAAGTGTACCTAAAATACAGACCTCTACATGCTTTGTAAGTAGGAAAACTTGCAAAATCGGCAGTGTATCAAATACTTGTTCTCCCCACTGTATTTATTTATTTTGGTTACAAATAACAACAATTGCATTGTTTGCTGTTTTCTTCTGTATTTTTATTTTCTATTTAGTTCATTGTCTTGGTTGTTGGTGCATTGGGGGTTCTTGTGGGTGGGGAATGGAATGAATTGTATTTTTTATTTTTATTTAAATTTTTCTTCTTGGGAGGGGCTGTGTGTGTGGGAGGGGTCTCGAATGGTTGAGGGACAGCTATTAGGGAACTGTGGATGGATCTTGGAGGGTTTGGGTTCACGGTTTTTGTCCTGGTGGGAGATCTGTCAACGTGCCCTTCAGCAGGGCATTGACCCTGGATGCTTCTGTGTGTCGTTCTGAATGGGAGTCTGTTGGATGACTGGTATGATGTTGTTGTTGAGCAGCTTCACTGCAAGTATGTTGTATGTTTCAGATTTTCAATGAAAAAAAAATATATATTTTTATATTATATATATATCTTATTTTACAATGATGGATTACCCCGGCTAAACCCTCCCCTAACTCGGACGACACTGGGCCAATTGTGTGCCACCCTATGGGACTCTCGATCACGGCCGGTTGTGATACAGCCCAGGATCGAACCAGGGTCTGTAGGAAAGCCTCTAGCGCTGAGATTCAGTGCCTTAGACTGCTGTGTCACTCAGGCCTATTTCTAGGCCATTTCTAATGATTCACATACCCTTACAATTGGTTTCACAATAAAGGGCCAGTGACTAAACCTAGAGAGGAACGTGTAAAGACCATTATGTAATTTGCTGTGTTACCACTTTTAACAGCTTCCCTCTGCTAATTTAGATACAGTGTTGCAAACATGCCTTTTGATTTCCTTAATAACAGGAAAGATCATAGAGTAATTAGACTGGAGTATGAAAGAAAGCCCAAGAGGCACCTCCTGATTGTCCCAGAACAGTGGGGTTCCTCTGATAATTGGCCCTATTGTGGACAAGCTGAGAAAACCAAAGATCAGAGTGTCAGCCTTGATTACAGGCTTGTATCATAGAGGGAAGAAAATGACACACACAACAAAGTAATAATTGGCAGAAGCAAAGTCTGAACTTTTTATGTTGTCTGGCTTTGTTAACTGCCTTCTCTCTACCAAATACGTCGTAAGCACACCCTCTTTTTGTGTCTTGAAGATGTAAAATCAGTCGCTAAAACTAATTTCAGCTGTATACAGTATGGCTTATGACACCAACCTACTAGTACTATGTCAATATCATAGCAGCATTATAATGACTGTCCTGTACTATACAGTGCCTTCCAAAAGTATTCATCCCCCTTGGCATTTTTTCCTATTTTGTTACATTACAACTTGTAATTTAAATTGATTTTTATTTGGATTTCATGTAATGGACATACACAAAATAGTCCAAATTGGTGAAGTGAAAAAATAATAATAACATGTTTCAAAAAATAAAAAATAAAAAATAAACAAATGGAAAAGTGGTGTGTGCATATGTATTCACCCGCTTTGCTGTGAAGCCCCTAAATAAGATCTGGTGCAACCAATTACCTTCAGAAATCACATAATTAGTTAAATAAAGTCCACCTGTGTGCAATCTAAGTGTCACATGATCTGTCACATGATCTCAGTATGTATGCACCTGTTCTGAAAGTTCTCAGAGTCTGGAGCACCACGAAGGAAGGGGCACCACCAAGCAAGCGGCACCATGAAGACCAAGGAGCTCTCCAAACAGGTCAGGGACAAAGTTGTGGAGAAGTACAGATCAGGGTTGGGTTATCAAAAAATAACTGAAACTTTGAACATCCCACGGAACACCATTAAACCCATTATTAAAAACCTCCACCCCCTTTTTTAAAAGTTTTTGCCTAAAATGACATACCCAAATCTAACTGCCTGTAGCTCAGGCCCTAAAGCAAGGATATGCATATTTTCGGTTCCATTTGAAAGGAAATACTTTGAAGTTTATGGAAATGTGAAAGGAATGTAGTAGAATATAACACAATAGATCTGTTAAAAGATAATACAAAGAAAAAAAACGTTATTTTATATTTATTTTGTACCATCATCTTTGAAATGCAAGAGAAAGGCCATAATGTATTATTCCAGCCCAGTTGCAATTTAGATTTTGGCCACTAGATGTCATCAGTGTACGTGCAAAGTTTTTTACAGATCCAATGAACCATTCCATTTCTGTTCAAAATGTTGTATTAAGACTGCCCAAATGTTCCTAATTTGATCATTAATAACTTTTCATGTTCAAAAATGTGCACTCTCCTTAAACAATAGCATGGTATCATTTCACTATAATAGCTACTGTAAATTGGACAGTGCAGTTAGATTAACAAGAATTTAGGCTTTCTGCCAACATCAGATATGTCTATGTCCTGGGAAATTTTCTTGTTACTTACAACCTCATGCTAATTGCATTAGCCTACGTTAGCTCAACCGTCCCGTGGAAGGGACTCCTATCCCGAAGATGGAAAAAATTAAAAGAATATAGCATCACAATAAACCTGTCAAGAGAATGCCGCCCACCAAAACTCACAGACCAGGCAATGAGAGCATCAATCAGAGAGGCAACAAAGCGAAGATTGGCGTATCTGTCCATAGGACCACTTTAAGCCATACATGCCACAGAGCTGGGCTTTATGGAAAGGTGGCCAAAAAAAAGCCATTGCTCAACAACAACAAAAAAGCAAACACGTTTGGTGTTCGCCAAAAGGCAGGTGGGAGACCTGCCAAAACATATAGAAAAAGGTACTCTGGTCAGATGAGACTACAATTGAACTTTTTGGCCTTTAAGGAAAACACTATGTCTGACGCAAACACAACACCTCTCACCTCTCAGAACACTATCCCATGGCAGCATCATGCTGTGGGGATGTTTTTCATCGGCAGGGACTGGGAAACTGGTCAGAATTGAAGGAATGGCTCTAAATACAGGGAAATTCTTGATGGAAACCTGTTTCGGTCTTCCAGAGATTTGAGACTGGGACGGAGGTTCACCTTCCAGCAGGACAATGACCCTAAGCATACTGCTAAAGCAAAACTTGAGTGGTTTATTAAGGGAAAACATTTAAAAATCTTGGAATGGCCTAGTCAAAGCCCAGACTTTAATCCAATTGAGAATCTGGGGTATGACTTAAAGATTGCTGTACACCAGCGGAACCCATCCAACTTGAAGGAGCTGGATCAGTTATACCTTGAAGAATGGGCAAGAATCCCAGAGGATAGATGTGTCAAGCTTATAGAGACATACCCCACGAGAAATGCAGCTGTAATTGCTGCAAAAGGTGGCTCTACAAAGTATTGACTATGGGGGGTAAATAGTTATGCACGCTCAAGTTAATTTTTGTTGTTGTCTTATTTCTTGTTTGTTTCACAAGAAAAAATATTTTGCATCTTCAAAGTGGTAGTCATGTTGTGTAAATCAAATGATACAACCACCCCCCCAAAATCTATTTTAATTCCGGGTTGTAAGGCAACAAAATAGGAAAAATGCCAAAAGCGGTGAACACTTTTGCAAGCCACTGTAGGTCTTATCATAGAGGGTTCAAGAATAGGGTAACTAAAGTTTACAGTCATAATTTAATTAATTTGGAAATAATCAAAATGATCCTGTATGTTTTACAGAATTTTAACACATCAAGTGTGAGTGGATACTGCCACCCATGTATTCTGAGCAGTTCATAACTCCAGGTTCTGAGCTCAAAAGGACTGCTTTGGCATTCATCCTTCTTCATTTATTGCAGAACCCAATTAAAATACACAAATTAGTTTGCTAATTGGATCCTGAGCAGCTTGATAGTCCCGTGACACATAGTCTCGGTCTCCCACTCTATATCTAAATCCAATTAGCTGTCTCTCTCTCTAGCTGTCTCTCTCTTTAACACATATACTCACAAATCAGTCAATATAGTTAAGTTATTTATAGTCCAGACCGACACGCATGATGCACGCACGGACGCACACAGTTAAAATAAATCACTGGGGCGGCTGGTTACACTTTCAGATTCAGAGTGTTAGACCAACTTGCATGCTGTTCTCCCTCATTATTCCTGTAGGCCCTGACTGTATGTGCGAGTTTGTCAAAATAGGATCCACTGATGATAAACCAAAAGGCCTCCAGAGACAAGCTGGTCATCTGCTTCAATGACCAAGGTGGTTGTAGGATAAGAGTTGAATAGAGTAAATTAGAGTTTTACTTTATTAATCCCAACTTGGGAAATTGTTTTATCACAGCATGCATCAATGATTTACAAGGACAGGACACACAACAATGACCAAAACATGATAAAAAAACAACATATTACAGTTTTTTTTCAATCGCTAACAGGCATCGGTCAATACTGAAACCACTTTTTAAAAACTCTTCAGTCTGCATTACCAACATGCATCTTGGCCAAACAGTTCATCTCACCCCCAAAACAAACCACCAAAACACTTCATACATGTCTCAAAAGAACCTCGTTCGACCATAACACTGGCAACAATTCTCACTCAGAAAGCATACATTGTCACTCATAACACACTGACCTAAAAAACACTAACAGGGAGCATTACATACATTATGAACTTCTCTTTGAAGTTTGAATGATTTCACATAAATCAGTAGTTCATTATAAAATAAGAATGACAAATTTTCACTTTATTGACTGTACTAAAGTATATAACAATAATGAATCAGAAATTCAGCAATTTGCTTCAAAAGCCTTTATTGTTTTCTCTATCTTTGCATATAGTAATGTATTGGTGAAAAATAAAAAGTTGAAACAAAAACAATTTCCTGAAATTCCAGGGCTGCAGTAATAATTACAACAACAATAAATAATCATCAACATGTATAGTATAATCACTCATACTGTACAGTACTGTGAGGGTTCTAGTTCTCATCAACATGTCTAGTATAATCACTCATACTGTACAGTACTGTGAGGGTTCTAGTTCTCATCAACATGTATAGTATAATCACTCATACTGTACAGTACTGTGAGGGTTCTAGTTCTCATCAACATGTATAGTATAATCACTCATACTGTACAGTACTGTGAGGGTTCTAGTTCTCATCAACATGTATAGTATAATCACTCATACTGTACAGTACTGTGAGGGTTCTAGTTCTCATCAACATCTACAGGATAATCACTCATACTGTACAGTACTGTGAGGGTTCAAGTTCTCATCAACATGTATAGTATAACACTCATACTGTACAGTACTGTGAGGGTTCTAGTTCTCATCAACATGTATAGTATAATCACTCATACTGTACAGTACTGTGAGGGTTCTAGTTCTCATCAACATGTATAGTATAATCACTCATACTGTACAGTACTGTGAGGGTTCTAGTTCTCATCACCATGTCTAGTATAATCACTCGTACTGTACAGTACTGTGAGGGTTCTAGTTATCATCAACATGTGTAGTAGTATAATCACTCATACTGTACAGTACTGTGAGGGTTCTAGTTCTCCCTCTCTCCTGCATTTGCCCACAAGTTCTCATCAACATCACTTCTTATGTATTTCTGGCGATGCATCTTGGAAAGTGTCCTCTGGAATGTCTAATCCAAACCCTGGCAGTCTTCAGGAGAAGTGTCTCCACACCCCGCATTCATGGCATCCAGTAAGAACATCTGGTCATGTGGATGGTGGTCATAAACCTTCAACTTCCACGCAAAGGAAAAGCTCCTCAATGGGGTTTAGGAAGGGGGGTATGGAGACAGGAATAGTACTGACATCCTGGGATGTGCTGTCTGTGACTGCAGCAGAGTGATGGAATGCCACATTATCCCACACAACAACGAAGGTAGGGGAGATTCTTGCCCCTCTCTCCTGAATTTCCCACAGTTTTATTGCATTGGTGCCAATTACCATGTCAACAATGGCAATTTCCTGCACATCTGATAATATTCTTCTTCTCACTCCAGCAGGAGGCAACTTTTGGATCCTCCTGAAAAACTCAAAACAATTCATATATTTAAAAATGTCAGTACATGTATAAATGTGAACATACTGTATTGTACTGTAATATGTAGTTCAATTATCATTGAAGGATGCACATCTCACCTGTTGTTTTGCTGGAAAATTCATACTATTGATGCAACTATGCAAAGCTGCAGATTTGGTTGCACCATTAAACCGGCCTCTCTCTAAGAGAGACCATGGTTTACAACATGATCAATAATTGTGGCACTTATCTCATTAGAGAACACTGCTCTTGGCTCTCTTCTCTTCCTCTCCCCGCCACTCTTCTTTCCCCACCAACCTGTCTTCCTCTCCCTGCCACTCTTCTATACCCACCAACCTGTCTTCCTCTCCCTGACACTCTTCTATCCCCACCAACCTGTCTTCCTCTCCCTGACACTCTTCTATCCCCACCAACCTGTCTTCCTCTCCCTGCCACTCTTCTTTCCCCACCAACCGGTCTTCCTCTCCCTGCCACTCTTCTTTCACTACCAACCTGTCTTCCTCTCCCTGCCACTCTTCTATCACCACCAACCTGTCTTCCTCACCCTGCCACTCTTCTTCCCTCACCAACCTGTTTCCCTCTCCCTGCTACTCTTCTTTCCCTACTAACCTGTCTCCCTCTCCCTGCCACTCTTCTTTCCCCAGCAACCTGTCTTCCTCTCCCTGCCACTCTTCTATCCCCACCAACCTGTCTTCCTCTCCCTGCCACTCTTCTTCCCCCACCAACCTGTTTCCCTCTCCCTGCCACTCTTCTTTCCCTACCAACCTGTCTCCCTCTCCCTGCCACTCTTCTTTCCCCACCAACCTGTCTCCCTCTCCCTGCCACTCTTCTATCCCCACCAACCTGTCTCCCTCTCCCTGCCACTCTTCTATCCCCACCAACCTGTTTCCCTCTCCCCGCCACTCTTCTTTCCCTACCAACCTGTCTTCCTCTCCACGCCACTCTTCTATCCCCACCAACCTGTCTTCCTCTCCCTGCCACTCTTCTATGCCCACCAACCTGTCTTCCTCTCCCTGACACTCTTTTATCCCCACCAACCTGTCTTCCTCTCCCTGCCACTCTTCTTTCCCCACCAACCTGTCTTCCTCTCCCCGCCTCTCTTCTATCCCCATCAACCTGTCTTCCTCTCCCTGCCACTCTTCTTTCCCAACAAACCTGTCTTCCTCTCCCTGCCACTCTTCTATCCCCACCAACCTGTCTTCCTCTCCCAGCCACTCTTCTTTCCCCACCAACCTGTCTCCCTCTCCCTGCCACTCTTCTATCCCCACCAACCTGTCTCCCTCTCCCTGCCACTCTTCTATCCCCACCAACCTGTTTCCCTCTCCCCGCCACTCTTCTTTCCCTACCAACCTGTCTTCCTCTCCACGCCACTCTTCTATCCCCA
Organism: Oncorhynchus masou masou; assembly: GCF_036934945.1. Classification (NCBI taxonomy): domain Eukaryota; kingdom Metazoa; phylum Chordata; class Actinopteri; order Salmoniformes; family Salmonidae; genus Oncorhynchus; species Oncorhynchus masou. The sequence continues at coordinate 19,276,621 of NC_088217.1, read as the reverse complement.
CCAACCTGTCTTCCTCTCCCTGCCACTCTTCTATGCCCACCAACCTGTCTTCCTCTCCCTGACACTCTTTTATCCCCACCAACCTGTCTTCCTCTCCCTGCCACTCTTCTTTCCCCACCAACCTGTCTTCCTCTCCCCGCCTCTCTTCTATCCCCACCAACCTGTCTTCCTCTCCCCGCCTCTCTTCTATCCCCACCAACCTGTCTTCCTCTCCCTGCCACTCTTCTTTCCCCACCAACCTGTCTTCCTCTGCCATGCCACTCTTCTTTCCCCACCAACCTGTCTTCCTCTCCCCGCCAGTCTTCTTTCCCCACCAACCTGTCTTCCTCTCCCTGTCACTTTTCTATCCCCACCAACCTGTCTTCCTCTCCCTGCCACTCTTCTATCACCACCAACCTGTCTTCCTCTCCCTGCCACTCTTCTTCCCTCACCAACCTGTTTCCCTCTCCCTGCTACTCTTCTTTCCCTACTAACCTGTCTCCCTCTCCCTGCCACTCTTCTTTCCCCAGCAACCTGTCTTCCTCTCCCTGCCACTCTTCTATCCCCACCAACCTGTCTTCCTCTCCCTGCCACTCTTCTTCCCCCACCAACCTGTTTCCCTCTCCCTGCCACTCTTCTTTCCCTACCAACCTGTCTCCCTCTCCCTGCCACTCTTCTTTCCCCACCAACCTGTCTCCCTCTCCCTGCCACTCTTCTATCCCCACCAACCTGTCTCCCTCTCCCTGCCACTCTTCTATCCCCACCAACCTGTTTCCCTCTCCCCGCCACTCTTCTTTCCCTACCAACCTGTCTTCCTCTCCCTGACACTCTTCTATCCCCACCAACCTGTCTTCCTCTCCCTGCCACTCTTTTATCCCCACCAACCTGTCTTCCTCTCCCTGCCACTCTTCTTTCCCCACCAACCTGTCTTCCTCTCCCTGCCACTCTTCTATCCCCACCAACCTGTCCTCCTCTCGCTGCCACTCTTCTATCCCCACCAACCTGTCTTCCTCTCCCTGCCACTCTTCTTTCCCCACAAACCTGTCTTCCTCTCCCTGCCACTCTTCTATCCCCACCAACCTGTCTTCCTCTCCCAGCCACTCTTCTATCCCCACCAACCTGTCTTCCTCTCCCTGCCACTCTTCTATCCCCACCAACCTGTCTTCCTCTCCCTGCCACTTTTCTATCCCCACCAACCTGTATCCCTCTCCCTGCCACTCTTCTATCCCCACCAACCTGTCTTCCTCTCCCCGCCACTCTTCTATCCCCACCAACCTGTCTTCCTCTCCCTGCCACTCTTCTTTCCCCACCAACCTGTCTTCCTCTCCCTGCCACTCTTCTATCCCCACCAACCTGTCTTCCTCTCCCTGCCACTCTTCTATCCCCACCAACCTGTCATCCTCTCCCTGCCACTCTTCTTTCCCCACCAACCTGTCTACCTCTCCCTGCCAGTCTTCTTTCCCCACCAACCTGTCTTCCTCTCCCTGCCACTCTTCTTTCCCCACCAACCTGTCTTCCTCTCCCCGCCAGTCTTCTATCCCCACCAACCTGTCTTCCTCTCCCTGACACTCTTCATTCCCCACCAACCTGTCTTCCTCTCCCTGCCACTCTTCTATCCCCACCAACCTGTCTTCCTCTCCCTGCCACTCTTCTTTCCCCACCAACCTGTCTTCCTCTCCCTGCCACTCTTCTATCCCCACCAACCTGTCTTCCTCTCCCCGTCAGTCTTCTATCCCCACCAACCTGTCTTCCTCTCCCTGTCAGTCTTCTATCCCCACCAACCTGTCTTCCTCTCCCTGACACTCTTCTTTCCCCACCAACCTGTCTTCCTCTCCCTGACACTCTTCTATCCCCACCAACCTGTCTTCCTCTCCCTGCCACTCTTCTATCCCCACCAACCTGTCTTCCTCTCCCTGCCACTCTTCTCTCCCCACCAACCTGTCTTCCTCTCCCTGCAACTCTTCTATCCCCACCAACCTGTCTTCCTCTCCCTGCCACTCTTCTATCCCCACCAACCTGTCTTCCTCTCCCTGCCACTCTTCGTTCCCCACCAACCTGTCTTCCTCTCCCTGCCACTCTTCTATCCCCACCAACCTGTCTTCCTCTCCCTGCCACTCTTCTTTCCCCACCAACCTGTCTTCCTCTCCCCGCCTCTCTTCTATCCCCACCAACCTGTCTTCCTCTCCCTGCCACTCTTCTATCCCCACCAACCTGTTTCCCTCTCCCCGCCACTCTTCTTTCCCTACCAACCTGTCTTCCTCTCCCCGCCACTCTTCTATCCCCACCAACCTGTCTTCCTCTCCTTGCCACTCTTTTATCCCCACCAACCTGTCTTCCTCTCCCTGCCACTCTTCTTTCCCCACCAACCTGTCTTCCTCTCCCTGCCACTCTTCTATCCCCACCAACCTGTCCTCCTCTCGCTGCCACTCTTCTATCCCCACCAACCTGTCTTCCTCTCCCTGACACTCTTCTTTCCCCACCAACCTGTCTTCCTCTCCCCGCCACTCTTCTTTCCCCATCAACCTGTCTTCCTCTCCCTGCCACTCTTCTCTCCCCACCAACCTGTCTTCCTCTCCCTGCCACTCTTCTATCCCCACCAACCTGTCTTCCTCTCCCTGCCACTCTTCTATCCCCACCAACCTGTCTTCCTCTCCCTGCCACTCTTCGTTCCCCACCAACCTGTCTTCCTCTCCCTGCCACTCTTCTATCCCCACCAACCTGTCTTCCTCTCCCTGCCACTCTTCTTTCCCCACCAACCTGTCTTCCTCTGCCATGCCACTCTTCTTTCCCCACCAACCTGTCTTCCTCTCCCCGCCAGTCTTCTTTCCCCACCAACCTGTCTTCCTCTCCCTGCCACTTTTCTATCCCCACCAACCTGTCTTCCTCTCCCTGCCACTCTTCTATCACCACCAACCTGTCTTCCTCTCCCTGCCACTCTTCTTCCATCACCAACCTGTTTCCCTCTCCCTGCTACTCTTCTTTCCCTACTAACCTGTCTCCCTCTCCCTGCAACTCTTCTTTCCCCAGCAACCTGTCTTCCTCTCCCTGCCACTCTTCTATCCCCACCAACCTGTCTTCCTCTCCCTGCCACTCTTCTTCCCCCACCAACCTGTTTCCCTCTCCCTGCCACTCTTCTTTCCCTACCAACCTGTCTCCCTCTCCCTGCCACTCTTCTTTCCCCACCAACCTGTCTCCCTCTCCCTGCCACTCTTCTATCCCCACCAACCTGTTTCCCTCTCCCCGCCACTCTTCTTTCCCTACCAACCTGTCTTCCTCTCCCCGCCACTCTTCTATCCCCACCAACCTGTCTTCCTCTCCCTGCCACTCTTCTATCCCCACCAACCTGTCTTCCTCTCCCTGCCACTCTTTTATTCCCAACAACCTGTCTTCCTCTCCCTGCCACTCTTCTTTCCCCACCAACCTGTCTTCCTCTCCCTGCCACTCTTCTATCCCCACCAACCTGTCCTCCTCTCGCTGCCACTCTTCTATCCCCACCAACCTGTCTTCCTCTCCCTGCCACTCTTCTTTCCCCACCAACCTGTCTTCCTCTCCCCGCCACTCTTCTATCCCCACCAACCTGTCTTCCTCTCCCTGCCACTCTTCTTTCCCCACCAACCTGTCTTCCTCTCCCTGCCACTCTTCTATCCCCACCAACCTGTCTTCCTCTCCCTGCCACTCTTCTTTCCCCACCAACCTGTTTCCCTCTCCCTGCTACTCTTCTTTCCCCACCAACCTGCCCTCCTCTCCCTGCCACTCTTCTATCCCCACCAACCTGTCTTCCTCTCCCTGCCACTCTTCTTTCCCCACCAACCTGTCTTCCTCTCCCCGCCACTCTTCTTTCCCCATCAACCTGTCTTCCTCTCCCCGCCAGTCTTCTTTCCCCACCAACCTGTCTTCCTCTCCCTGCCACTCTTCTATCCCCACCAACCTGTCTTCCTCTCCCGGCCACTCTTCTATCCCCACCAACCTGTCTTCCTCTCCCTGCCACTCTTCTATCCCCACCAACCTGTCCTCCTCTCCCTGCCACTCTTCTATCCCCACCAACCTGTCTTCCTCTCCCCGTCAGTCTTCTATCCCCACCAACCTGTCTTCATCTCCCTGACACTCTTCTTTCCCCACCAACCTGTTTCCCTCTCCCTGCTACTCTTCTTTCCCCACCAACCTGTCTTCCTCTCCCTGCCACTCTTCTATCCCCACCAACCTGTCCTCCTCTCCCTTCCACTCTTCTATCCCCACCAACCTGTCTTCCTCTCCCCGCCACTCTTCTATCCCCACCAACCTGTCTTCCTCTCCCCGCCAGTCTTCTTTCCCCACCAACCTGTCTTCCTCTCCCTGCCACTCTTCTATCCCCACCAACCTGTCTTCCTCTCCCTGCCACTCTTCTATCCCCACCAACCTGTCTTCCTCTCCCTGCCACTCTTCTATCCCCACCAACCTGTCTCCCTCTCCCTGCCACTCTTCTATCCCCACCAACCTGTCTTCCTCTCCCTGCCACTCTTCGTTCCCCACCAACCTGTCTCCCTCTCCCTGCCACTATTCTATCCCCACCAACCTGTCTTCCTCTCCCCGTCAGTCTTCTATCCCCACCAACCTGTCTTCCTCTCCCTGACACTCTTCTTTCCCCACCAACCTGTTTCCCTCTCCCTGCTACTCTTCTTTCCCCACCAACCTGTCTTCCTCTCCCTGCCACTCTTCTATCCCCACCAACCTGTCCTCCTCTCCCTGCCACTCTTCTATCCCCACCAACCTGTCTTCCTCTCCCTGCCACTCTTCTTTCCCCACCAACCTGTCTTCCTCTCCCCGCCACTCTTCTTTCCCCACCAACCTGTCTTCCTCTCCCCGCCAGTCTTCTATCCCCACCAACCTGTCTTCCTCTCCCTGCCACTCTTCTATCCCCACCAACCTGTCTTCCTCTCCCCGCCAGTCTTCTATACCCACCAACCTGTTTCCCTCTCCCCGCCAGTCTTCTTTCCCACCAACCTGTCTTCCTCTCCCTGCCACTCTTCGTTCCCCACCAACCTGTCTTCCTCTCCCTGCCACTCTTCTATCCCCACCAACCTGTCTTCCTCTCCCTGCCACTCTTCTATCCCCACCAACCTGTCTTCCTCTCCCTGCCACTCTTCGTTCCCCACCAACCTGTCTTCCTCTCACTGCCACTCTTCTATCCCCACCAACCTGTCTTCCTCTCCCTGCCACTCTTCTATCACCACCAACCTGTCTTCCTCTCCCTGCCACTCTTCTATCCCCACCAACCTGTCTTCCTCTCCCCGCCACTCTTCTATCCCCACCAACCTGTCTTCCTCTCCCCGCCAGTCTTCTTTCCCCACCAACCTGTCTTCCTTTCCCTGCCACTCTTCTATCCCCACCAACCTGTCTTCCTCTCCCTGCCACTCTTCTATCCCCACCAACCTGTCTTCCTCTCCCTGCCACTCTTCTATCCCCACCAACCTGTCTTCCTCTCCCTGCCACTCTTCGTTCCCCACCAACCTGTCTCCCTCTCCCTGCCACTATTCTATCCCCACCAACCTGTCTTCCTCTCCCCGTCAGTCTTCTATCCCCATCAACCTGTCTTCCTCTCCCTGACACTCTTCTTTCCCCACCAACCTGTTTCCCTCTCCCTGCTACTCTTCTTTCCCCACCAACCTGTCTTCCTCTCCCTGCCACTCTTCTATCCCCACCAACCTGTCCTCCTCTCCCTGCCACTCTTCTATCCCCACCAACCTGTCTTCCTCTCCCTGCCACTCTTCTTTCCCCACCAACCTGTCTTCCTCTCCCCGCCACTCTTCTTTCCCCACCAACCTGTCTTCCTCTCCCCGCCACTCTTCTTTCCCCACCAACCTGTCTTCCTCTCCCCGCCACTCTTCTATCCCCACCAACCTGTCTTCCTCTCCCTGCCACTCTTCGTTCCCCACCAACCTGTCTTCCTCTCCCTGCCACTCTTCTATCCCCACCAACCTGTCTTCCTCTCCCTGCCACTCTTCTATCCCCACCAACCTGTCTTCCTCTCCCTGCCACTCTTCTTTCCCCACCAACCTGTCTTCCTCTCCCTGCCACTCTTCTATCCCCACCAACCTGTCTTCCTCTCCCTGCCACTCTTCTATCACCACCAACCTGTCTTCCTCTCCCTGCCACTCTTCTTTCCCCACCAACCTGTCTTCCTCTCCCTGCCACTCTTCTTTCCCCACCAACCTGTCTTCCTCTCCCCGCCAGTCTTCTATCCCCACCAACCTGTCTTCCTCTCCCTGCCACTCTTCTTTCCCCACCAACCTGTCTTCCTCTCCCTGCCACTCTTCTATCCCCACCAACCTGTCATCCTCTCCCTGCCACTCTTCTTTCCCCACCAACCTGTCTACCTCTCCCTGCCAGTCTTCTTTCCCCACCAACCTGTCTTCCTCTCCCTGCCACTCTTCTTTCCCCACCAACCTGTCTTCCTCTCCCCGCCAGTCTTCTATCCCCACCAACCTGTCTTCCTCTCCCTGACACTCTTCATTCCCCACCAACCTGTCTTCCTCTCCCTGCCACTCTTCTATCCCCACCAAACTGTCTTCCTCTCCCTGCCACTCTTCTTTCCCCACCAACCTGTCTTCCTCTCCCTGCCACTCTTCTATCCCCACCAACCTGTCTTCCTCTCCCCGCCACTCTTCTTTCCCCACCAACCTGTCTTCCTCTCTCCCTGCCACTCTTCTTCCCCCACCAACCTGTCTTCCTCTCCCTGCCACTCTTTATCCCCACCAACCTGTCTTCCCCACCCTCCCACCCCGCCACTCTTCTTTCCCCACCAACCTGTCTTCCTCTCCCCGCCACTCTTCTTTCCCCACCAACCTGTCTTCCTCTCCTCCCTGCCACTCTTCTATCCCCACCAACCTGTCTTCCTCTCCCTGCCACTCTTCTTCTATCCCCACCAACCTGTCTTCCTCTCCCTGCCACTCTTCTATCCCCACCAACCTGTCTTCCTCTCCCTGCCACTCTTCTGCCATCCCCACCAACCTGTCTTCCTCTCCCTGCCACTCTTCTATCACCACCAACCTGTCTTCCTCTCCCTTCTTTCCCCACCAACCTGTCTTCCTCTCCCTGCCACTCTTCTTTCCCCACCAACCTGCCAGTCTTCTATCCCCACCAACCTGTCTTCCTCTCCCTGCCACTCTTCTTTCCCCACCAACCTGTCTTCCTCTCCCTGCCACTCTTCTATCCCCACCAACCTGTCATCCTCTCCCTGCCACTCTTCTTTCCCCACCAACCTGTCTACCTCTCCCTGCCAGTCTTCTTTCCCCACCAACCTGTCTTCCTCTCCCTGCCACTCTTCTTTCCCCACCAACCTGTCTTCCTCTCCCCGCCAGTCTTCTATCCCCACCAACCTGTCTTCCTCTCCCTGACACTCTTCATTCCCCACCAACCTGTCTTCCTCTCCCTGCCACTCTTCTATCCCCACCAACCTGTCTTCTCTCTCCCTGCCACTCTTCTTTCCCCACCAACCTGTCTTCCTCTCCCTGCCACTCTTCTATCCCCACCAACCTGTCTTCCTCTCCCCCGCCCTCCCCACCAACCTGTCTTCCTCTCCCTGCCACTCTTCGTTCCCCACTGTCTTCCTCTCCCTGCCACTCTTCTATCCCCACCAACCTGTCTTCCTCTCCCTGCCACTCTTCATCCCACCAACCTGTCTTCCTCTCCCTGCCACTCTTCTATCCCCACCAACCTGTCTTCCTCTCCCCCACTCTTCTTTCCCCACCAACCTGTCTTCCTCTCCCTGACACTCTTCTATCCCCACCAACCTGTCTTCCTCTCCCTGCCACTCTTCTATCCCCACCAACCTGTCTTCCTCTCCCTGCCACTCTTCTCTCCCCACCAACCTGTCTTCCTCTCCCTACCACTCTTCTATCCCCACCAACCTGTCTTCTATCCCCACCAACCCTCCCTCCCTGCCACTCTTCTATCCCCACCAACCTGTCTTCCTCTCCCTGTCAGTCTACTCCCCACCAACCTGTCTTCCTCTCCCTGACACTCTTCTTTCCCCACCAACCTGTCTTCCCTCCCAACTCTGTCCCCACCAACCTGTCTTCCTCTCCCTGCCACTCTTCTATCCCCACCAACCTGTCTTCCTCTCCCTGCCACTCTTCTATCCCCACCAACCTGTCTTCCTCTCCCTATCACTCTTCTATCCCCACCAACCTGTCTTCCTCTCCCCGCCACTCTTCTATCCCCACCAACCTGTCTTCCTCTCCCTGCCACTCTTCTATCCCCACCAACCTGTCTTCCTCTCCCTGCCACTCTTCTATCCCCACCAACCTGTCTTCCTCTCCCTGCCACTGTTCTATCCCCACCAACCTGTCTCCCTCTCCCTGCCACTCTTCTATCACCACCAACCTGTCTTCCTCTCCCTGCCACTCTTCTATCCCCACCAACCTGTTTTCCTCTCCCCGCCACTCTTCTTTCCCCACCAACCTGTCTTCCTCTCTCTGCCACTCTTCTATCCCCACCAACCTGTCTTCCTCTCCCTGCCACTCTTCTATCCCCACCTACCTGTCTCCCTCTCCCTGCCACTCTTCTATCCCCACCAACCTGTCTTCCTCTCCCCGCCACTCTTCTATCCCCACCAACCTGTCTTCCTCTCCCTGCCACTCTTCGTTCCCCACCAACCTGTCTTCCTCTCTCAGCCACTCTTCTATCCCCACCAACCTGTCTTCCTCTCCCTGCCACTCTTCTATCCCCACCAACCTGTCTTCCTCTCCCTGCCACTCTTCTTTCCCCACCAACCTGTCTTCCTCTCCCTGCTACTCTTCTTTCCCCACCAACCGGTCTTCCTCTCCCCGCCAGTCTTCTATCCCCACCAACCTGTCTTCCTCTCCCTGCCACTCTTCTATCCCCACCAACCTGTCTTCCTCTCCCTGCCACTCTTCTATCCCCACCAACCTGTCTCCCTCTCCCTGCCACTCTTCTATCCCCACCAACCTGTCTTCCTCTCCCCGCCACTCTTCTATCCCCGCCAACCTGTCTTCCTCTCCCTGCCACTCTTCTTTCCCCACCAACCTGTCTTCCTCTCCCTGCCACTCTTATATCCCCACCAACCTGTCTTCCTCTCCCTGCCACTCTTCTTTCCCCACCAACCTGTCTTCCTCTCCCTGCCACTCTTCTTTCCCCACCAACCTGTCTTCCTCTCCCTGCCACTCTTCTTTCCCTACCAACCTGTCTTCCTCTCCCTGCCACTCTTCTATCCCCACCAACCTGTCTCCCTCTCCCTGCCACTCTTCTTTCCCCACCAACCTGTCTTCCTCTCCCTGCCACTCTTCTATCCCCACCAACCTGTCTTCCTCTCCCTGCCACTCTTCTATCCCCACCAACCTGTCTCCCTCTCCCTGCCACCCTTCTTTCCCCACCAACCTGTCTTCTTCTCCCTGCCACTCTTCTTTCCCCACCAACCTGTCTTCCTCTCCCTGCCACTCTTCTTTCCCCACCAACCTGTCTTCCTCTCCCTGCCACTCTTCTTTCCCCACCAACCTGTCTTCCTCTCCCTGCCACTCTTCTATCCCCACCAACCTGTCTCCCTCTCCCTGCCACTCTTCTTTCCCCACCAACCTGTCTTCCTCTCCCTGCCACTCTTCTATCCCCACCAACCTGTCTCCCTCTCCCTGCCACTCTTCTATCCCCACCAACCTGTCTTCCTCTCCCTGCCACTCTTCTATCCCCACCAACCTGTCTCCCTCTCCCTGCCACTCTTCTTTCCCCACCAACCTGTCTTCCTTGAGCCATGTTTCCAAACTATATCATTCCGAAGCCGTCCTCTTTTGTCTGTTTGGTAACGGGACTAAAAACCTGACACGTGGGTAGTCTTTCAGATAAAATTGCAATCAGCTGTGTTTGGAATGATTAAATATTCTGCTGAGATTTGTTTCAATCTGGTTACTGCAGAATGCACGACATTTGCAATCATTCTGTTTTGAATGTGTTTTTAACAGTTTTGGAAACAGCGTGTTAGCATTTGAAAACATGTGCTACAAATATATAGTTTTGCAGGTGGTGGAGTATGAATGAGAAATGAGTTCATGGATTTTGGAGGATGTGGTCATTGAATGCATTTTGTGTGAAAGCAATGAAAATGATTCACAGTTTGGTCCACATACACTTCTGTTTTGCTGACTGTGTGAAGACTTCAGTTTTGACCAATGTATGTTAGCAAGTGTATGTAAGACACCTGCACCTTTATGTGTTTTAATATGTGTTGTTGTTTTTGTATAATGTGTTCGGAGAGAGAGAGAGAGGAACACATTTCAAGTCTAAATTGGGCAAGTTTACACATATAAATACTGTATATAGCCACACAAATATATAGCCACACACAAAAATAAACAGACTTTGAGTCAATATTCCCTCCCCGGGGAGAGTAAAGTGTAAAGTCATGTTGGGGAATAATCCGAATTGGATGGTAACATAGGTAAGATGTTTTATATTCATCATATGTTTGTAAGTTACTTCTCATCAGAATGTTATTTTTGTATAATACTGTGGCGGGGTTGCAGTATCTGTTCTATGTCAAGACTAAGTTGCTTGGGCTGGAGAGAGGGGAGAGGTCAAGCGTGTATCTCTTGGCTCCCCAATGTCTGTGTGCCAGTCAGTGTGTCTCTGTGATCTTGTCAAGATAGGATGGATTTGATATATGGCTGTTGATATGAACGATGAATTATTCCGATGCTGTCTGTGTGTCTTTGCTATAAAGGATCTCAGTTGAAATGTGGAAGGGGCTCTCAGAGAATTCATTGATAGACACTGAATTGATCTGAGAGTCACAGGGTTGTGATAGAGCTCATATAATTAAAGATGGACTTTGTGATAACTAACTCTGACTTGTGTGTGGTTTGCTCTCATGATTTGGTAAATAGAGGAAATTTCCACGACAGTCAATTTAACACGAAGCCTCCATTAACTGAGCTGTACAGCTTCATGCCTCAGTCCCCCATTCCCTCTCTTAGTTCATCGGAGATACTAGTGGGTGTGAGGCTGAACATGACTTAAAGGCCTGTTGACAGAAATGGTACATGATGTAGGGGCAAACATGTGATCCCCCTTTCAGCTCCAGCATTTAAAACCCCTTGTAATTATTAAGCAGTACTGTATTCAGGTAGTGTTTAGTGCATGTGTCAAAAATAATAGCAGGGAATTATTGTGATATTCATTGTTCCAATACGCCGGGTCAGGGAATTTGTCACCAGACATTTTACGACATCATAGAAAGTGTGGGAGGAGACACATTCCCTCGGATGTCTCATTCCTTTCACTTGACCCTTGATTATAGTTTTGTTCCTCAGTTTGTGGAAAAAGTATAGCAAATGAGCATTTCTGAAATGAACAAATTCAGAATTGTTTTGCAGAGTGAATCAAGGTTGGTAAATGTAAGTTACCTATAGCCTATATGTTCCATTGTTCCAGTTTAACCAAGTCAATTACACAGACAGTATTGTGACTGTACATTGCCTCCTCTCTAAATGTCATAATGAACCTCTAGAATAGTAAAGGTTTTCCCCCTTTTTCTGTAATGTCAACCCTGCATGTTCATAAACAAAAGTTAACTTTGGCAACTCGTTCTATGTGGCTCATAGCAATGCAGCTACAGCAGATTTCCCAGTGCAGACACTTGGGAATTAGTCGCGCACTGCGGCCAGTAATGATTTTGAGAGTCCGATTGCAGCTCTTGACATTGTTGGAGAGCGATAATGTAGACTCTGGAGGTGTGTTGACATCGCCAAGCAATCATTCCTTGTTTGCTCTCTGTGATTTGTGGGCTAAGTGAATGAGCTGTTAAGACTACTGCATGTGGTAATAAATAGCCTTAGGATGAGATTCATAAATACATTAATTTAACATACGACTAGTACAACACAGGTTGATTACTTTCTGCATGGCCTAAAATGAGTAAATTAACGAGACAGCAATATCCGATTAGGAAAACTAAAAGGTTGCGTTTAGACAGAATTGGAGCGTAGAAAATAAAGTGTGATGGCCATGTGAATGGACCCAGTGGAAAAATATGGCATTTGACATCTTAACGTTGTTATTTTCTGGTTTTACACCTGTTTTCTGGTTGAGAAGACATTTTATAACCAGAACACAACCAGATTTTTCTGGTTGCTCAAATATTGTTAATACGAACCAACCTGTTTTCCTGCTAAGGAAGCTTATGTGGGTAAAGAAGGCAGGGGGGTCTGTTAGCTTACCTGTTACTGATTATATTTTCGGACGGAGGGTATGTCAGGAAGCAGGATCAATACGTTAGCTAACTAAGTATACTAGTAAGATATAAATTGAAGTTAGAAATAAATAGGACATCATCAACTGGAAAAAATCCTTGCAATCGACCGAAACTTACGAGAATGATTTGTTCTTCTATTAGGGAAAACAAAGTTTCAACACAAGCTCTCTCACTCAAGGGCAGATTGGAACATAACGTTTTTGGGGGTGAAAAGTAATTTTCTTTCTCAGAAATCTGTAGACCAATTCCAGTCCTTCATATCTAATTTAGGTGAAAGTATGATGAGTTAGCAAGGTTAGGGATTGTTGTGCTCAGTGTCATTTTGTCAGACAGTGCGTCGACTGCAGTGTCAATGCCCCTGCTACCCACTTTCCCCTCATTACTTCAACAAATGTACATTTCAAAGAATCAATTTTCTACTAATGATCAGACTGTCAATCTGCCAGTGTAAGTGCAACTTTTTCATCCTTTCCCCAAATAATTTGTTCAAACTAAATCATCATATTAAAATAACAAAATCAAGGTCTTGGACTCGCTGAAGGTCAAGATAGCCTTGATATACAGATTACATTTTGTTTTTAAAGACAAAGGTCCAGTGCAGTCAAAAATGTGATTTCTTGTGTTTTATATATATTTCCACACTATGAAGTTGGAATGATTGTCACGTTCTGACCTTTATTTCCTTTGTTTTGTCGTTATTTAGTATGGTCAGGGCGTCAGTTGGGGTGGGCAGTCTGTTTGTTTTTCTACAATTTTGGGATTTCTATGTTTCGGCCTAGTATGGTTCTCAATCAGAGGCAGGTGTCATTAGTTGTCTCTGATTGAGAATCATACTTAGGTAGCCTGGGTTTCACTGTTTGTTTGTGGGTGATTGTCTATGTTAGTTGCTTGTGTCAGCACAGTTCTCATTATAGCTTCACGGTTGTTATTTCGTTTATTGTTTTGTATAGTTTGTATTCAGTGTTCACTGCTTTCTTTTATAAAAAAATCATCATGAACACATACCACGCTGCAAGGGTTGCTACACATGGAAGGAGATCCTGGTGGGAAAGGATCGCCTCCCATGGGAACAGGTGGAGGCAGCTAGGAGAGCAGAGGCAGCCGGAGAGAGGAACCGGCGATACGAGGGAACACGGCTGGCAAGGAAGCCCGAGAGGCAGCCCCAAAAATGTATTGCAGGGGAACACAGGAAGTATGGCGAAGCCAGGTAGGAGACCTGCGCCAACTTCCTGTGCTTACCAGAGGGCGAGAGAGACCGGGCAGGCACCGTGTTATGCGGTGGAGCGCACGGTGTCCCCAGTGCGGGTGCATAGCCCGGTGCGGTACATACCAGCTCCTCGTATCGGCCGGGCTAGAGTGGGCATCGAGCCAGGTGCCATGAAGCCGGCTCTACGCATCTGGTCTCCAGTGTGTCTCCTTGGGCCGACATACATGGCACCAGCCTTACGCATGGTGTCCCCGGTTCGCCAGCACAGCCCAGTGCGTGCTATTCCACCTCGCCGCACTGGCAGGGCGACCGGGAGCATTCAACCAGGTAAGGTTGGGCAGGCTCGGTGCTCAAGAGCTCCAGTGTGCCTGCACGGTCCGGTCTATCCAGTACCACCTCCACACATCAGCCCTCCGGTGGCAGCTCCCCGCACCAGGCTGTCTCTCCGTCTCATCCCTACAGAGCTCCTCCGTCCAGCGCTGCCAGAGCTTCCGCACCTCAGTCCAGAGGCGCCAGAGCCCCTCAGTCCAGAGGCGCCAGAGCCCCTCAGTCCAGAGGCGCTGCCGGAGCCTCCCTCCTGTCCGGCGCTGCCGGAGCCTCCCGCCTGTCCTGCGCTGCCAGAATCTCCCGCCTGTCCGGCGCTGCTTGAGTCATCCTTCACCCCGGCGCTGCCGGAATCTCCCGTCCATTCGGGACCCATTTCTAGGGTTCCCAGCCCGAGGTCGGCGGCGAGGGTCGCCGTGTTTAGGATCCCACGGAGGCGGACAATGAGGTGGAGAAAGACTGTGTTGAAATGGGGTCCACGTCCCGCGCCAGAGCCGCCACTGCGGACTGACACCCACCCAGACCCTCCCCTATAGGTTTAGGTTTTGCGGCGGAGTCCGCACCTTTGGGGGGGGGGGGGTACTGTCACGTTCTGACCTTTATTTCCTTTGTTTTGTTTTTCTATGATTTTGGGATTTCTATGTTTCGGCCTAGCATGGTTCTGAATCAGAGGCAGGTGTCATTAGTTGTCTCTGATTGAGAATCATACTTAGGTAGCCTGGGTTTCACTGTTTGTTTGTGGGTGATTGTCTATGTTAGTTGCTTGTGTCAGCACAGTTCTCATTATAGCTTCACGGTCGTTATTTTGTTTATTGTTTTGTATAGTTTGTATTCAGTGTTCAGTGCTTTCTTTTATTAAAAAATCGTCATGAACACATACCACGCTACATTTTGGTCCGCTACATACGACGATCGCGACAATGATACTGTGAAATTGTAAAAATGATGATAATAGGGTAAGAACTGAAAAGACCCCCTGAAATTTCAGCCTGTATCGGTGAGAGGGAGTTCTGGCCTTTCATGATGGCATCACCATGCAGAAAATTACTTAATAGACCAATACGAAAGAGTTCCAAAACACTCTTTCAGTTTTCCCCTCTCCACTCAAAATTCTTGCTTGAGAAATTGCTCTTTGCTAAGAAGCTTTTTGACAGTTGTTTTATTGAAAAAGCCTCAGAGATGATTTGATATTGTGTGTAGAATGGACAGAATCTTTTCTGAGACAGACAAGTTAAGGCTCAAATTAATGGAGTAGAAAATCAAATCACAGAGGCGTAAATCAACAACATGAGTAATGTTTCTCAGATATGCACTATCGCAGTCTTATTTTGCACGAAAGTTACAAATGATGGTGTGGTCAATACTGTAGCACAAAAGGGACTTTTTTGTGTGTTACTTAACGGTCCTTGACTTGAGGCTCAGAGACTTTGAATTGCATTCAGCAAAGCAGACAATTTACATTTTTGGCAAAGCATTTGTGTTCAAAGAACCGTTCGACCAGAAAGACTTTGATGCTAATAGATTAACAAGTGCCACATTGCACATTTGTGAGAGTTTCCAACTGCAATTCCATCCTTTTGAGAGGAAAAGTAAGGTTGTGAAAAGGAAACCTAACCAGATGAAATTTAACAAGCCTCATACCAAAGGGTGGATGAGAGCCTTGTGGAAAATACTTTACGGTAAATAGAGGTTGTGACCATTGTAATGAAGAGATTTAAAGTATATTTCTGACACTGGGGACTGTTGTTAATTTGTTTGGGGGATATAACCAGAAAACGAAATTCACACTGTTCCTCGTTGTGTTGTAGTTGTTTTGTGTGTTGTCAGTGCATCCAGTTGTCGATATGAAAATAGTATTTGTGTGGAATAATATGCAGACCGGCAGACATCACACTCTCTGTGTGTTGAAGGGTGACATAAAATGAGGGAAGCATTGCATTCAGTAGGCCATGAAATGGTTAAATTTGGACGATTCATTCAATAACAGTGTCTTAAGTCTGTTTCTCCGACATCTCCCCTTGCAGACAGAAGTAAAAAAGAAAACGAACCGTACTGTATATCTGTGGTTCCACAGACTGAAGACGGATTATAGAATCCCAGTGACTGTGTTTAATTTGACTAATGGGATGAAATGGCCCATGGTGTGATGAGAGAACAGACTAATGATAACCTCTATGTCCTTTCCCTTTCCTCCGCCAGGAATCCATTACGGCCTTTCAAAGGCCTTTTTCAGCCACATTAAAACATTACTTTTCCCTACTTTGAGAATTATTTATAAAAAATTGAGTCTTATTTCCGTTCATTTCTACCAATTGAATAAAGGTGGCTGTTATTTTATGGATTTGATATATTTAATGAATTGCTCCACATTTCTTATTTCCAACGAAGTGGGTGTATAAATCCAATTCTAATTGAATTTGCTGTCCTCTTGACCCAGATTTGAGTGAGCAGGATGTTATTACACTTGCTTATACACCTCATTTGAACATTTTGCCCAATACATTATCAGTTCAGTCATGTAGACTTTGTAAACAACTCAAAACATTTTGGAGAGATGTGCTTTATTTGAAAAAGGAAGTCACTAAAGCAGCTGTGACTTCAATAATAAAAAGTAATCATGGGCTGACGTTTTCAGCCACTGTTTGGGGAAAAATGCTGCATTGAGCACTTGTGCATTCAGAAGGGATCAAGGCAGAGATCATGTGGGAGAATAACATACAGTGTCTTGCAAAAGTATTCGGCCCCCTTGAACTTTGCAACATTTTGCCACATTTCAGGCTTCAAACATAAAGATATAAAACTGTATTTTTTTGTGAAGAATCAACAACATGTGGGACACAATCATGAAGTGGAATGACATTTATTGGATATTTCAAACTTTTTTAACAAATCAAAAACTGAAGAATTGGGCGTGCAAAATTATTCAGCCCCTTTACTTTCAGTGCAGCAAACTCTCTCCAGAAGTTCAGCGAGGATCTCTGAATGATCCAATGTTGACCTAAATGACTAATGATGATAAATACAATCCACCTGTGTGTAATCAAGTCTCCGTATAAATGCACCTGCACTGTGATAGTCTCAGAGGTCCGTTTTAAACGCAGAGAGCATCATGAAGAACAAGGAACACACCAGGCAGGTCCGAGATACTGTTGTGAAGAAGTTTAAAGCCGGATTTGGATACAAAAAGATTTCCCAAGCTTTAAACATCCCAAGGAGCACTGTGCAAGCGATACTATTGAAATAGATGGAGTATCAGACCACTGCAAATCTACCAAGACCTGGCCGTCCCTCTAAACTTTCAACTCATACAAGGAGAAGACTGATCAGAGATGCAGCCAAGAGGCCCATGATCACTCTGGATGAACTGCAGAGATCTACAGCTGAGGTGGGAGACTCTGTCCATAGGACAACAATCAGTCGTATATTGCACAAATCTGGCCTTTATGGAAGAGTGGCAAGAAGAAAGCCATTTCTTAAAGATATCCATAAAAAGTGTTGTTTAAAGTTTGCCACAAGCCACCTGGGAGACACACCAAACATGTGGAAGAAGGTGCTCTAGTCAGATGAAACCAAAATTGAACTTTTTGGCAACAATGCAAAACGTTATGTTTGGCGTAAAAGCAACACAGCTCACCACCCTGAACACACCATCACCACTGTCAAACATGGTGGTGGCAGCATCATGGTTTGGGCCTGCTTTTCTTCAGCAGGGACAGGGAAGATGGTTAAAATTGATGGGAAGATGGATGGAGCCAAATACAGGACCATTCTGGAAGAAAACCTGATGGAGTCTGCAAAAGACCTGAGACTGGGACGGAGATTTGTCTTCCAACAAGACAATGATCCAAAACATAAAGCAAAATCTACAATGGAATGGTTCAAAAATAAACATATCCAGGTGTTAGAATGGCCAAGTCAAAGTCCGGACCTGAATCCAATCGAGAATCTGTGGAAAGAACTGAAAACTGCTGTTCACAAATGCTCTCCATCCAACCTCACTGAGCTCGAGCTGTTTTGCAAGGAGGAATGGGAAGAAATTTCAGTCTCTCGATGTGCAAAACTGATAGAGACATACCCCAAGCGACTTACAGCTGTAATCGCAGCAAAAGGTGGCGCTACAAAGTATTAACTTAAGGGGGCTGAATAATTTTGCACGCCCAATTTTTCAGTTTTTGATTTGTTAAAAAAGTTTGAAATATCCAATAAATGTCGTTCCACTTGTTGTTGATTCTTCACAAAAAAATACAGTTTTATATCTTTATGTTTGAAGCCTGAAATGTGGCAAAAGGTCGCAAAGTTCAAGGGGGCCGAATAATTTCGCAAGGCACTGTATGTTATTCTCCCACATCAGAGATATGTTATTCTCCCACATCAGAGATTTGTCATCTCCCACTCAAAAAAGGTATCAAAACAAAGGCACAAGAACTGTTTCCTTTTCTGTGGTGTTGTTTGTCATTAGATTGGATGGACTTGGTCAAGTGTGCAAAATGTTATTCACTAGTTGAGGCAAAGGCATTAAAACAGGCATGGGAAATGACATGACAAATATAATGAGCTATTGTCCCTGCTCTATTTTCTTATCTACACAGAAGGGATTGTAATAGCATTCAATCCTACTGCACCTGACATTAGGATTCTGCATGTCATTGCTATCATGTCACAATTGACACTGAGGCAAATTATACAAATACTTCACTGTCATCTGTGTAGATGAAAAAGTGTGCAGACGTAATTGTTTTGTCAAACTATTTGACGTGGTGTGTTTACTCCTGGAATTCATTGACAATATATCTACCCTGATACATTTATTGACAGCTACTTTATGGATGAGGTCATTTGTCTAGCTTATTGAATTAATAATGTCAGAGTATAAATCTTCAGCCTGTAATCATGATAAAGTAGTCAATTCATTAAAGCTACATTCTAGATAGTTTTTAACCTGTTTTTTATGAATATCCAAGGACACCAAGCTCAGTGAGCTGTAAGGTTTGAGACAAGTGTACAGGTTGTCTCACTGACTGAAGGAAATAAGGTGTATTCATTTGTTTAATCCTTTTTCTTCGATCATAAGAAGCTGTTTCAATATTGCAAAATGCTGTGTGGAGTAAAAATTCCACCAGTGACTATTCTGAACTCATCCCTTTTTCCTTATCTCGCTCTTTCCCTCCCCACCTCTCTCTCTCTCTAGGAAGGGCACCTTGCTCCTGAATAACGGCTTTGCAGTTATAGCTGCTCTGTTGTTGGCCCTGGGGGAGTAGGCAGGCTCTTTCGAGATGCTCATAATTGGTCGTTTCGTCATGGGGGTAGACTCTGGTGAGTGCTCTTTCTGCTAGGCTGGAGAAATCTCACCATTATCCCCCAACTAGCTAAAAATAGTTTCAACCAGCAGATTCTCAAGACTCTTAGATGACTCATCAATGACATACTATTATACCACACACTACATAACCAAAAATATGTGGACACCTGCTTGTCGAACATCTCATTCCAAAATCACGGGCATTAATATGGAGTTTGTCCCTCCTTTGCTGCTATAACAGCCATAACTCTTCTGGGAAGGCTTTCCACTAGATGTTGAAACATTGCTGCGGGGACTTGCTTCCATTGAGCCACAAGAGCATTAGTGAGTTAGGGCACTGATGCTCGCAGTCGGCGTTCCAGGGCTCTGTGCAGGCCAGTCAAGTTCTTCCACACTGATCTCAATAAACCATTTCTGTGTGGACCTCGCTTTCTGCACGGGGGCATTCTCATGCTGAACCAGGAAAGGGCCTTCCCCAACTGTTGCTACAAAGTTGGAAGCACAGAATTGTCTAAAATGTAATTGTTTGCTGTAGCATTAATATTTCCCTTCACTGAAACTAAGGGGTCTAGCCCGAACCATGACAAACAGCCCCAGACTATTATTCCTCCTCCACCAAACTTTACAGTTGGCACTATTCATTGGGGCAGGTAGCATTCTCCAGGCATTTGCCAATCCCAGATTCATCTGGGAGATGGTGAAGTGTGATTCATTACTTCATGACGCTCCCTGCGAACAGTTCTTGTGCTGACTTTGCTTCCAGAAGCAGTTTGGACAACCGAAGACAGACGATTTTTACGAGCTTCAGCATTCTGCGGTGCAGTTCTGTGTGCTTGTGTGGCATACCACTTCGCGGCTGAGCCGTTGTTGCTCCTAGACGTTTCCACCCGGGTAAGCTTTAGCAGGGCAGAAATGTGACGAACCAACGTTTTGGAAAGGTGGCATCCTATGACGGTGCCATGTTGAAGGTCACTGAACTGTTCAGTAAGGCCTTTCTACTGCCAATGTTTGTCTAAGGAGAATGCATGGCTGTGTGCGCAATTTCACACACCTGTCAGCAACAGGTGTGGCTGAAATAGTCAAATCCACAAATTTGAAGGGGTGTCCACATACTTGTGTATATATAGTGTCTATAGTAAGTATATAAGAAAAGATAAGTGATTGAATCAGTGCCAAAAATCCAATACAATAACCATGTGTTTCATAAGGGTGATTTTGAGAAAATGTACCTTTTGATTATACTACCAAGATCTAAAAGAACCAGAGAAGACATGACTGTCAAACTAACATAACTAATCATAAACATGCAATTTGGTTACAGCATGACACAGTGATACAGGGCTAAGCACAATATACTGTTGCGGTCAAGTACAGCATATTGGCACCCTTGCACGATTCTTTCTTCTAAAAGAAGTTTAAATCATTATTTTTGGTGTTGGTTTGTTTTGTTTCATTTACAACTGCACAGGACCAAAATATATAAATAATCACAACTGAAATTTAGATTTTTCACTTCAAAGCCCAAAATGGCCTGGACTAGTTGTCTCTCTGAGAGGCTGTCCATCTAGATACTGGAGGAGTCACTACTCTACAGGGTCCCACTCAGTGTGTTCACAGGCCGGCTACAGAACACCCTGGCCATCCTACAGAATGCCTTGAAGTCAGTCACTGAGCGGTGCATCACTGGTTACCTTACCATGAGTGACCGCTGCCTGGTCTGGCTGTCCTTCAGCCACGTGACGGAGTTTGACCACCTGCCAGACAGCCTGTACGACCCGGCTAACGCCAAACCCTCCCGGCCAGTCAGCACCGAGGCCTTCACCCTCCCCGGTAGAATGCCACTCAACGTCTGCACAGAGCCTGACATACTCATGGCTGTGTTCGAAGATGCACTGCATCAGTGCACAGACCAGACTCTGCATCCCAGCGAAATAACCTTGGCCTGTCTTCCTCTACACACATAACCCCATCACTGCCTATAGCCTGCTGGGAAGGTACAATGTGGGCCTGGAGCTGTGTGAGTCCCTGTTGGCACTGTGCATGCAGATGCCCTGTCAGGTCTGTAACTGGGGAAGGGGGACAGTGAGCAGGGTGTTGGGGTGTGGCTACGAGCACTGTCCCAGTGTCCACACAACACAGAGGTCTTCTACCACAACAGTAAGTTCCTCATGGCTCAGGAGAAGTCCAGTTGCATCACTCCTCTATTCCAGAGGTTTATCCTGTCTTTCTGTGATAAGGAGAAAAGTGGTCAAACAAGGAAATGGTGGCAATTGTTTTTCCACCATTCATTTTTCCATTGGTGGATTTTGCAAACACTTAAAATAAGGGCTGTGTTTTGTGTAGGCTTACACTGGCATGATGTCTTGATAACCATGTAAATCTCTTTAGGACAAGGTGAGACACCACAACACCCCATAAAGAGAGACCTAAGACAACAACATAGCATAGCAGCAGCACATGACAACACAGCATGGTAGCAACACCACATGACAGCAGCACAACATGGTGCCAGCACAAAACATGGTACAAACATTATTGGACACAGACAACAGCACAAAGGGGGTAGAGAAGGTAGAGAAAACAATACATCACGCGAAGCAGCCACAACTGTCAGTAAAAGTGTCCATGACTGAGTATTTGAATAAAGAGATGGAGATTAAACTGTCCAGTATCAGTGTTTTTTTGCAGCTCGTTCCAGTCACTAGCTGCAGCGAAGTGAAAAGAAGAGCGACCCAGGGATGTGTGTGCTTTGGGGACCTTTAACAGAATGTGATTGGCAGAACAGGTGCTGTATGTGGAGGATGAGGGCTGCAGTAGATATCTCAGATAGTGTGTGTGTGTGTGGGGGGGGGGGGGGGGGCTAAGAGGGTTTTATAAATAAGCATCAACCAGTGGGTCTTGTGATGGGTATACAGAGATGACCAGTTTACAGAGGAGTATAGAGTTATGTGATGTGTCCTATAAGGAGCATTGGTGGCAAATCTGATGGCTGAATGGTAAAGAACATCTTGCCGCTCAAGAGCATCTTGAACTCCCGATCTATATATAACGTCTGCGTAATCTAGCATGGGTAAGATGGTCATCTGAATCAGGGTTAGTTTGGCAGCTGGGGTAAAAGAGGAGCGATTACAACAGAGGAAACCAAGTCTAGATTTAACAGCATGCAGCTTTGATATGTTCTGAGAGAAGAACAGTGTACCATCTAGCGCTCTAGCCATACTCCCAAGTACTTGCATGAGGTGACTACCTCAAGCTCTAAACACTCAGCGATAGTAATCACACCGTTGGAGAGAGGGGCATGTCTAGGAGCAACAACAACCCAGACACGAAGTGGTAGGCTACACAAGGTCACAGAATGGGACCGCCAATTGCTGAAGCACATATCGCCTAAAAATCATCTGTGCTCGGTTGTAACACTCACTACCAAGTTCCAAACTGCCTCTGGAAGCAACATCATCACAAGAACTGTTCGTCGGGAGCTTCATACAATGGGCTTCCATGGTCAAGCAGCCGCACACAAACCTAAGATCATTGTGCGCATTGCCAAGCGTCGGCTGAAGTGGTATAAAGCTTACTGCCAAATCTGGGTTTGGTGGATGCCAGAAGAATGCTACCTGCCCCAATGCATATTTCCAACTGTAAAGTTTGATGGAGGACTAAATATAGTCTGGGGCTGTTTTTCATGGTTCGGGCTAGGCCCCTTAGTTCAAGTGAAGGGCAATCTTAACGCTACAGCAGGCAATGACTTTCTAGATGATTCTGTGTTTCCAACATCTAGTGGAAAGCCTTCCCTGTAGAGTGTAGGCTGTTATAGCAGCAAAGGGGTGACCTACTCCGTGTTAATGCCCATGATTTTAGAATGAGATATTCAACATTCAGGTGTCCACATACTTTTGGTCATGTAGTGTACCTCTTGAGGGCATTGTCATTGGATATGAAACCACACACACTTTCATCCAAATAATTTTTACATGGATATTTTTATTTTGACATTACATTCAAGTTCAAAGGCAAGAAACTCCAAAGGCTTAAAAGCTATTAATTGATTCTGGACTTAAGGAAATTTCCCCACCAGTACAAACACCTCTTCCCGGTCAACAGCTGTCCTGTCTTTTCCATCCTTGTCATTGCTGAGAGAGAATAACATTGCGGCCTAACAGTTTGCACATTTTGGTGAATGTTTTTTTCTGTTTGAAGAAACATACATATGGTATGGTCATATGACTAGGAAATACTGGTGACTGGGATTCTGAGATTGTGTCCTAATATGGATACTGTACTAAACTGAAGAGTTTAATGAATGCCAAATCCAAACATGAGATATGAGAGAAAAATTTAATCTCTGCATCATGCGCTATTATTTCAAGTCAGGACTTCCAGTCAAATTACTAGGCCTCCTGAACCACATTTACCCTACCCTGATAAGTGACATGCTTGCCCAACAGACCTGTGTCAAATACAAACAAAATACTTTCAAAGACTTGAGAGATCCACTTGATTTATCTTGCAGGGCACACTTAAATCAATGGAATAGACTCAACAGTGCAAACACCACCCACCCTGCATGTTGGTGAAGCTGAATAAATAACAACTAATTATTTTCAAGTATTTGACATAATGTGTTTTACCTTGGCCTGCAGTCCAATCATGTGGGATATGCTTAACACCCCAGCAGTCCTACAATCTAAGCTAGATGCCCTCAATCTCACACACATCATCAAGGGAACCAGATACAACCCTAAGTCCGTAAACATGGGCACCCTCATAGATATTATCCTGACCAACTTGCCCTCCAAATACACCTCTGCTGTTTTCAATCAGGATCACAGCGATCACTGCCTCATTGCCTGCATCCGCTATGGATCTGCGGTCAAACGACCACCCCTCATCACTGTCAAATGATCCCTAAAACACATCTGCGGGTAGGTCTTTCTAATCGACCTGGCCCGGGTATCCTGGAAGGATATTGACCTCATCCCGTCAGTCAAGGATGCCTGGTTGTTCTTTAAGAGTAATTTCCTCACCATCTCAAATAAGCATGACCCTTTCAAAAAATGTAGAACTAAGAACAGATATAGCCCTTGGTTCACTCCAGACCTGACTGCCCTTGACCAGCATAAAAACCTGTGGCTGTCTGCAATAGCATCGAATAGTCCCTGCGATATGCAACTGTTCAGGGAAGTCAGGAACCAACACACACAGTCAATACACCTCAGCCACGCTCAAGGTCCTAAACGACATCATAACCGCCATCGATAAGAGACATTCCTGTGCAGCCATATTCATCGACCTGACCAAGGCTCACCACATTCTTATTGGCAGACTCGACAGCCTTGGTTTCTCAAATGATTGCGTCGCCTGGTTTACCAACTACTTCTCAGACAGAGTTCAGTGTGTCAAATCGGAGGGCCTGTATTCCGGACCTCTGGCAGTCTCTATGGGGGTAGCACAGGGTTCAATTCTTGGGCCGACTCTCTTCTCTGTATACATCAATGATGTTGCTCTTGCTGCTGTGATTCTCTGATCCACGTCTACGCAGACAACACCATTCTGTATACGTCTGGCCCCTCTTTGTACACTGTGTTAACTAACCTCAAGACGAGCTTCAATGCCATACAACTCTCCTTCCATGGCCTCCAACTGCTCTTAAACGCAAGTAAAACCAAATACATGCTATTCAATCGATCACTGCCCTCACCTGATCGCCCGTCCAGCATCACTACTCTGGACGGCTCTGACTTAGAATATGTGGACAACTACAAATTCCTAGGTGTCTGGTTCGACTGTAAACTCTCCTTCCAGACTCACATTAAGCATCTCCAATCCAAAATTAAATCTAGAATTGGCTTCCTATATCACAACAAAGCATCCTTCACTCATGCTGCCAAACATACCCTTCCAGTTCTCTGCTGCCAGTGACTGGAACTAATTGCAAACATCACTGAAGCTGGAGACTTACATTTCCCTCACTAACTTTAAACATTAGCTATCTGTGCAGCTAACCGATCGCTGCAGCTGTACATAGTCCATCTGTAAATAGCCCACCCAATCTACCTATCTCATCCCCATATTGTTTTTATTTACTTTGCTGCTCTTTTGCACACCAGTATCACTACTTACACACCATCATCTGCTCATCTATCACCCCAGTATTAATCTGCTAAATTGTAATTACTTTGCTACTATGGCCTATTTATTGCCTTACCTCCTCAAGCCATTTGCACACACTGTATATAGACTGTCTTTTATTTATATTGTGTTATTGACTGTACGCTTGTTTATTCCATGTGTAACTCTGTGTTGATGTTTCTGCCGTACTGCTTTGCTTTTTCTTGGCCAGGTAAATAAGAACTTTTTCTCAACTAGCTTACCTGGTTAAATAAAGGTGAAAAAAATGTACTTCATCATATTTCCAATCCATATGATGAAGAAGTAAAATGATTCACTGCCTCTCAACATATCTCAGTTGAGCCTGATTCACAAACATGATTCACTTCTCCCTATTGTGATGCACTTCTTAGCTATTTTCACGACTGCTGTGATGCTTTGCCCAAAGGGGATATTTATCTGCCAAATTCTGCCGGGTTATCTGTAGGACTGAACAACAGACACCTCCTTAGGATGTGTATCTAACAACCCAAAATAGTGTACTGATACTGTCCATGGCCAATGACAGCTGGCACATCTCAGTTGCATAAGCTATTGGCTTGTGTTGTGGTGCTTTCTATCTGGAATAGCTTTTAGTTCTTTCTAGTTGGCTACTATACAGTGAATGGGTGTATCCTTGTATTACCTTCACACATTTCCAGCATCCAAGAATATGCTGTAGGTGAAAACACCCCACATCAGTATCGTTCAGTGCTCTAATATCTGAGCTAGTCTGCACAAACATTTCCCAGCCAAACTCCCTATTTCCCATAAAGACATATTGTGGTGCTCTACACGGTTGACAACTGAGACTAGACAGCTCAGTTGTCAACCGTGTAGTATCGTAACTACATCATAACTATCAAGTTACATGCATACCTGTATGTAAAACACAGTCAATGTCCCACAACTTTTTTGAATCCTTTGCCAAAATAGTAGGTTCTCGTCATTTTTGGACTGCTCCATCATTTCAGCACGGCTTCCATAAGATATCCAACCAGGCAGATGGTACTCTGAGACCCATTCGACGGGAGGTGGACTCTAATGTCAATGTCTTTCTGTGTACAGTGCTGTGGTAGGCTTTGATTAATTGCTATCACGGTAACCTTTATGTCTGTTCGCTGACCTTCTCCCAGCATGGAAACATGTTTATGTCAGCTTTACAACTGTAAACAAGCATTTAATTGAATTCCCTTCAGTGAGATGGATTTAACAAGTGACATCACAAGTGTGTGTGTGTGTGTGTGTGTGTGTGTGTGTGTGTGTGTGTGTGTGTGTGTGTGTGTGTGTGTGTGTGTGTGTGTGTGTGTGTGTGTGTGTGTGTGTGTGTGTGTGCAGTGCATTCGGAAATAATTCAGACCCCTTCACTTTTTCCACATTTTGTTACGTGACAGCCTTATTCTAAAATGGATTAAATAGTCGCCCCCCCTCCCCTCATTAATCGACAGATAATTATTAATTACAGTTTTTTATTAATTTAGCAAATGTATAAAAAAACAACAACAGAAATATCACATTTCCATAAGTATTCAGACCCTTTACTCAGTACGTTAGTGAAGCACTTTTGACAGAGATTACAGCCTCGAGTCTTCTTGGGTATGATGCTACAAGCTTGGCACACCTGTCAAGTCCGGGCTCTTGGCTGGCCCACTCAAGGACATTCAGAGATAGCATTGAAGGTCCCTAAGATTTGAAGGTCCCCAGATCTGTGCCTCGACACAATCCTGTCCAGGAGCTCTACCAACAATTCCTTCGACTTCATGACTTGGTTTTTGCTCTGACATACACTGTCAACTGTGAGACCTTATATAGAGAGGTGTGTGCCTTTCCAAATCATGTCCAGTCAATTGAATTTACCACAGGTGGACTCCAACCAAGTTGTAGAAACATCTTAAAAATGATCAATGGAAACAGGATGCACCTGAGCTCAATTTCAAGTCTCACAGTAAAGGGTCTGAATACTTATGTAAATAAAATATTTTTCGCTTTGTCTTTTGGGTTATTGTGTGTAGATTGATGAGAAAAAAAGGTATTTATTACATTTTAGAATAAGGCTGTAATGTAACAAAATGTGAAAAAAGGTCTGAATATTTTCAGAATGCACTGTATACTATGTGCATGACAGAATAGCAGTGAAGTCCTGAATTAAAGTGTTTCATGTACGTGCTTCGGTGTACGCAATGTGTATGCTATTTGTGCGCATGTGTGCATGTGTGTGTTGTGTGGGTGTGTCTGCGTGGGTGAGTGCTCTGAGGTTTTAGCTTTCAGGGTATAGAGGGTATTTGAGCAGCCAGCAAAATCCCAGTATGCTTGGACATTACATCTGGAGTGTGTGTGAATGAAGTGTGCACATTTGGAACTTGTATGTGTGAATGAATAAGTTCCACATCTTTATTACGGTGAAACTTTAAACAAAAACAATAAACCAATAACAAAAGTAGTGGTGCACATGCACAAACACAAAACAATATCCCACAAACACAGGTGGGAAAAATGGCTAACTAAATATGATCCCCAATTAGAGGCAATGTTTACCAACTGCCTCTAATTGGGAACCATACAAAACACCAACATAGAAATATAGAACTAGAACACCCCCTAGTCAGCCCCTTCCCCCAGGTGTGGACTCCGGCCGCAAAACCTGAAAACAAATTGGGGGTTAGGGGGGTGACTAGTGTCGGTGGTGGCTTCGGTGTGGGTCATAGCCCTCCCCCAGACCACGGATCCGACCATGGCGCCGGGCTAAACGCCGTGCCTGGACTGGGCACCGGCGCAGAGGAGGACTCAGGCCCTGGAGCTGGGTTGGACGCCGTGCCTGGACTGGGCACTGGTGTAGAGGAAGGCTCCAGCCTTGGAGCTGGCACCGGAAGTACCGGGCTGGGGAGACGCACTGGAGGCCTGGTGTGTGGAGTCGGCACAGGTGGCACCGGACTGGTGACACGCACTTCAGGGCGAGTGCGGGGAGCTGGCACAGGACATACCGGACTGGGGAGGCGCACTGGAGGCCTGTTGCGTGAAGCCGGCACAGGTGGCACCGGGCTGGTGACATGCACTTCAGGGCTAGTGCGGGGAGCTTGCACAGAACGTACCAGACTGGGGAGGAGCACTAGAGGCCAGGTGCGTGGAGCCGGCACAGATGGCACCGGACTGGTGACACACTTCAGAAAGGGTGCGGAGAGCTGGCACGGATGCCATGCAGAACACACCTACATAAGATTTCTCTCATCTCTCTCTCTCCCAACTTCATCACCTCCCTGACGGTCTCTGGTTCTTCACGGTGAGTACGGGGAGCTGGCACAGGTGGCACAGGTGGCACCGGGAGTGTAGACCTGCTCTTCCACTCTCCGCTGCTCCGCCGACCCCCCCCCCCCCACATACACAAACAATCTTGGGGTTTCTGTGGCCGCGGTCCCCGGCGTCGTCGCTGTCCTTCCACCTTCCTTGGTGTCTCCTTCCAAGTAAGGGTCTCACAACCTCCCATAATTTCTTCCCAGGTCCAAAATTCCTTCACCTCCGTCACACGCTGCTTGGTCCTTGCTTGGTGGGATATTCTGTCAAGATCGCCGTAATGTGCGGACCAAGGCGCAGCGTGATTGAAGTTGCACATCTTTATCTCAGCCTCCAGTATTTATGCTGCAGTAGTTTATATGTCGGGGGGCTAGGGTCAGTTTGTTATATCTGGAGTACTTCTCCTGTCCTATCCGGTGTCCTGTGTGAATTTAAGTATGCTCTCTCTAATTCTCTCTTTCTCTCTTTCTTTCTCTCTCTCGGAGGACCTGAGCCCTAGGACCATGCCTCAGGACAACCTGACATGATGACTCCTTGCTGTCCCCAGCCCACCTGGCCATGCTGCTGCTCCAGTTTCAACTGTTCTGCCTGTGATTATTATTATTTGACCATGCTGGTCATTTATGAACATTTGAACATCTTGGCCATGTTCTGTTATAGTCTCCACCCGGCACAGCCAGAAGAGGACTGGCCACCCCACATAGCCTGGTTCCTCTCTAGGTTTCTTCCTAGGTTTTGGCCTTTCTAGGGAGTTTTTCCTAGCCACCGTGCTTCCTAGCCACCGTGCTTCTACACCCGGCACAGCCAGAAGAGGACTGGCCACCCCACATAGCCTGGTTCCGCTCTAGGTTTCTTCCTAGGTTTTGGCCTTTCTAGGGAGTTTTTCCTAGCCACTGTGCTTCTACACCTGCATTGCTTCTACACCAAGGGCTCTCTATGGTCAGGGCGTGACATGCCTGCAGTGTTTAGATTCTGTACCACTGTTCCCTTGCTCCCGCAACCCAAATCCCCCCTATGAGAACACTGGGTGGACACAGATAATATTGAGTGATGGATGCTGATCCCTCAAGGCACATCCTGCGACGGACAGCCGGAGCAGAAGGAGCTCAAGCATCTACCACTGTTCGGATATGAACACAGATTGATAGAGCGAGTGAGGGGATACAGGAGAGAGAGTGAGGGGTTCAGGAGAGAGAGTGAGGGGATACAGAAGAGAGCGTGAGGGGATACAGAAGAGAGAGTGAGGGGATACTGGAGAGAGAGTGAGGGGATACAGGAGAGAGAGTGAGGGGTTCAGGAGAGAGAGTGAGGGGATACAGAAGAGAGCGTGAGGGGATACAGAAGAGAGAGTGAGGGGATACAGGTGAGAGAGTGAGGGGATACAGAAGAGAGAGTGAGGGGATACTGGAGAGAGAGTGAGGGGATACAGGTGAGAGAGTGAGGGGCAGAGTGATAAGGGGTCTCTAGCTACTGCAAGGCTGTAGCTTTTGCTCAGGCCACTGAAAGTATAACCCACTGGGCAAGACCTGGTTGAATCCAAGTAATTTCAACAAAAATGTTTCATGTGATGATGTTGAATCAACACGGAAAACTGAAAACTGAATTTGCAACGTAAGATAATTTAGTGTTTTCACCTAACTTTTAACGTAAATCCAACGACAGGATTACTTTTTTGTTGTTAATGGACAACTCAACAGAACGTAAATCAAAACTAGATGTTGAACTGACGTGGGTACCCAGTGGGAAATAATTGCAATAGAAATAACAAGGTGCCTTACTCAAGGCTGTTTTCACTTGACACTCTCACTCTCGCTCACACGCACGCAAACACACTCACACACACAGACCAGAGGGATGGGTATACTTACTAATCAAATTAAACATTTTAAGCTGTCTTAATTGCATGTTTAATTATTCAGTTGTTGCACACTTCCTTGGGTGATATTATGGCAGATGAGACATGACTATGTGTTGTTTTGACTGCAGTGGAGATGAAAGGTTGAAGGTTGACAGTGATCGGAAGATATTTCATGCATGCAGGTAGCCTTGTGGTTAGAGTGTTCGACTAGTAACTGAAAGGTTGCTAGATCGAATCCCTGAGCAGACAGTGTAAAAATCTATTGTTCTGCCCCTGAACAAGGCAGTTAACCCACTATTCCTTGGCCATCATTGTAAATAAGAATTTGTTCTTAACTGTCTTGCCTAGTTAAATGAAGGTTAAACATTTTTTTTGTGAAAAAAAATGCTCTCATGGTACTTGTAATGACTGGCGGGTGTTTTACTACTGGGCTGGAATAAAAAATGGCACACCCAGGGATTCTCCAGGAATAGTGAGAATTCTCCAGGAATAGAGAAACACAAAATTACATGAACCTCCCTCTTAGGGCTCTACATCCCATAGGAATGCACAAGATTAATACAACTGCAGGGTTTGCCTCAACAGGGAAAAAATAGGACTTTGCTACCTTGAGTCAACTGTCAATTTCTTCCTCCAAAGGAGCAGTGCGAGAAATAGATTGGCAAAAAAATTGTTACAGCCGGGTGATGGTGCAATGATGGGTTTTCTCTCTACCCTGGCGAATCTCCCCCTGTAGCATTATAAACGGTGAGATTGTGGACACATTACTTTTTTACCAATCAGTTTCTCCTCAAATGGGGGTTTGAGGAAAGGGGTCAGGGGGATTCTACGGCGCTACAAACGACACCCGTCTGGGGAGTTTTATCTCACAGACATTGATCTAGTTTGGGAGGCGCTATTTATTTTCCGAAGGGAAGAAACAAGGTTGATATAGATGCGCTGTCCCTGGGTCGTCGGAGATTACTTTTGTTATTGTGATACTTTGAGCAGCCTCTAGCTAATTTAAGCTTCCCTGGACCAAAAGCTTATCCTGGACCGAAAGCTCATCACAAGCTCTGAAATCCACATAAATGACCTATAATGCCCTCAGATGTTTTACTGTACATATGAACAGATATTGTAGCTGATGTTTTTTTTAAATAATTGGAGTAGACTTTTTGGGTACAACGAATGGGTTTTCCCTTTACTCTAACCAGCTGCAGGCCCTGTATGGTAATATAGTTGAACCAGCAGCAGGTCCTGTATGGTAATATAGTTGAACCAGCAGCAGGTCCTGTATGGTAATATAGTTGAAGCAGCAGCAGGCCCTGTATGGTATTATAGTTGAACCAGCTGCAGGCCCTGTATGGTAATATAGTTGAACCAGCAGCAGGCCCTGTATGGTAATATAGTTGAACCAGCTGCAGGCCCTTTATGGTATTATAGTTGAACCAGCTGCAGGCCCTATATGGTTGTATAGTTGAACCAGCTGCAGGCCCTGTATGGTAATATAGTTGAACCAGCAGCAGGTCCTGTATGGTAATATAGTTGAACCAGCTGCAGGCCCTGTATGATAATATAGTTGAACCAGCTGCAGGCCCTGTATGATAATATAGTTGAACCAGCAGCAGGCCCTGTATGGTAATATAGTTGAACCAGCTGCAGGCCCTTTATGGTTATATAGTTGAACCAGCAGCAGGTCCTGTATGGTAATATAGTTGAACCAGCTGCAGGCCCTTTATGGTAATATAGTTGAACCAGCTGCAGGCCCTGTATGGTAATATAGTTGAACCAGCAGCAGGCCCTGTATGGTAATATAGTTGAACCAGCAGCAGGCCCTGTATGGTCATATAGTTGAACCAGCAGCAGGCCCTGTACGGTTATATATTTGAACCAGCAGCAGGCCCTATACGGTTGTATAGTTGAACCAGCAGCAGGCCCTGTACGGTTGTATAGTTGAACCAGCAGCAGGCCCTATATGGTAATATAGTTGAACCAGCAGCAGGCCCTGTACGGTTATATATTTGAACCAGCAGCAGGCCCTATACGGTTGTATAGTTGAACCAGCAGCAGGCCCTGTACGGTTGTATAGTTGAACCAGCAGCAGGCCCTATACGGTTGTATAGTTGAACCAGCAGCAGTCTCTATACAGTTGTATAGTTGAACCAGCAGCAGGCCCTGTATGGTAATATAGTTGAACCAGCTGCAGTTCCCATACGGTTGTATAGTTGAACCAGCAGCAGGCACTTTATGGTAATATAGTTGAAGCAGCAGCGGGCCCTGTATGGTATTATAGTTGAACCAGCTGCAGGCCCTGTATGGTAATATAGTTGAACCAGCAGCAGGCCCTGTATGGTAATATAGTTGAACCAGCTGCAGGCCCTTTATGGTATTATAGTTGAACCAGCTGCAGGCCCTATATGGTTGTATAGTTGAACCACCAGCAGGCCCTGTATGGTAATATAGTTGAACCAGCTGCAGGCCCTATACGGTTGTATAGTTGAACCACCAGCAGGCCCTGTATGGTAATATAGTTGAACCAGCTGCAGGCCCTGTATGGTATTATAGTTGAACCAGCAGCAGGCCCTTTATGGTATTATAGTTGAACCAGCAGCAGGCCCTGTATGGTAATATAGTTGAACCAGCTGCAGGCCCTGTATGGTAATATAGTTGAACCAGCAGCAGGCCCTGTATGGTAATATAGTTGAACCAGCAGCAGGCCCTGTATGGTATTATAGTTGAACCAGCTGCAGGCCCTGTATGGTAATATAGTTGAACCACCAGCAGGCCCTGTATGGTATTATAGTTGAACCAGCAGCAGGCCCTATACTGTAATATAGTTGAACCACCAGCAGGCCCTTTATGGTATTATAGTTGAACCAGCAGCAGGCCCTATATGGTAATATAGTTGAACCAGCAGCAGGCCCTGTATGGTAATATAGTTGAACCAGCTGCAGGCACTTTATGGTAATGTAGTTGAACCAGCAGCAGGCCCTGTATGGTATTATAGTTGAACCAGCTGCAGGCCCTTTATGGTAATATAGTTGAACCAGCGGCAGGCCCTTTATGGTATTATAGTTGAACCAGCAGCAGGCCCTATACGGTTGTATAGTTGAACCAGCAGCGGGCCCTATACGGTTGTATAGTTGAACCAGCAGCAGGCCCTGTATGGTATTATAGTTGAACCCTCTGCAGGCCCTTTATGGTAATATAGTTGAACCAGCGGCAGGCACTTTATGGTATTATAGTTGAACCAGCAGCAGGCCCTGTATGGTAATATAGTTGAACCAGCTGCAGGCACTTTATGGTAATGTAGTTGAACCAGCAGCAGGCCCTGTATGGTATTATAGTTGAACCAGCTGCAGGCCCTTTATGGTAATATAGTTGAACCAGCGGCAGGCACTTTATGGTATTATAGTTGAACCAGCAGCAGGCCCTATACGGTTGTATAGTTGAACCAGCAGCGGGCCCTATACGGTTGTATAGTTGAACCAGCAGCAGGCCCTGTATGGTATTATAGTTGAACCAGCTGCAGGCCCTTTATGGTAATATAGTTGAACCAGCTGCAGGCACTTTATGGTATTATAGTTGAACCAGCAGCAGGCCCTATACGGTTGTATAGTTGAACCAGCAGCAGGCCCTATACGGTTGTATAGTTGAACCAGCAGCAGGCCCTATACGGTTGTATAGTTGAACCAGCAGCAGGCCCTATACGGTAGTATAGTTGAACCAGCAGCAGGCCCTATATGGTAATATAGTTGAACCAGCAGCAGGCCCTGTACAAATCAAATCAAATCAAATTTTATTTGTCACATACACATGGTTAGCAGATGTTAATGCGAGTGTAGCGAAATGCTTGTGCTTCTAGTTCCGACAATGCAGTAATAACCAACAAGTAATCTAACTAACAATTCCTAATCTACTGTCTTATACACAGTGTAAGGGGATAAAGAATATGTACATAAGGATATATGAGTGAGTGATGGTACAGAGCAGCATAGGCAAGATACAGTAGATGGTATCGAGTACTGTATATACATGTGAGATGAATATGTAAACAAAGTGGCATAGTTAAAGTGGCTAGTGATACATGTATTACATAAGGATGCAGTCGATGATATAGAGTACAGTATATAGGTATGCATATGAGATGAATAATGTAGGGTAAGTAACATTATATAAGGTAGCATTGTTTAAAGTGGCTAGTGATATATTTACAACATTTCCCATCAGTTCCCATTATTAAAGTGGCTGGAGTTGAGTCAGTGTCAGTGTGTAGGCAGCAGCCACTCAATGTTAGTGGTGGCTGTTTAACAGTCTGATGGCCTTGAGATAGAAGCTGTTTTTCAGTCTCTCGGTCCCAGCTTTGATGCACCTGTACTGACCTCGCCTTCTGGATGATAGCGGGGTGAACAGGCAGTGGCTCGGGTGGTAGATGTCCTTGATGATCTTTATGGCCTTCCTGTAACATCGGGTGGTGTAGGTGTCCTGGAGGGCAGGTAGTTTGCCCCCGATGATGCGTTGTGCAGACCTCACTACCCTCTGGAGAGCCTTACGGTTGAGGGCGGAGCAGTTGCCGTACCAGGCGGTGATACAGCCCGCCAGGATGCTCTCGATTGTGCCTCTGTAGAAGTTTGTGAGTGCTTTTGGTGACAAGCCGAATTTCTTCAGCCTCCTGAGGTTGAAGAGGCGCTGCTGCGCCTTCTTCACGATGCTGTCTGTGTGAGTGGACCAATTCAGTTTGTCTGTGATGTGTATGCCGAGGAACTTAAAACTTGCTACTCTCTCCACTACTGTTCCATCGATGTGGATAGGGGGGTGTTCCCTCTGCTGTTTCCTGAAGTCCACAATCATCTCCTTAGTTTTGTTGACGTTGAGTGTGAGGTTATTTTCCTGACACCACACTCCGAGGGCCCTCACCTCCTCCCTGTAGGCCGTCTCGTCGTTGTTGGTAATCAAGCCTACCACTGTTGTGTCGTCTGCAAACTTGATGATTGAGTTGGAGGCGTGCGTGGCCACGCAGTCGTGGGTGAACAGGGAGTACAGGAGAGGGCTGTAATATATTTGAACCAGCAGCAGGCCCTATACGGTTGTATAGT
This sequence comes from Oncorhynchus masou masou, assembly GCF_036934945.1. Lineage (NCBI taxonomy): Eukaryota > Metazoa > Chordata > Actinopteri > Salmoniformes > Salmonidae > Oncorhynchus > Oncorhynchus masou. Next base: position 19,241,203 of record NC_088217.1, on the reverse strand, counting down.
TGAACCAGCAGCAGGCCCTATACGGTTGTATAGTTGAACCAGCAGCAGGCTCTATACGGTTGTATAGTTGAACCAGCAGCAGGCCCTGTATGGTAATATAGTTGAACCAGCAGCAGGCCCTGTATGGTAATATAGTTGAACCAGCAGCAGGCCCTGTATGGTAATATAGTTGAACCAGCAGCAAGCCCTGTATGGTAATATAGTTGAACCAGCAGCAGGCTCTATACGGTTGTATAGTTGAACCAGCAGCAGGCCCTGTATGGTAATATAGTTGAACCAGCAGCAGGCCCTGTATGGTAATATAGTTGAACCAGCAGCAGGCCCTGTATGGTAATATAGTTGAACCAGCAGCAGGCTCTATACGGTTGTATAGTTGAACCAGCAGCAGGCCCTGTATGGTAATATAGTTGAACCAGCAGCAGGCCCTGTATGGTAATATAGTTGAACCAGCAGCAGGCCCTGTATGGTAATATAGTTGAACCAGCAGCAGGCCCTGTATGGTAATATAGTTGAACCAGCAGCAGGCCCTGTACGGTAATATAGTTGAACCAGCTGCAGTTCCCATACGGTTGTATAGTTGAACCAGCAGCAGGCCCTATACTGTTGTGTAGTTGATCCAGCAGCAGGCCCTGTATGGTAATATAGTTGAACCAGCAGCAGGCCTGTATGGTAATATAGTTGAACCAGCAGCAGGCCCTGTATGGTAATATAGTTGAACCAGCAGCAGGCCCTGTATGGTAATATAGTTGAACCAGCTGCAGTTCCCATACGGTTGTATAGTTGAACCAGCAGCAGGCCCTGTATGGTAATATAGTTGAACCAGCAGCAGTTGATTTGTAAAGCCATGGCCACAACTTTCCTCTGTGAGTAATCTCTTTTCTGATGTGCAGAAGTTATTTTCGGTCTTTAGAGATGGTAGCAGCTACATTATGTACACAATAAGTTTAAGAAAATAGCACAGTTGGTTGGGAGAAGACTGAATGCTTACAGGTCATGTGCATGCAATGAAAAATAACAAGGTACATTTAATTTTTTAAATGATTGGAACATGCCGCAACATACATATCCTTGCCCACTCTTCTTTCTATTTCCTGTTTTGGTTTATATCCTGCCATCAGAGATGGGCAGAAAGCCGAAACTTTGAGGTGACTTTCAGAGGACAGTAGCTGTGCCTGCACTGCAGCAACCCCACAAATGCACAAACCCTCTGATCTGTTCATCCAACCCTCAAAGCCCTTGAGATCTATATCCTCCTGCTTCTCTGTAATGAGATGGCATCAAGCCCCCACGTTCTCACTGAAAATAAAGAGTTGCCGGGAAGGAAAAAGACGCTTAGAATATAGATGTCCTATTGCACATCATGTCTGTTTTATACTGACTTTGGAGTTATTTTTCTTCCCAGCCTCAGCCAGGTGAATCTTCTTCTAGCTCGGTACTATAGTTTTGGTCAGGGAGGTGACCAAGGAGGTGACCAAGAACCAGAGTTCCTCTGTGGAGATGGGAGAACCTTCCGGAAGGACAAGAATCTCTGCAGCACTCCACCAATCAGGTCTTTATGGTATATTGGCCAGACGGATGCCACTCCTTAGTAAAAGCCACATGACAGCCCACTTGGAGTTTGCCAAAAGTCACCTAAAGGACTCAGACCATCAGAGACAAGATTCTCTGGTCTGATGAAACCAAGATTGAGCTCTTTGGCCTGAAGGCCAAGCGTCACATCTGTGTCAACACCCTGATCAGTTTCACCTGTCTTTGTGATTGTCTCCACCCCCCTCCAGGTGTCGCCCATCTTCCCCATTATCCCCAGTGTATTTTTACCTGTGTTCTGTTTGTCTGATGCCAGTTCGTTTTGTTTCGGCAAGCATACCAGCATTTTTCCCTTGCGCCTGTTTTTTCTCTAGCTCCTGTTTTCTAGTTGTCCCAGTTTAGACCATTCTGCCTGCCATGACCCTGAGCCTGCCTGGTGTTCTGTACCTTTTGGACTCTGCTCTGGATTACTGACCCCTACCTGCCCTTGACCTGTTGTTTACCTGCCCCCCTGTTTTTGTAATAAACTTTTGTTACTTCGAAACTGTCTGCATCTGGATCTTCTCCTGAGCCTTGACAGTCTGGAGGAAACCTGGCACCACCCCTAAGGTGAAGCATGGTAGTGGCAGCATATTTCCGTGGGGATGTTTTTCAGTGGCAGGGACTGAGAGCATAGTCAAGATCGAGAGAAAGATGAAAGGAGCAAAGAGTAGAGAGATTCTTGATGAAAACCTGCTCCAGAGTACACAGGACCACAGACTGGGGCGAGGTTCACCTTCTAACAGGAGAATGACCCGAAGCACATAGCCAAGACAATGCAGGAGTGGCTTTGGGACAAGTCTCTGAGTGTCCTTGAGTGGGCCAGCCAGAGCCCAGACCTGATCAAACACCTCTGTAGAGACCTGAAAATAGCTGTGCAGCAACGCTCCCCATCCACCCTGACAGGGCTTGAGAGGATCTGCAGAGAAGAATGGGAGAAACTTCCCAAATACATGTGTGCTAAGCTTGTAGCGTCATACACAAGAAGACTTGAAGCTGTAATCGCTGCCAAAGGTGCTTCAACAAAGTACTGAGTAAACAGTCTGAATACTTATATAAATATCATATTTCATTTTTTATTTTATTTTTTTCAAAATTTCTAAAACCCTGTTTTTGTTTTGTCATTATGGTGTATTGTGTGTGGATTGATTCAATTATTATTTTTTAAATCTATTTTTGAATAAGGCTGTAATGTAACAAAATGTGAAAAAAGTTGAGGGGTCTTAATACTTTCCGAATGCACTGTATGCATGCGATCTTGAACATGCACACTTTATGATTACATACAGTGCCCTCTACTAATATTGGCGCCCTTGGTAAATATGAGCAAAGCATGCTGTGAAATGTTTTTCTTTATTGTTTATCCTCTTGGTCTTTCATTCAAAATATTCAGAAAAATCTAACCTTTAACTAAAGTAAAATAATTGAACAAAAATACATTCTTATCATAAAACAACTATTTTCCTCAAATATATGTGTGCCACAATTATTGGCACCCCTTCATTCGATACTTTGTGTAACATCCCTTTGCCAAGATAATAGCTCTGAGTCTGTTCCTATAATTTGTGATGAGGTTGGAGAACACATGGCAAAGGGATCTGAGACCATTCCTCCATATAGAATCTCTCCAGATCCTTCAGATTCTGAGGTGCATGCTTGTGGACTCTCCTCTTCAGCTTATCCCACAGGTTTTCCATGGGGTTTAGGTCAGGGGACTGGGATGGCCATGACAAAACGTTGATTCTGTGGTCAGCAAACCATTTCTGTGTTGATTTTGAGGGAGGCTTTGGATCATTGTCCTGCTGGAAGATCCAGCCAGGTGAAAGCAATGATCCCTTATTGATGTCACGTGTTAAATCCACTTCAGTCAGTGTAGATGAAAGACAAGAGACAGGTTAAATAAGGATTTTTAAACATGTGAGACAATTGAGACATGGATTGTGTATGTGTGCCGTTCAGAGGGTGAATGGGCAAGACAAACAATTGAAGTGCCTTTGAACGGGGTATGGTAGTAGGTGCCAGGCACACCGGTCTGTGTCAAGAACCGCAACGCTGCTGGGTTTTTCATGCTCAACAGTTTCCGTGTGTATCAAGAATGGTCCACCACCCAAAGGACATCCAGCCCACATGACACTCAGTGTATTATTGATGTATAACATTTTCAGATCTGTATATCATACTTATATCTGCAACCTTTTAAATCTTGTACTCTCTTGAACAACTCCCTGCTGTTGTCCGTTACCCCCCACTGCAATCTTGGGAGCATGGCCAACTCAATTACTTGGGAAAGGTACAGCTGTTAAACAAAGGGCCCCTCAGTTCCAGGTCACTTCCCATGAGCAGAGAGGGATCAAATTAAATGTTTGGCAAATGGTTGAGTGCTTTACTGTGCATAACTTTGTTTCCTTCTTCATGCAGAGATTACAAAAATGGAAGTATTCACTTTCCAGGAACATAACATGAGTAAAAAAAATATACACTGAGTGTACAAAACATTAGGTACACCTTCCTACTATTGAGTTGCACCCCATTTTGCCTTAAGAACAACCTCAATTTGTCGGGGCATGGACTACAAGGTGTCGAAAGTATTCCACATAGATGCTAGCCTGTGTTGACTCTAATGCTTCCCACAGCTGTGTCAATTTGGCTGGATGTCTTTTGGGTGGTGGACCATTTTTGATACACACGGGAAACTGTTGAGCGTGACACCTACTACCATAACACGTTCAAAGGCACTTAAATCTTTTGTCTCACCCACTGAATGGAACACATACGCTAACCTGTCCCCTCTCCTTCAGCTACACTGATTGAAGTGGATTTAACAGGTGACATCAGTACGGGATCAAAGCTTTCCCTTGGATTCACCTGGTCAGTTTATAATGGAAAGAGCAGGTGTTCCTACTGCTTCGTACAGTCAGCGTTTGTTTGTTCAATGCTTGTGTTGTGAGCTAATTAGAGTGCGACAAATAGCACAGTTTTACCTCCACTTGTCCTGATGTTTACCTTTTGCATTCATTTTTGTTGGATGTTGCTGGTAATGTGTGATTGTCTATACAAGAAGTACACAAACTACCTTAGAGTGAGAGGTGTTTATTTGACTTCTGGCTTTAATTTGTCTCAAAACACTTCACTAGTTATTACAATTACTGCACAGCTTTACTTCCAAGGCCTTATCGCAGGCTTTACTTGAATCATAAACATTTTATTCAGCTGTACACCACTAGGCAGATATACTGTAGCTACCATTCAAGTCATTTAGATGCTTAAGGTAACTCACAACAACAGCTCAATGCCCTTGAAATAAACTGCTCTGAAAGAAGGCATAGCTCTGTTTATTCTGTTGTCCATTTCTCTTAAAAAACTGCTCTGAAAGAAGGCATAGTTTTGAATAGTTCTGTCACATTATACTGTAGTCCGCAGTGACTCACTTCATGTTGACTCGCAGGTGCAACAGAATTCGACATTGTAGCATACCAAACTTTGAAAAAAAAATTAGAAATAAATGTGGTGCAGTTAACATCAATTCATCCAAACCACCAATGCGGCTGTACAGCCACATACTATTGAAACCAGCATTGCATTGTCTGTTCTATCCATTGTAATTCTATGCTGGTTATCCTTCTTTCCCTCCTTCTGATGTTCTTTTATCTCTTGGGTTACCCACAGGAGTCCAGGTGGAACTTCCTCTTTGTCTTCCTGGCCTTACCTACTTTGCTACAGCTCTGTGTGCTGCCCTACGTCCCCGGACACCCAGACTTCCTTTGGATCGTGAAGAAGGATGAGGCCAGTGCAGAGAAAGGGAAATTCTCTTAAATAAGCACAGGCGCATACTGTACAAGTGTTTACATTGCCTTTGCACATGTGGCCTAATGAGATAATGACTCGCCAAAAGGATGCTGCAGTGAATTAGTTTTGGTTTGTGGACGAGGTCTCACTGTGATATGTACTTACCGTATGATCATACTCATCACACATTGGAATAGATTACCTGTAAGGGGAACAATATGTTGATATAACACTTCAATAAATGATGTGATATCATGCTGCTGAACTAACCTACTTGCAGAAATGTTGCCAGAAACTCCTGCAGAGTGCTGGATTGCAGAAGTGCTTATATACATCTGCTTGAAAGAGTATGTTGAATGCAAATGATTCTAGTGTTGACACAATCACTTTAGCCAAACTGTCTTACATAACAAAATCAGTATAAATATTTTTATCTTCTTTTAAAGCTGGACTCCTTAAACTGGTGGAACGGCCATGTCCGTTTATTACAACAACAAAGAAGTTACTGCAAACAAGGAACACTTTGTTTACTTATTGCTCAAGGGATAGTACAGCAGAATATGCAGCGCTATTTTATTTTTTTACCTGACAGTCAAATGCTCCTCTCCTCCTTTTCATCAACTAAACAAAAAACAATAACTAAGGCGCTGGAGTGAACAGTTCCCCTAATACGGATTTGCTCTTTAAGCTTTCTTGTAAAATAACAGCATGTGCTAGCAAGGCACAGTACAAACCACTTTTTTAAATACTGTAATGTCAGATATCCCAAAGGATTGTTTTATCAAGTCTATGGAGAAATATTGAACCCTGGTCTTTGTAGTCATGCTATAAATTATCCATGGATACCCTTGAATGGACTGCCTTCTGCTTTTGTACACAGGAACATCCCCCCGCCCTGTTTCCCGGGAACAGTTAGGTCGGTTGAGAGTTAAAACTTGAATGTGCCTTTTGAGGAAGTTTTACTCTTGACAGAATGGGGCTAAGAACATCACGTTAACTTGAAGTCCAAAGGAGTGTATTTATTTATTTATTTCTGTTCATCCGATACTGTGACATTTGCTCTCCATTGTTCATTTTGCCCATGCCTCAAAGTTCCAAGTTCAGTCGTGTCCTGGACATAGAATAATTTTATGTTCTGCAAGATTGACTGATTAGTACCCCCAGTAGCCAGCCGTCTCATTTTACAACACTGGCTACTGTATTTGTCTCAGAGTCCATTATTGTTATTCTTTACTGGTTAAGGACTGAACCTTAACGCAGCATGCAGCACTCCTCATTCACTGAGTGTACAAAACATTAGGTACACCTTCCTAATATTGAGTTGCACCCCATTTTCCCCTCAGAACAGCCTCAATTCGTCGGGGCATGGACTACAAGGTGACAAAAGTATTCCACAGAGATGCTAGCCTGTGTTGACTTTAATTCTTCCCACAGTTGTGTCAAGTTGGCTGGATGTCCTTTGGGTGGTGGACCAGTCTTGATACACACGGGGAACTGGTGAGCATGAAAAACTGACCAGCGTTGCAGTTCTTGACACACTGAAACCGGTGCACCTGGCATTAACTAATATACCTCATTCAAAGGAACTTAAATCTTTTGTCTTGCTCATTCACTATCTGAATGGCACATATACACAATCCATGTCTGAATTGTCACAAGGCTTAAAAATCCTTCTTTAACCTGTTCTCCCCTTTATATACACTGATTGAAGTGGATTTAACAAGTGACATCAATATTGGATCATAGCTTTCACTCGGATTCACCTGGTCACTTTATGTCATGGAAAGAGCATTGTAAAGTATATCGATGGAATGGGTTCAGAATAGGAATCAATGTTGATTATTTAGAGTTAGGAAAGTATGTATGAATCACACACAAACAGGGTTGGAGAGCATTTAGGCACAAAATATATTAGTGAATCAAAATTACAGTGGGTTGATTAATCCAGAAAGTTGCCATATACAATTGTTCAAATCATGAAGTATCGTAAGGTGAGAAAAGTGTGTAATAGAGGTTGTCCTATAAATCTACTCTAATCCTCATTGTGATGACAAAGATGCAGTCGTCGTGAACTGTGCGCCAGGATCCAGGTTTAAACTGCTATGTATGGTCTGCGTTCCATAATGATTCAAATAGGCTACATGTCCCAAACTATTGCACAACTTTAGCTTAATATGATCCACTATGGCTCGCGACTTCCAGGAACAACCCTATGGACAGAGAATAGAAAGGTAAACTAACAATGGTATGGAATAATGCAAAATGTATGATACTATTGAAGGAAACTAACAGTCACTGTACTGACCTGACAGATATTATGTATGTGGGTATTACTGACGGTGGCTACAGGTAGTGGCTAATGTTAAATATGATAGAAATTGTAAATAAAATAAAAAGAACTGAAAAATCGGGACATTCTGCAGTGCATACATCAACTCGGTAGGTTCGGAGTGTGCAAAGCTGTCTTCAAGGCAAAGGGTGGCTATTTTAAAGAATCTCCAATATAAAAAATATTTTGGTGACTACCTGATTCCATATGTGTTATTTCATAGTTTTGATGTCTTCACTATCTTCACTATTATTCAACAATGAGCAGGTTTTTCTTAATTGTTACTATTTTCTACATTGTAGAATAGTAGTGAAGTCATCAAAACTATGAAATAACACATATGTAATCATGTAGTAACCAAAAGTGTTAAACAAATCAAAATATACTTTATATTTGAGATTCTTTAAAGTAGCCACCCTTTGCCTTGATGACAGCTTTGCACACTCATGTACTCACTGTTCACCCATGACTGCATGGCCACGCACGTGTCCAACTCAATCCTCAAGTTTGCAGACAACACAACAGCGGTAGGCCTGATTACCAACAATGACGAGACAGCCTACATGGAGGAGGACCCTGGCAGATTGGTGACAGGAAACTAACATATTCCTCAATGTCAAGAAAACAAAGGAGTTGATTGTGGACTTCAGGAAACAGGGGTGGGAGCATACCCATTTTGTTGGTTTGGAAAGTTTTGAAAGTGTCTGAAAAAGTGTTCCATTAGAAAAGTTTGGTTACTAGCTTGCTATGTTTTGATTTTGGTTCCTGCGATGCGGTTGGCATCAGTTGCTGGGGCCACTGCTATCTGTCCAAGGATCCTGCAGACCAAGGGTCTGATGATGAGCTGCTTGGTGTAGCAGCTAGCCTAGCTGCCACTGATAGCTGCCTATCGAGCTAGTGGGGTTTCCTTGAGGGCCTGAATGCAGCCCGTGATGCAGTTAAATCAAATCAAATTTTATTTGTCACATACTCTTTTTTTAGCAGATGTTATTGCGGGTGTAGTGAAATGCTTTTAGACGACCTGACCAGAGAGGACCAGGACCTGAAGAACAGTTTGCAGTACTCCCAAGGTCAGCTAGACAGGAAAACGGCATGACGACAACTATCTGTAAATCATTCAGGGAGGACATTAGTTCTGTATGTGAATCCATGATAATAATGACAGAGAAATCAGATTATCTCGAGGGACATTCAAGATGGAACAACATTGTTGTAGATGGAATTACAGAATCTCAACATGACACCTAGACGGTGTCAGGGCAAAGTGAGGGAAAGGATCTTGGAGAAACTGAAGATGGACTATGGGAAGACTTAGTTGGAGCGTGCCTACAGGACTGAAAAACCCACCACCGGCACAGGTGCCAGGCCCAGGCTGATAATCGTTAAGTTCCTTAGGTTCAAGGACAAGGTAGTGGATCTGGAAAAAGCCAAGAACTTGAAGGGAACGTACATATTCCTCAATGAGGACTAGCCTGAAGCTGTGCACCAGAAGAGTTAATGAATTATAATTATCTTAATAATTTCTTCATTGGGAAAGTGGGAAAACTTCAGCAGGAAATGCCAACAACTCCTGTGAGGATCCAAAGATCAGGTTCAGAATGGATCTGCCTTCCACCAGACCCCTCTCACCTGCAGAGGGGAGGAGGGATTGGTGTGGGGGTTTTATGACACCTCATGCCAATTGTAAATTGTATGCAGCAGATGACTCTTTTTGGTCTTCAGTAGTGGTGATTGGAATCTCCTTGTTACAGAGGCATTTTGTCGCCCAAAAAACTCTAACGTCCAAAAGTGAACACTGGGACAATATTTCTAACATCCGGATGTGGGAAATGATGAGAGATGGAATATGGGAATTGAATGTATATTTTCTGATTTAAAAATGGTATAAAAGTGATATAACGAAAATATTGTAACTTGAAGAGCTGTAATCCTTTAATATGTGTAGGAAATATCAAGGATGAAGAGTAGGTTTTTGTTAAGATAGGAATGTGATTTTAGTTTTCTAACGAGATCATAGTTTTGATCATACTTTGCCCAGTAAGTAGCCATGCCTAAGGGAGCTCAGAGAGCGTGTCAGCATGATGGAAACACCCTTTTTTTTGCGAGAGTGTATACAGGATGAGTTGAGAATTAACATACCAGACCAAAAGGACTCAAGCTGCAGTTTAGGTCTCCATTGGTTACGACCCTGAAAATCAACACGAGGTGAAGATGACAAAGTAGCCTCTCTAACAATCAATGTTACTACTGAGTAGCTGCCCTAACTACTGTATCTAAGAAAGTGAATTTAAGTAGGACTATCTTGTTACTCTCTTCAAACCATTGTCAATTACACTGCTCTCATCACCCCACTGGGGATCACCAACACGGCCTATTAGCTGTCTTCAGAGGATCACTCTTCCAGAACAAGTGAAAGTAAAGCCATGGACAACTGAGAAGAAAGACATTGTGACCTCTTGTTGCAATCAATCAAAGCCTTACACTTGAGAGCTCGGGGAAGGCCCAACTGCCCCTTTTCATGAAGGCCTGTGGCCAACAGAGATCCATGACAAAGGAAGACATTCAACATGTAAATACATTCATTATTTCTTACCCAAACAGGCAGCGGTTCGGGGCAAAGTATTAGGATTACTATGAGCATAAGTGTTGTCTCACTTTCTTTCTCCCTTTCTTCCATCCTCCCTCTTTAGATAAACAAGCAGTCATGTTGTAATTAGTCCACTAGGGACCTGTTTTCATTGTATTAAGTTTCTAATCAATAACCTATACCGTGTGTGTATCATGTGTGATCATTTAGTTAGTTGGTAAATAAACAATTAAATCCATTTTTGTGGTATGGAATGATCAGTAAAGCTGGGGTGTGTGCAGATACAAGGAGTATGCGACTTTAAGAATTATACGTCTGATATGAGGTAATGATTAATAAATTAATGTTATTGATATATATATTATATATCACCTAGAGTTTAATCCAGGAGATGGTAACTAGTTAAACAACTTCTTCCATGGTGCTCCAAAATCCTAACGAGTTAATTGTTACCTGATTAATTTAATTAATGATTAGTTTGTTACCTGATTAATTTTGACTAACAATTAAACACAGTTGATAGGATACATGACAGTTATCAGATTAATGAAAGTCACGTCACGACAATTAATACAAATTCAAATAATGAAAGAAAAGCATTGTAAGTTTGAATTTTGTAAAGTTAGTGTGGGCCAGGTGGGAAAATGATTGTTATAAATCAATAATGGCAAACCTCCTGGCATTCACAACTGAGATGGAAGGCTACTGAGGATGGTAGCTGACTCTATGGCCACTCATATCTGTCATATCTTTAATCTTAGTCTAGGGGAAGATGTTCGTCCTCTGGCCTGGAGGGAAGTCAAAGTGGTAAAGAAGTCTTTAATGGTTCTAACAGCAGACCAATCAGCTTGCTGCCAGGTCTTAGCAAACTGTTGGAAAAAATTGGTGTTTGACCAAATACAATGCTATTTCTCTGTAAACAAATTGACAACAGACTTTCAGCATGGGCACTCAGCATGTCCTGCTCTGACACAAATGACTGATGATTGATTGAAAGAAATTGATAATAAGAAGATTGTGGGAGCTGTACTGCTCGATTTCATTGCAGCCTTTGATATTTTTGACCATAACTTGTTGTTGAGAGAAACTTCTGATTTATGGCTTTTCAACCTCTGCCATATTGTGGATTCAGAGATATCTATCTAACAGAACTCAGAGGGTTTTCTTAAATGGAAGCTTCTTTAATGTCAAACATGTAGGGTGTGGTGTACTGCAGGGTAGTTCTCTAGACCCTTTACATTTTTCAATTTTTACCAATGACATGCCACTGGCATTAAACAATGCCCGTGTGTCCATGTATGCTGATGATTCAACCATATATGTGTCAGCAACCACAGCTAAAGGAGTCACTGAAATCCTTGAGGAGTTTCAGTCAGTTTTGTTTGGCCAGTAATAAACTGGTCCTGAACATCTCTAAAACCAAGAGCATTGTATTTGGTACAAATCATTCCCTAAGATCTAGACCTCAGCTGAATCTAGTAATGAACGGTGTGGCCGTTGAACAAGTTATGGAGACTACATTATTTTGTGATACCTTAGATTGGGCTCCCGAGTGGCACAGCATTCTAAGGCACTGCATCTCAGTGCAAGAGGCGTCACTACAGTCCCTGGTTTGAATCCAGGCTGAATCACATCCAGCTGGGATTGGGAGTCCCATAGGGTGGCACACAAATGGCCCAGCATCGTCCGGGTTTGGCCGAGGTAGGTCGTCATTGTAAATAAGAATTGGTTCTCAACTGACTTGCCTAGTTAAATAAAGAATAAATAAATCTTTTTTTTTTACATTGTCATGGTCAAAACATAGATTTAATAGTTGTAAAGATGGGTAGAGGTCTGTCCGTAATAAAATAGATTTTGTGCTTTATTTGACATCCCACTCTACAAAGCAAGTCCGGCTGTCACGGCCATCGAAAGAACTGGACCAACCGCAGCGTGGTGAGCGTACATATTCCTTTCATTTAGCATGATGGCGACAAAAACAATAAACAATACAACACAACCTTGAAGCTTAAGGGCTATAGTGCCACAAACAAAGATAACTTCCCACACAGAAAGGAGGGAAAAAGGCTACCTAAGAATGGTTCCCAATCAGAGACAATGATAGACACACAGTGGACAGAACAAGTATTTGATACATTGCCGATTTCGCAGGTTTTCCTACTTACAAAGCATGTAGAGTTCTGACATTTTTATGATAGGTACACTTCAACCGCGAGAGACGGAATCTAAAACACAAATCCAGAAAATCACATTGTATGATTTTTAAGTAATTAATTAGCATTTTATTGCATGACATAAGTATTTGATTACCTACCAAACAGTAAGAATTCCGGCTCTCACAGATCTGTTAGTTTTCCTTTAAGAAACCCCCCTGTTCTCCACTCATTACCTGTATTAACTGCACCTGTTTAAACTCGTTACCGCTGCTGTCTGATACCTCAGTGCCTCTCTCACCGCTGCTGCCTGATACCTCAGTGCCTCTCTCACCGCTGCTGCCTGACTCTTCAGTGGCTTGACACTCTTAACTTTACTCTCCCACCTTGTCTCTGTCCACATCTTCAAAGTGATGTCCACATGTTTTTTCAGGATGGCCCATCACTGTGTAGAGGCTGAGAACAAGGTGTACAGTTCGTGTAAGATGCCAAAGTAACCTGTGGCATCGACAGAACTTTTAGCAGCATCAGCTACAACCAAGTTCAATGTGTGAGCCTCACATGGCACAAATCGAGCTCTTGAATTCATTTCCAGGAGTCTTGTTTGCACACCATTGTTTTTGCCTCTCATGTTGGCCCCATTATCATAAGACTGTCCTCTGCAGTCCTTAAAGGGAATTTTTAGCTCCTCTAGTCTTTAGAGAATCAGGGATGCCCGTAGACTCTACCACCTCCAAAACCCCCATAAAATGATGTTCCTTTATGTGGGGCTCCTCCTTCAGTGACACAATTCTAATCACAACTGAGCACTTTTCAGTGTGGCTGACATCTGAGGTGCAACCTAGAATGATCGAGAAGAATCTTGCAGGCTTGATGTCACTCACCATTATTGAAATGACTTTGCTGCTCAACAAATCAATGAGTTCATTCTGTATTTGTTGGCCACGGTAGCTGGTGGTGTGACTCAAGGTCCCTTTTTGGACACGGTTAAGGTGCTCCTTCATGACTGGATGAAATTGTGCCATCTGTCCAACATCTGAGGGAATTTCCAATTGCTGGTGAGTACTGGGGTGGCAGGTAGCCTAGTGGTTAAAGCATTGGGCTAGTAACCAAAAGGTTGCTTGAATCCATGAGCTGACAAGGCAAAAATCTATTGTTCTGCCCCTAAACAAGGCAGTTAACCCACTGTTACTTGGTAGGCTGTCATTCTAAATAAGAATGTGTTCTTTACTGAATTGCCTAGTAAAATTAAATACAGTGTTTCTGTGTGTCCCTTTAGTGCCAGCTTTCTAATTGCCAGAGACTGCAGTCAGACTTGTCAACACCTTTCTCCATCTTATCCTCTCAGCCTCCGTATGTGCCAACTCATGCCTATTAATTGTTTCCCTTTTTTTATCCTCATTGTCAGGTATTTCCATGTTTTCATGCAGTTTTGGTGTTCTGGACTGCTGTCTTGTGAAGTCAGCGAAGAACTTGCATGTTTCCATTCTGTCAGTCCTGAGTTCTCTAAATGAATTTTCTTCTTAGAAAAGAGTTTGCAGCAGAAGAAGAAGGGGCTGTTGTTTCTTTCAGAATACACCAAATAACTTCTAGGGATTTTTTAACCACTCACCAAGGTCTTCCTGAAATACTGGTGGTGGCAACTTCTTCCATCAATCTCATTTCTTGGGAAAACAAAGTTAAGTGGCACCTCACTTGGCCCTCTGCAAACTAGTTGTGTCCGAATTCTGTCAGAACTGAAGGCCAGTCAGCAGGGTCTGTAGACAGTGGTTCATCCTCAGCAGCAGGGTCTGTAGACAGTGGTTCATCCTCAGCAGCAGGATTTGGTGGGGACACTGCTATAGGCATTTTTAACAGAGAGCACATGGGCATTCGTTTATAGACGTTATTCACAGCATTTATAGTAGTGGAGCATCCCACACACATACCCCGTAATAATAAAATCATCATTGTTACCTACAATATGGAAACTTAAAACTTTGCAAAAGGGAAATTATTTATTTTGTTTATGTTAAGCAGGGATGCACACATAAACACATGTGAGTGTAACCCCACACAGACGTGCGCGTGCACACAAACACACCTGAAGAATCCTGCTGGGGAGAAGTGGAAGCAAATGGGTCTTCATCCGCAATATTTGTGAAGACACCTGTGTGGCTGAGGAGGTGGATGGCTCCTTATCCTGAGGCTCCGAGACAACTTCTGAAGAGGCCTGTGTGGCTGAGGAGGTAGATGGCTCCTTATCCTGAGGCTCCGAGACAACTTCTGAAGAGGCCTGTGTGGCTGAGGAGGTAGATGGCTCCTCATCCTGAGGCTCCGAGACAACTTCTGAAGAGGCCTGTGTGGCTGAGGAGGTAGATGGCTCCTCATCCTGGCCAGCGCCAGAGGGTGCTCCAAAATATTTCAGAAATGCCCCTGAATTTGTGTTGAAATACAGTATATGAGTCTGACACCCTAAACACATTTGTTGCACAATTAAATATACATGTCATTAATTTATCAAACTTTCAGAATAGGAACCAAATTAACCATACAACCTCCTTGGCTAATTATAGGCATAAGACACCCTAAATACTCAATATATCACAGAAGATACAAAATATCAGCATAATATAGATGTCTTTTAAGTTAGCCTACAGCATTGGAAATTCCCCTTACTGAGCTAAGGACCTAGTGAATACAACCACAGAAAACATTTATGATGTCATCTCAATGAAAGTTAACCAAATCAATAATGTGCTTGTTAAGTTGTAATCATTTTGCTGCAGGCTACACACATTATCATGATGAGTGAACTATGTGAAATTATATCCAATGCTATGTAAGCTAGTAAGCTAACTGAATATTGTCGCCCTATGTGTAATAGCATAGCAAGCAACATAGCAGCATAGGCTAACAAACATAAGTGTTATACTAGCCTATTTCATTACATGCATAATATTATACTCATAAAGAGATGATATAGCTGCATACCTTCATCTTTTGCGCGTTTCTTCTCATCTTCTTTCCTCTTTTTCCTAAATTGGGAACCTGATGGCTTAACGATTTCGCACAAACCAGAAAAAAATGTAACAAAATGTCTGTGAAATTATATATTCACACTATTTTGAATTAATTGTGGTTTATTTGGTAGAATTTTGTATTGTGACTGATTTTACTAATTGCATTAGTACTGTACAAAGTTAGAGGTTTGCTATTTGATAGATTCCCCCGCTCCCCCTACCTTGGGCTTCCAGTGGGGAGACCTGAGGTCAACCTATCCCCACCCCCCTCCCCAACTCGTACTTCTGAGTGGGAGACCTTCCCAGGCCTAGCTCACAAACTAGAATCAGCGCGCACACTCTGACAAGGTTAATTGACCCACAGTCCCACACAGTGACATGATATCATTGATGTGACGTGCAAATGAGCAATAGAAAAACGATCCCGCAAATATCACCATTCCAATTCTTTTGTGCGGGCGCCCTGTGCCGCCCCCCCCCCCCGGCAATATGCCACCTTGGGTGGCTGCCCATGACACCAATACCTAAATCCGTGCCTGAATTATTGATATGTAGGCTATGTGTGCCATTTTAAAATGTACAGTCGTGGCCAAAGGTTTTGAGAATGACACAAATATTAATTTCCAGTTCGCTGCTTCAGTGTCTTTAGATATTCTTGTCAGATGTTACTATGGAATACTGAAGTATAATTACAAAAATTTCATGAGTGTCAAAGGCTTTTATTGATAGTTATATGAAGTTGATGCAAAGAGTCAACATTTGCAGTGTTGACCCTTCTTTTTCAAGACCTCTTCATTCCGCCCTGGCATGCTGTCAATTAACTTCTGGGCCACATTCTGACTGATGGCAGCCCATTCTTGCATAATCAATGCTTGGAATTTGTCAGAATTTGTGGGTTTTTGTTTGTCCACCCGCCTCTTGAGAATTGACCACAAGTTCTCAATGGGATTAAGGTCTGGGGAATTTCCTGTCCATGGACCCAAAATATTTATGTTTTGTTCCCCGAGCCACTTAGTTATAACTTTTGACTTATGGCAAGGTGCTCCATCATGCTGGAAAAGGCATTGTTAGTCACCAAACTGTTTTTATTTTTATTTTATTTATTTCACCTTTATTTAACCAGGTAGGCTAGTTGAGAACAAGTTCTCATTTGCAGCTGCGACCTGGCCAAGATAAAGCTTAGCAGTGTGAACAGACAACACAGAGTTACACATGGAGTAAACAATTAACAAGTCAATAACACAGTACAAAAAAGGGGAGTCTATATACATTGTGTGCAAAAGGCATGAGGAGGTAGGCGAATAATTACAATTTTGCAGATTAGCACTGGAGTGATAAATGATCAGATGGTCATGTACAGGTAGAGATACTGGTGTGCAAAAGAGCAGAAAAGTAAATAAATAAAAACAGTGTGGGGATGAGGTAGGTGAAAAATGGTGGGCTATTTACCAATAGACTATGTACAGCTGCAGCGATCGGTTAGCTGCTCAGATAGCACATGTTTGAAGTTGGTGAGGGAGATAAAAGTCTCCAACTTCAGGGATTTTTGCAATTCGTTCCAGTCACAGGCAGCAGAGTACTGGAACGAAAGGCGACCAAATGAGGTGTTGGCTTTAGGGATGATCAGTGAGATACACCTGCTGGAGTGCGTGCTACGGATGGGTGTTGCCATCGCGACCAGTGAACTGAGATATGGCGGAGCTTTACCTAGCATGGACTTGTAGATGACCTGGAGCCAGTGGGTCTGGCGACGAATATGGAGCGAGGGCCAGCCGACTAGAGCGTACAAGTCGCAGTGGTGGGTGGTTTAAGGTGCTTTAGTGACAAAACGGATGGCACTGTGATAAACTGCATCCAGTTTGCTGAGTAGAGTGTTGGAAGCAATTTTGTAGATGACATCGCCGAAGTCGAGGAACGGTAGGATAGTCAGTTTTACTAGGGTAAGTTTGGCGGCGTGAGTGAAGGAGGCTTTGTTGCGGAATAGAAAGCCGACTCTAGATTTGATTTTCGATTAGAGATGTTTGATATGAGTCTGGAAGGAGAGTTTACAGTCTAGCCAGACACCTAGGTACTTATAAGTGTCCACATATTCAAGGTCGGAACCATCCAGGGTGGTGATGCTCGTCGGGTATGCGGGTGCAGGCAGCGATCGGTTGAAAAGCATGCATTTGGTTTTACTAGCGTTTAAGAGCAGTTGGAGGCCACGGAAGGAGTGTTGTATGGCATTGAAGCTCGTTTGGAGGTTAGATAGCACAGTGTCCAAGGACGGGCCGGAAGTATATAGAATGGTGTCGTCTGCGTAGAGGTGGATCAGGGAATCGCCCGCAGCAGGAGCAACATCATTGATATATACAGAGAAAAGAGTCGGCCCGTGAATTGAACCCTGTGGCACCCCCATAGAGACTGCCAGAGGACCGGACAGCATGCCCTCAGATTTGACACACTGAACTCTGTCTGCAAAGTAATTGGTGAACCAGGCAAGGCAGTCATCCGAAAAACCGAGGCTACTGAGTCTGCCGATAAGAATATGGTGATTGACAGAGTCGAAAGCCTTGGCAAGGTCGATGAAGACGGCTGCACAGTACTGTCTTTTATCGATGGCGGTTATGATATCGTTTAGTACCTTGAGTGTGGCTGAGGTGCACCCGTGACCGGCTCGGAAACCAGATTGCACAGCGGAGAAGGTACGGTGGGATTCGAGATGGTCAGTGACCTGTTTGTTGACTTGGCTTTCGAAGACCTTAGATAGGCAGGGCAGGATGGATATAGGTCTGTAACAGTTTTGGTCCAGGGTGTCTCCCCCTTTGAAGAGGGGGATGACTGCGGCAGCTTTCCAATCCTTGGGGATCTCAGACGATATGAAAGAGAGGTTGAACAGGCTGGTAATAGGGGTTGCGACAATGGCGGCGGATAGTTTCAGAAATAGAGGGTCCAGATTGTCAAGCCCAGCTGATTTGTACGGGTCCAGGTTTTGCAGCTCTTTCAGAACATCTGCTATCTGGATTTGGGTAAAGGAGAACCTGGAAGGGATTGGGCGAGAAGCTGCGGTGGGGGTGGAGCTGTTGGCTGAGGTTGGAGTAGCCAGGCGGAAGGCATGGCCAGCCGTTGAGAAATGCTTGTTGAAGTTTTCGATAATCATGGATTTATCGGTGGTGACCGTGTTACCTAGCCTCAGTGCAGTGGGCAGCTGGGAGGAGGTGCTCTTGTTCTCCATGGACTTCACAGTGTCCCAGAACTTTTTGGAGTTGGAGCTACAGGATGCAAACTTCTGCCTGAAGAAGATGGCCTTAGCTTTCCTGACTGACTGCGTGTATTGGTTCCTGACTTCCCTGAACAGTTGGATATCGCGGGGACTATTCGATGCTATTGCAGTCCGCCACAGGATGTTTTTGTGCTGGTCGAGGGCAGTTAGGTCTGGAGTGAACCAAGGGCTGTATCTGTTCTTGGTTCTGCATTTTTTGAACGGAGCATGCTTATCTAAAATGGTGAGGAAGTTACTTTTAAAGAATGACCAGGCATCCAACCGTCAACTGACAGGATGAGGTCAATGTCCTTCCAGGATACCCGGGCCAGGTTGATTAGGAAGGCCTGCTCACAGAAGCGTTTTAGGGAGCGTTTGACAGTGATGAGGGGTGGTCATTTGACTGCGGCTCCGTAGCGGATACAGGCAATGAGGCAGTGATCGCTGAGATCCTGGTTGAAGACAGCGGAGGTGTATCTGGAGGGCCAGTTGGTCAGGATGACGTCTATGAGGGTGCCCTTGTTTACAGAGTTAGGGTTGTACCTGGTGGGTTCCTTGATGATTTGTGTGAGATTGAGGGCATCTAGTTTAGATTGTAGGACGGGGTGTTAAGCATATCCCAGTTTAGGTCACCTAAAAGAACAAACTCTGAAGCTAGATGGGGGCGATCAATTCACAAATGGTGAAGGGCACAGCTGGGAGCTGAGGGGGGGTCGGTAGCAGGCGGCAACAGTGAGAGACTTATTTCTGGAGAGAGCAATTTTCAAAATTAGTAGTTCGAACTGTTTGGGTATGGACCTGGAAAGTATGACATTACTTTGCAGGCTATCTCTGCAGTAGACTGAAACTCCTCCCCCTTTGGCAGTTCTATCTTGACGGAAGATGTTATAGTTGGGTATGGAAATCTCAGAATTTTTGGTGGCCTTCCTGAGCCAGGACTCAGACACGGCAAGGACATCAAGGGTTAGCAGAGTGTGCTAAAGCAGTGAGTAAAACAAACTTAGGGAGGAGGCTTCTGATGTTGACATGCATGAAACCAAGGCTTTTTCGATCACAGAAGTCAACAAATGAGGGTGCTTGGGGACATGTAGGGCCTGGGTTTACCTCCACATCACCCACGGAACAGAGAAGGAGTAGTATGAGGGTGCGGCTAAAGGCTATCAAAACTGGTCGCCTAGAGCATTGGGGACAGAGAATAAGAGGAGCAGGTTTCTGGGCATGGTAGAATATATTCAGGGCATCATGCGCAGACAGGGGTATGGTGGGGTGCGGGTACAGCGGAGGTAAGCCCAGGCACTGGGTGATGATGAGAGAGGTTGTATCTCTGGACATGCTAGTAGTAATGGGTGAGGTCACCGCATGTGTGGGAGGTGGGACAAAGGAGGTATCAGGGGTATGAAGAGTGGAACTAGGCGCTCCATTGTGAACTAAAACAATGATAACTAACCTGAACAACAGTATACAAGGCATATTGACATTTGAGAGAGACATACAGCGAGGCATACAGTAATCACAGGTGTTGAATTGGTAAAGCTAGCTAAAACAGTAGGTGAGACAACAACAGCTAATCAGCTAGCACAACAACAGCAGGTAAAATGGCATTGACTAGGCAACGGGGCCGACAGATAAAACATAAACAAGCAGAATGAGGTACCGTGATTAATGGACAGTCCAGCGTGCATCAGCTATGTAGCCAAGTGATCAGTGTCCAGGGGGCAGGGAAGCTGGATTAGTGAGTGTTATTCAGGTTAAAAAAAAACAAAAAAAACAAACAACAATGACTAAATAGCTTGTAGCTAGTTAGCCAGTTAGCTTCTGGAGGTTCTTGAGTGTGTTCTAAAAATTAAAAATAATAGCGATTCCGTATCACATTGGGTGAGGCAGGTTACCGGAAGGTATAAACAAATTAAAAATCGAAAAGAGATAAGAGAGTAAATATGGGTCCAGTGAGTGTTTGGGACGAGGCGATTCAGACGGTTAGCAGGCCTGTGCTAACAAGCTAACAGTTAGTAGGCCGGGGCTAAACAAGGTAGCAGTTAGCGGACCGGGGCTAAACAAGCTGGCAGTTAGCAGGCCGAAATAGCAAGCAAGGAGATAGCAAGGCTAGAGAGTTAGCCTTTGGGGGACGTCACGATGGGGTGAGTCTGTTTATTCCTCTTCATGCGGTGACATCGATAGACCGGTCGTGGGTCCGGGTAATTGTAGCCCAGGAGTATGCTACGGTGGTAGGTATTGTAGCCCAGGAGTATGCTGAGGTGGTAGCACAGGTGCTCTGGCGGGGCTAGCTTCAGGCTAAGTGGGTGGAAGCGCTAGCCAGCAGTAATCGTCCGGGGTTGCGGTTTAGCTAAATAACTAGTTGTAAAGATCCAGCTGAAAGATGTTCCGTTTGCGGCGGGAATCCGGGGATAAAACAATAAAAAATAAATAGGTCCGTTATGCTTTGGTTAGAGTCGCGTTGAGCTTTCCGAGCTAAAGGTTAGCTGATGACCGGTTAGCTGAAGACCGCTAGCATAGCTGGTAGTTAGCTGGCTAGCTTCAGTTGAGGGGTTCCGGTTCCGAAGTAAATATAAATACTAAATACTTTAGGAAAAAAATTAGCTACATTGGGTGAGGCGGGTTGAAGGAGAGTATTTGGAAGCTGAGGTTTAGCAAAATGTTTTAAAAGATATGCGAAGAAAAAATATGTAAAAACGAAAAAGACGAAATATACATGGGACAAGGGACAAGGCACGTCTTACTGCTACGCCATCTTGGACAATATCCCACAATATCCTACAATGTTCCTGGATGGTTGGGATAAGTTGCTCTCGGAGGATGTGTTTGTACCATTCTTTTTCATGACTGTGTTCTTAGGCAAAATTGTGAGTGAGCCCACTCCCTAAACTGAGAAGCAACCCCAGACATGAATGGTCTCAGGATGCTTAACTTTTGGCATGACACAGGACTGATCCTGTCTTCTCCGGACAAGCTTTTTTCCGAATGCCCCAAACAATCGGAAAGGGGATTCATCAGAGAAAATGACTTTACCCCAGTCCTCAGCAGTCCAATCCCTGTACCCTTTGCAGAATATCAGTCTGTCCTTGGTATTTTTTCTGGAGAGAAGTGGCTTCTTTGCTGCCCTTCTTGACACAAGCCATCCTCCAAAAGTCTTCGCCTCACTGTGCGTGCCACTCTCCTTGAAGTTCTTGATGATCCGATAAATGGTTGATTTAGGTGCAATCTTACTGGCAGCAATATCCTTGCCTGTGAAGCACTTTTTGTGCAAAGCAATGATGATGGCACGTGTTTCCTTACAGGTAACCATGGTTGACAGAGGAAGAACAATGATTCCAAGTACAACCCTCGTTTTGAAACTTCCAGTCTGTTATTCAAACTCAATCAGCATGACAGAGTGATCTCCAGCCTTGTCCTCGTCAACACTCACACCTGTGTTAACGAGAGAATCACTGATATGATGTCAGCTGGTCTTTTTGTGGCAAGGCTGAAATGCAATGGAAATGTGTTTTTGGGATTCAGTTCATTTGCATGGCAAAGAGGGACTTTGCAATTAGTTGCAATTCATATGATCACTCTCCATAACATTCTGGAGTATATGCAAATTGCCATCATACAAACTGAGGCAGCAGACTTTGTGAAAATTAATATTTGTGTCATTCTCAAAACCTTTGGTTACGACTGTATGTAGTTTTGTCCTTGAGCTGTTTTTGTCTATTAATGTTCTGTATCATTTTATTTATATGTTCTGTGTGGACCCCAGGAAGAGTAGCTGCAGCTTTCGCAACCGCTAATGGGGATCATAATAAAATACCAAATACTAAATACCAAATACTCCATCATCCACATCAACAAAGCCTCTGTGGAATGAGTGAAAAGCTTAAAGTTCCTCTGCTTGCACATCACTGACAACCTGAAATGGTCAATCCACACAGACAGTGTGGTGAAGGAGGTTGAAGAAAATCAGCTTGGCCCCTAAGACCCTCACAAACTTGAAGCATCCTGTCAGGCTGTATCACCACCTGGTTCGGCAACTGCACTGTCCACAACAGCAAGGCTCTCCAGAGGGTGGTGCGGTCAGCCCAATGCATCACCGGGGGCACACTGCCTGCCCTCAAGGACATTACAGCACCCGGTGTCACAGGAAGACCAAGAAGAACATCAAGAACGTCAGCCACAGACTGTCCATCTAGAAGGCGGAGACATTACAGGTGCATAAAACCTGGGACCGAGAGACTGAAAGATAGTTTCTAGCTCCAGGCTAGCAGACTGTTAAATAGTCACCACTAGCCAGCCTCCACCCAGTACCCTGCCCTAAACTTTAGTCACTGTTACTAGCCGGCTACCACCCGGTACTCAACCCTGCACCTTAGAGACTGCTGCCCTATAGTCTCCCGAGTGGCGCAGTGGTCTATGGCACTACATCTCAGTGCTAGAGGTGTCACTACTGACCCTGGGTTGATCCTGGGCTGTATCACAACTGGCCGGGATCAGGAGTCCCATAGGGCAGCACATAATTGGCCCAGCATCTTCCGGGTTAGAGGAGGGTTTGGCTGGTGTAGGCCGTCCTTGTAAGAATTTGTTCTTTAACCAACTTGCCTGGTTAAATTTAAATAAAAATTTAAATAAAAAATGGAACACTGGTCACTTTAGTACTGTTTACATACTGTGTATGTAATGCACTTCATATGTACTGTATGTACTGTATTCGAGTCAAGGCTCATCCTATATAAATACTGATTTTTATAATAATATACTGTCCATAATGTCAATACACACCATCAAAAACATATATATGTATATTCCAGACTCTAACATTGCTCATTCAAATATTTATATATTTCTTAATTCATTTTTTGGGGTCGAGGGGGGATTTGCATGTATTGTTTTGTATTGTTAGGTATTACTGCACTGTTGGACATAGGAACTGCAATAACATCTGCAAAATGTGTACGTGTCCAATACATTTTGATTTGATTTGAATGCAGTACTATTTTCCCACAGAACACACACACCGTTACACCGTTATAAGACTTATACAGAACACATACTGGATTGTAATGATTGAACAACATTCCATCACCTAGAATAAAACAAAGAAGGTTTAATAGCTAGAATACTCACTGATAGAACACTGTTTGGCTGCTTCTCAGGGAGGGCTGACTGGCTTTAAGTAAAGGGACAACACAGCCTGCAAAAGATGGCTGAACACCTCCAACAATATAAAGCACCTTGTAAGAGAGACAACACAAGCCATCATGAGTCATGATTGTACAACATCCCATAATCTGAAGCCAAGAATAAAACAGAAATGGCATAATGGCTAGAATATACGTAGAACACTGCCTGGCTGCTGCTCAAGGAGGTGTCACGACTTCTACCGAAGGTAACTCGTGCTAGGTGCTCGGCGTCGCCGGTTTACTAGCCGCTACCGATCCCTTTTTCCTTTTCTGGTTGTTTTGTCTGTGTTCCTTTTCACACCTGGTTTCAATTGCTTTTATTTCTGTGTGTATATAGGGCATCTGTTAACTGCCTTAATTCGTGCAGGATTAAGCTTGTGGGCATTTGCGTTCGGTATTCTATGCTGTTTATTGTTTTCGCATTTACGTATGTGTATGTAGTGTCGGAACTGTGGTTGTTCCTCCATGTATTGACACGAGTTTCCGTTCCTTCGAGAGCGTAGTTTGGATATTCATCTGGGCCAATTTTGTATTGGTGGACTATGTATACATATATCTATATTAAACACGCTTCTCAGAAATCCCTGCTGTCCTGCGCCTGACTCCTACACCTCTCACCAAGACGCACCTTATCACAGGAGGGCTGGCTGGCTTCACTCTGTCAAAGTAGAAGACATTGCTAAGTAACACAGTAAAGTAGTATCCAGCACTACTTCAGACAACACAGTGAACCAGGAGAAGAGACACCAGAATTTGGGGATTAAAGAGAATGGTAAGTAAGAAAGTTATAGAAAAATATGTCCTGACTACCTGAATAGAGGAGAAGTTATCTCAGAAGCTTTTCACTTTTCTCTCCAACTCAATTATCTATATATTAATATTATTATATCAATTATCAGGTCAGTATCCAGGGCCATTAGGATGTCCTTCTCAGTGGCCATCAGCAAGAAGCCTCTAGGTGTTCTTGTGAGCGTTTGCTCCTGATTTGTCTCTTGAAATACTTCAAAGTAGAGAAATGTCCCTCAAGCTACCTGGGTGACTGAGAGGGTGACTCGAGACTCGTATCCAAGGACAAGGATATGTTATGCATCAGTCAGCAACTTGTACCATCTCAGTATCTGGTAACAACACAGCGGACACTCTTTCAGGAGGAGCAGCTTTAATTCATTATTTCCACCTCCATCTATCCCTGATTTGATTCTGGACTCTCTGCCTCTGACAAAGCCTCATCTTGAGCCATCTCTCCAGGCATTTTTTTCTTATTTCTTGCCCTATTCTGCAGCAGCTCAACCTCCTCCAGCTCGGTCTCCTCCTCCTGTTCTTTGATCTTCTGAATTTCCCACTGAACAAAATTTGATGCTGCGACAACTGTGTACAGACATGTCGAGTATAAACCAAAAGTATAAACCAGCCTGGTCGTGAAATCTTTGGTTGTTTAGCACATGGCCTCATGTGAATACCTTAAAGAGATGAGTGGGGCTAAGGTTTAAGAGGGTGATGCTGAATGGGTGTAGACAAAGAAGAGATCTCTAGTAGATTTCCCGAAACATTCAAGGGCCTTATTCTCAAAAGTGGGGTTTATCAATTTTCAAAGCAGAATTACTTTCCTATTTGTTCCTCAACTCCAGTGTATGATATACCATTTTCTAGCTCTGAGTCTCTACTTTTAACCAATAGAAAAAATACAACTTCAAATTTTGCTACATAAGACCTAATCAAGGCAGTCGGTCATAAATGTGTTTGCAGCTGCCTTAATGGTGTCAGTCTCTTTCCATGCCTTTCAGGGTTTCCTGTATAGACACAACCATTCAGTGGGCAGACAGGATGTCCATCCCACTTTTCTGCAGGTATTTGGACAGTAGAGACGTGTTCTCAAATATCCAGAGAAAGATTTGAGCTGTCAGTAAATCCTCTTGCCTTGACTAGTACAGTTTTATTCATGTTTGCCTGTCCTTGTATGGCTGATAGTGTGAGGAGTACTTCTGAAGAATCCAAGGAACCTCTTTAAAGCACTATCCTTCGCCAACCTGTGTTGCTTGTCCTGGCTCTGCTTCTCCCACACATTCGTTATTTGGTAGGATTCACAGAGTAACACAGCAATGTTGTTTAGGAGAGCAAACACGAGCCCACTTGCTATGTAAATTTCAGTTGTCAGCCAAAACCGGATTAAGGATGTGTGTCTAGCACCAAACATTCACTTCATTGGGGGACTTTGAGGACAACAGAGCAGAGAAGCCTTGATATTTGCCTTGCATATATTTGCCTTGCAATGGCCACAAGCCTCACATGTATGACGTCCATCACAGATGACAGAGCATTGGTCTTGAGAGGTTATGTCCTGAGTTGTATCAATCTAAACAGAGAACATTCCAGCTTCCTCAATTTCACTTGACAGGGTATCCTGGATATGCTCTGAATTGTGTTAATGACTGTAATGACAGTATTTTTAGAGAGCAGTGATGAGAGAACCTCTGCCTCTTGACCTAGACTGATGTAGTTTTCTGCTTTTCTCAGTGCATTCATTGAGATGTTCTTTCAAGCAGACATCATACTTTCCAAGCACTGTTATCATCTAAAAAAACGGCACTGTGATCAACACTGGTGACCTCTACGCGGTGCCCCCAGATGGCACCGCAAGTATTGTATTTCGTTCTGTGGGCAGTACTGGCTGTGGTGGGTGTTCCTGGCTTTAGGCGTCATGCTGTTCGTCAGAGGGTTCTTTAACTACTCCCGGGTTCACAAAATGGCCGACCCTACTTACGCCAAACTACCCAGAACGAGAGTCCTGTTCATCTTCTGAAGCTAGTTTTTGAATAAACAAAATGTCCCTGGATCTGGATAAAGAACCCTGGATATTTGAAAAGCATCATACCAACAAACAGCAACAAAACTGCAAAAGTCTATAGCCAAACTACTCAGACACCCATCACAACGCGACAGGAAAAAAAACACAACAAAATTTTGATGAAGACAGCTCTTGTAACATTCAGGAATTAAATACATCAATTGTTCCATTCCATCATTTGATCGTTGTGTTTTAGCAAAAAGTCATTTTTGGCTGGAGTTGAGTCAGTATGTTGGCAGCAGCCACTCAATGTTAGTGGTGGCTGTTTAACAGTCTTGAGATAGAAGCTGTTTTTCAGTCTCTCGGTCCCTGCTTTGATGCACCTGCACTGACCTCGCCGTCTGGATGATAACGGGGTGAACAGGCAGTGGCTCGGGGGGTTGTTGTCCTTGATGATCTTTATGGCCTTCTGTGACATTGAGTGATGTGGGTGTCCTGGAGGGCAGGTTGTTTGCCCCCGGTGATGCGTTGCGCAGACCTCACTACCCCCTGGAGAGCCTTACGGTTGTGGGCGGAGCAGTTGCCGTACCAGGCGGTGATACAGCCCGACAGGATGCTCACGTTTGTGCATCTGTAAAAGTTTGTGAGTGCTTTTGGTGACAAGCCAAATTTCTTCAGCCTCCTGAGGTTGAAGAGGCGCTGCTGCGCCTTCCTCGCCCCGCTGTCTGTGTGGGTGGACTAGTTCAGTTTGTCCGTGATGTGTACGCCGAGGAACTTAACTTAATATCCTCTCCGCTACTGTCCCGTCGATGTGGATTGGGGCTGCTCCCTCTGCTGTTTCCCGAAGTCCACAATCAACTCCTTTGTTTTGTTGACGTTGAGTGTGAAGTTATTTTCCTGACACCACACTCCGAGGGCCCTTACCTCCTCCCTGTAGGCCGTCTCGTCTTTGTTGGTAATCAAGCTTACCACTGTAGTGTTGTCTGCAAACTTGATGATTGAGTTGGAGGCGTGCATGGCCACGCAGTCGTGGGTGAACAGGGCATACAGGAGAGGGCTCAGAATGCACCCTTGTTGGGCCCCAGTGTTGAGGATCAGCGGGGTGGAGATGTTGTTACCTACCCTCACCACGTGGAGGCGGCCCGTCAGGAAGTCCAGTACCCAGTTGCACAGGGCGGTGTCGAGACCCATTGATTGCGAGTTTGGAGGGTACATAGTGTTAAATGCTGAGCTGCAGTCGATGAACAGCATTCTCACATAGGTATTCCTCTTGTCCAGATAGGTTAGGGCAGTGCGCAGTGTGCATGCGATTGCGTCGTCGGTAAGCAAATTGGAGTGGGTCTATGGTGTCAGGTAGGGTGGAGGTGATATGGTCCTTGACTAGTCTCTCAAAGCACTTCATGATGACGGAAGTGCTAGGGGGCGATAGTCGTTTAGCTCAGTTATCTTAGCTTTTTTGGGAACAGGAATGTTATGACGAGTGATCATATGATTTGCAATTAATTGCAAAGTCCCTCTTTGCCATGCAAATTAACTGAATCCCCCCAAAAACATTTCCACTGCATTTCAGCCCTGCCACAAAAGGACCAGCTGATATCATGTCAGTGATTCTCTCGTTAACACAGGTGTGAGTGTTGACGATGATAAGGCTGGAGATCACTCTGTCATGCTGATTGAGTTCGAATAACAGACTGGAAGCTTCAAAACGAGGGTTGTACTTGGAATCATTGTTCCTTCTCTGTCAACCATGGTTACCTGCAAGGAAATATGTGCCGTCATCATTGCTTTGCACAAAAGGGCTTCACAGGCAAAGATATTGCTGCCAGTAAGATTGCACCTAAATCAACCATTTATGGGATCATCAAGAACTTCAAGGAGAGCGGTTCAATTGTTGTGAAGAAGGCTTCAGGGTGCCCAAGAATGTCCAGCAAGCGCCAGGACCGTCTCCTAAAGTTGATTCAGCTTTGGGATCGTGGCACCACCAGTACAGAGCTTACTCAGGAATGGCAGCAGACATGTGGGAGTTCATCTGCACGCACAGTGAGGCGAAGACTTTTGGAGGATGGCCTGGTGTCATGAAGCAGCAAAGAAGCCACTTCTCTCCAGAAAAAACACCAGGGACAGACTGATATTCTGCAAAGGGTACATGGATTGGACTGCTGAGGACTGATGAAACCCCTTTCCCTTTCCGATGGTTTGGGGCTTTCGGAAAAAAGCTTGTCCGGAGAAGACAGGGTGAGCGCTACCATCAGTCCTGTGTCATGCCAAAAGTAAAGCATCCTGAGACCATTCATGCGTGGTGTTGCTTCTCAGCCAAGGGAGTGGGCTCACTCACAATTTTGCCTAAGAACTCAGCCATGAAAAAAGACTGGTACCAACACATCCTCCGAAAGCAACTTCTCCCAACCATCCAGGAACAGTTTGGTGACGAACAATTCATTTTCCATTATGATGGAGTACCTTGCCATAAGTCAAAAGTGATAACTAAGTGGCTCAGGGAACAAAACATCAATATTTTGGGACCATGGTCAGGAAACTCCCCAGACATTAATCCCATTGAGAACTTGTGGTCAATCCTGTCCCGTCCACCTGGCCGTGCTGCTTCTCCAGTTTCAACTGTGCTGCCTTATTATTATTGGACCATGCTGGTCATTTATGAACATTTGAACATCTTGGCCATGTTCTGTTATAATCTCCACCCGGCACAGCCAGAAGAGGACTGGCCACCCCACATAGCCTGGTTCCTCTCTAGGTTTCTTCCTAGGTTTTAGCCTTTCTAGGGAGTTTTTCCTAGACACTGTGCTTCTACACCTGCATTGCTTGCTTTTTGGGGTTTTAGGGTGGGTTTCTGTACAGCACTTTGAGATATCAGCTGATGTACGAAGGGCTATGTAAATAAATTTGATGTTGATTTGATTTGAATCCTCAAGATGCGGGTGAACAAACAAAAACCCACAAATTCTGACAAACTCCAAGCATTGATTATGCAAGAATGAGCTGCCATCAGTCATGTGGCTAATAATTGACAGCATGCCAGGGCGATTGCAGAGGTCTTGAAAAAGAAGTGTCAACACTGCAAATATTGACTCTTTGCACCCTTTGACACTTATGAAATGCTTGTTATTAAACTTCAGTATTCCATAGTAACATCTGACAAAAATATTTAAAGACACTGAAGCAGCAAACTTTGTGGAAATTAATATTTATCTTTTGGCCACGACTGTATATACAGTTGAAGTTGGAAGTTTACATACACTTTGGTTGGAGTCATTAAAACTCATTTTTCAACCAGTCCACACATTTCTTGTTAACAAACTATAGTTTTGGAAAGTCGGTTAGGACATCTACTTTGTGCATGACACAAGTAATTTTTCCAACAACTGTTTACAGACAGATTTTTGTTCACTTATAATTCACTGTGTCACAATTCCAGCTGGTCAGAAAGTCTGGTCCATCCGTGTGAACAATTTCCAAGTAACTGAAGGTACCACGTTAATATGTACAAACAACAGTATGTAAGTATAAACACCATGGGACCACGCTGCCGTCATACCGCTCAGGAAGGAGACGCGTTCTGTCCCCTGGAGATGAACGTACTTTGATGCGAAAAGTGCAAATCAATCCCATAACAACAGCAAAGGACCATGTGATTATGCTGGAGGAAACAGGTACAAAAGCATCTGTAACACCCTGATCAGTTTCACCTGTCCTCGTTATTGTCTCCACCCCCTCCAGGTGTCACTTGTTTTCCCCAGTGTATTTATCCCTGTGTTTCCTGTCTCTCTGTGCCAGTTCGTCTGGTATGTTTCCAAGTGAAGCAGCGCTTTTCCCGTTCTCCTGCTTTTTGCATTCTCGTTTTTCTAGTCCTCCCAGTTAAGACCCTTGCCTGTTTCTGGACTTTTTACCCGCCTGCCTGACCCTTCTACCTGCGTTGACCACGAGCCTGTCTGCACCGCCTGCCTGACCCTTCTGCCTGCCTTGACCACGAGCCTGTCTGCCCCGCCTGCCTGACCATGAGCCTGTCTGCACCGCCTGCCTGACCCTTCTGCCTGCCTTGACCACGAGCCTATCTGCCCCGCCTGCCTGACCCTTCTGCCTGCCTTGACCACGAGCCTGTCTGCCTTGACCACGAGCCTGTCTGCCTTGACCACGAGCCTGTCTGCCACTGTGTACCTCCTGGACTCTGATCTGGTTTTGACCTTTTGACTGTCCACGACCATTCTCTTGCCTACCCCTTTGGATTAATAAACATTGTAAGACTCCAACCATCTGCCTCCTGTCTCTGCATTTGTGTCTCTTGTGCCTTGATAGTATCTATATCCACAGTAAAATGAGTCCTATATCGACATAACCTGAAAGGCTGCTCAGCAAGGAAGAAGAAGCCACTGCTCCATTGCTCCAAAACCGCCAAAAAAAGGCTACGGTTTTCAACTGCACATGGGGAAGATTGTACTTTTTGGAGAAATGTCCTCAAATGCCTCAAGTTGCTGCTATTAAACTTTTCTTTCCTTGTCAATAGTGCTTTTTGTCTGTGCTTTTAGATGGGGCATTTTGTGGAGTGCACTGTGACAATGGCATTGTGAGAAACGTTCAGCTCCATCTCCTCTCCGCCACCCCTTTGTCAGCCTGTATACATTGACTAATTGTCATGGAGGACTAGCTGAGATCACAGCATTGGGGCTCTGTACTGAAAATACCCTGGTTTCTGGTGAGGTCCCTCCAGCAACAACCGATTGTTGTTTCACAGAATCTGTCTGGCCTTGACAAGGCCCTTTTGCTGTGTTCACCACTCCTGCGCTGTGAGCCGGCTCAGGTTTGAGCACCGTTTCACATACAGTGCCGTGAAAAAGTATTTGCCCCCTTTCTCATTTTCTCTATTTTTTCATATTTTGGACACTGACTATTATCAAATGTTATTTGTCACATGCGCAGAATACAACAGGTGGGGTGAAATAAGAGTCAAAAAAGAAATTTAAATAAATAAATAAAGTAAAAAAATAACACTAACGAAGCTATTTACAGGGGTTACCAGTACCGAGTCAATGTGTGGGGGTACAGGTTAGTCAAGTTAATTGAGGTAATATATACATGTAGGTAGGGGTAAAGTGACTATGCATAGATAATAAACAGCGAGTAGCAGTTTGATTTGCTGTACAGCAGTCTTGTGGCTTGGTTAAGAAGTCTTTTGGACCTAGACTTGGCGCTCCTGTACCGCTTCTCGTGCGGTAGCAGAGAGAACAGTCTATGACTAGGGTAGCTGAAGTCTTTAGCAATTTTTTGGGCCTTCCTCTGACACTGCCTGGTATAGAGGTCCTGGATGGCAAGAAGCTTTGCCTCAATGATGTACTGGGACATATGCACTACCCCCTGTAGCACCTTGTAGTCGGAGGCCGAGCAGTTGCCATACCAAGCGGGGATGCAACCAGTCAGGATGCTCTCGATGGTGCAGCTGTAGAACATTTTGAGGATCTGAGGACCCATTTCAAATATTTTCAGTCTCCTGAGGGTAATAGGAATTGTCATACCCTCCTCACGACTGTCTTGGTGTGTTTGGACCATGAGAATATGTTGGTGATGTGGACACCAAGGAACTTGAAGCTTTCAACCTGCTCCACTCCAGCCCCATTGATGAGAATGGGGGCATGCTCGGCCCTCATATTTTCCTGTAGTCCACGATCATCTCCTTTGTCTTGATCACACTGCCAGGTATCTGACCTCCTCCCTATAGGCTGTCTCACCGTTGTCGGTGATCAGGCCTACTACCACCGTTTTGTTGTCGGCAAACTTAATGATGGTGTTGGAGTCGTGCTTAGTCATGCAGTCATGGGTGAACAGGGAGTACAGGAGGGGACGTAGCACATGCCCCTGAGGGGCCCCCATGTTGAGAATCATCGTGGCAGATGTGTTGTTGCCTACCCTTACCACCTGGGGGCGGCCCATCAGGAAGTCCAGGATCCAGTTGCAGAGGGAGGTGTTTTGTCCGAGGTTCCTTTGCTTAGTTATGAGCTTGGAGGGCACTATGGTGTTAAATGCTGAGCTATAGTCAATGAACAGCATTCTCACATAGGTGTTCATTTTGTCCAGGTGGGAAAGGGCAGTGTGAATCTGTTGGGGCGGTATGCAAATTGGAGTTGGTCTAGTGTTTCAGGTATGATGGTGTTGTGAGCCATGACCCCACCTTTCAAAGCAATTCATGGCTACAGACGTGAGTGGTACGGGTCGGTACTCATTTATGCAGATTATCTTGGTGTTCTTGGGCACAGGAACTATGGTGTTCTGCTTGAAACATGTCGGTATTAAAGACTCGGCCAGGGACAGGTTGAAGACACTTGACATTTGGTTAGTGCATGCTCGGTGTCCACGTTCTGGTAATCCGTCTGGCCCTGCAGCCTTGTCAATGTTGACCTATTTAAAGGTCCTACTCACATCAGCTAGGGTGAGTATGATCACACAGTCATCCGGAACAGCTGGTGCTCTCATGCATGCTTCAGTATTGGTTGCCTCGAAGCGTGCATAGACGCAATTTATCTCATCTGGGAGGCTTGTGCCACTGGGCAGGTCGCGGCTGGGCGTTCCTTTGTAGTCCGTAAGAGTTTGCAAGCCCTGCCACACCCGACGAGTGTCAGAGTCGATGTAGTAGGAAATCAGATTTTCAACCAAAATATAATATTAGATAAAGGGTACCTGAGTGAACAAATATACAACATTTTGATACTTATTTCATTTATTTAATAAACAAAGTTATGCAACACCATATGTCACTGTGTAGAAAAAGTAATTGTACCCTTACACTCAGTAACTGGTTGTGCCACATTTATCTGCAATGACTGCAACCAAATGCTTCCTGTAGCCATTGTTGATCAGTATTTCTTTGCGCCGTGGAAGAATTTTTGCCCACTCCTCCATGCAGAACTTCTTCAACTCAGTAACATTTGTGGGTTTTCGAGCATGTGCTGCTCGTTTCAGGTCTTGTCACAACATCTCAATAGGGTTTAGATTTGGACCTCGACTAGGCCATTCCAAAACTAGAAGCAACTAGAAAGTATTTGGTTGTAGTCATTGTAGCTAAAGATGGCGCAACCAGTTATTGAGTGTAAGGGGGCAATAACCTTTTCACACGAGGATTGGGTGTTGCATATCTTTGATGCATTATTTATATATTCAATAAGTGAAATAAGTATCAGATGTTTGTGTTTATTTGTTCACTCAGGTTCCCTAATATTAGGTTTTGGTTGAAGATCTGATAACATTCTGTGTGAAAAATATGTAAAACTAAAGAAAATCAGAAAAGGGACAAATACTTTTTCACGGCACAGTAGCAACACACTGTCATACAACTGAAACCAAAATAGGCCGTCCACGGGGATAATGTCACTGTTTTTAATCTCCCCTAAAGAATGAAAAGCCCCATGCCCTGCCACGTGCATGTAACTAGTAATATCAAGCAGTGACACTCACTCCGACAGACCCAGCGTGAAACTAGATTATAGCAGCTTTTAATCTGCTGGATTGCTGGGGAGAGAATGTCGCAATCCAGCACACCAATGCAAATTTGGCATGTAATTAAAGCACAGGTAGGGCAATACTGTGAGGAACATGTTCAGTTAGACAAAGTTCAACAGCGAGCGTTGTTCGAACTTCTTTGCTGTCACACTATATATAGAGATTTTGCAAATTTGGTATGAAATTAAAGAGCAGGCGATGATGTGGGAAACATGTTCAGTTAAACAAAGTCTTATAGTTGAAGATCACGGTTGACAACTCCATTGTGTCCTCCTCCCAGAGCGCTAAGAACCTTGGCGTGATCCTGGACAACACCCTGTCGTTCTCAACCAACATCATGGCGGTGGCCCGTTCCTGTAGGTTCATGCTCTACAACATCCGCAGAGTACGACCCTGCCTCACACAGGAAGCGGCGCAGGTCCTAATCCAGGCACTTGTCATCTCCCGTCTGGATTACTGCAACTCGCTGTTGGCTGGGCTCCCTGCCTGTGCCATTAAACCCCTACAACTCATCCAGAACGCCGCAGCCCGTCTGGTGTTCAACCTTCCCAAGTTCTCTCACGTCACCCCGCTCCTCCGCTCTCTCCACTGGCTTCCAGTTGAAGCTCGCATCCGCTACAAGACCATGGTGCTTGCCTACGGAGCTGTGAGGGGAACGGCACCGCAGTACCTCCAGGCTCTGATCAGGCCCTACACCCAAGCAAGGGCACTGCGTTCATCCACCTCTGGCCTGCTCGCCTCCCTACCATTGAGGAAGTACAGTTCCCGCTCAGCCCAGTCAAAACTGTTCGCTGCTCTGGCCCCCAATGGTGGAACAAACTCCCTCACGACGCCAGGACAGCGGAGTCAATCACCACCTTCCGGAGACACCTGAAACCCCACCTCTTCAAGGAATACCTAGGATAAGATAAGTAATCCTCCTCACCATGGCTGGGCCCCCCCCCTTAATGATTTAGATGCACTATTGTAAAGTGGCTGTTCCACTGGATGTCAGAAGGTGAATTCACCAATTTGTAAGTCGCTCTGGATAAGAGCGTCTGCTAAATGACTTAAATGTAAATGTAAATGTAAGATGTTTTCTGTCACACACAGTGATTTACAACACCAGTTTTTTTCTTTTAGCAGTAAAGACTTTTACCAGTAACATTTTCCAAGGTTGGTTAGTCAAGGTGATGGGTTGAACAAACAGTTCAAAGAAAACACACATCTGTAAAAATTCTGCACAATGTACGGAAGTTACCAATTATTTTCTGTTCAATTTAACAAACAACAGCTCAAACCACAACTGGGTTGTGGTCGGAGGCCAAGAAGTTTTCAGGCAGTGATGCAACCAATGCTCTCGATGGTGCAGCTGTAGAACCTTTTGAGGATCTGAGGACCCATGCCGAATCTTTTCAGTCTCCCGAGGGGGAATATATGTTTTGTTGTGCCCTCTTCTTCACTGTCTTAGTGTGTTTGGACCATGATAGTTTGTTAGTGATGTGGACACCAAGGAACTTGATGCTCTCAACCTGCTCCACGTGTGCATTGTCCTCCTTTTCCTGTAGTCCACAATCTCCTTTTTCTTGATCATGTTGAGGGAGAGGTTGTTGTCCTGGCACCACACTGCCAGGTCTCTGACCTCCTCCCTATAGTGATCAGACCTACCACTGTTGTGTCATCGGCAAACGTGATGATGGTGTTGGAGTCGTGCCTGGCCATGCAGTCATTAGTGAACAGGGAGTACAGAAGGGGACTGAGCACGCACCCCTGAGGGGCCCCCGTGTTGAGGATCAGCATGGCGGATGTTGTTACCTTCCCTTACCACCTGGGGGCAGCCTGTCAGGAAGTCCAGGATCCAGTTGAAGAGGGAGGTGTTTAGTCCCAGGGTCCTTTGGCTTAGTGATTAGCTTTGAGGGCACTATTATGTTGAATGGTGAACTGTAGTTAATGAACAGCATTCTCACATAGGTGTTCCTTTTGTCCAGGGGGGGTTAGGGCAGTGTGGAGTGCAATGTTGATTGGCATTATCTGTGGATCTGTTTTGGCGGTATGCAAATTGGGGTGGGTCTAGGGTTTTTGGGATAATGGTGTTGATGTGAGCCATGACCATTTTTTTAAAGCACTTCATGGCTACACACGTGAGTGCTATGGGTTGGTAGTCATTTAGGCAGGTTACCTTAGTGTTCTTGGTCACAGGGACTATGGTGGTCTGATTGAAACTTGTTGGTATTACAGACTCAGACCTCCTCCCTATATGCTGTCTCATTGTTGTCGGTGTTCATTAGTAAACATAATGATGGCGTTGGACTCGTGCTTGGCCACGCAGATATGGGTGAACAGGTAGTACAGGAGAGAACTAAGCATGTATGTTGCGAATCAGTGTGGCAGATGTGTTGTTGCCTACCATTTAATACGTTGCATGGACTCACCAGTGTGTGCGATAATAGTGTTTAACATGATTTTTGATTGACTACCTCATCTCTGTACATAATTATCTGTAAGGTCCCTCAGTAGAGCAGTGAATTTCAAACATGGATTCAACTGCAAAGACCAGGGCGGTTTTCCAATGACTCACAAAGAAGGGCACCTATTGGTAGATGTGAGAAAGAAAAGTAGACATTGAATATCCATTTGAGTATGGTTGAGTTATTAATTACACTTTAGATGGTGTGTCAATACACCTAGTCACTACAAAGATATAGGCATACTTCCTAATTCAGTTGCCGGAGAGGAAGGAAACAGCTCAGGGATATCACCATTAGGCCAATGGTGACTTTTAAACAGTTACAGAGTTTAATGTCTGTGATAGGAGAAAACTGAGGATGGATGAACAACATTGTAGTTTCTCCACAATACTAACCTAATTAACAGAGTGAAAAGAATAAAGCCTGTACTTAATACAAATATTTGAAAACATTCATTGTGTTTTCAAAGAACTAAAGTAATACTGCAAACAATGTGGCAAAGCAATGAACTTTTTGTCCTGAAGGCAAACTTATGTTTGGGGCAAATCCAATACAACACATTACTGAGTATCACTATCCATATTTTTAAGCATAGTGGCTGCATCATGGCTGCATCATGTTATGAGTATGCTTGTAATTGATATGGACTGGTGAGTTTTTCAGGATAAAAAAAAGAGATGGAATGGAGCTAAGCACAGGCAAAATCCTAGAGGAAAACCTGTTTCAGTCTGCTTTCCACCAGACACTGGGAGATGAATTCACCTTTCAGCAGGACCATTGTTTACCAAGTTGCTTACCAAGAAGAAAGTGAATGTTCCTGAGTGGCCGAGTTACAATTTTGATGAGAGGAAAAAGGTCCTTCTACAAAGTATTGACTCAGGGGTGTGACTGCTTATGTACATTTTATGTATCTGTATTTAATGTCACGGCTTCCACCGAAAGGTGGCTCCTCTCCCTGTTCGGGCGGTGCTCGGCGGTCGTCGTCACCGGCCTACTAGCTGCCACCGATCCATTTTTTTCCTTTTCGTTTGTGTCTGTCTGTATTGTTTACACCTGTGTCTTATTAGGTGATTTGGGTGGGTATATTTACCTCCGCTGCCTGCTAGTCGTTGTGGGGATTGTTCTCTGTGGTTATGTTATTAGGGGTGCATGTCTGCACCACGGGGTTTCTTTACTCACGGTAGTTGTGCCGTTTGGTATTGAGTTTAGGAGTAGAGGTTTCTCCTCTGTGTGTAGAGCTTTATTCACTGTGTGTGTGGCAACCTCGTCTGGGCGTGTTTCAGTCCCATGTTGTAGTTGAGTTGGGACTGCTCAATGAACTATTTTGCCACTGGGATTTCCTTGCTCTCCTGATTCCTGCATCTCCCTCCGTTAGGAGGCACGTAACATTTCATTTTCAATAAATATATTTTCTGAATTTTCATTCTGCCCCTGAACAAGGCAGTTAGCCCACTGTTCCTAGGCCGTCATTGAAAATAAGAATTTGTTCTTAACTTCTTGAAACTCCCCACCCCGGATCCGGGTTTGTGACTAAAGCCTCAGGCTCATTAGCATAACGCAACGTTAACGATTTCTGAAAATCGCAAATAAAATGAAAATAATGCGTCTGCTCTCAAGCTTAGCCTTTTCTTAACAACACTGTCATCTCAGATTTTCAAAATATGCTTTTGAACCATAGAAATTGACTAATTTGTGTAAGAGTATGCAAAGCTAGCATAGCATTTTGAGTAGCATTTAGCACGCAACATTTTCACAAAAACCAGATAACCAAATAAATAAAATCATTTACCTTTGAAGAGCTTCTGATGTTTGCAATGAGGAGACTCTCAGTTACATACCAAATGCGCAGTTTTTCCTGAAAGCGTCTGTGTGTAGGAGAAATCGTTCCGTTTTCTACATTGCGTCTGGCTACCGAAACGAACCGAAAATTCAGTCACCTACAACGTAAAACTTTTTCCGGATTAACTACATAATATCGACGAAACATGGCAAACGTTGTTTGGAATCAATCCTCAAGGTGTTTTTTCACATATCTCTTCATTGATATGCAGTTCGTGGAAGCTTGCTTTCCTCTCTGTATCCCATGGAAAAATACTGGCAGGTGACTTTTGCGCACCAATTGCGGCGCAGGACACCGGGCGGACACCTGGTAAATGTGGTCTCTTATGGTCAATCTTCCAATGATCTGCCTACAAATACGTCACAATGCTGCAGACACCTTGGGGAAACGACAGAAAGGGCAGGCTCATTCCTCTCGCATTCACAGCCATATAAGGAGACAATGGAAAACAGAGCCTCAAAAATCCTGCTCATTTCCTGGATGCCATCTCATCTTGGTTTTGCCTGAAGCTCACGTTCTAGGGCACGCACAGAGAATATCTTGGTAGTTTTGGACACGTCAGAGTGTTTTCTTTCGAAAGCTATCAATTATATGCATAGTCGAGCATCTTTTTGTGACAAAATATCTTGTTTAAAACGGGAACGTTTTTCATCCAAAAATGAAATAGCGCCCCCATAGATGTAAGAGGTTAACTGACCTGCCTAGTTAAATAAAGGTATATAAAAAAAAAAATTAAATCTAAAAATTTGGTCATTATAGGGTATTGTGTGAAGGTGGGTAAAAAAATATATAGGTAGGAATACTTTCTGAAGGCAGTGCGTATTCCATGTGTTCTGCACATTCATTCACCACTCCTCGGGAAACGTCTTATCTCCCAAAAATGTACTTTTCAGGAATTGAAATACATTTTTTATTTTCTGATCTATTGCCATACAGTAATGGAACCTTTTCCCAAGGAACTTCCAGCATTATGAATGTGCTATTGACTTTGCTGGGTGATAGAAATACGACAGAGAATAAATTATATGCTAATGATAGTGTATGAGTGCTCACAATGAAAAGGCTAGATTAGGATCAATCCAAGGACACAGTTGACCAAGAACAAAAAGGACCTTAGTGCTTCATTAAATCACCAATCGACCTTTACACTGTAATTGGCATTAAATTGGCCCTTCTTTCCGGCCCGTTAGACAGACAGGAGATTGGGCTTGCCATTTAAAGGACAGGGATGTATCCTTAGAGATACAATATTTAAGTGTTCTATTTAATTCTGTGGATGTATACTGTGACTCTGGACCTTGTTTAAACAGCAGCAGCTAGTGTCAAAAGTAATTTTATTTACTTTAAAATATAAATATGCCATTGCCACCAGTCGCTTTTGTCGGAATGTGGTGAACATAGCCGGAAATAACTGTTCTTCCAAAAAAAAAAGAGGATAGCACCATGCCTAAAAATTTGATTTGGATTTACGTTATTGGGGGTGCTGCTCAGTCCTTTTTGTATGACAAATATTATTTGTCTGACAAATTATTGTTTTGTAGGATAAATAATAATTTCCATCCTGCATTTGGGCAAGATTTAAAAACAGAATGGTGCAAATCTGGGTTGATTCTCCTTGCTCCTGACCTTGGCGGTTGGATTGGTATGAATTCCAGTCTTTTTTTTAACTAGGCAAGTTAGTTAAGAGGATATTCTTATTTACAATGACGGCCTACATCATCTAAACCCGGACGACGCTGGGCCAATTGTGAAACACCCTATGGGACTCCCAATCATGGCCGGTTTAACGAGTGCGCTGAGAGTCGGGAAGCAAGTTCAGGGAGTGTGTTAATAAATAAACATAACATAATACAAAACAAGAAACCACGAACAACGCACAAACATAACACAGAAAAAATGACACCTGGGGAAGTAACCAGAGGGAGTGATATATATATATATATATGACAGGTACTATAGGAAGTGATTGAGTCCAGGTGAGTCTGATGACGCGCAGGTGTGCATAATGATGGTGACAGGTGTGCACCACAACGAGCAGCCTGGTTACCTAGAGGCCGGAAAGGGAGCACACGTGACAGTACCAGCCCCAGCCGCGGGACGCCGACCAAAATGACGATCCCGGGGGAAAGTGTGGACCTGTCACCTCTGCAGAGGCGCAGGAAACCCGTAAATCTGGCTGAGATGCAGGAACATGGCGACCTAGTGTGTATAACTGACGGTACCCCCTACCCGGCATGTTCGCCTCCAGCCGCAGGACGCCAACCCAAGGGACGATCCGTGGGATCAGGAGCGGACCGGTCAGGAGCGAACCTGTTGTCGGCTAGGAGGCGTGGTCCTGACAGACCGGCTGAGGCAGGGGAGTCTGGCGATCCGGTTGAGGCATGAGAGACTGACGTGCCAGTGGAAGCAGGGAAGCCTGGTGATCCAGCTGAGTCAGGCGAGCCTGTCGATCCAGCTGAGGCAGGGAAGCCTGTATCGGCTCCCGGACACAACGTCATTCCCACCTCACCAAAAAAACAAACACTCCCTGATGCTTCCCTTAGGTGAGGCATCATTCTTTAACGAGTGCACTGGGAGTTGGGAAGCAAGTTCAGGGAGTGAGTGTTTTAATAAATAAACGGAACATAATACAAAACAAGGAACAATGCACAGACATGACACAGAAACAATGATGCCTGGGGAAGCAACCGAAGGGAGTGACATACAGTGGCTGGGTCTTTTAGTGAAATAAATAAATTAAAAATCCTACAATGTGATTTTCTGGATTTTTTTTCTCATTTTGTCTGTCATAGTTGAAGTGTACCTATGATGAAAATTACAGGCCTCTCATCTTTTTAAGTGGGAGAACTTGCACAATTGGTGGCTGACTAAATACTTTTTTTGCCCCACTGTTTAAAGGGCAGGTAATCAATGAAGGGATGGAGTCCAGGTTAGGTTGTGATACAGCCGGTTGTCTTCTCTACCTATTCCAATAACTTGCTACTGAACTGCTTTAATTTTGAAATTCAGAAAGGCATTCATCCGTATATCCATTTAAATTTGAAATCCGGTTTGTTCTCAATGGGTTGCTTCAATTGGTGGACAATTGAGATGGACAATTTTGTAGGGTATCATTTATTCATAAGTATTTATTGATATGGGTGGTGCACAGAAAGAGATATGAGCACATGCAGGCATTGATGTGGCCAAAAAAGTCCACACTTTTCATTTGTGGTTTCAGTTGATTGTTATCTGTTGACAGATCTGGTACTCTACCAATGGGATCATTCGGGACTCAGGCTTTGCAGAGATCGTGATCCCATACATTTTCCAGAGCACAGGAGGTTTTATAACTCTAGCTGTCATTGTGTCGGTGAGCACAACCTCTCAGACAATCTTAAAAACAACTAAAAGCTAACTTTAACACTCACCACCTTGTTTAGCAAAATGCTGAGAGTTGCCAGCTTCATTGCAGGTGAGTGAATAGGCTACACCTGTGAAGAACCAGTAATTCTAACAGGTATTGAGCTCAGAGTCATATCGTGCCACTCTCTGAAGTCACTGGAAAGCAAACCACTTATTCTTCTCATCTAAAAACATGAATTTTCCTCTTTCTGGGTACTGGGACTAGGCTGTAGATATACCATTCAAGCTTTCACAAACTTCAAAAGCATCTCCACAATATGTTATCAGCTTAGAGAAGTCTTTTGTGGAAATTGATTATTAATCTCCTGTCACGACTCCGACCGAAGGTGGCTCCCCTTCCCGTTCAGCGGTCGTCGTCATCGGCCTACTGGCTGCCACTGATTATTTTCACCCCCTCCTTATGTGTTTATCTATTACACCTGTTTTGAGTTTGTTGTAATTAGTTGGGCTTTATTAGTCAGCCGGGCCCGTCCGTTTCTTTGTGCGGGATTGTTTATGGTAACCCTGGTGTTTGATACAGACGAACGTGTTGGGTTATGTTCGTGTATAGTGCTGGGCTGTTTTCGTTCCCCGTGTCTGGGGCATTTTGTTTTGAGCACCCAGTGTTTAGTGGGGTGGCCGTGGTTCACCGTGGGTGCATTAAAAGAGCACTATATTGAACTCTCTGTTTTCCTGCGCCTGACTTCACACTTAAGACACCCAGTACCTTACATCTCCTCTATAAACATTTTCCTGGTGAATTCTCCATGTAAAGAAATTTACCAACTATCCATGTGAAGAAATTTACCAGGAATTCAAAACGAGGTGTGCAAGTTAAAACCACTCTGCCGCATCGGTTGCCCTGTGGGAGTG
Organism: Oncorhynchus masou masou; assembly: GCF_036934945.1. Lineage (NCBI taxonomy): Eukaryota > Metazoa > Chordata > Actinopteri > Salmoniformes > Salmonidae > Oncorhynchus > Oncorhynchus masou. The sequence continues at coordinate 19,198,533 of NC_088217.1, read as the reverse complement.
AACAGTTTTGTAGTCCTCAACACTGTGGCAAATGTGATTACTGCTGGGATCACAATCACCTGAGGATACCTCTTTTTGCGTCTCTCTCTTGGGGTTTTATGTGTGAGCCCAGAAGCTGAGTGTAACACTGCAAACCATGAGCGCGTCATTGATGCATGATGCTGAAGTAATGGTAAACACAAAAGTGATAAAATAGTGTCTCTAAGGAAGCAATTCAAACCATCTTTGATGGTTTAAATCCCAACCTAGATGTCATAATAGCTATAGCAAGCTGGTGGAGAAAGCCATTCTCCTTTTCCTGTTGCTTCTGCTTGTAGCCTGATTGGTGCACTAAGGACCTACAGTGGCTGTGATTTAGCATCACTCCCCCTTTGAAGGACTGTAAAACAGATTTTATGATCTGCTCCAAATAAGCAGGATGAGAGGAAGCTACTAGCTGCCAGGTAGCTAGCTGCCTTCAAATACAGATGTGACCCAGGGGACTCAGCTCCTCAGAAGGGGGCCTCTCACCTAGGAGCCTCTCACCCCATCACTAGCCATCAATCACAGCCACTGCTCCACCTACACCTCCAGCCAGCGCTGCTGACATCTGGTCACTAAATACAACGACAGCATCAGGGTGATAAAGCATATTATAAATTGGGTGGTTTGAGCCCTGAAGGCTTGGTTGGCTGACAGCCGTGGTATATCAGAAACATTTATTTTTACGGTTCTAATTATGTTGGTAACCAGTTTATAATAGCAATAAGGCACCTTGGGGGTTTGTGGTATATGACCAATCTACCACGGCTAAGGGCTGTATCCAGGCACTGCGCATTGCATGGTGCAAAAAAAACAGCCCTTAGCTGTGGTACATTGGCCATACACCACACCCCCTCGGGCCTTATTGCTTATACATAGCATGTTGGGGGATTGAATTTAGTTTGCATTGATTAAAGCTAGAATCCTTAATTGCTAAATCCATTTTTATACTACTTAATGTATGATATGAACACATTGATTCTTGCCTCGAGAGTTTAGTTTAACTGTCGTACCCCATCAGAATCCAAAATATAAGCTTTCTTTACTCCAATGTTTGTAAACAAAATACCTGTAAACAAATACCATAGTTTTAACCATGTTTTGCTATATAATTTTTATATAATGGATGGTCAGTCCTTGTACACATAGCTCTTTCTATAAAGTTTCCAGGCCCATCTTTCAGCTTTGTACCAAAACAGAGGCGGCATGACTGCTTTGTTATTGTTTCAAATGCGGACTCTAGCTTTAGGGACATAGAATGAGTCAGTGTGAAACCTGAACCGGAAAGATTTGTTTTAATAGAGTCCCATGTACCATCGATCTCTCTCACGTCACCAGAACAGTAGGGCAAACTGTGGGTGCACAACATGAAGAGCCCTATTAACAGCTGCTACAGATGTCAGATCTTAATTTGAGACAGTTTGCTACAGCAAGAAAATAATCCTGCAGCAACTGGAAATGTGAATTATTATGTGGATTATAATGAATTAACATGTTTGAAGGGGTTGATACTTTTTTGTCATGGAAAATCAAGTCTGAAATTTCAAAGTGGAAATTACAAACTTCAGAAGCCTTTTTCAACCTCAAATACACTACACGTTTTACATTTCCTGCATTGCAGGTAGGCTTAGGCAGTATACCATATATACCTTAGACCTGGGCGGCAGGGTAGCCTAGTGGTTAGAGCGTTGGACTAGTAACCAGGAGGTTGCAAGTTCAAACCCCTGAGCTGACAAGGTACAAAACTGTCCTTCTGCCCCTGAACAGGCAGTTAACCCACTGTTCCTAGGCCGTCGAAACAGCCATGGGACAGTTTTCCCAAACCGTCAATTTCGTTGAAAATTCGCCTTGGAAGATGTTCAATACATTTTAACATTTGTAGCTACTTTTTGTAGCTACTTTAAGCAAATACCTGCAGTTCGATGAAACATTTTTTAAAATCTGTTAAATTTATTTTACATTATGAAGCTTAACATATTTACCCAGAACAGTTGAGCCAGTCATGTGTTTTTTGTAAATAGCACAATGGGATAAAGCAGGAGCAGGTTAATCTTGCATTTTAACTGGGGAAAAGTAGACTGGCTACACCAAGAAAGTACCAGAGAAAAGTAGCTACACATCAATCAGAGCACAATATGCTGATTGAACGCTAGGTTGTGAATTCTCATCCAGTGGAGAAGTGTAACTGAAACACAAAATTCGTCTGATGTAGAACATTTTAGATCTGTGTTTACAAAACGCAGAAAGATATTTCATACGCCTTTTACATTTTATTCCTGTGTGCAAAATGCTGAATTCTACGATAACGTGACCCCTAAGTTTAATTTGCTAGTCATTTAAATAAGTGTCTGAATTAATAAGGTGACGGGGCATCATACTGTGCTAGCTTTCTGTTTGGTTTTAGCATTCTGGTAATAGACGCCCAATTGTATTTTTCCCCCATGTTTTGGCACCCCCTTGTGTACTAAACCGGTAATATTGTAAATTCCGAAATGAGAAAAGGATGGTATGAAGATATGAAAATCTGGATAACGTCAACCTTAATTGAAGGAAAGTTCTCCAGCAGTAAGGTGATCAAATTAAGATCCTACATTTGGAATGGGTTCAGGTGGTGTATGTCTATTTGTCAATAACAGCTGGTGTGCGATGTCTAATATTATGGAAGTCTTGAGGTATTGCTCACCTGAGGTAGAGTACCTCATGATAAGCTGTAGACCACACTATCTACCAAGAGTTTTAATCAATATTTTTCGTAGCCGTCCATTTCCCACCACAAACTGATGCTGGCACTAAGACCACACTCAACGAGCTGCATAAGGCCATAAGCAAACAAGAAAATACTCACCCAGAAGCGGCGCTCCTAGTGGCCAGGAACTTTAATGCAGGCAAACTTAAATCTGTTTTATCTTATTTCTACTAGCATGTCAAATGTGAAACTACAGGAAAAAAACTCTAGACCACCTTTACTCCACACACAGAGACGCATACAAAGCTTTCCCTCGCCCTCCATTTGGCAAATCTGACCATAATTCTATCCACCTGATTCTTGCTTACAAGCAAAAACTAAAGCAGGAAATACCAGTGACTCGCTCAATACGAAGTGGGCAGAGGATGCGGATGCTACGCTACGGGAAAGTTTTGCTAGCACAGACTGGAATATGTTCCGGGATTCATCCAATGGCATTGAAGAGTATACCATCTCAGTCACCGGTTTCATCAATAACTGCATCGACGACGTAATCTCCACAGTGAACGTACGCACATATCCCAACCAGAAGCCATGGACTACAGGCAACATCCGCACCGAGCTAAAGCCTAGAGCTGCCGCTTTCAAGAAGCGGGACACAAATCCAGGCTCGTATAAGAAATTCCACTATGCCTTCAGATAAACAGTCATATATTGAAGCTTTGCCTATTTGATGAAGATTGAATCCTGCTACACTGGCTCTGATGCTCGTCGGATGTGTCAGATGTGTCAGGCTACAGACTACAAAGGGAATCCCAGACGCGAGCTGTCCAGTGACACGAGCCAACCAGACAAGCTTTATTTTATTTTATGCTCGTTTCGAGGCAAGCGTGAAAGCACCAGCTGTTCCGGACTTCTGTGTGATCACTCTCTCCGTAGCCGATGTGAGCAAGACCTTTAAACAAGTCCACCTTCACAAGGCAGAGGGGCCAGATGGATTAGCAAGACGTACTCAGAGCATGCGCGGACCAACTGGGCAAGTGTCTTTACTGACATTTTCAACATCCCCCCTAACCAAGTCTGTAATACCTACATGTTTCAAGCAGACCACCATAGTCTCTGTGCCCAAGAAAGCAAAGGTAACTGGACTAAATTACTACTTCCCAGTAGCATTCACGTCGGTAACCATGAAATGCTTTGTAAGGCTAGTCATGGCTCACATCAACACCATCATCCCGGAAACCTTAGACCCACTCCAAATAGCATACCGCCGCAACACTTCCACAGATAATGCAATCTCAATCGCACTCCACACTGCCCTTTCCCACCTGGACAAAAGGAACACCTACGTGAGAATGCTGTTCATTGACTTTAGTTCCAGAACCCTGGGAAAAATACCTCCCTCTGCAACTGGATCCTAGAATTTCTGACGGGCCGCCCCAGGTGATAAGGGTAGGCAACAACATATCTACCACACTGATCCTCAACACCGTCAGTAGAGGATGCATGATTGCTCTTTAAAAGTGCTTTCTTACCATCTTAAATAAGCATGCCCCATTCAAAATGTAGAACTAAGAACAGATATAGCCCTTGGTTCACCACAGACTTGACTGCCCTTGACCAGCACAAAAACATCCTATGGCGTTCTGCATAAGCATTGAATAGCCCCCGTGATATACAACTTTTAAGGGAAGTCAGGAACCAATATACTCAGTCAGTTAGGAAAGCTAAGGCTAGCTTTTTCAAACAAACTTGCATCCTGTAGCACTAATTCCAACTAATTTTGGGACACTGTAAAGTCCATGGAGAATAAGAGCACCTCCTCCCAGCTGCCCACTGCACTGAGGGATCTTTGGGGATCTCAGACGATACGAAAGAGAGGTTGAACAGGCTAGTAATAGGGGTTGCAACAATTTCAACAGATAATTTTAGAAAGAGAGGGTCCAGATTGTCTAGCCCAACTGATTTTTAGGGATCCAGACTTTGCAGCTTTTTCAGAACATCAGCTGTCTGGATTTGGGTGAAGTAGAAGCGGGGGGGGGGGGGATTCAGCAAGCTTCTGTGGGGGGTGCAGAACTGTTGGCCGGGGTAGGGGTAGCCAGGTGTAAATCATGGCCAGCCGTAGAGAAGTGCTTATTGAAATGATTGATTATCATAGATTTATCGGTGGTGACAGTGTATCCTAGCCTCAGTGCAGTGGGCAGCTGGGAGGAGGTTCTCTTATTCTCCTGGGACTTTACAGTGTCCCAGAACGTCTTGGAATTAGTGCTACAGGATGCAAATTTCTGTTTGGAAAGCTAAGGCTAGATTTTTCAAACTGACTGTGTGTATTGGTTCCTGACTTCTCTGAAAAGTTGAATATCGCGGGGGCTATTCGATATATATCTGTTATCTGTTCTTAGTGCTATATGTTTTGAATGGTGCATGCTTAATTAACCTCTTACATCTGTGGGGGCGCTAATTCATTATTGGATAAAAAAACGTGCCCGTTTTAAGCGCAATATTTTGTCACAAAAAGATGCTCGACTATGCATATAATTGACAGATTTGGAAAGAGAACACTCTGGCGTTTCCAAAACTGCAAAGATATTGTCTGTGAGTCCCCCAGAACTGATGCTAAAGGCGAAACCAAGATGAAACTTCAAACAGGAAATGAGCAGGATTGTTGAGGCTGTTTGCCATTGTCTCCTTATATGGCTGTGAATGCGCAAGGAATGAGCCTGCCCGATCTATCGTTTCCCCAAGGTGTCTGCAGCATTGTGACGTATTTGTAGGCATATCATTGGAAGATTGACCATAAGAGACTACATTTGCCAGGTGTCCGCCCGGTGTCCTCCGTCGAAATTGGTGCGTCATCTTCAACTGCACGTCTTTTGCCAAGCGATTCAGAGAAAGTAGACATCCACGAACGATATATCAATGAAGAGATATGTGAAAAACACCTTGAGGATTGATTCTAAACAGCGTTTGCCGTGTTTCAGTCGATATTATGGAGTTAATTTGGAAAACAGTTCGCCGTTTTGATGACTGAATTTTCGTTTTTTTTTGGTACCCAAACGTGATGTACAAAACGGAGCGATTTCTCCTACACAAAGAATCTTTCAGAAAAACTGAACATTTGCTATGTAACTGAGAGTCTCCTCATTGAAAACATCCAAAGTTCTTCAAAGGTAAATGATTTTATTTGAATCCTTTTCTGGTTTTTGTGCAAATGTTGCCCGCTAAATGCTACGCTAAATGCTACGCTAGCTATCACAAATGCTTGTTTTGCTATGGTTCAAAAACATATTTTGAAAATCTGAGATGACAGTGTTGTTAAGAAAAGGCTAAGCTTGAGAGCTAGCACATTCATTTAATTTCATTTGCGATTTTCATAAATAGTTAACGTTACGTTATGCTAATGAGCTTGAGGCTATAACTGGATACAGGTTTTTTTCATAGCCAAATGTGAACAAAAAATATTTTTTGAAAAACTGAACATTTGCTATCTAACTGAGAGTCTCCTCATTGAAAACATCTGAAGTTCTTCAAAGACACATGATTTTATTTGAATGATTTTCTTTTTTTTGTGAAAATTGTTGCTGGCTGAATTCTAGGCTTATAGCTATGCTAGCTATCAATACTCTTACACAAATGCTTGTTTAGCTATGGTTGAAAAGCATATTTTGAAAATCTGAGATGACAGTGTTGTTAACAAAAGTCTAAGCTTGAGAGCAAATATATTTATTTAATTTAATTTGCGATTTTTATGAATAGTTAACGTTGCGTTATGCTAATGAGCTTAAGGCTATAAATAGGATCCTGGATCCGGGATTGCTCGACGTAAGAAGTTAAGATGGTGAGATTTTACACCACATTTTACACCACATTACACCATGCAGATTATGAGACTGTTTTCTCTGTTGCTGGTTTCTGTTAATTAGTTTGGGGGAGGAGAGTATACCTGGGCCTGCACACACTCACGCTTACACAGTGACTGGGGACGTGGTCTCACTTCTCGGCCTTTCTGCTCAAGGGAAATTAAGATATGATTGTGGATGGGAAAGGCAGGGAGGAGGGCATGACACAAGGGGTGTTGTTATGCTGTAAACAGTGACTATTATGGGATTTGCACTAGTGATGCGCAAGGGGTGATTCATAACCCAGAGTCCCCGAGGTTAAATCCGTGGGGCAGGCTGGTTTTGTGTTTTTTTAAATTGTGTGGATAAAAGGCGGGTGGATGGCGGATGGGCGGGTTGAATAAAGAGAAAACAATACATAAAACATCTATACATTTATATTTCTTGTTCAATTCACAACTATAGGCTACATTGAGATTTTTCTTTCATAATTTTTATCTGGCAGTGTGTAAGACTACGCTTTAGGGCCTAACTGTATGTCCGCTGACTGAAACCTAAGATGGTGGATAAATTATGATAGTTCACATTTAAAAAAATGTCAGTTCTGGTCGACTTAAAGCGTTGGGTCTCCCATAAACCACGTTTCCATCCACCGTTTTTATGCTAAGTATAATCATACCCCATAAAAAAAATTACGATAACTGTGATGGAAAGAGGACGTTTCGGTACAATTTTATAAATGTCAAATTAACAATCCAAAAAGATAATGGTGAGATTTGTGTTGCGCAAATATTGATATAATAACTATCATTATACTATCAAGTCAATTTAGAGTCACACGATATGTGTGTGTGGTCCTCCCACTACAATTTGGGAAACCTTTCATATTTAGGCAGATTCAATCAATTATGATGAACTTCATATGGTGGTGAAAGTGAACAGTGATGAGTTTGATGCTTCTTTCCAATAAATATTACTGACATTTATTATTATTCTGGAGCCATAATGATCAATGCTTAACTGCCGTTTAAAAAATAAAAAGATTCTCGCTCTAATCCATAATAATCTCATAATGTACCCACATTACTCGTTCTAATATTTCGTTCTAATATTTCTTGATTTCTTTCTTTTATTTTGAGGGATTTGTGTGCATTGTTTTGTATTGTTCGGTATTACTGCACTGTTGGAGTTAGAAACATAAGCATTTTGCTGCACCTGTGATTGTCACGTTCTGACCATAGTTCCTTTGTTTTGTCTTTGTTTTAGTATGGTCAGGGCGTGAGTTGGGGTTGGCAGTCTCTGTTTTTTTTCTATGTTGGTTTCTGTGTTCGGTCGTGTATGGTTCTTAATCAGAGGCAGGTGTCGTTAGTTGTCTCTGATTGAGAATCATACTTAGGTAGCCTTTTTCCACCTGTGTTGCGTGGGTGTTTATTTTCTGCCTTTGTGTATGTCGCCAGACAGGACTGTTTCGGTTTTCGTTCGTTCACTTTATTGTTTTTGTATTTCAGTGTTCAGTTGGATTCATTAAATATTACATCATGAACACACCACGCTGCAAATTGGTCCTCCGATCCTTATCGCTACTCCTCCTCAAAGAGGAGGATGAGATCCGTTACAGTGATAATATCTGCAAAATACTACATGTATATGGAACCAATAAAACTTGCTAGCTAGCTGGTTAATGTTAACCTTCCTTAAAATACAACACGGATTTGGCTTGGAAACATGATAACATTTCAAATGAAGGCAAAAAATTAGTAGGAAAACATTTTGTTGTGATTGTGATGTCACAGATTTACTTTCTTTACAGTATAACTTTAGCCAGGTAACTAAGATTGAGGGGATCACTGTATTTAGCTAGCTAACATTAGCATTGCTAGCTATATTTGACAAACTTTGCTGGTAACAGTAATGACAACATTGCCATCTCACAAAAGTAAATTTGACAACATCATAATATATCAAAATGGTTTCCTATGAATAATTTGCCTACCGTAGAAATGTAAGCATATTTCTATGCCACTAAGTTAGTGTACTTTAGAGTAAACTTCACATTAGCCTCTGAGGTGCAACCCATGTCTAAGGCACAAACAAATAATTTATGCAGCTATGGTGGTACTAGCTAATTCATGTTTGACTACAACAGTGTAGTCACGAGTAGCAACAATCTCAAACCAACCTATGGCCATAGCAAAACATGTAAAGGTTTGTCGTGTAGTGTAACTCGTCAGCGGCCTGAATCTAATCCAATCTGGAGCCTTTCAGTCTACATCTGCTAAGCATAGAATCAGCTTCCAAACGAGATTACGTTATTTCTCGAGCTATAAATAAATGAGGGATGTTGACAATCGTTGATCCTGTTTTTCTGTTAGGCAAAGTGCACAGTTTGGTGCCAGACTAATCCCCAAGGTCATGAATGGATACCTACCAGAAGGAGCAAAGGTGGGTCCAGCAATGTGATTGCAATTGTTTAGCGACCTCCACAAATCTTTTCATTCACTGTTGACTTGCTATTTCCACAACTTGTCAGGCAAGACCTGACAAGTACTCTTGTGACACCTCCTCAGTTGTTTCCAAAGGCTCCCTTGACTCCTGTGAAAAGGACTCGCCATCATGAGGCCTCTGATAGTTAGTCATTACTCCTTTAAAAGTTAAGTCAGACCTGGCAGGCTGCTGCAACATTCTGTGGCATGTTATGTATTTGTAAGCCATTTTTTTCTGTTTCTGCGAGAGAGCACTAGTTTGACCGCAAGAGGGAATCTTTGAGAAGCATTTAATAGTCTTCCAGATTGGCATTACCAGAGAGTTTAAAACCTTTTTTGTAATACATAATATATGGGATTGATCTTAACCTCTCTGGGATAGTGGGCAGTATTTTCACGTCCGGATGAAAACCGTGCCCAAAGTAAACTGCCTGCTACCCAGGCCCAGAAGCTAGGATATGCATATTATTAGATGTAGATGTGGATAGAAAAAACTCTGAAGTCTCTAAAACTGTTTGAATAATATCTGTGAGTATAACAGCACTGATTTAGTAGGCGAGCACAATCCATCCAGGGATTTTTCTTTTGAGGTCAATCTGTTTTCCATTAGATTTCTATGGCAAGCCTGTTTTAATAGAAATATGCTTTCAGTTCCTATGGCTTCCACTAGATGTCGACAGTCTTTAAAAATTGGTTGATGTTTTTCCTTTGAGTAATGAAGAAGTAGCCCTTTCTATTTCTGGGTGTATAGCCAAATGGACTGTTTTGTTTGGGGCGTGTGACCTGGAGTTCGCTCCACTTTCATTTTATCCGCTATTGAACACTGTTTATCCCGTCTTAAATTTTATCGATTAATTACGTTTTAAAATACCTAAAGTTGGATTAGGAAAGTTGTTTGAAATGTTTGGACCAAGATTACAGGTAATTTATTAGATTATGTTATGGTGTTCTTCGGCTTGCAAGCCCTCCCCCTTTTACCTCCAAACATAACGATGGTCATTATGGACAAACAGTTCTATTTTTGTTTCAGCAGACCAGAGGACATTTCTCCAAAAAGTACGATCTTTGTCCTCATGTGCAGTTGCAAACCGTTTCATTATTACTCAATTTAATGAATCATGTAACAATTAACTCATTAGGAATTTGGGAAAAGTTTGTTTAATGAGTTGCCGTTTCCAAAATTAACTCAAGAATATATAGATGTCATACCAGTCATCAAATATTAATTTCCTCATGTCAGTCTCATTCTGAACGCCGTAGACGTAATCTTCACAAACTCGGGGCTCACTGATCATTCCGTACCACACAAATGTATTTTATTATTTATTTACTAACAAGCAAAGTGATAACACAAGATACACATACACACACGGTATAGGTTTTTGAGTATAAACTTAATACAATGACAAATCCCTAGCAGACTACTACAATATGACACTGGTCAAACAAGATGGAGATCTAAACAGAGAGAGAGTGAGAGAGAAAGAGAATCAATTGTAAACTATGTTTAGTTTAGCCCTAATACCTTTCCCCGAACTGCTGCTCTTATGGGTAAGAAGCAATATATGTATTTACGTGTTGAAGGTCTTCATCGGGTATCTCTGTTGGACCCAGGCCTTCGTGGGCCGGGTTCCGCTTGGTGATAAGGGTTGGATGGCCTTTTCCTTCATTCTCGGGTGTAAGTCTGATTGTCCACATGATGTCACATTGCCCTTATTAGTTGTCAGTTTACTTCCATTTATCCTGATGATGGCTATTCAGCTGTGTCGATGATTCCAATGTGGTGAAACAACATTAGTATTGTGTTGTTTAAAAATTAATATGAACTTGTTTTCTTTGAATTATTCGACGTCTGACAACACTGAATCTTTTTTTGTTATTCTGACCAGTTGTCATTTTCTGCAAATAAATGCTCTAAATTACAATATTGTTATTTGGAATTTGGGAGAAATGTTGTCAGTAGTTTATAGAATAAAACAAAATGTTAATTTTATCCAAACACATACCTATAAATAGTAAAACCAGATAAACTGATCATTTTGCAGTGGTCTCTTAATGTTTCCCAGAGCTGTATATATAGATCTGTTGTGACATATATTGCATTATTTTATGGCTGGTTATGACACCTACATCAGAGTGTCAAAACCCACAATGCCTACCACTGTAGTTATTTTATGGCTGTTTATGACACCTACATCAGAGTGTCAATGCCTACCACTGTAGTTATTTTATGGCTGGTTATGACACCTACATCAGAGTGTCAAAACCCACAATGCCTACCACACAAGTCAAGACATTCCATTACACCATAACTTACTTGTCAACAGTCTGTTTGTGTTATATAACATTTTCTGATTAATTGCGCACACATGGACGCCAGACAAGCACCTACCACGATGGTCTGTTTCTGATGACTGGGATGAATGCAGGAGCAGGGCACCCTATTTATGACTGATGACTGATATAAGGGCATGTTCGTGATAGGCCTATCTGACTTATATGATTATGACAGTCATAAAGGGTATTTTCTACAAGTTATTTAAAATATGATGAAAACAACTACAAAGGGAAAAAACACATTTGAATGAATGTGGATTCTGACACTATGCAATATATGTCACAACAGGGGTAAATGGGTCATGACAGTCATGACAGTGTTATGGCAATTATAACATGGTTCTGACGGTGTCAAGTAAAGAGTTACGCTATTTCACAAGTAGTTATGTGTAAAGTTTTCTCCCCCACAAAAATAATTTACATTGGGATAATACAGTAGATACAAATCTAATTCTATTTTCCTCCATAGAAGATAAGTATTTGGTACATCTGGTTGAATATTTGGTACATTTGGTGGATACATTAGATACGAATAAAAATGAAAGCGCTGGGCTTATGTACATCTCTAGGTATAAATGTACAGATTATCTCATTGCTCGTCCATTAAATTAAAAAAACACTTACACTTGACTTTATCTCCATTCTGCCATTGTGGCAAGGAGGTACACTACATGATGCAGCATTAAACACTCACAAGGAGATTTGTAAATGGTTTCTGTCTTTCTATCACAGTGGATGAGACAGCGAATGACGATAACGACTGTATGTTGTTTTCCCAGTCATGATGATCATAAAATATGCCAGTTGTTAGTAGCTAAACTAATATGTTAGCTAGTTCCATATGTCATCCAATCAGCATAAAGCTCAACCCCTTCATGATTTACTCTTCAAAGTGTCAGCTTTTAAGGACCATTTCTAAATTCAAATTCAAATCAAATGTTATTTGTCACATGCTTCGTAAACAACAGGTGTAGACTAACAGTGAAATGCTTACCTACAGGCTCATCCTAACAATGCAAAGATAAAGAAAATAGAGAAATAATAGAAAAGTAAAACATGTAATAATAAAAGTAATAATAAATACACAATGAGTAACGATAACTTGGCTTTATACACGGGTACCAGTACCGAGTCGATGTGCAGAAGTACGAGGTAATTGAGGTAGATACTCTAGGCTCTGTAGCCACTTCTAGCTTGCTAGCAATTCTCCTAAAAATGTACGGGAAACCAGTCTACTAAAGTGCTGACTGAGATACATTTGAGTGCAAACAATTCCAATTTGAACAACTACACAGTGAAAAAAGTTTGAAGCTTCTGTGTTGTGTAAGAGGTCCAGAAAAATAGCTTTAAGGAGAAGAAAATAATTGACAGCTGAGTGTTTTTCTTATGCAAAAATAACACTGGGAACCCTTTCATTTTGGCCTGTCAATCCACTGCGAGGTTTGTGAAGCATCAGCCACTCTTTTAATATGAGATCAAAGCATTGTTCGTTTTAATAATATTTTTTCGAGTTTAAATTTTAATTCCACACTCATACATTAATACTGTGGAAAATGTCTGTGTCCTCCAGTAGAATCGGTTAAGATGTAGTTCTCAAGCCTCACTTATTTCATTATCTATACTGTATATCATACTGTATCAGGCTATTACTAACCGTGCTACCTCTTCTATACTGTATGTGACAAATAAAATGATTTGGTTTGAGTGAGAGGATAGAGGAACCAACTCATTATTTACTGTACTCTCTAAAAGAGCAGTAACTGGACTTGGCGTGGAAGTTGATGTGATGATATTTGTCTTCACACGCTCCATGCCCACTTCTGCATCGCTGCTTTGATGTACTGGGCTTTAGAAAACCCCCGCTGACTTTTTTGCTTCTAATTGTACTTGCAGGGTATGTTTGTGTGTGTGTGTGTGTGTGTGTGTTTATGTATGTTTTTGTGTGTGTTTATGTGTGTTTGTGTGTGTGTGTGTGTGTTTATATGTGTTTTGTGTGTGTGTGTGTTTGTGTCTTATCCACTGATTTATTTATATCCTGATGCCACTGTCATATCCCGGCAGATCTGCACAGGCCAGAAGGCCACAACAGCGAGTCATTGTCACTGTTAAATAAGGCTGGAATACAGTCTTAAAGGGGCAATCTGCAGTTACTACATCAATTTTCGGACTTGTGAATTAATTATATGTACCCCTTGATTCTTGAAGAATAGAACTTATAATTGACTCATGAGCTCAGTTCAACTGTCGTACCCCATCAGAACTCAAAATATAAGTGTTTGCATCCAAAGTTCTGTCTTTGAATTTGAGAGGTTTGAATTTTGAGAGGGTTTCTTTAGCCCCATCCCTCAGCTTTTTACCAGAACAGGGGTGGGGAGAACACTTTGTTATTGTTTTGATTGTTGCTTAATTTTTTACAACTTTATTTAACTAAGCAAGTCAGTTAAGAACAAATTCTAATTTACTATGATGGCCTATCCTGTCCAAATCTTAACCCCAACAACGCTGGGCCAATTGTGCGTCGCATTATGGGACTCCCGATCACAGCCGGTTGTGATACAGCCTGGAATCGAACCAGGGTCTGTAGTGACACCTCTAGCACTGAGATGCAATGCCGCTGCGCCACTGTTTTACCTGTTTTGTATCAGCTGATGAAACTAACAGTGATAAAGTGTGAAAACATTTGGTCAGTGTTATTTCCTGACAGCTGCTGGTTGAAAATATAATCTACACAGGACTTTCTAATTGGTTTTCATTGGTGGGAGTTTCAGCTTTCCATGGTGACATCTCCACTCTGTAAATTGATTAATGGACCCATAGCAAAGAGTTCCAAGCTTCTCTGCCTATAACAGCTAGTTTCCATTCTCCCTAGACTAAAGGATGATAAATTAGAATTTATTCAAACGTCAATTTCCATTAATACACAGCTAAGCATAATTAACACCCCTAGTTACAGAAGAAAATCTTGCCTAGGTTGCTGTTGTTGCAACTATATTGGACATTCATAAAATTTAAAGCATAAACTTGAGGGTTTTCATTGTTAACTGCAGTGTGCCATTGTCCTTTTGCTGTTTCTCTCTGTTGTTGGGGAAACACCTGAAGGTTGCCATGTCAGAGCGGTGATTTCACGTAGAGTGTGCGCTGGCACATCACATACGGGTTAATATCGCTCCACATGGCCTCCGGAGCCTGAAAAGCAAAACAAACGAGTCATTGCTCAGATATGTGTTAATAATAACTGACTGTCTATGAGGGCCTGGGCAGTTTGAATGGATACTGGTTTATTTTTAAAACCATTCTGCTAGGACTAGAAGGTTATGCCAGCTGACGCTGAGAGAAAACTGATCAGGTCCATGAAGCTGTTATGTATATAAATGTACTGTGCATGTCTTCCAGGATTTGTTGTTGGGAAATGCCGATATGGCAAAGCGGTAAAGAGATTAAATTATTAGAGGCCAGTAATTCTGTGTCCTCACATTCCTCTAGTGTAGATGACTATTGCCCTGAAGTGTCTAAAATCAGACAGTGGGCCTTAGAGACGGTGTCAGCCACCCTTTTCCATACAAGCACACACGTCCCCTTGAATGTCCAAAGGCCCATGTCTGAGTGCTGTGACACAACCATCACTGGTGTGCGCACACACACACACACACACACACACACACACACACACACACACACACACACACACACACACACACACACACACACACACAATTTGGGGAGCTGGACAACGGCGGTCCACGTGCAGAGACTGAAAGGAAATGTATAATATCTGTACATTACATTTCTACCTGTGATTACAAAAGTACAATGATTCATGTTTTGCTTCAGCTTGAGCTTAAGAATCAGTGGTAGACTTTGTAAGTGCATGAAGAGGTCAACTGTACAAAGTCATATGCCTGTTTGTTGAAACTATACTTTCAGTTTCTGTTGATGCTATGTTCCAGTCTTACGTCTGCTAGCACATGATAGCAATAGGAGGAAGAAGTATTGGGAAACTAACTGCAAATAGCAATAAGCTGAACTCTGCCTAGCAGAGACATCTTTGTATTAGCAACTATTAATTATGAG
The DNA here is from genome assembly GCF_036934945.1 of Oncorhynchus masou masou. NCBI lineage: Eukaryota > Metazoa > Chordata > Actinopteri > Salmoniformes > Salmonidae > Oncorhynchus > Oncorhynchus masou. The sequence continues at coordinate 19,183,096 of NC_088217.1, read as the reverse complement.
TTTATATATATTAAAGTTAAGGGACATCGCCCTGGGTGGGGTGATCCTCAGTAGGGGATAAAAAGGGAAAACACCATCTTTTGTACTGAGTGTGTCACTTGAAATTACTGTAAGTGTATACTCCGGGTTGCAATCCGTCTTACAATCCGGCTTAAACAAACTAACCTCTGATCAAAGAGGTTTCCTGTGGTCTCTTGTATAAACATAGGGCAGAATTCCCTTACAATTCTTGGTGACGAGGATGGGATAGATAACGGCAGTCTTCAACTGATTCCAGAGGGATGAGAGGTCAAACGTGCACGGGGGTCACCAGTGAACCAGGGAATTCTCACTCCACATAGAGATTGGAGCAGATGAAACCTGCCTGAAATCACTGGAGCAAGGGAGACTGTTTAGTCTATTCCAATCAAATGTAGGTAAGACCTGGATTCTTTGATCATGGGTTAATGAGCTTAGTTTTAAGAAAATATAATTGTTCGAGCCCAATTCTAAGAACTAGTCGAGCCTAGTAAAATAGAATTAGTCTAGCCTAATTCTGAGCTTCTTGAAGAAGAACATTTATAAAAGATGGTGTCATTAATGTTAAATTGGAAACTGTAACATTGAGCGTTACCCGATTAGAAAACTTATTGGGCGATAGTGGTTTGAAAGTGTAAAAGGGGCTGTTATAGTACTCATCAGAGATATACTGGGAAAGTGATAAAAGTGCATTTGGGAGAAGATATACTTTGCAGTTCTTTCCCTTTTGGGGGAAAAAGAGCTCGGTATTATTATTACAACGATCAGGCTTAATTAAGATCAGGTTTTTCTTTCCATTTGTGAGCATATGTAAAAATATTGCTTGTTTGTACTGTAACTTGTTATACTGTAAATAATTATCCGTTATACTGATCAATATTGTTTTTCTGTGTTTTACAGAGGAAAAACAATAAGAAAACCGGTGGTTCCTGAGGACACCGGACCAAACCGATCCATGATGAGACTATAGGGAGAGTGGGCAACAAGTGAGATCCCACTGTGGCACAAGGAAGGTGGTTTTCCACTAGGAGGGACATTGAGCATGAAGAAAGTGGAAGAAATACAACAGAGACTTGAGAACTATAAAAGACAAAATTAAAAGGGAAAGCCAAGAGTGAACTGGGGGTTATTTAGAAAATGGGAAGTGCACGGAGCTGTGTGTATGAACTGTGCGGGAACACATAAATCTTGCCGAAAGACAACTCTCAGATATAAAAGAAAAGGAGAAGACAAAGAAAGACACCAAACTACAGATGGCCCAGCTGGTTTTCTAATCCCCACATCCACAACCATATGCAACCAGAGGGCCGCCAAGAGGGAAAGGAGCAGGTCACCCGCGGAGTGGTGGTGGAGAACGAGCCCGGGAAGAGGCCATGGAAGAGGAAACTCAAAGACTTTCATCTGCTATACCTACAATCAACCTGGCCACACTTCCCGCTTCTGTCCCCAGAAAGGCTCCTTTGTATTCGGCCAACCTGGTCATTCTCAGAGATCCCAAACGCCCAGAACCAACAGATCGTGGACCCTGGCTGACTGCCCCTCCTCCACACACAGCGGCGCACAACCCAGGGTTCTGACGAGACGAAGGAGAAGAGGAAGTTGAGACAAAGACAGAAGATAGTTCTAATCTAGTGCCACAGTTGGTGAAACTGTTCTCCTCTTCTCATCAGTCACCCATGGTGCAAGTTCAGATAGAAGGTAAGTTGATTGAATTTCTATGCCATACGGGGGCAAAAATATCAGTTATTAATGCAAGGTCATACCCAGACCCTCTGTCTGAAGCTATTGTCATTTCGGTTGGGGCATCGGGAGTGCCCATGACTGACCACATAACTAAACCACTCATGATGAAGTTGGGAGACATGACTTTACCGCACACTTTCCTGGCCTGTCCACAATGTCCTAAATATTTGTTGGCCAGAGACCTGGAGTGGAGTGAACATGAACAATTGGTACAGGTCCATTTTGATTCTTTAGACTGGTTATACTCTGACAACTTACTTGACGGGAGATGACCAAAGATATTGTGAATTTGGCTAAACATTGGTGGGTAACTGGGGGGGAAGTAAAAGAACCCGATGATTTGCATTGTACCGCATGTTATTCAAAACACTGCTGAGATGAGGGGTTTGAAATAGACGGGGGTATTGATAAGCCTGATGATTTACAACTCCTTAATATGTATTTAGAGTACATAAAGATTTTGTGGGGATTACTGTCACACTTAGTAAGACTCAGAAAGGGTTTTTCAGAGGAAATGGGGCTGTTCCGCATTTATCTGTAGCTAAAATTGACACTTTGGAATGGAAGGACTTCGGACTAGCTTTAGCCGCTGTTGAGCAGGATGATGATTGGGTAATGGATCATGATGGGAACAGAGTGTCGCCATTATTACAAATTGTTGTCATGACTTTGCCCTCTTTGGGTATAGCAAGCCCCATCCCCCCCCCTTGCCTCCTTCAACTAGGCTGCTGTGTTCAGAGAGAGGTCGTAAATTCCTGAGAAGACCCTGCCACATGGCCACATAGTATAAGAGGCAGAATAAATTTTCAAAGAGCACAAAGGAATTTCTTCCACCTCACAGAACTTGAGGTACGAACAAATTTCATGTTCTGGAGAAAGTATAACAGATCGGTGAAGAATCCAGCTAAGAACTGGTCCGTTTGTTACAACTTGGGGAAGCTCATGGGAGACGGTGTGGCCACATTACCATAACGCTGTTTATATAATAGCCTCAGATATGAGGTTTAAATCGAATTGTTGTATAAGATGAATGAGTGAGTATGATACTGTTTGTAAAATTGTGTAATATGATTTTGGACTGTTTAATGAAGGAAAATACAATTCCCGTTTGATTTGAACTAAATCAGAGGACCGCCCCTGAGCCCAGTTAGGGTCAGGCCTCCTGGGACAGCACCTTTTCTGCAATTCCGAATAAAACCCAACTTCGAGAAATTATCACCAGACCATGTTTTTCTCCATTAGGAGAGGACAAAGGTTGTAGACCATTGCTGAATCTTTTAACCATACCACGTGGTTAAACTCTTAGACTATCGATGCCGACAGAATAAGAACAAGTCTTTGATATTAATTACTAGTCTGCATCTAGGAATTTGGTATCATTGAATGCGAAGAACGACAACCGCTGAAACATCCATTCTATAACAAATGTCACTCTGAACTCTCCCCTCTAACCAAGACAGAGAGAGAGAAACTCTCCAACAGAAACAAACTTTTCACCAGCGATCAAGATGACACACTGAGCATAAATATATATATTGATTGCAATTGTTCCCGAATGAGTGAGCGTTCATGTGCAAAGGATTAGCATTTCAATTGTTATAATTATCACTCTGTAGTGACTTCTTAGTCGAACCCCGCTTCCCTTTTGTCTAACAAGCCGCCATGCCGGTTTAGCCCACTAGGGCACATTCTCCTATCATTTCTTGTAACCACATTTACCTTGTTTGTTTATGCATTTCTGTGAATTACGTAGTTAGAAATAAATTAATGATTTAAGACAATTGATGTATGGATAACGTTTGGAATAAGACTAAGCTGAGGTAAAGTAAATAATTAATGAATCAGAAGACTATGGCTCAGATATTTTCATATCTGAAATGTATATTAGAAAATTATAACCTTGTAATCTGAATATTTTTCCTTGGTACCCCGACTTCCTAGTTAATTACAGTTACATGATTAATCAGTTGATCGCGTAATACTAATTACAGAGAATCTTTGATAAAAAACTATAATTAAGTCTTCAATTTAATCATAGTAAAGACATGATATTGTTGAAATAATGTGTTTATTTTATGTAACCCCTGTAATGAGAACCGCAACTCCAATAGAGCCAGTATTGGAAATAGAGGACGTTTTTTCTCTTAGATACTGATGAGCATTTACTATCACAAGTGCCAGATTGTCTGTGGGCAGTTGATAAGTATGACATTGGTAAAATGAAGGGGGCGGTTCTTCTTGTGGTTGCACCAAAGACTACTTTTAGACCATTGCGAGCACAGTATCCCTTGAGCAAACAAGCCCAAGAGGGTATTGCTCCAGTACATGCAGCTTTGTTTAAGAGGGGAGCAATTGTTCCATGTCCTGATACACCCTGTAACCCACCCATTCTTCCTTTAAGAAAAGGGAATGGAGATTGGAGATTTGTACAAGACCTGCGGGGTGGTAATCCCCCAAGGTTTTGTTTTGCCACCCGCCTCATTTTCGGCAGCTTTATCTGAAGATTTAGAGGGTTTTGTGATGCCCCAGGGTATCACTCTGATTCGGTATGTGGATGATCTGTTGCTCTGCTCTCCATCGAAGGCTGCATGTGAGGTCGATATTGTCGCGTTATTCAACTTCCTGGCTGAAAATGGTCACAAGGTGTCGAAATCAAACTTGTGGTGTGTTAGACAATCCGTAAAGTATTTGGGTCACAATGTCACTCCTGAAGGGAGAAAATTGGGTACTGAGAGAGTGGAGCCTGTATTGGCCAGTGCCTAAACCTCTTACCAAACAACACATTATGTCATTACTGGGGATGGCTGGCTACTGCAGAGCCTGGATGCCTGACTATGGTGAAACAGTCGCTCCCCTTCAAGCATCACCAAATGACCGCACAGGATCCTGTTATTTGGAGTGAGGATGACGAATCAGCCATAGTTGCTCTAAACCAGGATGACTATTTAACCATGTCTGGATTTGCCATACTATTCCAAACTTTTTAATTTGATTGTGGGTGAGAAAGGAAAAGCCAAATTAATTAATGAATGAAATGAACCTGTCCTTGGTGCAATGCTTGCCTCTGGCTCTGAAGTACGTGAGAGGAAGGACCTCTGACGGGACTGGCCCCACATGAAGTACTTATAGGTCGACCTATGAGAATGACTAACACTCCTTTTCCGCAGAACAGAATAACGATGATGGGCTGTGAGGAGAAATGGTAAGGTATTGTCAAGCACTTAACAGGGTTTTGAAGACTATATTCCCTCAGGTAAAGGCGCCCTACCTGTCCCGAAGGAGGGACCTCTGCATGACGTGCAACCAGGTAACTGGGTGGTGATAAAGGACCTGAAAAGAAAGAACTGGCACCAACCACGGTGGAACGGACCATTCCAGGTGTTGCTGGTGACATCCACCGCTCTCAAAGTAGCTTGAAAGAGGAACCTGGACACGCATCTCACTGCAGGAAGATCGCGGACCCAACATAAACATGAAGTGGGTTACACTGACCTTGCTGTTATTTTGAACTTTAACCACAGCTAAGAAATAGAATAAAAGAATAAAGGTTTCATAGACTCTGTTAAAGTACCTGATGAATTACACAGTGGCTGTGTGATACGGGGCAGCTTTGTTCCAAAGGGGAAGGGGGAGACTGTTGGGTAACGGTCAACCTATTCCAGATGAAAATAGCCCTACCGAACATCCTGGGGAAGCTCATCAGATCTAAAAAGGCACAATGAACTCTGACTTTAGTGTTGTCTGACATACAGGAAATACGAATGAAAATGCCATCAACATTGTTGGAGGGATATATGACTATGGTTATGTGCCATGCTGTTCAGTGACAATGGACCTCTAATGAACTCTTTACAGATATGAGAGAAATATTGCTTTAATAATGCTGTGTGTTATGATTAAACTAACGTGTAAAATTTGTTTTTCTACCATTACCACAACCATCATGGTTTGAGTACAGGATATTGATTGCCATTTGGGGAAAGGTTTAGATCAGGAAATTACCCTTTAGAATAATGACGAATGGATTCATTTTACGGTACAGGACAAGGAGAGATCGGTTACAAGCTATTTAGTCATTGTTAGCCACTGCTAGCGGCCTTTACCTTCTGCACAGATACCAGCCTTATTTTTTTTGCCAGCCTACCAGTAATGGACTGTCTCTCCACTACAATGCCGGATTCCTGCCGTAATCCCTGGACCATTACTCCTGATCTTCACAGCTAGCTAGCACCCACCGAGTTACCCAGTACCGAAGCTATCGCTGAGGCCTACCTCCCGGCCTACTCAGTTGTTCACCCGGACTCTGCCAAAAACACGGCTAGAACACACTACTCCACTGGATCCTTGACGTAAGCTCTGGACCTTGGCACCGGATCACCACTACTACCAATGGCTATTACGCCACTGCCCCAAAGCTAGCACCAGTTAGTCGTGAGCCAGGCGCATATCCCGGCTAGAAACTAAATTACTACAACTACAATACCTCTTTCGCCATCTAGGTTGGATCCTTTGTCGACACGGCGCCCCGCCGCACCACCACGACTGTTCTGCCGATGAATACTCCATCCGCTGTGCCTTCAACCGGCCTCCGTCGGAGCAGACGTTTCTACTAGCCCCGGGCTACTAACTTTAAATGTTGTGTCGTCAGCGCGCTAGTGTAGTAGCGACTACACCGCGGATTCCCTGTTCTTTCTTTTGCTGCCCCCTGGACCCTATGATCACTTGGCTACACAACTGATGCCTGCTGGACTGTCCATTAATCACGGAACTCCATTCAATTTATTTTTTGTTTATCTGTCTGCCCCAGCTGCAAACTCAGACTCTGTGTGTAGTTAACCGACCCTCTCCGCCCCGTCATCGCCATTTTACCTGTTGTTCATTTAGCTGATTAGCTGTTGTTGTCTCACCTATTGTTGTCTTAGTTAGCTCTCCCAATCAACACCTATGATTACTTTATGCCTCGCTGTATGTCTCTCTCATAAGTCAATATTCCTTGTAGACTGTTGTTTAGGTTAGTTATCATTGTTTTAGTTTACAATGGAGCCCCTAGTTCCACTCATCATACCTCTAATACCTTCTTTGTCCCAACTCCCACACATGCGGTGACCTCACCCATTATAACCAGCTTATCCAGAGATACAAGTTCTCTTATCATCACTCAGTACCTGGGTTTACCTCCGCTGTACCCACACCCCACCATACCCCTGTCTGCACATTATGCTCTGAATCTATTCTACCACGCCCAGAAATCTGCTCCTTTTATTCTTTGTCACCAACGCTCTAGGAGACCAGTTTTGATAGCCTTTAGCCGTACCCTCATCCTACTCCTCCTCTGTTTCTCGGGTGATGTGGAGGTAAACCCAGGCACCCTCATTTGTTGACTTCTGTGATCGAAAAAAGCCTCTGTTTCATGCATGTCAACATCAGAAGCCTCCTCCCTAAGTTTTTTTTACTCACTGCTTTAGCACACTCCGCCAACACTGATGTCCTTACCATGTCTGAATCCTGGCTTAGTAAGGCCACCAACAATTCTGAGATTTCCATACCCAACTACAACATTTTCCGTAAAGATAGAACTGCCAAAAAGGGAGGAGTTGCAATCTACAGCAGTTCTGTCATACTTTCCAGGTCTATACCCAAACAGTTTGAACTACTGATTTTAAAAATGAACCTCTCCAGAAATAAGTCTCTCACTGTTGCCGCCTGCTATCGACTCCCCTCCGCTCCCAGCTGTGCCCTGGACACCATTTGTGAATTGATCGCCCCCCATCTAGCTTCAGAATTCATTCTGTTAGGTAACCTAAACTGGGATATGCTTAACATCCCGGCAGTCCTACAATCTAAGCTAGATGCCCTCAATCTCACACAAATCATCAAGGAACCCACCAGGTACAACCCTCAATCCGTAAACATGGGAACCCTCATAAACATTATCCTGACCAACTTGCCCTCCAAATACACCTCTGCTGTTTTCAATCAGGATCTCAGCGATCACTGCCTCATTGCCTGTATCCGCTATGGGTCCACGGTCAAACAACCACACCTCATCACTGTCAAACGCTCCCTAAAACACTTTTGCGAGCAGGCCTTTCTAATGGACCTGGCCCGGGTATCCTGGAAGGATATTGACCTCATCCCGTCAGTTGAGGATGCCTGGTCATTCTTTAAAAGTAATTTCCTCACCATCTTAGATAAGCATGCCCGTTCAAAAAATGCAGAACTAAGAACAGATATAGCCCTTGGTTTACTCCAGACCTGACTGCCCTTGACCAGCACAAAAACATCCTGTGGCGGACTGCAATAGCATCGAGTAATCCCCGCGATATGCAACTGTTCAGGGAAGTCAGGAAAGCAAAGGCTAGCTTTTTCAAGCAGAAATTCGCATCCTGTAGCTCTAACTCCAAAAGTTTTGGGACACTGTAAAGTCCATGGAGAACAAGAGCACCTCCTCCCAGCTGCCCACTGCACTGAGGCTAGTTAACACGGCCACCACTGATAAATCCATGATAATCGAACATTTCAATTAGCATTTCTCAACGGTTGGCCATGCCTTCCTCCTGGCAACTCCAACCCCGGCCAACAGCTCCCCCCCGCAGCTACACGCCCAAGCCTCCCCAGCTTCTCCTTCACCCAAATCCAGACAGCAGATGTTCTGAAAGAGCTGCAAAACCTGGATCCGTACAAATCAGCTGGGCTAGACAATCCGGACCCTCTCTTTCTAAAACTATCCGCCGACATTGCAACCCCTATTACCAGTCTGTTCAACCTCTTTTTCGTATTGTCCGAGATCCCTAAAGATTGGAAAGCTGCCACGGTCTGCCCCAGCCGCGAACTCAGACTCTCTTCAAAGGGGGTGAAGCCCTTGACCCAAACTGTTACAGACCTATATCCATCCTGCCCTGCCTATCTAAAGTCTTCGCAAGCCAAGTTAATAAACAGATTACTGACCATTTCGAATCCCACCGTACCTTCTCTGCTGTGCAATCCGGTTTCCGAGCCGGTCACGGGTGCACCTCAGCCTCGCTCAAGGTACTAAACAATATCATAACCGCCATCGATAAAAGACAGTACTGTGCAGCCATCTTCATTGACCTGGCCAAGGCTTTTGACTCTGTCAATCACCGTATTCTTATCGGCAGACTCAATAGCCTTGGTTTTTCTAATGACTGCCTCGCCTGGTTAACCAACTACTTTGCAGACAGAGTTCAGTGTGTCAAATCGGAGGGCCTGTTGTCCGGACCTCTGTCAGTCTCCATGGGGGTAGCACAGGGTTCAATTCTCGGGCCAACAGTTTTCTCTGTGTCTATCAATGATGTCGCTCTTGCTGCGGTTGATTCCCTGATCCACCTCTACGCAGGCGACACCATTCTGTATTCTTCTGGACCTTCCTTGGACACTGTGCTAAATAACTTCCAAACGACCTTCAATGCCATACAACACTCCTTCCGTGGCCTCCAGCTTCTCTTAAACGCTAGTAAATGCATGCTTTTCAACCGTTTGCTGCCCGCTCCCGCCTGCCCGACTAGCATCACCACCCTGGACGTTCCGACCTAGAATATGTGGACAACTATAAATACATTGGTGTCTGGTTAGACTGTAAACTCTCCTTCCAGACTCATATTAAACATATTAGAATACAAAATCAAATCTAGAATCGGCTTTCTATTTCGCATTAAAACCTCCTTTACTCACGCTGCCAAACTTACCCTCGTAAAACTGACTATCTTACCGATCCTCGACTTCGGCGATGTCATCTACAAAATAGCTTCCAATACTCTACTCAGCAAACTGGATGCAGTCTATCACAGTGACATCCATTTTGTTACCAAATCACCTTATACCACCCACCACTGTGACCTGTATGCTCTAGGCGGCCTCACTACATATTCGTCGCCAGACCCACTGGCTCCAGGTAATCTATAAGTCTATGCTAGGTAAAGCTCCGCCTTATCTCAGTTCTCTGGTCACGATAACAACACCCACCCGTAGGACACGTTCCAGCAGGTGTATCTCACTGATCATCCCCAAAGCCAACACCTCATTTGGCCGCCTTTCCTTCCAGTTCTCTGCTGCCAGTGACTGGAACAAATTGTAAAAATCGCTGAAGTTGGAGACTTTTATTTCACTCACCAACTTTAAACATCAACTATCTGAGCAACTAACCGATCGCTGCAGCTGTACATAGTCCATCTGTAAATAGCCCACCCAATCTACCTACCTCATCCCCATACAGTTTTTATTTTATTTACTTTTCTGCTCTTTTGCACACCACTATCTCTACTTGCACATCATCTGCTCATTTATCACTCCAGTGTTAATCTGCTAAATCTCCTATGGCCTATTTATTCCCTACTTCCTCTTCTACTGTGTCATTGACGGGTTCATTGTGTTATTGGCTTGTTTATTGTTTACTCCATGTGTAACTCTGTCTTGTTGTCGGTGTCACTGATTTGCTTTATCTTGGCCAGGTCGCATTTGTAAATGAAAACTTGTTCTCAACTAGCCTACCTGGTTAAATAAAGGTGAAATAAAAAAACGTATTATTTAGTTTATTAGTTTATTACATGAGTTACCATTATCAGGAGCATTAGACAATGGTCCACAGTTCTGCTCTAACTTCTTGCCCTTTGTGCTGTTGTCTGTGCCCAATTATGTTTGTACCATGTTTTGTGCTGTTACTATGTTATGTTGTTACCATGTTGTTGTCATGTTGTGTTGCTACCATGCTGTGTGGTCATGTGTTGCTGCCTTGCTATGTTGTTGTCTTAGGTCTCTCTTTATGTAGTGTTGTGTTGTCTCTCTTTTCGTGATGTGTGTTTTGTCCTATATTTATATGTTATTTTTTTATTTTAATCCCAGCCTCTGTCCCCGCAGGAGGTCTTTTGCCTTTCGGTAAAATAAGAATTTGTTCTTAACTGACTTGCCTAGTTAAATAAAAGTAAACAAAAAAACCCCACCATGTTTCATTATCCATGTCCATTTAGGGGACGTTGCAAGTGGTGCGATGCCCTTTGGATTTCACATGCTGATCCTACCATACCCAGACATGATCATCATCACCTGGGGCGGCAGGGTACCCTAGTGGTTAGAGTGTTGGACTTGTAACCAAGGTACAAATCTGTCGTTCTGCCCCTGAACAGGCAGTTGACCCAGTTCATTGAAAATAAGAATTTGTTCTTAACTGACTGTTCGCAGGCCGTCATTGACAAGGTACAAATCTGTCGTTCTGTCGTTCTGCCCCTGAACAGGCAGTTGACCCACTGTTCGCAGGCCGTCATTGAAAATAAGAATTTGTTCTTAACTGACTTGCCTGGTTAAATAAAGGTTAAATAACAGTTAAATAAAGGTTAAATAAAGGTTAAAAAAATAAACAAAATAAAAATATGGAACCATTTAATTGTGCTATGTGCCAAATAGGTGATTGTTGTATATGTGCTACATTCCCTTGTGAACCAAAATAATTGATTGTAATGTTTGTGTTGGAGATTTTACCTCCAAAGGGGGGAGTGAAAGGAATTTTAGAATATCTGTACATTACAATTCTACCTGTGATTACAGAAGTACAATGATTAATATATTGCTTAAGTTTGAGATTAAGAATCAGTGGTAGACTTTGAAAGTGTATGAAGAGGTCAAAGTCATATGCCTGTTTGTTGAAACTATACTTTCAGTTCTTGTTGATACTATGTACCAGTCTTACTTCTGCTAGCACATGATAGCAATATGAGGAAGAAGTATTTGGAAATTAACTGCAAATAGCAATACGCTGAACTCTGCCTAGCAGAAACATCTTTGTATTTGCAACTATTAATTATGAGCTATATGGTATTAAAGTTAAGGGACATCACCCTGGGTGGCGTGATCCTCAGTAGGGGATAAAAAGGGAAAAGACCATCTTTTGTTCCCGAGTGTGCTACATGCAAATTACTGTAAGTGTATACTCCGGGTTGCAATCCGGCATAAACAAACTAACCTCTGATCAAATAAGTTTCCTGTGGTCTCTTGTATAAACATAGGGCAGAATTGAATATGAACAGAAGTGTGAAAATCCTCACGCTACTACCATATGGACTGGGATCACTAAGCTACTGCTGGTGCAGGACCAACACACTGCTATTCTACAAAAAACACACACACACACACACACACACACACACACACACACACACACACGCAAGAATACAAACAAAATCTGCTTTTTAACAAATATACGTCCGCTCACAAATAATTATATGTACACATACAAAGACACACCACCATACACACAAACAGTTTTAATATGGGTGGTAAAGTGCTACCAGATGGATCATCTTAAAATATATAACTTGAAAAAGAACAATACAAACAAAATAAAAACATGACAAAATCATCTTCCAAAAAGCCTGGACTTGATCTGCCCACGTGGGCTTTCATTAGTTGCCTTAGTTCAGCATTGACAATACTATCTCATCCACAAAACAAGACCGCAAGAAAGGCATGGGTAAAGCTCCTCTCTCCTCTCTCTCTCTCCTTCCACCCCTGAAGTGGGGCTTTAAAATACCCAGTGACCCTTGAACAACCTTGCAGAATCCCACTGCATGGGATAGGCTAGATGGTGGTGGTGCTATGAATACTTTCAGGCTCAGATGCTCGCCCCTGCTGTGGATGGGAAAACGCTGGGCTTTGGCTAAGCTTTTGGCAGAGGGTTTCAATATCCGGTCGCACACTCTGGTCTCGACCCCTAGAGCAGAACACCTGAATGGAGAGAGGGAGAATACGTTTTTCTTCATAATTTATGAAGTGTGTGTGGGTGTGCTATGAATAATGTAATGTAGGTCTATTTTGGAATAAATGATTTTAGGAATTACGGGTTGACTAAAGGTATGGACCTACAGTCAATGCACATAAACTGTATGCTGTTACTCACCACCACAGACCTGTTTGGAATGAATCATGAATGAATGTATAGCCTTTAAGAGATAATTGAAAACTGCACAGCTCTATGAAGACATGCAAGTGGTGTGATACAGCCTCCAAGGTTTCTAGCTGAAAATAAACCAGGAAAGTCATATATTCCTTGAACAGTTGAAAGTTTATTATCCACTTTTCCACAGCTATTGCCATAGAACACAATATTAACGCACTCATTAACCAGTAAAAATGTATTCACTGGGAAAAAAACCTGTTGTCTATACCCTGTTCTAATTCTAGAATGCCAATGGTATGCCTGATTTTCCAAATTTCTAAAATTAGTTACAAGATATCAAAACTGAAATACAACTTTAATAATCAAAAAACACCACCAATCTGAATGGACACTTTTCTCATAGGAGGGCAAAAGGGCAGGTACAGAGACACCTCTATCTCATCATTAGCCCAAGATGTAACCGAGAGACGGAAAAACAGCTTCTATCTCAAAGCCATCAGACTGTTAAATACCCATCACTAGCACAGAGAGGCTGCTGCCTACATACAGACTTGAAATCATTGGTCACTTTAATAAATGGAACACTAGTCACTTTAATAATGTCACTTTAATAATGTTTACATATCTTGCATTACTCATCTCTGTATTCTATTCTATACTATCTATTGAATCTTAGCCTATGCCGCTCTGAAATTTCTCTTCCATATATTTATATACTCTTATTCCATTCCTTTACTTAGATGTGTGTGTATTAAGTATTTCTTGTGAAATGGTTATATATGACTTTTTAGATATTGCTACACTGACGGAACTATAAGCACAAGCATTTCACTACACTCGCAATAACATCTGCTAAACACGTGTATGTGACCAATAACATTTGTTTTGATGTACTCTTAAGGACACTAATGACACAGTTACTTCTTAAGGTCCATATGTTATTTTCAGAGGTAGACTGGATCTGGCAGCCATAACAGCCAAATACTCAATCTAAATGTGAATAGTTTCTAAGTTGTGGTATTGTTCTAGAAACATAAATCACTTTACTTTCATATCACATCAAAATAATATCACAAATGCAAAATACACACTTACTGTACCACTCTTTTAAAACCGGCTTTGTCACAGTTGCAGCCAACAATATTTTTCAAGGACAACACAATTCTGGCAGCCTTCCTCCGTTACACACAGGTGTTCGGAGCATGCCCGATAGCCAATTAGCGCAGATGGTCGCTCCTTCTTCCTTCTGTCATCTGTAGACATGCGCTGTAAAATTGAGATATGGCCGTGTGGGAAAAACTAAACCGAACCCTATAAAGGTGTATATCCATTTAACGTTTTGTTTTTTTGGTAATTGTTTATTATGAAAAACAGTACAGAGTGTGATGTGTGCTTAGTTCTGTCCTATACTCCCTGTTCACCCATGACTGCACACGACTCCAACACCATCATTAAGTTTGCCGACCACACAACGGTGATGAGACAGCCTATAGGGAGGAGGACAGAGACCTGGCAGGGTGGTGCCATGACACCAACCTCTTTCTCAACGTCAGCAAGACAAAGGAGTTGATGGTGGACTACAGGAAACGGAGGGCCAAGCACACCCCCATCCACATCAATGGGGCTGTAGTGGAGCGGGTCAAGAGCTTCATGTACTTAGGTGTCCACATCAATAAGGAATCACAACTTTTGTAAAAAATATTTTTACCTTTATTTTATTAGACAAGTCAGTTAAGAACAAATTTGTATTTTCAATGACGGCCAAGGAACAGTGGGTTAACTGCCTGTTCAGGGGCAGAACGACAGGTTTGTACCTTGGCAGCTCAGGGATTTGAACTTCCAACCTTTTGGTTACTAGTCCAATGCTCTAACCACTAGGCTACCCTGCTGCCCCAATTGTCCACACACACCAACACAGTCGTGAAGAGGGCCTCTTCCCCCTCAACAACACCTTTTCCCCCGTTGGAAGGCTGCTGGGGAGGCAGGTAGCCTAGTGGTTAGAGCATTGGGCTCATAACCAAAAGGTTGCTAGATTGAATCCCAAGCTGACAAGGTAACAATATGTCATTCTGCCCCTGAACATGGCAGTTAACTTACTGTTCCTAGACATCGTCATTCAGAATTTCTTCTTATAAAATTAAAAAAGGACCCTGAAAAGATTCAGGGTGGGCCCTCAGAGTCTCATAAAGTTTTACAGCTGCACCATTGACAGCATCTTGACTGGCTGCATTACCTCTTGGTATGGCAACTGCTTAGCATCCATCCACAAGGCGCTACAGAGGGCGTACAGCCCAGCATATCGCTGCCTGCTATCCAGGACCTCTATACCAGGCGGTGTCATAGGAAGGCCCTAAAAATTGTTGAAGACTCCCAAGTCATAGACTCTCTCTCTCTCTGCTACCGCACGGCAAGCGGTACCAATTCAACAAGTCTGGAACCAACAGGACCTGAACATCTTCTACTCCAAAGCCATAAGACTGCTAAATAGTTAGTTAAGTAGTTAACCAATAGCTACCCGGACAATCTGCATTGACTCTTTTTGCACTAACTGTTTTGACTCACATACGCTGCTGTTACTGCTTATTATCTAGCCTGTTGCCTAGTCACTTTATCCCTATATGTACTATACATATCTACCTCGCAACCCGTTATTATTTTAAAATGTTTTATTATTTATATATTTTTGTCTTTGCATTGTTGGGAAGGGTCCATAAGTAGGCATTTCTCTGTTAGTCTAACCCTGGCTGGGGTAGGTTGTCATTGTAAATAACCATTTGTTCTTAATAACTGACTTGCCTGGTTAAATAAAATATACATTTGTACGGAAGAGATGGTTTTAACTAATGTCGACTTTGCTTATGGAAAACTGTATCAAGTGAGTTGAAGGTTTTACACATAGTCTGGGATCCTTGGGATGTCCCTACCCCATTGAAATTGAAATGTAAAATGGTTAAGGTAAGGGGTCAGGTAAGGGTTATGGTTAAGGATAGGGTAAGGGTAGAGGTTAAGGTTAGGATTGAGGGTTGGGACACACCAAGGAGTCCGGATAGCACTAACCTTTTAAGCATGCTCAGTTGATGGGTCTCGAGCACTGCGCGAGTGGAAATTTGAAAAACAATTTATGCAACTCCCTCGCATGCTTCTGTTATGTGGAAAGTCGGCAATGAAATTTACATTAAATGTGGAGAATGTTACATTTGCATCTGTTGGCAATCAATTAATAAATTATTAATTAATGTGTTATTGTGGGCTACTGTAGCCTACCATTTGATATAATAAATATGTTGAAATTACGATGACCCTGGAATCATAGCAAATCAATTTGTTTCACTTGTATAGCCTATCTGGAGTTGCCAAATGGATTCAAATCAATTCAAATTGTATTTGTCACATGTGCCGAATACAACAAGTGTAGACCTTACAGTGAAATGCTTACATACAAGTCCTTTACCAACACTGCAGGTTTAAGAAAAATACCTAAAAAATAAAATTAATGAAAAGTAACAAATAATTAAAGAGCAGCAGTAAAATAACAATAAGGAGGTTATATAGAGGGGGTACCGGTACGGAGTCACCGGTTAGTCGAGGTAATATGTAGATGTAGGTAGAGTTATTAAAGTGACTGTGCATAGATTATAACAGAGAGTAGTACCTTTTGAGGATCTGAGGACCCATGCCAAATCTTTTCAGTCTACTGAGGGGGAATAGGTTTTGTTGTGCCCTCTTCACAACTGCCTTGGTGTGTGTGGACGATGTTAGTTTGATCGCTATGTGGATGCCAAGGATCTTGAAGCTCACCCCACGTCCCTGTGAAAAGTAATGTGTGTGTTTTTTGCAAATTTCAACTGGCACTTGTTTGAATACATGGATTTTATAATGTCGTATGTTTTTCACACAACACCACTTTCCAACAATTTGTATAGCAGACCCTCATGCCAAATTCAAAGCATGAGAAGACTGCCTTTATTTTGGTTTGTTTGTTTGCCAGTTAGGGTGTGCAGAGTGAATATGTGGTCTGTCGTACAGTAGTTTGGTAAAATGCCAATTTGACATTTCCTCAGTACATTGTTTTCACTGAGGAAATGTATGAGTCTGCTGTTAATGATAATGCAGAGCATTTTCCCAAGGTGGCTGTTGACGCATATCCCATGGTAGTTATTGGGGTCAACTTTTTCTCCACTTCTGTGTATTGGGGTGATCAGTCCTAGGATCCAAATATTGGAGAAGATGCCAGAGCTAAGGATGATGTTAAAGAGTTTAAGTATAGCCAATTAAAATGTATGGTCTGTATATTTTATCATTTCATTGGAGGTTTTGCATTTTGTACTGTAGTTCATTCAATGTAATTGGAGAATCCAGTGGGTTCTGATGGTCTTTAGTAGTAGATTCTAAGATTTGTATTTGATCACGTATATGTTTTTGCTGTTTGTTCTTTGTTATAGGGCCAAAAAGATTGGAGAAGTGGTTTACCCATACATCTCTTTTTGGGATAGATAACTATTTATGTTTGTCACGCCCTGACCTTAGAGATCCTTTATATTCTCTATTTGGTAGGTCAGGGTGTGACTCGGGTGGGAAATCTATGTTTATATTTCTTTGTTGGCCGAGTAAGATTCCCAATCATAGGCAGCTCTCTATCGTTGTCTCTGATTGGGGATCATAGGCAGCCCTTTTCCCCACCTTCTGTTATGGGATCTTGTCTTTGTGTGTTGCATGTATTGCACTCCTAGCTTTACATTCATTGAGTTGTTTATTGTTTTTGGTGGAACATTTAAAATGAAAGAAACCACGCTGCACCTTGGTCTTCATTTAACGACGGACGTTACAGTGTTGTTGGTTGTTTAGTGTTTTCCAATTTTCCCAGAAGTGGTTAGAGTCTATGGATTCTTCAATTACATTCAGCTGATTTCTAATGTGTTGTTCCTTCTTTTTTCGTAGTGTATTTCTGGATTGTTTTAGTGATTCACCGTAGTGAAAGCGTATGCTCAGGTTTTCTGGGTCTCTATGTTTTGGTTGGATAGATTTTTCAATTTCTTTCTTAGGTTTCTGCGTTCTTCATCAAATAATTTGTCATTGTTGTTAATTTTCTTTGGTTTTCTGTTTGAATTTGTTTTATTTGATAGGGAAGCTGAGAGGTAGAAATATAGTGTTTAGGTTTTCTACTGTCAAGTTTACAACTTCACTATTCCAGTGGAACGTTTTGTCCAGGCAGTTGTCTCAAAGGGATTGAATTTGTTGTTCCCTAATAGTTTTTTTGTAGGTTTCCACTACTTTCCTCCCGTCTATAACATTTCTTAATATTATTTAGTTCCTTTGGCTTTGATGCCTCATGATTGAGTATTGCTCTGTTCAAGTAGACTGTGATATTGCTGTGATCTGGTTTGACTGTGAATTTTGCTGTGTCAGTGGGCTGGCTGTGAACGCTCAGAGAGACTCTACGTTGAGGTTGAGTGATAAAGTAGTCTAAATTAGTAAAGTAGTCTACAGTACTACTGCCAAGAGATGAGTTATAGGTGTACCTACAATAGGAGTCCCCTTGAAGCCTACCATTGACTATGTACATACCCAGCGTGCAACAGAGCTGCAGGAGTTGTTTTTTTGTTGGTTATGTTGTCATAGTTGTGCCTAAGGGGGCATATGGGGGAGGGTATGCTGTCACCTTCAGATAGGTATTTCTCCCCCTGTGTGCTGAGGGTGTCAGGTTCTGGCAGTTCTGGCATTTAGGTCACCACAGACAAGTACATGTTCCTGGGTCTGGAAATTATTGATTTCCCCCTCCAGAATGGAGAAGCTGTCTTCATTAAAGTATGGGATTTCTAGTGGGGGGATATAGGTAGCACACAGGAGGACATTGTTCTCTGTTAAAAGATTATTTCCTTTAGAATTTCTAGCCAAATGTTCCAGTTTTGATTAATTTAATAGAGTGAGTTAGGTCTGCTCTATACCAAATTAGCATTCTCCTTGAGTCCCTCCCTCTCTCTCTAGGTCCCTCTCTCTGTCTCTCTCTCTGTCTCGGTCTCTCTTAGTCGGTCTCTCTCTCTCTCTGTCTTTCTCTCTTGGTCTCTCTCTAGGTCTCTCTCTCTAGGTCACATTCTCTCTCTCTTGGTCTCGGTCTCTCTTGGTCAGTCTCGGTCTCTCTTCCTTTCTCTCACTCTCATTGGAGTGCATGCTGGGAGTGAGTCGGGAAGCAGGAATGATTGTGGGAGCAACTGGAATTCTTTTCACTCTATTGGGTTTCAATGTCTAAGTATATATACACTACCGGTCAAAAGTTTTAGAACACCAACTCATTCAAGGGTTTTTCTTTATCTTTACTATTTTCTACATAGTAGAATAATAGTGAAGACATCGAGCCTATGACATAACACATATGGAATCACGTAGTAACCAAAAAAAGTGTTAAACAAATCAAAACATATTTGAGATTCTTCAAATAGCCACCGTTTGCCTTGATGACAGCTTTGAACACTCTTGGAATTCTTTCAACCAGCTTCACCTGAAATGCTTTTCCAACAGTCTTGGAGTTCCCACATATGCTGAGCACTTGTTGGCTGCTTTTCCTTCACTCTGCGGTCAGACCCATCCCAAACCATCTCAATTGGTTGAGGTCGGGGGATTGTCGAGTCCAGGTAATCTGATGCAGCAATCCATCACTCTCCTTCTTGGTCAAATAGCCCTTACACAGCCTGGAGGTTGGTTGAGACCACAGGAGATGGAGGTCATACTCAGGCCCTCAAGAGAAAATAGCCCCATTGGCAGACCTGCTGGGTATCAGAACACAGGGGGCATTGGTGAGAAGTCTCTTCTCTGTATACATCAATGATGTCACTCTTGCTGCTGGTGAGTCTCTGATCCATCTCTACGCAGACGACACCATTCTGTATACTTCTGTCCCTTCTTTGGACACCGTGTTAACAACCCTCCAGGCAAGCTGCAATGCCATACAACTCTCCTTTCCGTGGCCTCCAATTGCTCTTAAATACAAGTAAAACTAAATGCATGCTCTTCAACCGATCGCTGCCTGCACCTGCCCGCCTGTCCAACATCACTACTCTGGACAGTTCTGACTTAGAATACGTGGACAACTACAAATATCTAGGTGTCTGGTTAGACTGTAAACTCTCCTTCCAGACTCACATCAAACATCTCCAATCCAAAGTTAAATCTAGAATTGGCTTCCTATTTCGCAACAAAGCATCCTTCACTCATGCTGCCAAACATACCCTTGTAAAACTGACCATCCTACCGATCCTCGACTTTGGCGATGTCATTTACAAGATAGCCTCCAATACCCTACTCAATAAATTGGATCCAGTCTATCACAGTGCCATCCGTTTTGTCACCAAAGCCCATATACTACCCACCACTGCGACCTGTACGCTCTCGTTGGCTGGCCCTCGCTTCATACTCGTCGCCAAACCCACTGGCTCCAGGTCATCTACAAGACCCTGCTAGGTAAAGTCCCCCCTTATCTCAGCTCGCTGGTCACCATAGCAGCACCCACCTGTTTGCTGCGCTCCAGCAGGTATATCTCTCTGGTTACCCCCAAAACCAATTCTTCCTTTGGCCGCCTCTCCTTCCAGTTCTCTGCTGCCAATGACTGGAATGAAATACAAAGATCTCTGAAACTGGAAACACTTATCTCCTTCACTAGCTTTAACTTCTTGCATCGAGCAATCCCGTATCCGGGAGCGTAATCATAGCCTCAGGCTCATTACCATTAACTATTCATGAAAATCGCAAATTTTACTCACAAGCTTAGCCTTTTGTTAACAACATTATCATGTCAGATTTTCAAAATATGCTTTTCAACCATAGCTACATAAGCATTTGTGTAAGAGTATTGATAGCTAGCATAGCATTAGCCTAGCATTCAGCAGGCAACATTTTCACAAAAACAAGAAAAGCATTCAAATAAAATAATTTACCTTTGAAGAACTTTGGATGTTTTCAATGAGGAGACTCTCAGTTAGATAGCAAATGTTCAGTTTTTCCAAAAAGAATATTTGTGCAGGAGAAATCCCTCCGTTTTGTTCATCCCGTTTGGCTAAGAAAAAAAAACGAAAATTCAGTCATTACAACGCTAAACTTTTTTCCAAATTAACTCCATAATATTGACAGAAACATGGCAAACGTTGTTTAGAATCAATCTTCAAGGTGTTTTTCTATTCGATGATAAATCATTCGTGGCAGTTGACTTTCTCCTCTGAAGCAAATGGTAAAATGCACGCAGCTGGAGATTGCGCAATAATTTAGATGGAGGACACCAAGCGGACACCTGGTAAATGTAGTCTCTTATGGTCAATCTTCCAATGATATGCCTACAAATACGTCACAATGCTGCAGACACCTTGGGGAAACGACAGAAAGTGTAGGCTCATTCCTGGCACATTCACAGCCATATAAGAAGACATTGGAACACAGCGCCTTCAAATTCTGGGTGTTGTTTTTGCCTGTAGCATCAGTTCTGTGGCACTCACAGATAATATCTTTGCAGTTTTGGAAATGTCAGTGTTTTCTTTCCAAAGCTGTCAATTATATGCATAGTGGAGCATCTTTTCGTAACAAAATATCTTGTTTAAAACGGGAATGTTTTTTTATTCAAAAATTAAAAGAGCACCCCCTATATCGAAGAAGTTAAGATTACTGCACCTGTACATAGCCCATCTATAATTTAGCCCAAACAACTACCTCTCCCCCTACTGTATTTATTTATTTTGCTTCTTTGCACCCCATTATATCTATCTCTACCTTGTACATTCTTCCACTGCAAATCTACCATTCCAGTGTTTTACTTGCTACATTCTATTTACTTCGCCACCATGGCCTTTTTTTGCCTTTCCCTCCCTTACCTCACCTCATTTGTTCACATTGTATATAGACTTATTTTTCTAATGTATTATTGACTGTATGCTTGTTTTACTCCATGTGTAACTCTGTGTTGTTGTCTGTGTCGAACTGCTTTGCTTTATCTTGGCCAGGTTGTAATTGTAAACTTGTTCTCAACTTGCCTACCGGGTTAAATAAAGGTGAAATAAAAAAAATCCCAATTTTTATTTGGTCTAGAGAAAAAGAATGGACAAAGAAGTACTCATTGCCTCAAATTAGCTGCTGGACAGGAGCTCACTAGCCCTAGTGAAATTAGAAAGAGGGCAGCAGAGTTCTATGCTGAGCTCTACAAGTGTGAGTACAAAGAGGATAAAACAGTAACACAACAGTTCTTTAATGGGCTTCCACAGGTGGCAGCAGAATCTCAGGTTGAGCTAGAACAACCATTGTCTTTGCAGGAGCTATACACTGCATTGCAAGGCATGGAAAATGGAAGGGCACCGGGCATTGATGGGCTTCCATGTTTACTTTTTAAAGTATTTTGGGGCTATTTTGGGAGAGGATTTGCTAGCAGTAGTTAATGATAGTTTGACTGGAGGTATTACTACCGATAAGCTGCAGGAGGGCTGTCCTCACCCTACTGCCAAAAAAGGGTGACCCTAGGGAGGTGAAGAACTGGAGGCTGGTGGCCTTATTGTGCATTGATTGTAAGATCCTGTCCAAGGCATTGTCCAACAGGCTGAGGGAGGTGATGGGGCAAATCATACACACAGACCAGTCCTACTGTGTTCCCTGCAGGCAGATAAAGGGATAACATTTCCCTGATTCTGGATTTTTTTGGATGTCTCTAGGGCTATTGGGTTGGATGCTGGTCTAATTTCAATTGATCAGGAAAAGGCATGTGACCGAGTTGAACATCAATACTTATAGTGCACTTTTGGAGGCATTTGGTTTCAGCTATGGTTTTATATCCATGATATAAGCACCCCTTTTAAAGTGTGTAGAGGTATTAGGCAGGGGTGTACGTTGTCGGGAATGTTATATGCCATCGCTATAGAGCCACTACTAAATAACATTAGACGTCGCATTGAAGGGGTGTACCTTTCAGAGGATATTCTTCTGCAAAGGTAAATTGGGAAAAAGTTGTGCTTTACAGATTGGGAAATGGTCTGGAGGGATCATGGCTTTGCCAGGGTGGCTGGAATGGTGTCAGGGACGTTTTAAGTATATTGGAGGGAACCAAAAGGATGAGGGGACTATGGAAAAAAATTGGAATGAGGTGGATGAAATGTTGGAACGGAGGATGAGGAGATGGCATTGGTTATCTCGTATGTCATATAGGGGGTAGATTATTATTGTTAACAATGTGGTTGCTTCTGCACTGTGGCATCGGTTGGCATGTTTAGAGCCACTGGCCTTCTGGCTAAGATACAGGAAATTATTGTAGATTTATTTTGGGATAAATATCATTGGGTTCCACAAAGTGCTCTGTATTTGTCAAAAGAGGAGGGGGGACAAGGTCTTGTACATCTGGACAAGGTCTTGTACATCTGCCCCCAGCCTGTACCATTGACGCCATGCATGGTGGACTCGGTTCCAGTTTATTCAATGGTTGCTATATGGAACAGAACATGTGGTTTGGAGAGGGGTGGCAGGTCTTGTATTACAGCAGGTAGGGGGATTAGGTTTAAAGAAGGTTTTATTTTTGGTTGATAGTAGCTAGATTTCCAGGGAAGGAGCACCTCCATTTTACAGAGGCCATCTTAGGGTTTGGAGTATAATGAAGGTGTCTAGAGACACTACAACGGAGTCAGTGCATTGACTGCTGGAGAAATCTCTGGTGTATGGGTTAAGACTGGATTGTACAACTGCAGCTGTTCCACATTTCGCCAAGATTCTGGTGAATGGCAAAATCATCACCCTAAAACAGCTAATGGACATGGCTGGGCCTACCTTAATGGATGGAGGACGGGTGGCTGAACATCTGGGGGTGAGATCGGAAAGGATTGTCAGACAACTGCTGGGAAGCTGCAGGAAGACTATCAGCAGAAGAGTGGATTATGCTCAATAGTCACAAGAAAAAGTACAAGATGAAAACGTCCAATTTCAAAGACTAGGGATTACACCCAATATCTCAGAGTAATAAAGAAAGGCATTATTACTAGATTTGAGAGGATTGGAAGAGGTGGGTTTGGATGAGGTGAATGTAAAGGACTTACATAGGGGGTGTGTCAAGGTTTTGAATAAAGATGAATTGAAAAATAGAAAAGACACTCCTTGGAGGGTGGAACTGGGCCTTGATGACAAGGTAAAGCCGCATGGAGAGCACTGAACAAGCCACCGTTACAAAAGGGTACTGCATGGCATCAATGCAGTTAATGCTTTTATATCTATCATTAGCTCAGATGTTGAAGATGGATGTTCTTTTTGTAATTTAAGAGAAACAATTGTGAGAGGATAAAGCCTCTCTGAAATACTAGAGACTTTTTACAGCTGTAGGGGAGATTTTCAATAACATTGATTTAATTTTGGGGTTTCAATATAGTAAGCAAAAGAAAAGAAAATGTCAACTGTTAAATTTTATTTTGGGACAAGCTAAGATGTACATTTTTCTGAGTAGGGAACATAAGATAGACACAGGATATGGGCAGGATGTATAATGTGTTTTAAGGGATTAGTCAAAGTGTTCTTCTCAGCTGTAAAAGATCTCCCATTGTTTGAGGAGAAGGGGGCTTGCGAAGGAGCGGTATGTTTTGTGGAGGAGGGGAAACATGCTTTAAAAAAAATGTAACATGTTTTTTTTAATGTTTATTTAAGAATGACACGTGTTTTTTAATTTCTGAAAAGGCACAGTGTGCCATTATTTATGTTAATACTTGAGTATAAAATAAAGTTTTTATAAAAACTCCAAAAACTCTCTGTCTCTCTCTCACTCTCTCTTGGTCTCTCTCGTTCTCAATGCAATTTCAATTTCAATTTAAGGGTTTTATTGGCATGGCAAACATATGTTAACATTGCCAAAATCTATCTATCTATCTCTCTCTCTCTCTCTCTCTCTCTCTCTCTCTCTCTCTCTCTCGCTCTCTCGCTCTCTCTCTCTCTCTCTTCCCCTCCCTCTCTCTGTTTCTCTTGGACTCTGTCTCAGTGTCTCTCCTCTCTCTCAGTCTCTCTCTTTCTGTCTCTCTCTCAAGGGGAGCCTTTCGTTAAGCATTATCCCATTGGAATAGCAACACCAGCCGGGATGCTTAATCCATGTGCCCTCTCCCATCCATCCGTCTCAGGAAGGCGAGTAGACTCGGTGCAGTGGGAATGGATGTGGGATCTGGGAATCACCTTACCATCCACCTGCAGTGACTGCCACATGATTGGTCCTGATATAATCCATGGCATAGCACATCAAATGAGCCCTTTTGTCACTTAAGAGATGGCAAACATCCATAAGGTATGACCTCGAGACTGCTTTGTGTGAAAACGAGGAGTCACAATTGCCGTGAAGAATCCACTTCACCATAGAAACCATAGATGCCATGGCCCAGATATTTCAAAATTGGACAAAAATAAAAAAAGTCTGACATTGGTTGCCGTCGGAGGCACACTAATGTTTTTTTTTACCATGATGCATTGCAATGGAAGTTAATTCCTTTTAAGGGACTTAATTCTCACCAGAACTAGAACATTCCATTAATTTGACTAATGTCTTGCTTTCAGCTAAGCCAGTCAGGTGCAGGCTATCGCTCAATACATAGTTCCTAACTTTGTTTAGAATAAAAGTAATGTTTTTTTGTATTTCTTTCTAGTTGTCCTGCAGAAAATAATAATTCCACAGGTGGTAACCCCCCCATTCATTTGATTTGTAGTGTTAGATTGTAACGCCAGAAAAGTGGGTTCTATTCCCCGGACCACCAGTACGTGAAATGTATGCACGCACAACTGTGAGTTGCTTTGGATAAAAGCATCTGCTAAATGGAATATATTATTGTCTTTCCAATCCTCATTTCAATTTCATAATGGCAGTACAGTGACAATGAGTGAAAGTGAAAATTAATGGGCTTCTCTCATCTTACATTCGGAAACAAGCGCTATCACATACATTAAAAACAACCTGGGCAATTTCTGCAGTTTCATGATCAGAACAATTGTGTCAGGTCAGGTCTGATTTTGACTGAATCCCTAATGTCTGTCTAGGAAATTACGATTAAGGACCATTCCAGCAAAATTGGCAATGTCAGAACACCCAGCAGATGTTTTGCATCACATTCTGGGTGACTGGCAAACCTCATTATGCACAGACTCCCCTTGGAATGACCACATTTGAATATTCATAATGGACCACACGCAAACACTTTCAATGAGCAATTGCATCTGTGCTCGTTTACTTCTGCCCAGTGCTTTATGGCAATGATATTCTCACCCAGTTGTGCATCTTGCAACACACCAGGTGAACTCTGTTGACATGTTTAACCCCAGAGAGTTGGAGAATCTCATTAAGAACAAAAGCAAAACATATTCAATTTGCTTTGTAGTGCCTTGATACAACTGCTCATTGACAACAGAGAGCGGAATAGAGAATGTGAGATTGAATACAGATGAATTGAAGACATTCAGAAGTGTGTTTTGTCGTCATGAGTTTTCCCGTAGAACTAGAACCATACAGGATGTCTTGAAGGGTTGTTAATTGTGTAATCATGGTAATATAGTCCAATGTCAACATACAGTACACAGCAATAACAGCATAAACGTAATGTGCTGATGCAAGCAATTGCTATGTTGCAAGCATAAAGTGACATTGATAATAGTTGCTTTCACATGTATTGATGGTTGTGAAGTATAGCTACTGGCTGTCATAGTCAGGAATGATGATGATGCCCCAGATGATGCAATGAAGTCAGTTATTTGCCTTTCAAGATCTGAGAGACAGAGTTATTCAGTGGTTATTTAAAGTTTTACCGACAAGGGAAATTAGGGGATAGGGAAGAGATGAAAGGAAGAGTGGAGTAGGAGAGGGATGAGTGGATAGAGAGAGAGAGAGTTTATGATTGTGCAAGTTGACATATACAGAGCACATTCCATCAGGTGCTTCAGTGAGGTGATGTTGGATGTTCATAAGAACTGCAAAAACAATTTATTGCTTTAAGTAAATCAATAAACTCAACAAGAAATACAAATAGACAGTTCTGTAACGCTCTGTAAGAGCAAGCAGGGTATAATACATTATGACTTTATTCATTATTGCATGTCCCTTCACTGCTTTTTATACTTTGTTGTATACCCTTTGTTGGCAATGACAGAGGTCAAACGTTTTCTGTAAGTCTTCACAAGGTTTTCACACACTGTTGCTGGTATTTTGGCCCATTCCTCCATGCAGATCTCCTTTAGAGCAGTGATGTTTTGGGGCTGTTGCTGGGCAACACAGACTTTCAACTCTCTCCAAAGATTTTCTATGGGGATGAGATCTGGAGACTGGCTAGGCCACTCCAGGACCTTGAAATGCTTCTTACGAAGCCACTCCTTCGTTGCCCGGGCGGTGTGTTTGGGATCATTGTCATGCTGAAAGACCCAGCCACGTTTCATCTTCAATGCCCTTGCTGATGGAAGGAGGTTTTCACTCAATCTCACGATACATGGCCCCATTCATTCTTTCCTTTACACGGATCAGTTGTCCTGGTCCCTTTGCAGAAAAACAGCCCGAAAGCATGATGTTTCCACCCCCGTGCTTCACAGTAGGTATGGTGTTCTTTGGATGCAACTCAACATTCTTTGTCCTCCAAACACAACGAGTTGAGTTTTTACCAAAAAGTTATATTTTGGTTTCATCTGACCATATGACATTCTCCCAATCTTCTTCTGGATCATCCAAATGCTCTCTAGCGAACTTCAGACGGGCCTGGACATGTACTGGCTTATGCAGGGGGACACGTCAGGCACTGCAGGATTTGAGTCCCTGGCGGCGTAGTGTGTTACTGATGGTAGGCTTTGTTACTTTGGTCCCAGCTCTCTGCAGGTCATTCACTAGCTCCCCCTGTGTGGTTCTGGGATTTTTGCTCACCGTTCTTGTGATCATTTTGACCCCACGGAGTGAGATCTTGCGTGGAGCCCCAGATCGAGGGAGATTATCAGTGGTCTTGTATGTCTTCCATTTCCTAATAATTGCTCCCACAGTTGATTTCTTCAAACCAAGCTGCTTAACTATTGCAGATTGTCTTCCCAGCCTGGTGCAGGTCTACAATTTTGTTTCTGGTGTCCTTTGACAGCTCTTTGATCTTGGCCATAATGACGTTTGGAGTGTGACTGTTTGAGGTTGTGGACAGGTGTCTTTTATACTGATAACAAGTTCAAACATGTGCCATTAATACAGGTAACGAGTGGAGGACAGAGGAGCCTCTTAAAGAAGAAGTTACAGGTCTGTGAGAGCCAGAAATCTTGTCTGTTTTCCACCAAATTTGCAAATAAATTCATTAATTCTCATCTTTTTAAGTGGGAAAACTTGCACAATTGGTGGCTGACTAAATACTTTTTTGCCCCACTGTATTTCTCTGAATTCAGAAGGAGCTGTTATTGAAGCCATCGATGGAGTGACTCATACGTTGTCCCCATCACCATACAGTAATAATGAGAGAAAAGATGAAGACACATCACAGGCTGACTTTAGAAGAATCCATGTCACAGACTGACTTTAGAAGAATCCACGTCACAGGCTGACTTTAGAAGAATCCACGTCACAGGCTGACTTTAGAAGAATCCATGTCACAGACTGACTTTAGAAGAATCCACGTCACAGACTGACTTTAGAAGTATCCACGTCACAGACTGACTTTAGAAGAATCCACGTCACAGACTGACTTTAGAAGAATCCACGTCACAGACTGACTTTAGAAGAATCCACGTCACAGACTGACTTTAGAAGAATCCATGTCACAGGCTGACTTTAGAAGAATCCACGTCACAGGCTGACTTTAGAAGAATCCACGTCACAGACTGACTTTAGAAGAATCCACGTCACAGACTGACTTTAGAAGAATCCACGTCACAGACTGACTTTAGAAGAATCCACGTCACAGACTGACTTTAGAAGAATCCACGTCACAGACTGACTTTAGAAGAATCCACATCACAGACTGACTTTAGAAGAATCCACGTCACAGGCTGACTTTAGAAGAATCCACGTCACAGGCTGACTTTAGAAGAATCCACATCACAGACTGACTTTAGAAGAATCCACGTCACAGACTGACTTTAGAAGAATCCACGTCACAGGCTGACTTTAGAAGAATCCACGTCACAGGCTGACTTTAGAAGAATCCACGTCACAGACTGACTTTAGAAGAATGAATGTCCCAGACTGACTTTAGAAGAATCCACGTCACAGACTGACTTTAGAAGAATCCACGTCACAGACTGACTTTAGAAGAATCCACGTCACAGACTGACTTTAGAAGAATCCACGTCACAGGCTGACTTTAGAAGAATCCACGTCACAGGCTGACTTTAGAAGAATCCACGTCACAGACTGACTTTAGAAGAATGAATGTCCCAGACTGACTTTAGAAGAATCCACGTCACAGACTGACTTTAGAAGAATCCACGTCACAGACTGACTTTAGAAGAATCCACATCACAGACTGACTTTAGAAGAATCCACGTCACAGACTGACTTTAGAAGAATCCACGTCACAGGCTGACTTTAGAAGAATCCACGTCACAGACTGACTTTAGAAGAATGAATGTCCCAGACTGACTTTAGAAGAATCCACGTCACAGGCTGACTTTAGAAGAATCCACATCACAGACTGACTTTAGAAGAATCCACGTCACAGACTGACTTTAGAAGAATCCACGTCACAGGCTGACTTTAGAAGAATCCACGTCACAGACTGACTTTAGAAGAATGAATGTCCCAGACTGACTTTAGAAGAATCCACGTCACAGACTGACTTTAGAAGAATCCACGTCACAGACTGACTTTAGAAGAATCCACGTCACAGGCTGACTTTAGAAGAATCCACGTCACAGACTGACTTTAGAAGAATGAATGTCCCAGACTGACTTTAGAAGAATCCACGTCACAGACTGACTTTAGAAGAATCCACGTCACAGACTGACTTTAGAAGAATCCACATCACAGACTGACTTTAGAAGAATCCACGTCACAGGCTGACTTTAGAAGAATCCACGTCACAGGCTGACTTTAGAATAATGAATGTCACAGGCTGACTTTAGAAGAATCCACGTCACAGGCTGACTTTAGAAGAATCCACGTCACAGGCTGACTTTAGAAGAATGAACGTCACAGGCTGACTTTAGAATAATGAATGTCACAGGCTGACTTTAGAAGAATCCACGTCACAGGCTGACTTTAGAAGAATCCACGTCACAGGCTGACTTTAGAAGAATGAACGTCACAGGCTGACTTTAGAATAATGAATGTCACAGGCTGACTTTAGAAGAATCCACGTCACAGGCTGACTTTAGAATAATGAATGTCACAGGCTGACTTTAGAAGAATCCACGTCACAGACTGACTTTAGAAGAATCCACGTCACAGGCTGACTTTAGAAGAATCCACGTCACAGACTGACTTTAGAAGAATGAATGTCACAGGCTGACTTTAGAAGAATCCACGTCACAGACTGACTTTAGAAGAATGAATGTCACAGGCTGACTTTAGAAGAATCCACGTCACAGACTGACTTTAGAATAATGAATGTCACAGACTGACTTTAGAAGAATGAATGTCACAGGCTGACTTTAGAAGAATCCACGTCACAGGCTGACTTTAGAAGAATGAATGTCACAGGCTGACTTTAGAAGAATCCACGTCACAGACTGACTTTAGAAGAATGAATGTCACAGGCTGACTTTAGAAGAATCCACGTCACAGACTGACTTTAGAATAATGAATGTCACAGGCTGACTTTAGAAGAATACACATCACAGGCTGACTTTAGAAGAATGAATGTCACAGGCTGACTTTAGAAGAATCCACGTCACAGGCTGACTTTAGAAGAATCCACGTCACAGGCTGACTTTAGAATAATGAATGTCACAGGCTGACTTTAGAAGAATCCACGTCACAGGCTGACTTTAGAATAATGAATGTCACAGGCTGACTTTAGAAGAATCCACGTCACAGACTGACTTTAGAATAATGAATGTCACAGACTGACTTTAGAAGAATGAATGTCACAGGCTGACTTTAGAAGAATCCATGTCACAGGCTGACTTTAGAAGAATCCATGTCACAGGCTGACTTTAGAAGAATGAATGTCACAGGCTGACTTTAGAAGAATCCACGTCACAGACTGACTTTAGAAGAATGAATGTCACAGGCTGACTTTAGAAGAATCCACGTCACAGACTGACTTTAGAATAATGAATGTCACAGACTGACTTTAGAAGAATGAATGTCACAGGCTGACTTTAGAAGAATACACATCACAGGCTGACTTTAGAAGAATGAATGTCACAGGCTGACTTTAGAAGAATCCACGTCACAGGCTGACTTTAGAATAATGAATGTCACAGGCTGACTTTAGAAGAATCCACGTCACAGACTGACTTTAGAATAATGAATGTCACAGGCTGACTTTAGAAGAATCCACGTCACAGGCTGACTTTAGAATAATGAATGTCACAGGCTGACTTTAGAAGAATCCACATCACAGACTGACTTTAGAAGAATCCACGTCACAGACTGACTTTAGAAGAATCCACGTCACAGACTGACTTTAGAAGAATGAATGTCACAGGCTGACTTTAAAAGAATCCACGTCACAGACTGACTTTAGAATAATGAATGTCACAGACTGACTTTAGAAGAATCCACGTCACAGACTGACTTTAGAAGAATGAATGTCACAGGCTGACTTTAGAAGTATCCACGTCACAGGCTGACTTTAGAAGAATGAATGTCACAGACTGACTTTAGAAGAATCCACATCACAGACTGACTTTAGAAGAATCCACGTCACAGACTGACTTTAGAAGGATCCACGTCACAGACTGACTTTAGAAGAATCCAAATCACAGACTGACTTTAGAAGAATCCACATCACAGACTGACTTTAGAAGAATCCACGTCACAGACTGACTTTAGAAGAATCCACGTCACAGACTGACTTTAGAAGAATGAATGTCACAGGCTGACTTTAGAAGAATCCACGTCACAGGCTGACTTTAGAAGAATCCACATCACAGACTGACTTTAGAAGAATCCACGTCACAGACTGACTTTAGAAGAATCCACGTCACAGGCTGACTTTAGAAGAATCCACGTCACAGGCTGACTTTAGAAGAATGAATGTCCCAGACTGACTTTAGAAGAATCCACGTCACAGGCTGACTTTAGAAGAATCCACATCACAGACTGACTTTAGAAGAATCCACGTCACAGACTGACTTTAGAAGAATCCACGTCACAGACTGACTTTAGAAGAATCCACGTCACAGGCTGACTTTAGAAGAATCCACGTCACAGACTGACTTTAGAAGAATGAATGTCCCAGACTGACTTTAGAAGAATCCACGTCACAGACTGACTTTAGAAGAATCCACGTCACAGACTGACTTTAGAAGAATCCACGTCACAGGCTGACTTTAGAAGAATGAATGTCCCAGACTGACTTTAGAAGAATCCACGTCACAGACTGACTTTAGAAGAATCCACGTCACAGACTGACTTTAGAAGAATCCACATCACAGACTGACTTTAGAAGAATCCACGTCACAGGCTGACTTTAGAAGAATGAACGTCACAGGCTGACTTTAGAATAATGAATGTCACAGGCTGACTTTAGAAGAATCCACGTCACAGGCTGACTTTAGAAGAATCCACGTCACAGACTGACTTTAGAAGAATGAACGTCACAGGCTGACTTTAGAATAATGAATGTCACAGGCTGACTTTAGAAGAATCCACGTCACAGGCTGACTTTAGAATAATGAATGTCACAGGCTGACTTTAGAAGAATCCACGTCACAGACTGACTTTAGAAGAATCCACGTCACAGGCTGACTTTAGAAGAATCCACGTCACAGACTGACTTTAGAAGAATGAATGTCACAGGCTGACTTTAGAAGAATCCACGTCACAGACTGACTTTAGAAGAATGAATTTCACAGGCTGACTTTAGAAGAATCCACGTCACAGACTGACTTTAGAATAATGAATGTCACAGACTGACTTTAGAAGAATGAAAGTCACAGGCTGACTTTAGAAGAATCCACGTCACAGGCTGACTTTAGAAGAATGAATGTCACAGGCTGACTTTAGAAGAATCCACGTCACAGACTGACTTTAGAAGAATGAATGTCACAGGCTGACTTTAGAAGAATCCACGTCACAGGCTGACTTTAGAAGAATCCACGTCACAGGCTGACTTTAGAATAATGAATGTCACAGGCTGACTTTAGAAGAATCCACGTCACAGGCTGACTTTAGAATAATGAATGTCACAGGCTGACTTTAGAAGAATCCACATCACAGACTGACTTTAGAAGAATCCACGTCACAGACTGACTTTAGAAGAATCCACGTCACAGACTGACTTTAGAAGAATGAATGTCACAGACTGACTTTAGAAGAATCCACATCACAGACTGACTTTAGAAGAATCCACGTCACAGACTGACTTTAGAAGAATCCACGTCACAGACTGACTTTAGAAGAATCCACGTCACAGGCTGACTTTAGAAGAATGAATGTCCCAGACTGACTTTAGAAGAATCCACGTCACAGACTGACTTTAGAAGAATCCACGTCACAGGCTGACTTTAGAAGAATGAACGTCACAGGCTGACTTTAGAATAATGAATGTCACAGGCTGACTTTAGAAGAATCCACGTCACAGACTGACTTTAGAAGAATGAACGTCACAGGCTGACTTTAGAATAATGAATGTCACAGGCTGACTTTAGAAGAATCCACGTCACAGGCTGACTTTAGAATAATGAATGTCACAGGCTGACTTTAGAAGAATCCACGTCACAGACTGACTTTAGAAGAATCCACGTCACAGGCTGACTTTAGAAGAATGAATGTCACAGGCTGACTTTAGAAGAATCCACGTCACAGGCTGACTTTAGAAGAATCCACGTCACAGACTGACTTTAGAAGAATGAATGTCACAGGCTGACTTTAGAAGAATCCACGTCACAGGCTGACTTTAGAATAATGAATGTCACAGGCTGACTTTAGAAGAATCCACGTCACAGGCTGACTTTAGAATAATGAATGTCACAGGCTGACTTTAGAAGAATCCACGTCACAGACTGACTTTAGAAGAATCCACGTCACAGACTGACTTTAGAAGAATGAATGTCACAGGCTGACTTTAGAAGAATCCACGTCACAGACTGACTTTAGAAGAATGAATGTCACAGGCTGACTTTAGAAGAATCCACGTCACAGACTGACTTTAGAATAATGAATGTCACAGACTGACTTTAGAAGAATGAATGTCACAGGCTGACTTTAGAAGAATCCACGTCACAGACTGACTTTAGAAGAATGAATGTCACAGGCTGACTTTAGAAGAATCCACGTCACAGACTGACTTTAGAATAATGAATGTCACAGACTGACTTTAGAAGAATGAATGTCACAGGCTGACTTTAGAAGAATACACATCACAGGCTGACTTTAGAAGAATGAATGTCACAGGCTGACTTTGGAAGAATCCACGTCACAGGCTGACTTTAGAATAATGAATGTCACAGGCTGACTTTAGAAGAATCCACGTCACAGGCTGACTTTAGAATAATGAATGTCACAGGCTGACTTTAGAAGAATCCACGTCACAGACTGACTTTAGAATAATGAATGTCACAGACTGACTTTAGAAGAATCCACGTCACAGACTGACTTTAGAAGAATGAATGTCACAGGCTGACTTTAGAAGAATCCACGTCACAGACTGACTTTAGAAGAATGAATGTCACAGGCTGACTTTAGAAGAATCCACGTCACAGACTGACTTTAGAATAATGAATGTCACAGACTGACTTTAGAAGAATGAATGTCACAGGCTGACTTTAGAAGAATCCACGTCACAGGCTGACTTTAGAAGAATGAATGTCACAGGCTGACTTTAGAAGAATCCACGTCACAGACTGACTTTAGAAGAATGAATGTCACAGGCTGACTTTAGAAGAATCCACGTCACAGGCTGACTTTAGAAGAATCCACGTCACAGGCTGACTTTAGAATAATGAATGTCACAGGCTGACTTTAGAAGAATCCACGTCACAGGCTGACTTTAGAATAATGAATGTCACAGGCTGACTTTAGAAGAATCCACATCACAGACTGACTTTAGAAGAATCCACGTCACAGACTGACTTTAGAAGAATCACGTCACAGACTGACTTTAGAAGAATGAATGTCACAGACTGACTTTAGAAGAATCCACATCACAGACTGACTTTAGAAGAATCCACGTCACAGACTGACTTTAGAAGAATCCACGTCACAGACTGACTTTAGAAGAATCCACGTCACAGGCTGACTTTAGAAGAATGAATGTCCCAGACTGACTTTAGAAGAATCCACGTCACAGACTGACTTTAGAAGAATCCACGTCACAGGCTGACTTTAGAAGAATGAACGTCACAGGCTGACTTTAGAATAATGAATGTCACAGGCTGACTTTAGAAGAATCCACGTCACAGACTGACTTTAGAAGAATGAACGTCACAGGCTGACTTTAGAATAATGAATGTCACAGGCTGACTTTAGAAGAATCCACGTCACAGGCTGACTTTAGAATAATGAATGTCACAGGCTGACTTTAGAAGAATCCACGTCACAGACTGACTTTAGAAGAATCCACGTCACAGGCTGACTTTAGAAGAATGAATGTCACAGGCTGACTTTAGAAGAATCCACGTCACAGGCTGACTTTAGAAGAATCCACGTCACAGACTGACTTTAGAAGAATGAATGTCACAGGCTGACTTTAGAAGAATCCACGTCACAGGCTGACTTTAGAATAATGAATGTCACAGGCTGA
Organism: Oncorhynchus masou masou; assembly: GCF_036934945.1. Lineage (NCBI taxonomy): Eukaryota > Metazoa > Chordata > Actinopteri > Salmoniformes > Salmonidae > Oncorhynchus > Oncorhynchus masou. The sequence continues at coordinate 19,147,594 of NC_088217.1, read as the reverse complement.
CTTTAGAAGAATCCACGTCACAGGCTGACTTTAGAATAATGAATGTCACAGGCTGACTTTAGAAGAATCCACGTCACAGACTGACTTTAGAAGAATCCACGTCACAGACTGACTTTAGAAGAATGAATGTCACAGGCTGACTTTAGAAGAATCCACGTCACAGACTGACTTTAGAAGAATGAATGTCACAGGCTGACTTTAGAAGAATCCACGTCACAGACTGACTTTAGAATAATGAATGTCACAGACTGACTTTAGAAGAATGAATGTCACAGGCTGACTTTAGAAGAATCCACGTCACAGACTGACTTTAGAAGAATGAATGTCACAGGCTGACTTTAGAAGAATCCACGTCACAGACTGACTTTAGAATAATGAATGTCACAGACTGACTTTAGAAGAATGAATGTCACAGGCTGACTTTAGAAGAATACACATCACAGGCTGACTTTAGAAGAATGAATGTCACAGGCTGACTTTGGAAGAATCCACGTCACAGGCTGACTTTAGAATAATGAATGTCACAGGCTGACTTTAGAAGAATCCACGTCACAGGCTGACTTTAGAATAATGAATGTCACAGACTGACTTTAGAAGAATCCACGTCACAGACTGACTTTAGAATAATGAATGTCACAGGCTGACTTTAGAAGAATCCACGTCACAGACTGACTTTAGAATAATGAATGTCACAGGCTGACTTTAGAAGAATCCACGTCACAGACTGACTTTAGAATAATGAATGTCACAGGCTGACTTTAGAAGAATCCACGTCACAGACTGACTTTAGAATAATGAATGTCACAGGCTGACTTTAGAAGAATCCACGTCACAGACTGACTTTAGAATAATGAATGTCACAGACTGACTTTAGAAGAATGAATGTCACAGGCTGACTTTAGAAGAATCCATGTCACAGGCTGACTTTAGAAGAATCCATGTCACAGGCTGACTTTAGAAGAATGAATGTCACAGGCTGACTTTAGAAGAATCCACGTCACAGACTGACTTTAGAAGAATGAATGTCACAGGCTGACTTTAGAAGAATCCACGTCACAGACTGACTTTAGAATAATGAATGTCACAGACTGACTTTAGAAGAATGAATGTCACAGGCTGACTTTAGAAGAATACACATCACAGGCTGACTTTAGAAGAATGAATGTCACAGGCTGACTTTAGAAGAATCCACGTCACAGGCTGACTTTAGAATAATGAATGTCACAGGCTGACTTTAGAAGAATCCACGTCACAGACTGACTTTAGAATAATGAATGTCACAGGCTGACTTTAGAAGAATCCACGTCACTGTCATGTCTTGTTATGTCTGTTCCTGTCCTTTCTCTTCATTCTCTCTCTCTGCTGGTCTTTTTAGGTTACCTTCTCTGTCTCTCATCCCTCAGCTGTTCTACATTTCCCCTAACTAGCTCATTCTCTCTTTCCCCACCTGTTCTCTCTTCCCCCTCTGATTAGGTCTCTATTTCTTTCTCTGTTCCTGCTACTTTCAGTGTCTGATTCTTGTTTGTGTTTTTTGATGCCAGAAGCAAGCTGTCGTCTCGTTTGCTTCCACCTTGTCCTGTCCTGTCGGAGTCTGCATGGCAGGTGCAACCTGCATTATACTACGTTCTTTTGTTCCATTGACTACGTTGGAAGAGGATTTATGCCATTCCTGTTTTTTATTAAAGAACTCTGTTTTCTGTTAAAACCGCGTTTGGGTCTTCACTCAAGTTCATAACAGTCACAGACTGACTTTAGAATAATGAATGTCACAGACTGACTTTAGAAGAATGAATGTCACAGGCTGACTTTAGAAGAATCCACGTCACAGGCTGACTTTAGAAGAATCCACGTCACAGGCTGACTTTAGAATAATGAATGTCACAGGCTGACTTTAGAAGAATCCACGTCACAGACTGACTTTAGAAGAATCCACGTCACAGACTGACTTTAGAAGAATGAATGTCACAGGCTGACTTTAGAAGAATCCACGTCACAGGCTGACTTTAGAATAATGAATGTCACAGGCTGACTTTAGAAGAATCCACGTCACAGACTGACTTTAGAAGAATGAATGTCACAGACTGACTTTAGAAGAATCCACATCACAGACTGACTTTAGAAGAATCCACGTCACAGACTGACTTTAGAAGAATCCACGTCACAGACTGACTTTAGAAGAATGAATGTCACAGGCTGACTTTAGAAGAATCCACGTCACAGGCTGACTTTAGAAGAATGAATGTCACAGACTGACTTTAGAAGAATCCACGTCACAGACTGACTTTAGAAGAATGAATGTCACAGGCTGACTTTAGAAGAATGAATGTCACAGGCTGACTTTAGAAGAATCCACGTCACAGACTGACTTTACAATAATGAATGTCACAGACTGACTTTAGAAGAATCCACGTCACAGACTGACTTTAGAAGAATGAATGTCACAGGCTGACTTTAGAAGAATCCACGTCACAGACTGACTTTAGAAGAATGAATGTCACAGGCTGACTTTAGAAGAATGAATGTCACAGACTGACTTTAGAAGAATCCACGTCACAGACTGACTTTAGAAGAATGAATGTCCCAGACTGACTTTAGAAGAATGAATGTCACAGGCTGACTTTAGAAGAATCCACGTCACAGACTGACTTTAGAATAATGAATGTCACAGACTGACTTTAGAAGAATCCACGTCACAGACTGACTTTAGAATAATGAATGTCACAGACTGACTTTAGAAGAATCCACGTCACAGACTGACTTTAGAAGAATGAATGTCACAGGCTGACTTTAGAAGAATCCACGTCACAGACTGACTTTAGAAGAATGAATGTCACAGGCTGAATTTAGAAGAATCCACGTCACAGACTGACTTTAGAAGAATGAATGTCACAGGCTGACTTTAGAAGAATCCACGTCACAGGCTGACTTTAGAAGAATGAATGTCACAGGCTGACTTTAGAAGAATCCACGTCACAGACTGACTTTAGAAGAATCCACGTCACAGGCTGACTTTAGAAGAATGAATGTCACAGGCTGACTTTAGAAGAATCCACGTCACAGACTGACTTTAGAAGAATCCACGTCACAGACTGACTTTAGAAGAATCCATGTCACAGGCTGACTTTAGAATAATGAATGTCACAGGCTGACTTTAGAAGAATCCACGTCACAGACTGACTTTAGAAGAATCCACGTCACAGACTGACTTTAGAAGAATCCACGTCACAGGCTGACTTTAGAAGAATCCACGTCACAGACTGACTTTAGAAGAATCCACGTCACAGACTGACTTTAGAAGAATCCATGTCACAGGCTGACTTTAGAATAATGAATGTCACAGGCTGACTTTAGAAGAATCCACGTCACAGACTGACTTTAGAAGAATCCACGTCACAGGCTGACTTTAGAAGAATCCACGTCACAGACTGACTTTAGAAGAATCCACGTCACAGGCTGACTTTAGAAGAATCCACGTCACAGACTGACTTTAGAAGAATCCACGTCACAGGCTGACTTTAGAAGAATGAATGTCACAGGCTGACTTTAGAAGAATCCACGTCACAGACTGACTTTAGAAGAATCCACGTCACAGACTGACTTTAGAAGAATCCATGTCACAGGCTGACTTTAGAATAATGAATGTCACAGGCTGACTTTAGAAGAATCCACGTCACAGACTGACTTTAGAAGAATCCACGTCACAGACTGACTTTAGAAGAATCCACGTCACAGGCTGACTTTAGAAGAATCCACGTCACAGACTGACTTTAGAAGAATCCACGTCACAGACTGACTTTAGAAGAATCCATGTCACAGGCTGACTTTAGAATAATGAATGTCACAGGCTGACTTTAGAAGAATCCACGTCACAGACTGACTTTAGAAGAATCCACGTCACAGGCTGACTTTAGAAGAATCCACGTCACAGACTGACTTTAGAAGAATCCACGTCACAGGCTGACTTTAGAAGAATCCACGTCACAGACTGACTTTAGAAGAATGAATGTCACAGGCTGACTTTAGAAGAATCCACGTCACAGGCTCACTTTAGAAGAATGAATGTCAGAGGCTCACTTTTGTCACTTTGAAGCTTTGTGTGTCTGCATAATTCGGTGTGTGTCCACTTGCACACCTGTGTGTGGAGACAGGAGTAGCTTGTGTTTCAGTGGGTGGAAAAACTGTGTTTGTGAAAGAGAGGTGTTATCAAATTTGTTTGGCCACTGCCTGCACTCACAATAATAATTAGGCTACTTGAGTGCATTTAGAGAGCTCCCAGCTCCTTGTTCACATGTGGTTGAACTCTTGGTAATGACTAGCCTATGTGGTTAATGAACTGGCGGGATAGTCAGTTAGTGGATTGACTGCCTTATTGATTGCACTTTGTACAAAGAAATTAAATGGCTCTCTCTCTCTCTCTCCTGGTCTCTCTCGTGGTCTCTCTCTTGTGGTCTCTCTCTCGTGGTCTCTCTAGGTCACTCTGTCTCTCTCTCTCTCTCGATCTCTGTCTCACATACACTCTGTGTCTACACTCTCACACACTGTCACCTGCTAAGTGCTATATCACATATAAAGTACCAGTCAAAAGTTTGGACACACTTACTCATTCAAGGGTTTTTCTTTATACTATTTTCAACATTGTAGAAAACATTGAGACGAAATCAAAACGATGAAATAACACATATGGAATCATGTAGTTATATTTGAGATTTTATATTTGAGAAGTAGCCACTCTCTGCCTTGATGACAGCTTTGCACACTCTTGGAATTCTCTCAACCAGTTTCACCTGGAATGCTTTTCCAACCGTCTTGAAAGAGTTCCCACATATGCTGAGCACTTGTTGGCTGATTTTCCTCCACTCTGTGGTCCAACTCATCCAGCACACCATCACTCTCCTTCTTGATCAAATAGCCCTTACACAACCTGGAGGTGTGTTGGGTCATTGTCCTGTTGAAAAACAAATGTGTATCCTGTGTGTGTATTTCTTTTCTCTCCTTCTCCCCTCACAGGTGGCAATTATCAGTCACCAATCACTCGCTAATCAGAAGACACCTGCTCCTTTTCCTTTACCCTATCACATCCCCTTTCTCTTGGTTTAAAATCCCAGTCAGTTGTTTTCTCTGGAGCTTTATCTCTCTGTGTCTCAGTCTCTCTCTGTGTCTCTCTCTGTGTCTCTCTCTGTGTCTCTCTCTGTGTCTCTCTCTGTGTCTCTCTCGCTCTCTTTTGGTTTTTGTTCCTACTTGTTACATTTGTCTGGAATTATGTGATTATGTATTGTTGTGCTTCATGACTGTTTGTTTGTTTGTGGGAGTAGGTAAACTTTGTCTAAATACCCTAGTTAGAACTGGGAGGTCACCCACTGTATTTTTGGTTTGTTAGCTAGCTGTTCTTAAAGCAGGCTAGTCTAGCTAGGGGTGTTTTTGGATATTTATTATTTCTTTCCTTGGGTCCAGCTCAGCCCCTCTTCCCGTCCCCCTTTACCATGTGTTTAAAAATAAACCCTGAGTGTTTGACGGTAGATTTAAGTTGCCTGTGGTTTTTGTTCTCACTGTTACCTTTTTACTGTTATTTGCATGTTATGTTACGGGTCTCGTTGCCATCCCCGCTAGACTGTAGAGCCGAAGGGATTCGTTACAACATCTGTGCACACGTTTGGCATTCTCTCAACCAGCTTTATGGGGTAGTCACCTGGAATGCATTTAATTAACAGGTGTGCCTTGCTAAAAGATAATTTGTGGAATTTCTTTCCTTGATAAGCCAATCAGTTGTGTTGTGACAAGGTAGGGGTGATATACAGAAGATAACCAGCTTCATGGGGTAGTCATAGGGCTAAGAGAATGCCAAGAGTGTGCAAAGCTGTACTCAATGCAACGGGTGGCTACTTTGAAGAATGTAACATTTGTTCAACACTTTTTTGGTTAGTACAAGATTCCATTTGTGTTTTTAATCGTTTTGATCTATTCACTATTATTCTACAATGTAGAAAATAGTAAAAATATAGAAAAACTGTGGTGTGTCCAAACTTTTGACTCTGTACTGTGTGTATATATACACACTTAGGTCAGTTTATTAGGTACACCCATCGAGTACCGGGTTGGGCCCCCATTTGCTTTAATTTTAAGAACACCCTGAATTATTTGGGGTGTTGATTCTTCAAGGTTTTGGTCAATGGGTATTAAGGGACCTAACGTGTGCCAAAAAAACATTCCCTACACCATTACACCACTGCCCCCAGCCTGTACCATTGACGCCATGCATGGTGGATTAATGGACTCAAGCTGCTTATGCCAAATTATGACTCTGCCATCAGCATGACTCAACAGGAACTGGGATTCTTCAGACCAGGTGATGTTTTCCACTCCTCAATTGTCCAGTGTTGGTGATCACGTTCCCACTGGAGCTACTTCCTCTTGTTTTTAGTTGATAGGAGTAGAACCCGGTGTTGTCATCTACTGCAATAGCTCATCTGTGACTAGGACCGATGAGTTGTGCATTCCGAGAAGCCATTCTGCACACCAATGCAGGACTAAGATTGAATTGTACTACATCGTCTCCGACGATCGTCGGATGTGGCAGGGCTTGCAAACTATTACAGACTACAAAGGGAAGCACAGCCATGAGCTGCTCAGTGACACAAACCTACCAGACGAGCTAAATTACCTCTATGCTCGCTTCGAGGCAAGTAACACTGAAACATGCATGAGAGCACCAGCTGTTCCGGATGACTGTGTGATCACACTCTCTGTAGATGATGTGAGCAAGACCTTTAAACTGGTCAACATTCACAAGGCCACAGTGCCAGACAGATTACCAGGACATGTAGCTGGAGGCAGGGCTTTTCATATAGAGCTTAATTTTTATGGAATGGTCTGCCTATCCATGTGAGAGACGCAGACTCGGTCTCAACCTTTAAGTCTTTATTGAAGACTCATCTCTTCAGTAGGTCCTATGATTGAGTGTAGTCTGGCCCAGGGCTGTGAAGGTGAACGGAAAGGCACTGGATCGACAAACCGCCCTTGCTGTCTCTGCCTGGCCGGGTCCCCTCCACTGGAATTCTCTGGCTCTAATCATATTATGGGGCCTGAGTCACTGGCTTACTGGTGCTCTTCCATGCTGTCCCTAGGAGGGTTGTGTCACTTGAGTGGTTTGAGTCACTGACGGGATCTTCCTGTCTGGGTTGGTGCCCCCCTCGGGTTCATGCCGTGTGGGAGATCTTCGTGGGCTATACTCGGCCTTGTCTCAGGGTAGTAGGTTGGTGTTTGAAGATATTCATCTAGTGGTGTGGGGGCTGTGCTTTGGCAAAGTGGGTGGGGTTATATCCTGTCTGTTTGGCCCTGTCTGGGGGTATCGTCGGATAGGGCCACAGTGTCTCCCGATCCCTCCTGTCTCAGCCTCCAGTATTCATACTGCAATAGTTTGTGTCGGGGGGCTAGGTTCAGTCTGTTATATCTGGAGTATTTCTCCTGTCTCATCTGGTGTCCTGTGTGAATTTAAGTATGCTCCCTCTAATTCTCTGTTTCTCTCCCTCTTCGCACGGAAGACATGAGCACTAGGACCATGCCCCAAGACTACCTGGCCTGATGACTCCTTGATGTCCCCAGTCCACCTGGTCATGCTGCTGCTCCAGTTTCAACTGTTCTGCCTGCGGCTATGGAACCCCGACATGTTCACTGGACGTGTTGCCTTGTCCTGGACCTGCTGTTTTGGACCCTCTCTCTACCGCACCTGCTGTCTCTAACTCTGAATGATCGGCTATGAAAAGCAAACTGACATTTACTCCAAAAGTGCTGACATGTTGCACCCTCTACAACCACTGTGATTATTATTATCTGACCCTGCAGGTCATCTATGAACATTTGAACATCTTGGCCATGTTCTGTTATAATCTCCACCCGGCACAGCCAGAATAGGACTGGCCACCCTTCATAGCCTGGTTCCTCTCTAGCTTCTGGCCTTTCTATAGAGTTTTTCCTAGCCGCCGTGCTTCTACATCTGCATTGCTTGCCGTTTGGGGTTTTAGGCTGGGTTTCGGCTGATGTAAAAAGGGCTTCATAAATAAGCTCAGCAAAAAAATAAACGTCCCTTTTTCAGGACCCAGTCTTTCAAAGATAATTAGTAAAAATCCAAATAATTTCACAGATCTTTATTGTAAAGGGTTGAAACACTGTTTCCCATGCTTATTCAATAAACCATAAACAATTAATGAACTGTGAAACATGTTTCCCATGCTTATTCAATGAACCATAAACAATTAATGAACATGCACCCGTGGAACGGTCGGCATGCTGCAAGGAGGCATGAGGACTGCAGATGTGGCCAGGGCAATAAATTGCAATGTCCGTACTGTGAGACGCCTAAGACAGCGCTACAGGGAGACAGAACGGACCACGTGTAACAACACCTGCACAGGATCGGTACATCCGAACATCACACCTGCGGGACAGGTACAGGATGGCAACAACAACTGCCCGAGTTACACCAGGAACGCACAATCCCTCCATCAGTGATCAGAATGTCCCCAATAGGCTAAGAGAGGCTGGACTGAGTGATTGTAGGCCTGCAACAACGTCACCTATGGGCACAAACCCACCGTCACTGGACCAGACAAGACTGGCAAGAAGTGCTCTTCACTGATGAGTCGTAGTTTTGTCTCACCAGGGGTAAATAGTTGAATTTGTGTTTATCGTCGAAGGAATGAGCGTTACACCGAGGCCTGTACTCTGGAGCAGGATTGATTTGGAGGTGGAGGGTCAGGGCCACAATGAAAATATGTACTGTTGGGGGTACTCGAGGATCGGAGTTGGGAAACACTGCTGCAGGCAGTCATTTTTTTGGTTGCATTCAAGATTGAGAGCTATCATCATAACGTTTTTTTAAAAATCATTTAGGCTTCTATAATAACTATACAAAGACCCCATGGATGTTGTTATTCATTTCAATGGTCTCTGCTCATTTGCAATCATGCCATAAAAAGTATCATTATATGCCATCTTGTCAAGTTCCGTTATACAGGCCGACTGGAATAAAACCCTAAGATTCCCCCTAAATTAAATTCAGTGTACAGTGTTAGGAGTCTGCATCATACCTCAGTTCAAATAATATTAAAGATATGATTCTACTTTTCAAAACACTTATTAGACATTTCTTATTTTATGTATTTGTATATTGACCCAGTAAACATGTTTGTTAGTGCAGTTAGAGTGGTGATTTAAGAACAGGTGGCGGAATTAACGATAATCGAACCAAGATTAAGTAGGAAGACCACTGTATAGGAGGATGTTAATTTTTCCCTCCCCACACTGGAAGATAACCAAGACAGGGATGAGCTGAGAGTATAATGAGATGCCTCGTGAGCATCATCATTTCAATACTTGTGGTATATGATTTTTTTCTGTGATGGAGCAAACATAAGTTAAGTGAAAAATGTAATGAAATGCAACAATAATTGGATGGCTGAAAAATAGATGGGATATGTGGGGTGCATGCTTATTGAGCCTAAATTTGGTCTGTGTGACAAATATTTTACTTCACTTTTTTCAATCACTGCCCAAGGTGAGGTAAAGCATTTCCAAAGGGATTCTAATGTTGAAATGTGTGACTCCATTGAGACTACTACCATCTATGTCATACTCGTGACCCCTCAATCTCAGGGCTCAGTAGGAAAGTTATATATAACAGCTAGCATACTGAGAAAGCGTACTGAAACGGTGGTAACACATGGGAAGGAATTTATTAGAGGAATTTATGCTCACTGAAAAAGACACAACTAACGTGAATAAATTGTGCGCACATGTGGCCACGCACCTTTGTTTTAAATGTAGTGCTGGGGTGTAGGCTGTCCGATGTGATCAACTAATATGTGTTTGGGTAGTTACAAATGATCAAAACTCTCTTTCTCATTTTGCCTCTTGGAAACATTGGTTAATGGACCTTTTTTACATTACTGGTCTTGTGCAGAAAATTGTCCCTTTTCCAAGCTTTGAGCAGTAAAGGTAACAGAGCCTTGGGATTGCTTCTCTATTTGCAATCAGTTTCTCATTAAAATAAAATAATGGCCCTCATGCACAAATGCCAGGCTCAGTTTGTATCTTCTGACATAGTATGCAATTTTGTCCTCACACACACCCGCAAACATTCATGCTCACAGATGAACAACGCATTCAGAAAGTATTCAGACCCCTTGATTGTTCCACATTTTGTTACTTTACAGCCTTATTCTAAAATGTATTAATTTGTTTTTTTCTTCTTCACCAATCTACATACAATACTCCATAATGGCAAAGCAAAAACAGGTTTTGAGATGTGTTTGCAAATGCAGAAAAAATGAAATAACACATTTACATGCTGTAAGTATTCAGACCCTTTACTCACCACTTTGTGGATGCACCTTTGACAGTGTTTACTGCCTCATGTCTTCTTGGGTAGCCACAATACCAGTCAAATGTTTGGACAGATCTACTCATTCAAATGGTTTCCCTTAAATTTGACAATTTTCTACATTGTAGAATAATTGTGAAGACATCAACACTATGAAATAACAAATATGGAATCATGTAATAACCAAAAAAGTCTTAAACAAAACATACATTTTATATTTGAGATTCTTCAAAGTCGCAACCCTTTGCCTTGATGACAGCTCTGCACAACCAGCTTCACCTGGAATGCTGTTCCAAGTCTTGAAGGAGTTCCCACATATATGCTCAGCACTTGTTGGCTGCTTTTCCTTCACTCTGCAGTTCAACTCATCCCAAACCATCTCAACTGTGTTGAGGTTGGGTGATTGTGGAGGCCAAGTCATTTGATGTAGCACTCCATCACTCTCCTTCTTGGTCAAACAACCCTGACACAGCCTGGAGGTCTGTTGGGTAATTGTCCTGTTGAAAAGCAAATGATAGTCCCACTAAGTACAAAGCAGATGGGATGGCGTGTTGCTGCAGAATGTTGTGGTAGCCATGCTGGTTATGTGTGCCTTGAATTCTAAATAAATCACAGACAGTTTCACCAGCAAAGAACCCTCATACCATCACACCTCCGTGCTTCAAGGTGGGAACCACACATGCGGAGATCATCCATTCACCTACTCTGTGTCTCCCAAAGACACGGCGGTTGGAACCAAAAATCTTAAATTTGGACTCATTGGGAAAAAAGTACAGATTTCCACCGGTCTAATGTCCATTGCTCGTGTTTCTTTGCCCAAGCAAGTCTCTTCTTCTTATTGGTGTCCTTTAGGAGTGGTTTCTTTGCAGCAATTTTACCATGAACTCCTGTTTCACGCAGTCTCCTCTGAAGAGTGGATGTTGAGGTGTGTCTTACTTGAACTCAGTGAAGCTTTTATTTGGGCTGCAATTTCTGAGGCTGTTAACTCTAATGAACTTACACTCTGCAGCAGAGGTAAGTCTGGGTCTTCATTTCCTGTGGCAGTCCTCATGAGAGACAGTTTCATCATAGAGCATGATGGTTTTTGCGACTATACTGACATTTTCCGGATTGACTGACCTTCATGTCTTAAACTAATGATGGACTGTCATTTCTCTTTGCTTATTTGAGCTGTTCTTGTCATTTTATCGACTTGGTCTTTTACCAATTAGGGCTCCCTTCTATATACCGCCCATACCTTATGTGGCAAACCTCTTCAAGGTTATGAGTGTTTGTCACAAACTAAGTGGTAAACTGTCACCAAATCACCCAAGAATGAGAGTTCTTTCGAACAGGACAGTACCTGTGTGTTTGTTTCTCCGTCCTGGTCCACCCAGGCCGTAGGCGAGGTCAAGGATAGCAGGGTTCGGTACACAAATCGGGTTCTCGGTAGGTCCAGGTCCAAACGCCAACGAGTAAGTCCAAAACAGTCCAGCTCATACACGGTAAATACAGCCAATCTGTATTGTCTCTTTCTCTATTGTTCATAGATCCTTCCAGCACTCTCTTCTTCTCTTCCAGGTTTTTCTTGACCCTTTATCTGTGGGTTGGCTCCACCTTCTGAGGGTTTCCCTTTCTTCTGGGACTTGTAGTTTTGGTGGTCGGCCATTTTGTGATCTGTAGTTCTGACAGGGGTGGCCATTTTAGTGATCGGGCAGAGCCCGTTTATTAGTTCTGCTCTCACATGTCTGCCATTTACCACTCGACCCCCTTCTTTGCCACACTTATTACAACACAACTGATTGTCTCAAATGTATTAAGAGGGAAAGAAATTCCACAAATTAACTTTTTACAAGGCACACCTGTTAATTGAAATGCATTCCAGGTGACTACCTCATGACGCTGCTTGAGAGAATGCCAAGAGTATGCAAAGCTGTCTTTAAGGAAAAGGGTGTTTAACACTTTTTTGGTTGATTCCATACATGATTCCATGTGTTACATATAGAAAATAGTATAATTTTTTTTAAACATGAATGAATGAGGAGTGTCCAAAAGTTTGACTGGTACTGTATATTTGGGGAGTTTATCCCTTTCTTCTCTGTTGATCCTTTCAAGCTCTGTCAGGTTGGATGGGGAGCATCGCTGCACAGCTATTTTCAGGTCTCTCCAGAGATGTTCGATCGGGTTCAAGTCTGGGCGCTGGTAGGGCCACTCAAGAACATTCTGGTTGAGCCACTCAAGGCCACTCCTGCGCTGTCTTGGCTGTGTGCTTAGGATCGTGGTCCTGTTAGACTTGAGCGAATGTTCTCCTTCCGAGGTCCTGAGCTCTTTGGAGCAGGTTTTCATCAAGGATCTCTCTGCTCCGTTCACCTTTGCCACGATTCTGACAAGTCTCCCAGTCCCTGCCGCTGAAAAACATCCCAGCAGCATGATGCTGCCACCACAATGCTTCACCGTAGGGATGGTGCCAGGCTTCCTTCAGATGTGACGCTTGACATTCTGTCACGACTTCCGCCGAAGTTGGCTCTCCTGCCCATTCGGGCGGTGCTCGGCGGTCGTCATCACCGTCCTATTAGCCACTACCGATCCCTTTTTCGTGTATCTGTTGGTTTTGTCTAATTGGTTTCACCTGTGTGTTGTTTAGTTAATTAGTGTCTGTATTTAATGTAGGTTGTCCCGCCCTTGTTTTGTGCGGGATTGTTTATTTTGTCATTTCGTTTTGTCTGTCGGTGTTTGCTGTTTGTTATTCTCCGGTTAGTCTTTATCCTGTGTTGGATATATTCAGCCTGTCTGTATTTGGGTTGACCGTTGTTTGTTTTTGTTCACCGGAGAATAAACTTTATATCGCTATCTGCTCTCTGCGCCTGATTCCACCCACCTTGATTAGACGTGACAGAATCCCGCACCACCCATGGAATCAGCAGGAGCAGCAGCGTCTCCTCTCCCATCGATGGAAGAGAGGGTCCTCCATCATACCAGCGTGCTTCACCGGATTGGTTCTGCTATGGACCAAATGATGGAGAGAATGGATTGATGGGAGAGGAGTGGCCTCCCCACATCATCTCTACCAACCCCTTCTCCAGCACCTCCTGTTTCTGCGACCACATCTGGCTCTGGGGCTCTTCGGCTGACACTCCCATGGGAGTTTGACGGATCGGCGGCTGGGTGCCAGGGTTTCCTCCTTCAGCTGGAACTATACCTGGCTACCGTGCGTCCTGCTCCCTCTGGAGAGGAGAGCGTGTGCGCCCTCGTCTCCTGCTTGACTGGGCGAGCCCTCGAGTGGGCTAACGCAGTATGGAATGGTCCGGACTCGGCTAAGGATAATTACCCAGAGTTCACCCGCCGATTTCGAGCTGTTTTTGACCATCCACCCAAGGGTCGGGCGGCGGGTGAACGGCTGTTCCACCTGCGTCAGGAGACGAGGAGCGTACAGGATTTTGCCCTTGAGTTTAGGACTTTGGCAGCAGGAGCAGGATGGAACGACAGGGCCTTGATTGATCATTTTAGATGTAGTCTCAGGGAGGACGTCCGCAGGGAGCTGGCATGTCGGGACACCACATTCACACTGGATGGACTTATCGATCTGGCTATCCGTCTCGACAACCTACTGGCTGCTCGTGGGCGTTCGGATCAGGTCCTGTCGTTTCCAATCCCCAGCCCCCTGTTCCTATCCCTATGGAATTAGGAGGTACGGCTTCAAGGGGGCCCGGAGGAGGAGTGTCCTCCTGCACCAGTTGTGGTTGACGAGGGCACACGTCCGACCGGTGCTGGAGGAACTCGTCTAGGAGTCGGGAGGACAGGCGGAACACTGCTCGATCACCCCAGGTGAGTAAGCACCAAACTCATTCAGAGCTTCCTGTCGGTCATGTGTTTGTATTGATTTCTTTCCCTGGTTTTTCCCCATCTCTACAGCATAAGGCGCTAGTCGATTCAGGTGCAGCTGGGAATTTTATGGATCGTGGGCTTGCGTTAAGGCTAGGGATTCCCCTGGTGTCGTTAGATCGACCTTTCCCCGTGCACTCCTTAGATAGCCGACCATTAGGGTCAGGAGTAATTAGGGAGGCTACGGTGCTGCTGGACATGGTAACGCAGGGTGATCATAAGGAGCAGATTAGCCTGTTCCTTATAGATTCACCTGCATTTCCAGTGGTGTTGGGGGTTCCCTGGTTAGCTCAACACAACCCGGTGATTTTCTGGCGACAGGGGGCTCTTAAGGGGTGGTCAGAGGAGTGTTCAGGTAGCTGCATAGGAGTTGCCGTTGGTGCGACTACAGTGGAGAGTCCAGACCAAGTTTCCACCGTGCGCTTTCCCTCTGATTATACCGATTTGGCTATCGCTTCCAGTAAAGGGAAGGCGACCCAATTACCACCTCATCGTCGAGAGGACTGTGCGATAAACCTTCTGGAAAACGCTGCACTTCCTAGGAGTCACGTGTATCCATTGTCCCAGGAGGAGACAGTTGCGATGGAAACATATGTTTCCGAATCTCTGGGACAGGGGTACATTCAGCCCTCCATATCACCCGTCTCCTCAAGCTTCTTTTTTGTGAAGAAGAAGGATGGAGGTCTGCGTCCGTGTATTGATTATAGAGGTCTAAATTCCATCACAGTGGGGTTTAGTTACCCACTACCTCTCATCGCTACGGCAATGGAATCTTTTCACGGGGCGCGATTCTTCACAAAACTGGACCTGAGGAGCGCGTATAATCTGGTACGTATCCGGGAAGGAGATGAGTGGAAAACCGCATTTAGTACTACTTCTGGTCATTATGAGTACTGCGTCATGCCATACGGGTTGAAGAATGCTCCAGCCGTTTTTCAATCTTTCGTAGATGAGATTCTCCGAGACCTGCTCGGGCAGGGAGTGGTAGTGTACATTGATGACATTTTGATCTATTCTGCCATACGCGCGGAGCATGTGTCTCTGGTGCGTAAGGTACTTGGGCGACTACTGGAGCATGACCTGTATTGCAAGGCGGAGAAATGTGAGTTTTTCAAACAGTCCGTTTCCTTCCTGGGGTATCGTATTTCCACCTCCGGGGTGGTGATGGAGGATGATCGCGTTACAGCCGTGCGTAATTGGCCGACTCCAACCACGGTGAAAGAAGTGCAGCGGTTTTTAGGGTTTGCCAATTACTACCGGAGGTTTATCCGGGGTTTTGGTCAGGTGGCTGCTCCCATCACCTCACTGCTGAAGGGAGGACCGGTGCGCTTGCGCTGGTCAGCAGAGGCGGGCAGAGCTTTCAGTCATCTGAAGGAGCTGTTCACCAATGCGCCCGTGTTGGCGCATCCGGACCCCTCTTTAGCGTTCATAGTGGAGGTGGATGCGTCCGAGGCTGGGGTTGGAGCCGTGCTGTCCCAACGCTCGGGCGTGCCATCCAAACTCCGCCCGTGTGCTTTCTTTTCGAGCAAGCTCAGCCCAGCGGAGCAAAACTATGATGTGGGGGACCGGGAGTTGTTAGCTGTAGTCAAGGCTCTGAAGGTGTGGAGAGATTGGCTTGAGGGGGCTAAATACCCTTTTCTCATCTGGACTGACCATTGTAATCTCGAATACATCTGGGCAGCTAAGAGACTAAATCCACGTCAGGCTAGATGGGCCATGTTTTTTACTAGGTTCCAGTTTACCCTCACATATCGGCCAGGCTCCCAAAACACTAAAGCTGACGCACTGTCTCGCCTCTATGATACCGAGGAACACACTGGCCCACACTGGTTTAAAGACGTGAGATTTTATGTCTCCTCCTGCTCAGTGTGTGCTCAGAGCAAGGTTCCTCGGCACCTGCCTAGAGGGAAATTACAACCTCTCCCCGTTCCACAATGGCCGTGGACACATTTATCGGTGGATTTTCTTACCGACCTTCCCCTGTCCCAGGGAAGTACTACGATCCCGGTCGTTGTGGATCGGTTTTCAAAGTCCTGTCGTCTCATTTCGTTGCCCGGTCTTCCTACGGCCCTGCAGACTGCTGAGGCTTTGTTTACCCATGTCTTCCGGCACTATGGGGTGCCTGAGGATATCGTCCCTGATCGGGGTCCCCAATTCACGTCAAGAGTGTGGAGGGCGTTTATGGAGAGGCTGGGGGTCTCGGTTAGCTTAACCTCAGGTTTTCACCCCGAGAGTAATGGGCAGGTGGAGCGCGTTAACCAGGATGTGGGCAGGTTTCTGCGGTCCTATTGTCGGGACCGGCCTGGTGAGTGTGCAAGGTATGTTCCATGGGCCGAACTAGCCCAGAACTCCTTACGCCACTCCTCTACTAACTTGTCTCCTTTTGAGTGTGTGTTAGGTGACCAGCCGGTCCTGGCTCCATGGCATCAGAGTCAGACCGATACTCCTGCGATGGAGGAATGGGTACAGCGCTCCAAGGACACCTGGAAAGCCGTTCAGGACTCATTACGGTTAACGGGAGAACGGCAGAAGAGGAGCGCTGACCAGCACCGCAGTGAGACCCCCGTGTTTGCACCGGGGGACAGGGTCTGGCTCTTGACCCGAAACCTGTCTCTCCGCCTGCCCTGTCGGAAGCTGGGGCCGCAGTGTGTAGGGCCGTTCAAAGTCCTGAGGAGAATAAGCGAGGTGTGTTATAGGTTACAACTTCCTAGGTATTACCGTATTAACCCCTCGTGTCATGTGTCTCTCCTTAGGCCAGTGGTGGCTGGTCCCCTGCAAGAAGGTGAGGTGCCTGAGGTCCCTCCGCCCCCTCTGGACATCGAGGGGTCCCCGGCGTATACAGTTCGAGGCATTCTAGATTCGAGACGCCGGGTGGGGGGCCTACAGTACCTCGTGGACTGGGAGGGGTACGTTCCGGAGGAGAGATGCTGGGTTCCAGTGAAGGATATTTTGGACCCTTCCCTCCTGAGAGATTTCCACCGCCTCCACCCGGATCGCCCAGCACCTCGTCCTCCGGGTCGTCCTCGAGGACGGTGCGGCGCGCAGCGGGAGCCGCGCGTTGGGGGGGGGGGGTACTGTCACGACTGCCGCCGAAGTTGGCTCTCCTGCCCATTCGGGCGGTGCTCGGCGGTCGTCATCACCGTCCTATTAGCCACTACCGATCCCTTTTTCGTGTATCTGTTGGTTTTGTCTAATTGGTTTCACCTGTGTGTTGTTTAGTTAATTAGTGTCTGTATTTAATGTAGGTTGTCCCGCCCTTGTTTTGTGCGGGATTGTTTATTTTGTCATTTCGTTTTGTCTGTCGGTGTTTGCTGTTTGTTATTCTCCGGTTAGTCTTTATCCTGTGTTGGGATATATTCACCCTGTCTGTATTTGGGTTGACCGTTGTTTGTTTTTGTTCACCGGAGAATAAACTTTATATCGCTATCTGCTCTCTGCGCCTGATTCCACCCACCTTGATTAGACGTGACACATTCAGGCCAAAGAGTTCAATCTCGGTGTCATCAGACCAGAGAATCTTGTTTCTTAGGGTCTGACAGTCCTTTAGGTGCCTTTTTGCAAACTCCAAGCAGGTTGTCATGTGCTTTTTTACTGAGGAGTTGCTTCCATCTGGCCAGTTGACTATACGGTCCTGATTGGTGGAGTGCTGCAGAGATTGTTCCTAATCTCCACAGAGGAAATCTAGAGCTATGTCAGAGTAACCATCGGGTTCTTGGTAATTTCCCTGACCTTGGCCTTTCTCCCCCAATTTCTCAATTTGGCCAGGTGGCAATCGCTCGGAAGAGTCTTGGTGGTTCCAAACGTCTTCCATTTAATAATTATGGAGGCCACTGTGTTCTTGGGGACCTTCAATGCTGCATACAATTTTTGGTACCCTTCCACAGATCTATGCCTTGAAACAATCCTGTCTCGTAGCTCTACGGACAATTCCTTCGATATCTTGGCTAGGTTTTTGCTCTGACATTCACTGTTTAGCTGTGGGACCTTGTATAGACAGGTATGGGCCTTTACAAATAATTTCCAATCAGTTGAATTTATCACAGTTGGACTCCTATCAAGTTGTAGAAACATCTCAAGGATGATCAATTCAAACAGGATGCACCTGAGGTCAATTTCAAGTCTCATAGCAAAGGGTCTAAATACTCTTGTAAATAAGGTATTTAGTTTTTTAAATAAATGTACACACATTTATAAAAGCCTGTTTTGCTTCGTCATTATCGGGTAGATTGATTAGGGAAAAAATAATTTAATAAATTTTAGAATAAGGCTGTAAAGTAACAAAATGTGGAAAAAGGGAAGGGATCTGAATATTTTACAAAAACACTATGTGCCACATGCATCCGAACAGTTAAAATTAATGGCTTTTCCTCATCTCATGTGCCATGTACACATTATATGACATGGGACACATTACAAAATATTACACTGTCTGGCAATGGGTTCTGCTGTTCATGTACTGCAGTAGATTTTCCCCTTGCATTATGCATCAATTTAATCTAACTGTGTTATTAGGTCACTTGATATATTTGATATGCAGATATGCCATTTATATGTTCAAAATCAAACATATTAATTAATATTGGGGGTATCAATTTGATCTGATACGGCTGTATATACATATAATAGTAAAAACATCATGGGTAAACACTTCAGAGGCTGTATTTTAATGTTGGGGAAGCTACTCTGAAAATACAGTTTATGAAGATACCAATTACTTCACACTGGAAGAAGTTAAACTTCAATACTTAAACTACAATACTTTAAAGCTTTAAGCTACCCTTTAGTTTACTTTAAAACTTTTAAAAACAGTTACCACATATAAACTACTTATGTAACGGTTTTCTTTAGTTAAAGGAGAGGCGGGCCAAAACGCAGCGTGGTTTCTATTCATGGTTATTTAATGAAGAAAACTATACATGAACAGACTAACAAAAACAAGAACCGTGAAAACCTAAAACAGCCCTATCTGGTGCAAACACAGAGACAGGAACAATCACCCACAAACACACAGTGAAACCCAGGCTACCTAAGTATGATTCTCAATCAGAGACAACGAATGACACCTGCCTCTGATTGAGAACCATACAAGGCCGAAACATAGAAATACCCAAATCATAGAAAAACAAACAGACTGCCCACCCCAACTCACGCCCTGACCATACTAAATAATGATAAAACAAAGGAAATAAAGGTCAGAACGTGACAACTTAGTGAAAAATTATATCTAAATCTGAATTGTCAGACTACAAATTGCAATATATCACTCTGGAGTCAGATGTTAACAGAATGTGTAATTTAGCCTATTGAACACAAAAAGTGAGAATTAGGCAGGTTTGATACTGAAAAAGAAAGGAAATTCTTACCTACTTCACTCACATTTTATTTTAGTTTTGCCAAAAAAGTAGCTTGTAGTTCTAGTAGTTAGCTAAACCACTACACAAAGTAATTAAGTACGGAAAGCACTACCAAGATTTTTATTTAATTCAACTACCACCAAGCTACTGCAAAATGTAATTACTGCTGCAATATGTAACTTTTTGTACGACATAGAAATATGTCACACCCTGATCTGTTTCACCTGTCTGTGCTTGTTTCCACACCCCACCAGGTGTCTCCTATTATTTCCCTGTATCCCCTGTCTATTTATACTTGCGTTTTCTGTTTGTATGTTGCCATTTCGTGTTGTTTTGTCAGGTCTTACCAGCGTGTTTCCTGTTCTCAAGTTTTTGTTTCCTACTCTTCCCGGTTCTCACCTTTCTGCCTGTCCTGACCCTGATTCTGCCTGAGGTTCTGTCCCTGATTGAATCTGCCTTGGATTATGAACCTCTGCCTGCAGTCGACCTGCCCTTGCCTGCCCCTTTGTTATAATCAAACTATCCGCCTCCTGTGTCTGCATCTGGGTCAAATCCTGAGTTGTGATAGTAATTCTCATTGAAATCAAGTCTAAGAAGCTGTAGATCTATTTGCACAATTTCTATGGTTCCTGTTTTTAAGTTTTGTTTTTGCATTTGAAAATACAATATTTTTGATTATGGAAAATATATTTCACAGCGGGTTTAGATGGTACAATGATTCTCTACACTATACTTGCTTGTTAAAGCTTTCACATAAATTGAAATTAGGTTAAGTATTAGAATTTTAACAACCAGGAAATGGCGGAGCGATTTCTGCATAGTGGATCTATAAAATCATTTGAACGACATGTATTTCACTACTCTCCAACACGTGTTTGCCATTGCATTGCATGACCCCTTTATCATATTTGTTTTTCAAAAAGCTAATAAAAGAAAGTGCCAGATTTCAGGTGTGTAACAACAGTGCTCCCCTCCAGCAATATATTACCATATGACTTTTATATTAGTTGCTAAGACATTTATTAGCTTGAAATGCAAAATTATACAGCTTTTTGTTGGCGATATGCACACAATGGAGGTAGCAGACATAATGGTTAGTGCTACCTGGGATCCTTTGGTTGTCCATACCCTAAACCCTAACCCTAAATCCCTACCTTAACTCTAACATTAACCATAACCCTAACGTTAACCCTTAACCTTTTAAATGCCAATTTCAAATGGGGTGAGGTCAGAGTTGGGACGTCCTAAGGATTCCGTTTAGACTTTTGCCAGACCGAAGTAGACAGCCGTGCTCACCCTGTTGTGATGAGGTTTGCTCGCTGCCACTGAAGGCGATAAAACTACGGTAGTCATTCATTTCTAATGGAAAAGAAGTGAAGTGGGCGAGGGGGCTGTTGGGCAACCCGAGCATGCGCAAGGGACTGGAAATGGACAGAAATAAATTGGCGGAAAACGGAATTTTATGCAAATGCCACTATGTTTTGACCATATCAATAATCTCGCATTAAATCCACGCGGCAGAACGGCTTTTTTAAATTAAAAGTGTCCTGGAGCAGTAGTGTGGTTATGGCTGTTGTTTATAGGCTTCATTAGTAGAAGGTCTGCACTCAGTAACGAGACTTTTCTAAGTTATTTTATGCTTTTTTATACATTGAGGCAACAAGACCAAAAGAAAGGTTTAGGTTGTCAGACAATAACAGTGTCTACAACACATTAATACAAGGGTTTGACCATTGGAGAATTTGGAGACTTGCAGTTTACAATATTAGAACTTAACATAGTTCTAAAGGTTTTGTCTCATATTGAAATACTTTGAATATGAATGGATGGATGAGAAACCTACACTTTGCTGGTAAAATAAATTAAAACATGGTCCCAAATGGGAAATAGCTATTAAAACCCAAAGGATTAAAAACATAGTTTTGTTGTAGTACGCCATGCGTGTCGTCTATGCAATGTGTTATTGACAATATTGTGACGGATTCTTTCTCTCCACTTCCCATCATCTCATGCGATTGTACTGATCTATTGTGCTATTATTTAGTGGCAGCTGGTCTCTTCCATTTTATTGGAAAGTTGCTGGATGGCTTCTTCTCCTCTGCTGTCAGTACGGATACAGTAAGTGGTCTGGTGGCAGCAGACCTTCCACAACCACAATACACACCTGATCTCATTTGATCAGTCATTGATGTGTCACTCTCAGAACAAAATAGGATATGAGGAGAGAGCTTTTGGGCTCCATAGTTTATAATGCATCACTTCTAATGGGCGTATTGGATTAGTGGCAACGGACTGGAGACTGAGAGAAAGGGCCTTTTCATAATATAAATGCCAGTTGCTGTGTACAGGGAGTTAAAGAGCTTGATAGCTCAACCTGACAGAGCAGAAAGTAAAATCCCTTTGAAAATGAGTTGACCATCCACAATGCTAGGCTACATCCTCTGAGAGAGTTACTTTTTAATGCATCAAAGGGGTCATTCAGGTTAGTGTCTCTTGGCTTTTGGCCTTGGGGAAATGGGACTTTAATTGAAGCAGTGACTGCTGTGGCATTCAGAACTAGTCCTGTGTCAAAGGCTTGAGACCCCCTTGGCTAGGGTTCAAAGATATGAGTGTGGAGGTCAAATCCATTCTGTACAATTGTCCTTTTATCATTACAAAGGGTTAAATAGGTGAGCAGTACCACACACTAGGCAAAAAGTCTAAAGTTCCTTCATTGAAAAGAGTCTTTGAAGAACCCACATTTTGTCCTGGATAGTCATGGAAAATGGAAACATGATTTAAGTTGGAACACTGACCTGTGCCTCTATCCTGAGAGCCTGTGCTGTTGCCAACCAGTCTAACCCTCTTGTTTAAGAGGAGCCTCTTAAAGAAGAAGTTACAGGTCTGTGAGAGCCAGAAATCATGCTTGTTTGTAGGTGACCAAATACTTATTTTCCACCATAATTTGCAAATAAATTCATTAAAAATCCTACAATTTGATTTTCTGGATTTTTTTTCTCATTTTGTCTGTCATAGTTGAAGTGTACCTATGATGAAAATTACAGGCCTCTCTCATCTTTTTAAGTGGGAGAACTTGCACAATTGGTGTCTGACTAAATACTTTTTTTGCCCCACTGTATATACAAAGCAACCCTCAGACAGGTGTAGCTCCAGTAGGAACCTTTGGCCGCAAGGTGCGTTCAAAGTGTCGATGATCAATGTGTCCTGCAATTCAGTTCTCGCAGCTAGCTGCGTTCTTCATCAACGCACGAGCCGAGTGATCCACCGCTAAGAGTTGCACTCTTTTATTTTTTGTTTTACGCAGAGGCTAGTGGCTAGGCGGGGTTGGGGAGGTTGCCCTCCTTTCCTCTGCCCGTCCTTCGCCAGAGTGAGAGCAAAAAGGATTACGGTTGAACGAAAAGTGTCCAGGTGCTCCACCTTCTCCAAATCGACGGGAGGGGAGACATTAAAGCCCCACCTGCGCCGGGGCACATAGTGGTTGGCTAGGTTTCCGGAGCCGTGTGAGGGTCCTGGGCGACACCCAAGCAGCTTAATGTTGGAGAACGAGGCGGGAAGACCCCATTCACCGGCAACCCTCAATCCCCTTTGGGACGCGGCCGACACACCTGCCCACAGGTGTGCCATGCGGCCGTGCCTTACGGGGAAAGGGGGAGGGGGTGGAGGCGGTCGGGTGCAACCCAGATGACATGGAGATGCGGGAAACCGGGCTCGGGCCGAAGCCACCCTCCCGGCCAAGAACCCTACGCAGAGGGAAGGGAGAGGCGGGGGGCGTGAGCCCCTACCCTACCCAGCCCACAGCAGAGTTTTGTTTTTGGAGAACTTCCGCAGGTTCACCTTCGGAATCCTTGTTACAACTTTTACTTCCTCTAGATAGTCAAGTTTGGTCGTCCTCTCGGCGCTCTGCCAGGGCTGTGACCGACATCACTAAACCATCCAATCGGTCGTAGTGACGGGCGGTGTGTACAAAGGGCAGGGATTTAATCAACACAAGCGTATTACCCACGCTTACTGGGAGTTCCTTGTTCATGGGAAGTAATTGCAATCCCCAATCCCAATCACGTGTGGGGTTCAGCAGGTTACCCACGACTCTCAGCAAAGGGTAGACACACGCTGATCTGCTCAGTTTGGCGTGCGTGCAGCCCCAGACATCTAAAGGCATCACAAACCTGTTATTGCTCATGTGGCTGAACACCACTTGTCCCTCCAAGAAGTTGGATCACTCCACCAACTAAGAACGGCCATGCACCACCACCCTCAGAATCGAGAAAGCTATCAATCTGTCAATCTTTTCCGTGTCCGGGCCAGGTGAGGTTTCCCGTGTTGAGTCAAATTAACTTCTAGCTTCGAGCAATCCCGTATCCGGGAGCGTAATCATAGCCTCAAGCTCATTAGCATAACGCAACGTTAACTATTCATGAAAATCGCAAATGAAATGAAATAAATATATTGGCTCACAAGCTTAGCCTTTTGTTAACAACACTGTCATCTCAGATTTTCAAAATATGCTTTTCAACCATCGCTACACAAGCATTTGTGTAAGAGGTATCGATAGCTAGCATTCAGCAGGCAACATTTTCACAAAAACAAGAAAAGCATTCAAATAAAATCATTTATCTTTGAAGAACTTCGGATGTTTTCAATGAGGAGACTCTCAGTTAGATAGCAAATGTTCAGTTTCTCCAAAAATATTATTTGTGTAGGAGAAATCGCTCCATTTTGTTCATCACGTTTGGCTAAGAAAAAAAACAAAAATTCAGTCATTACAACGCCGAACTTTTTTCCAAATGAACTCCATAATATTGACAGAAACATGGCAAACGTTGTTTAGAATCAATCCTCAAGGTGTTTTTCACATATCTAATCGATGATAAATCATTCGTGGCAGTTGCCTTTCTCCTCTGAACCGAATGGAAAAGTGGACGCAGCTGGAGATTGCGAAATAATTTCGACGGAGGACACCAAGCGGACACCTGGTAAATGTAGTCTCTTATGGTCAATCTTCCAATGATATGCCTACAAATACGTCACAATGCTGCAGATACCTTGGGGAAACGACAGAAAGTGTAGTCTCATTCCTGGCGCATTCACAGCCATATAAGGAGACATTGGAACACAGCGCCTTCAGAATCTGGGCCATTTCCTGTTTGAAATTTCATCTTGGTTTCGCCTGTAGCATAAGTTCTGTGGCACTCACAGATAATATCCTTGCAGTTTTGGAAACGTCAGTGTTTTCTTTCCAAAGCTGTCAATTATATGCATAGTCGAGCATCTTTTTGTGACAAAATATCTTGTTTAAAACGGGAACGTTTTTTTATCCAAAAATTAAAAGAGCGCCCCCTATATCGAAGAAGTTAAGCCGCAGGCTCCACTCCTGGTGGTGCTCTTCCGTCACTTCTTTTAAGTTTCAGCTTTGCAACCATACTCTCCTCCAGAACCCAACTAATTTGGTTTCCCGGACACTGCCCCGCGGGTCATGGGAATAACGCCGCCGGATCGCTAGTTGGCATCATTTATGGTTGGAAGTACGACAGTATCTGATTGTCTTTGAACCTCCAACTTTCATTTTTGACAAATGAAAACATTATTGGCAAATACTTTCTTTTTCACCCTTCTTGCGCTGGTCCAAGAATTTCAACTCCTGCCCCACAATACGAATGCCTCCGGCCGTTCCTCTTAGTCATGGCCCCAGTTCAGAAGAAAAACCAACAAAACAGAACCGGAGTCCTATTCCATTATTCCTAGCTGCGGTATTCAGGCGACCAGGCCTGCTTTGAACAGTCTAATTCTTTCAAAGTAAACGTTTCGGACCCCGCGGGACACTCAGTTAAGAGCATCGAGGAGGCACCGAGAGGCAGGGGATGGGACAGGCGGTACCTCGTCTCGTGGCGACCGACAGCTGGATCCAGAGATCCAACTACGAGCTTTTTAACTGCAGCAACTTTACAATACGCTATTGGAGCTTTAATAACCGTGGCTGCTGGCACCAGACTTGCCCTCCAATGGATCCTCGTTAATGGATTTAAAGTGTACTCATTCCAGTTACAGGACCTCGAAAGTGTCCTGTATCATTATTTTGGGTGTGGGTAATTTGGGTGTGGGTAATTTGTACACCTGCTACCTTCCTTTGATGTTGTAGCCATTTCTCAGACTCCCTCTCTGGAATTGAACCCTGATTCCCTGTTACCCATGGTCCCCATGGTAGGCACAGAAAGTACCATCGAAAGTTGATAGGGCAGACATTCGAATGAGTTGTCACCGCCACAAAGGTAGCGCAATCGGCTCAAGGTTATCTGGAGTCACCAAAGCACCCGAGAGCACCCCGCATGGGTTTTGGGTCTGATAAATGCATGCATCCCCAATGGTTAGTGCTCGTTGGCATGTATTAGCTCTAGAATTGCCACAGTTGTCACAGTGACATCATAAACATTCTTTTGAAATAGTTACTTGCATAGTGGAGTCTTTAGTTTTGAGTTGTAGCTAGCTAGCGAAATTATGAACAGTAATCCCAACTCATAACGTTACTACCCTGCATAAATCTGATGGTAGCTAACCAACCAGGTTCAACTTTAGCTAGCTAACATTAGGCTATAATTAGCCATGCAAATGGCTCTGAGATACGAATATTACTGCACAGATCATACACATGACGTTAGCTGTCTAGCCAGCCAATTACGTTAGCTAGCTAGTTAAAAGTACATTTGAACTTGAAATTAAAATGACTCTGACAAAATTTGAAATGTTTAATATCTGTCAGCGCCGTGTGTATAGGTGGCAGGGAAGTCAGGCGCAGGAGAGTCAAAATGGAGTGTAAATGGAGTATTTTAATAAATGTCCACAGAACATGCTCCATAACACTAAAACGTACAGACATGAAAAAACATGGGTACGAGGACCCGTCGCGCACCAACACAACAACTAAACAACACTAACAATAAAACAATCTCTGACAGAGACATGAGGGGAAACAGAGGGTTAAATACACAACAGGTAATCAATGCAATTGAAAACAGGTGTGTGGGAAGACAAGACAAAACCAATGGAAAATGAAAAATGGATCAATGATGGCTAGAAGACCTCTCCTCCGACGTCACCTCCGAGCACTGCCCGAACAAGGAGAGGCAACGACTTCGGCAGAAGTCGTGACAGTACCCCTCCCCCCTGACGCGCGGCTCCAGCCGCGCGTCGACACCGACCTCGGGGACGACCCGGAGGGCGAGGTGCAGGGCGATCCGGATGGAGACGGTGGAATTCTGATAACATGGAAGGATCTAACACGTCCTCCACCGGAACCCAACATCTCTCCTTCGGCCCGTAACCCTCCCAGTCCACGAGGTACTGAAGGCCCCTCGCCCGACGTCTCGAATCCAAAATGGATCGAACAGAGTACGCCGGGACCACCTCGATGTCTAGAGGAGGCGGAGGAACATCATGCACTTAATGAGGTGGTCACCACAGATATTACTGGGCAGTTATAAAGCCAACTCAGGCAAGGTGTCAACAGAAATCACATTGTGTAAGGGGTGCGAACTGGCTGGCAGAGAAGTCAGACGCAGGAGAGAAATAACTGTGTTTCCAACGGCGTAGTTTAGTAACAAAAACCCACCGGAAAACAGAACAATAAAATAAATGGGTACATAACCCAACGGACACCAGGACAGACATGCACAAGCACATACAATAAACAGTCACCGACAAGGACATGAGGGGGAACAGAGGGTTAAATACACAACATGTAATTGATGGGTTTGGAACTAGATGTGATGGAAAACAAGACAAAACCAAAGGGAAATGAAAAGAGGATCAGCGATGGCTAGAACGTTGTGACGTCGACCACTGCCCGAACAAGGAGAGGGACCAACTTTGGCGAAAGTCGTTACACATTGGAACAACAGTAAATATGTCGTTCCCCACGAATGATGCAGCATCCCCCCCTTGGGGCATTTGAGATATAGTGTGCGATTAATACATTTCTATTAATTACTATAACTCCTTGGGCCAATCAGTGTAATTTTGTAAATGCCGGGTCTCTATGGCAAGACGCATCATTCACCCAAGTTTAATCAAAATCAGGTCCGTGCTGTAATATTGCGTGTGACTAATGTACTAACAAACGTACGGAGACAGATCCATAGTCCCCTCTCCCATTTCATCATGGGAGACAATAATCCAAGTATCCGTTTCCAAGGTGTGCATGGTGTAATATGCATGTGTGTGCATGTGCACATGTGGAGTGTGTTAATAATGTGGAGTGTGTTAATAATGTGGAGTGTGTTAATAATGTGGAGTGCGTTAATAATGTGGAGTGCGTTAATAATGTGGGGTGTGTTAATAATGTGGAGTGTGTTAATAATGTGGAGTGCGTTAATAATGTGGAGTGCGTTAATAATGTGGGGTGTGTTAATAATGTGGGGTGTGTTAATAATGTGGGGTGTGTTAATAATGTGGAGTGTGTTAATAATGTGGAGTGTGTTAATAATGTGGGGTGTGTTAATAATGTGGGGTGTGTTTCTCCCCATGGAGTTAGATCTCTCTACATTAGAATATTCTCTGTGGTTTCATCTCTTGCATATAACATGCCTCCTTCCTCATGTTACATGTACTGTAGATCATGCGTTCTGTGGTCCTCTGTGAATCAGTTGGTATAGATTTTTTTTAAATCTTTTTTTAACCAGGTAGGCAAGTTGTGTATAATATTGACAAGATAGTCAAGTGACTCTTTTTGCTCAAATATTTTTATTGAACACGCACAAAAGAATGGTGTATCGGTACTCATGCAATTCTTATGCAACTCTTATATAAACACAAAAGAGCAGAGAGATACAAAAAGATCCAAGAGTTATAGGTAAAAAATAAATAATACCTAATAAGATATACAGAACAAGGACAGGTATACAGAGATAAGAGGGCATATCCATCCTTCCATCAACCCTCCCTTCATCATCCATCAACTGCTCGGGTGACAGGGTAAGCACATGCCGCCCAAGGGTAGATTGAAAGTTCACAATTGAGAGTGCATTGAGGTGCACAAATGCACAGTGACCGAATGGTCCAAATAAGATAGGAGAGGTTGAGTGTTTGCCAAATCGCTGAGCCATAATTTGGTATCAGGAACTTCCTTTCCAAAACACAAATATTTTTTTGCCGAAATGAGACTGTAAGAGATTAACCAACCCCCCAAAACAACTAATCTGTTTAGGGTTTCTGACACTCCCAGGATGATCAGAAGCGGGTCTGGGTCAATTAAACTCTCCAGAACTTCAGAGAGGATCCTAAAAATTCCACACCAGTATCCATGCAAGTTAGATCATAGGACAAAACAATGGAGCAGTGTACCCTCCGCAGCATGACATTCATCACACATATGGGAGAAATCTGGAAATATCCTATGCAGCTTAGTTTTGGAATAGTGTGATCTGTATTATATGTTGAATTGTATGAGACAATGTCTGGAGTTAATGGAGCAGGCGTGGATATACTCCAAGCTATCTTCCCAGTCTGCTATGGAAATGTCAGTGCCTAGTTTATCCTCCCATGTTGCCTTAATGGCATCTGTAGAACGTGTGCTAAAAGATTAAAAAGCGTCATATAGATAAGATATCAGTTTGCATGAGGTGGGACAAATTTTGATGCATCCGTCAAACATGGAAGGTTTAGCATTTCCAACTGTAGGAGGATGTTTTCTAACAGTCTGAAATATGTAGGTATCTGAAAAGGTTACTTCTGGAAAGATAGGTTTCCCTCAGCAAATCAAAGGAGGCAAAGGTCCCTTCTACATATCTTGTAGATCCACTATGGCATTGATCCCTAGCTCTCCCCATCGCTCAAAAGGTGTTATCAAGGTTAGAGGAGACAAAGGAGGGATTCCTTGCAAAAGGGTGCAGGAATGATATTGGTCTAAGATCAAAATTCAAATTAAATTGCTTTTAGATACGGACTGTGCTATGAAGTGTCATCTCCCAAATTGACAGGGGACAAAATCACAGTGCCAATAGAGAAGGGGTGGCAATCCTCACACTCCATACTAAACCAGCTGGATGATGGAGGTGCATCATCCAGCCAAAACGTAACAGCATGGAGGTTAGCGGCCCAATAGTAAAATATAACATTTGTGAGAGACAATCCTCCTTGCATTTTACAGAGGTGTTTTTTAACCTCTCCTGTGTGTTTTATGATCCCAGGTGAATGGATTGATAATTGAGTCCAGTTGTTTTTGAAAGAATTTAGCTTAAATGGAAGAAGTTCTAATCTAGAGGGTTTTTGCATCTTTATGGGCCTTCATTCGCTCTTATTCCAATGTATTCTATATCCCAAGAAGGTACCAAACAGGTTAATCAAATCAAAAATAGCTGTAATAGATTGGGGTTCTGTTACGTAGATGATAATTTATTCTGCATATAGAGAAATCTTATATAGAGTATCTTGAGTATTATTGATGTGTACTGTTGCGAGAAATCTGATCGCGTGAGAGAGAGGTTCAATGGCTCGAGCAAAAGGCATAGGCGACAGCGTACAACCTTGCATTTTTATTTATTTACAACTGCGACCAGGCCAAGATAAAGCAAGGCAATGTGACACAGACAACAACACAGAGTTACACATGGAATAAACAAGCGTACAGTCAATAACACAATAGAAAAAAAGAAAGTCTATATACAGTGTGTGCAAATGGCATGAGGAGGTACGGCAATGAATAGGCCATAGTAGCGAAGTAAATACAATTTAGCAAATTAACACTGGAGTGATAGATGTGCAGATGACGATGTGCAAGTGGATATACTGGTGTGCAAAGAGCAGAAAAGTAAATAAAAACAATATGGGGATGAGGTAGGTAGATTGGATGTGCTATTTACAGATGGGCTATGTACAGCTGCAGCGATCAGTTTGCTGCTCAGATAGCTGATGTTTAAAGTTAGTGAGGTAAATATTAGTCTCCAGTTTCAGTGATTTTTGCAATTCGTTCCAGTTATTGGCAGCAGAGAACTGGAAAGAAAGGCGGCCAAACAAGGTTTTGGCTTTGGGGATGACCAGTGAGATATACTGTACCTGCAGGAGCGCGTGCTACAGGTCGGTGTTGTTATCGTGACCAGTGAACTGAGATAAGGCGGAGCTTTACCTAGCATAGACTTATAGATTACCTGGAGACAGTGGGTCTGGCGACGAATATGTAGCGAGGGCCAGCCGATTAGAGCGTACAGGTGCCAGTGATGGGTGGTAGAGGGGCTTTGGTGATAAAACGGATGGCACTGTGATAGACTGCATCCAATTTGCTAAGTAGAATGTTGGAGGCTATTTTGTAAATGACATCGCCGAAGTTGAGGATCGGTAGGATAGTCAGTTTTACAAGGGTAAGTTTGGCGACGTGAGTAAAGGAGGCTTTGTTGCGAAATAGGAAGCCAATTCTAGATTTTAATTTGGATTGGAGATGTTTAATATGAGTCTGGAAGTAGAGTTTACAGTCTAGCCAGACACCTAGGTATTTATAGTTGTCCACATATTCTAAGTCAGAACCGTCCAGAGTAGTGATGCTAGTCAGGTGGGCGGGTGCGGGCAGCGAACGGTTGAAAAGCATGCATTTAGTTTTACTAGCGTTTAAGAACAGTTGGAGGCCACGGAAGGAATGTTGTATGGCATTGAAGCTCGTTTGAAGGTCAATTAACACAGTGTCCAAAAAAGGGCCAGATGTATACAGAATGGTGTTGTCTGCGTAGAGGTGGATCAGGGAATCACACGCAGCAAGAGCGACATCGTTGATATACAGTGGGGAGAACAAGTATTTGATCCACTGCAGATTTTGCAGGTTTTCCTACTTACAAAGCATTTAGTGGTCTGTAATTTTTATCATAGGTACACTTCAACTGTGAGAGACGGAATCTAAAACAAAAATCCAGAAAATCACATTGTATGATTTTTAAGTAAGTCATTTGCATTTTATTGCATGACAAAGTATTTGATCACCTACCAACCAGTAAGAATTCCGACGCTCACAGACCTGTTAGTTTTTCTTTAAGAATCCCTCTTGTTCTCCACTCATTACCTGTAATAACTGCACCTGTTTGAACTCGTTACCTGTGTAAAAGACACCTGTCCACACACTCAGTCAAACAGACTCCAACCTCTCCACAATGGCCAAGACCAGGGAGCTGTGTAAGGACATCAGGAATAAAATTGAAGACCTGCACAAGGCTGGGATGGGCTACAGGACAATAGGCAAGCAGCTTGGTGAGAAGGCAACAACTGTTGGCGCAATTATTCGAAAATAGAAGAAGTTCAAGGTGACGGTCAATCACCCTCGGTCTGGGGATCCATGCAAGATCTCACCTCGTGGGGCATCAATGATCATGAGAAAGGTGAGGGATCAGCCCAGAACTACATGGCAGGACCTGGTCAGTGACCTGAAGAGAGCTGGGACCACAGTCTCAAAAAAAAACATTAGTAACCCACAACACCATCATGGATTAAAATCCTGCAGCGCACGCACAGTCCCCCTGCTCAAGCCAGCGCATGTCCATGCCCGTCTGAAGTTTGCCAATGACCATCTGGTTGATCCAGAGGAAGAATGGAAGAAGGTCATGTGGTCTGATGAGACAAAAATAGAGCTTTTTGGTCTAAACTCCACTCACCGTGTTTGTAGGAAGAAGAAGGATGAGTACAACCCCAAGAACACCATCCCATCCGTGAAGCATGGACGTGGAAACATCATTCTTTGGGAATGCTTTTCTGCAAAGGGGACAGGACGACTCCACCGTATTGAGGGGAGGATGGATGGGGCCATGTATCGCGAGATCTTGGCCAACAACCTCCTTTCCTCAGTAAGAGCATTGAAGATGGGTCGTGGCTGGGTCTTCCAGCATGACAATGACCCGAAACACACAGCCAGGGCAACTAAGGAGTGGCTCCGTAAGAAGCATCTCAAGGTCCTGGAGTGGCCTAGCCAGTCTCCAGACCTGGAGGGTTCTGAAAGTCCATATTGCCCAGCGACAGCCCCGAAACCTGAAGGATCTGGAGAAGGTCTGTATGGAGGAGTGGGCCAAAATCCCTGTGTGCATACCTGGTCAAGAACTACAGGAAACGTATGATCTCTGTAATTGCAAACAAAGGTTTCTGTACCAAATATGTTCTGCTTTTATGATGTATCAAATTAATTACTTAAAAATCATACAATTTCATTTTCAGGATCTTTGTTTTAGATTCCGTCTCTCACAGTTGAAGTGTACCTATGAAAAAATTGCAGACCTCTACATGCTTTGTAGGTAGGAAAACCTGCAAAATCGGCAGTGTATCAAATACTTGTTTTCCCCACTGTATACAGGGAAAATAGTCGGCCCGGGAATTGAACCCTGTGGCACGCCCATAGAGACTGCCAGAGGTCCGTACAATAGGCCCTCCGATTTGACACACTGAACTCTGTCTGAGAAGTAGTTGGTGAAGCAGTCAATTGAGAAACAAAGGCTGTTGAGTCTGCCTATAAGAATACAGGGATTGACAGAGTCAAAAGCCTTGGCCAGGTCGATGAAGATGGCTGCATAGTACTGTCTTTTATCGATGGTGGTTATGATATCGTTTAGTACCATGAGCTTGGCTGAGGTGCACCCATGACCAGTTTGGAAACCGGATTGCACAGTGGAGAAGGTACGGTGGGATTCGAAATGATCGGTGATCTTTTTATTAACTTGGCTTTCAAAGACTTTAGAAAGGCAGGGCAGGATTGATATTGGTATATAACCGTTTGGGTCTAGAGTGTCACCCCCTTTGAAGAGGGGGATGACCGCGGCAGCTTTCCGATCTTTAGGGATCTCAGACAATATGAAAGAGAGGTTGAACAGACTGGTAATAGGGGTTCCAACAATAGCGCCGGATCATTTTAGAGAGGGTCCAGGTTGTCTAGCCCAGGAGAAGTTTTAATGTGCGTGGATGAATATTTCAGGACTGTGCAAAGTCAAAAGCTCAAACAGAGCAAGAGGAACTTTATTATTGACAAGTGGAGCTTGTTCATGAACCCAGCTACAGTATATTACTTGTCATACTAATGATCATGTAATATGAAAAACAAAAATGGAAGTCATATTGTTATGTCGGTCAATATACAGTACCTGTCAAAATTTTGAACACACCTACTCATCCAAGGGTTTTTCTTTATTTTTACTATTTTCTACATTGTACAATAATAGTGAAGACATACAATTATGAAATAACACATATGGAAACATGTAGTAAGCAGAAAAAGTGTTAAAGGTCTTACTCACATTGGCTACAGAGAGCGTGATCACACAGTCATCCGGAACAGCTGATGATCTCATGCATGCTTCATTGTTGCTTACCTAGAAGCGAGCATAGAAGTGATTTAGCTCGTCTGGTAGGCTTGTATCACTGGGCAGCTCGCGGCTGTGCTTCCCTTTGTAGTGTGTAATAGTTTGCAAGCCCTGCCACATAAGACGAGTGTCAGAGACAATGTAGTATGATTCAATCTTAACCCTGCATTGTCACTTTGCCTGTTTGATGGTTCTTTGGAGGGCATAGCAGGATTTATTTTAAGCTTCTGGGTTAGAGTTCCGGACCTTGAAAGCGGCAGCTCTACTCTTTAGCTCAGTGTGAATGTTGCTTGTAATCCATAGCTTCTGGTTGGGGTATGTACATACAGTCACTGTGGGGAAGACGTCCTCGATGCACTTATTGATAAAGCCAGTGACTGATGTGGTATACTCCTCAATGGAATCGTAAGAATTCCGGAACATTTTCCAGTCTGTGATTGCAAACAGTCCTGTAGTTTAGCATCTGCTTCATCTGACCACTTTTTTATAGGCCGAGTCACTGGTGCTTCCTGCTTTAATTTTTGCTTGTAAGCAGGAATCAGGAGGATAGAATTGTGGTCAGATTTACCAAATGGAGGGCGAGGGAGAGCTTTGTACCCATCTCTGTGTGTGGAGTACAGGTGATAGAATGTTTTTCACTCTGGTTGCGCATTTAACATGTTGATAGAAATGAGGTAAAACTGATTTAAGTTTCCCTGCATTAATGTTCCCGGCCACTAGGAGCGCCGCCTCTGTGTGAGCAATTTCCTGTTTGCGTATTTCCTTATACAGCTGACTGAGTACGATCTTAGTGCCAGCGTCCATCTGTGGTGGTAAATAAACAGCCACGAAAGTATAGATGAAAATTCACTTGAAAAATAGTGTGGTCTACAGTTTATCATGCGATACTCTAATTCAGGCGAGCAAAATCTAGAGACTTCCTTAGATTTCGTGCACCAGCTGTTGTATACAAATATGTACAGACCATCCCCCTAGTCTTACTGGAGTGTGCTGTTCTATCTAGCCTGTGCAGCGTATATCCTGCTTGCTGAATATCCATGTAATCATTCAGCCATGATTCCATGAAACACAAGATGTTACAGTTTTTATGTCCTGTTGGTAGGATATTCGTGATCATACCTCGTCTAATTTATTGTCCAATGATTGTACGTTGGCGAGTAATATTGACGGTAACGGCAGCTTTCCCACCCACCTTCTCCGGATCCGTCCGAGACACCCCGCTCTGTGTCCTCTGTACCTGCATCTCATTCTCTTGCCAATAACAGGGATATCAGCCTTGTAGAGTGCTCGCAGTATATCCTGTGCTTCCTGCTTGTTGAAGAAAAATCTTTGTCTAATCCGAGGTGAGTGATCGCTGTCCTGATATCGAGAAGCTGTTTTTTGCCATAAGATATTTTAGCTATATTTTAGCTTTACAATGATACCCATAAGAAAATGCAGCCACCATTATAATTGGCAATGCTAATGTTTTGTATAAAAATCAAATCAAATGAAATTTTATTTGTCACATACACATGGTTAGCAGATGTTAATATGAGTGTAGCGAAATGCTTGTGCTTCTAGTTCCGACAATGTAGTAATAACCGACAAGTAATCTAGCTAACAGTTCCAAAACTACTACCTTATAGACACAAGTGTAAGGGGATAAATAATATGTACATAAAGATATATGAATGAGTGATTGTACAGAGCGGCATAGGCAAGATACAGTAGATGGTATTGAGTACAGTATATACAGTGCCTTGCGAAAGTATTTGGCCCCCTTGAACTTTGCGACCTTTTGCCACATTTCAGGCTTCATTTAACATTTACATTTAAGTCATTTAGCAGACGCTCTTATCCAGAGCGACTTACAAATTGGTGAATTCACCTTCTGACATCCAGTGGAACAGCCACTTTACAATAGTGCATCTAAATCATTAAGGGGGGGGGGGGGTGAGAAGGATTACTTATCCTATCCTAGGTATTCCTTGAAGAGGTGGGGTTTCAGGTGTCTCCGGAAGGTGGTGATTGACTCCGCTGTCCTGGCGTCGTGAGGAGTTTGTTCCACCATTGGGGGCCAGAGCAGCGAACAGTTTTGACTGGGCTGAGCGGGAACTGTACTTCCTCAGTGGTAGGGAGGCGAGCAGGCCAGAGGTGGATGAACGCAGTGCCCTTGTTTGGGTGTAGGGCCTGATCAGAGCCTGGAGGTACTGCGGTGCCGTTCCCCTCACAGCTCCGTAGGCAAGCACCATGGTCTTGTAGCAGATGCGAGCTTCAACTGGAAGCCAGTGGAGAGAGCGGAGGAGCGGGGTGACGTGAGAGAACTTGGGAAGGTTGAACACCAGACGGGCTGCGGCGTTCTGGATGAGTTGTAGGGGTTTGATGGCACAGGCAGGGAGCCCAGCCAACAGCGAGTTGCAGTAATCCAGACGGGAGATGACAAGTGCCTGGATTAGGACCTGCGCCGCTTCCTGTGTGAGGCAGGGGCGTACTCTGCGGATGTTGTAGAGCATGAACCTACAGGAACGGGCCACCGCCTTGATGTTAGTTGAGAACGACAGGGTGTTGTCCAGGATCACGCCAAGGTTCTTAGCGCTCTGGGAGGAGGAAACAATGGAGTTGTCAACCGTGATGGCGAGATCATAAAGATATAAAACTGTATTTTTTTGTGAAGAATCAACAACAAGTGGGACACAATCATGAAGTGGAACGACATTTATTGGATATTTCAAACTTTTTTAACCTCTTGAAACTCCCCATCCCGGATCCGGGATTGTGACTAAGCCTCAGGCTCATTAGCATAACGCAACGTTAACGATTTCTGAAAATCGCAAATAAAATTAAAATAATGCGTTTGCTCTCAAGCTTAGCCTTTTCTTAACAACACTGTCATCTCAGATTTTCAAAATATGCTTTTGAACCATAGAAATTGACTAATTTGTGTAAGAGTATGCAAAGTTAGCATAGCATTTTGTGTAGCATGTAGCACGCAACATTTTCACAAAAGCCAGATAACCAAATAAATAAAATCATTTACCTTTGAAGAGCTTCTGATGTTTTCAATGAGGAGACTCCCAGCCACATACCAAATGCGCAGTGTTTCCTGAAAGCGTCTGTGTGTAGGAGAAATCGTTCCGTTTTCTACATTGCGCCTGGCTACCGAAACGAACCGAAAATGCAGTCACCTACAACGTGAAACTTTTTCCGGATTAACTACATAATATCGACCGAAACATGGCAAACGTTGTTTGGAATCAATCCTCAAGGTGTTTTTTCACATATCTCTTCATTGACATGCAGTTCGTGGAAGCTTGCTTTCTCTCTGTGCCCCATGGAAAAATACTGGCAGGTGACTTTTGCG
The DNA here is from genome assembly GCF_036934945.1 of Oncorhynchus masou masou. Classification (NCBI taxonomy): domain Eukaryota; kingdom Metazoa; phylum Chordata; class Actinopteri; order Salmoniformes; family Salmonidae; genus Oncorhynchus; species Oncorhynchus masou. The sequence continues at coordinate 19,110,352 of NC_088217.1, read as the reverse complement.
CACCAATTTCGGCGCAGGACACCGGGCGGACACGTGGTAAATGTGGTCTCTTATGGTCAATCTTCCAACGATCTGCCTACAAATACGTCACAATGCTGCAGACACCTTGGGGAAACGACAGAAAGGGCAGACTCATTCCTCTTGTGTTCACAGCCATATAAGGAGATCATGAAAGACAGAGCCTCAAAAATCCTTGTCATTTCCTGGATGCCAAGTCATCTTGGTTTTGCCTGAAGCTCACGTTAAAGGGCACGCACAGAGAAGATATTTGTATTTCTGGACACGTCAGAGTGTTTTCTTTCGAACAGTAGCAATTATATGCATAGTCGAGCATCTTTTTGTGACAAAATATCTTGTTTAAAACGGGAACGTTTTTCTTCCAAAAATGAAATAGCGCCACCATAAGTGTAAGAGGTTAACAAATCAAAAACTGAAAAATTTGGCGTGCAAAATTATTCAGCCCCTTTACTTTCAGTGCAGCAAACTCTCTCCAGAAGTTCAGTGAGGATCTCTGAATGATCCAATGATGATAAATACAATCCACCTGTGTGTAATCAAGTCTCCGTATAAATGCACCTGCACTGTGATAGTCTCAGAGGTCTGTTAAAAGCGCAGAGAGCACCATGAAGAACAAGGAACACACCAGGCAGGTCCGAGATACTGTTGTGAAGAAGTTTAAAGCCGGATTTGGATACAAAAAGATTTCCCAAGCTTTAAACATCCCAAGGAGCACTGTGCAAGCGATAATATTGAAATGGAAGGAGTATCAGACCACTGCAAATCGACCAAGACCTGGCCGTCCCTCTAAACTTTCAGCTCATACAAGGAGAAGACTGATCAGAGATGCAGCCAAGAGGCCCATGATCACTCTGGATGAACTGCAGAGATCTACAGCCGAGGTGGGAGACTCTGTCCATAGGACAACAATATATTGCACAAATCTGGCCTTTATGGAAGAGTGGCAAGAAGAAGAAGAAAGCCATTTCTTAAAGATATCCATAAAAAGTGTTGTTTAAAGTTTGCCACAAGCCACCTGGGAGACACACCAAACATGTGGAAGAATGTGTTCTGGTCAGATGAAACCAAAATTGAACTTTTTGGCAACAATGCAAAACGTTATGTTTGGCGTAAAAGCAACACAGCTCATCACCCTGAACACACCATACCCACTGCCAAACATGGTGGTGGCAGCATCATGGTTTGGGCCTGCTTTTCTTCAGCAGGGACAGGGAAGATGGTTAAAATTGATGGGAAGATGGATGGAGCCAAATACAGGACCATTCTGGAAGAAAACCTGATGGAGTCTGCAAAAGACCTGAGACTGGGACGGAGATTTGTCTTCCAACAAGACAATGATCCAAAACTTAAAGCAAAATCTACAACGGAATTGTCAGGATTTGGCCAGGGTTGTTCCGGGTTTTGGTCACTAGATGCCCCCATTGTGCTTTTTGACCTTAATTATTATTTGCACCTGTGCCTCGTTTCCCCTGATTGTATTTAAACCCTTAGTTTCCCTCAGTTCTGTGCTCTGTGTTTGTATGTTAGACCCAGCCCTAGTGTTCTGTGTATTCTTGTCGGTTCCGGTGGATGCTCTTGTGGAATTCTGTTTTTGTTTTTGAGTAAGGCTTTTTTTTGTGCTATTCCTACCTACCTGGATTTGCCATTTTTGTATTGAAGGACTTCTCCTTTTTACAACCGTCTTAAGTACTGCTGTGTCTGCCTCAATGGCTCAGTTGGTTAAGTGACTGTTTCTCACTCCGGAGACCCAGGTTCGTAACCGGGTCCTGACAGGAATGGTTCAAAAATAAACATATCCAGGTGTTAGAATGGCCAAGTCAAAGTCCAGACCTGAATCCAATCGAGAATCTGTGGAAAGAACTGAAAACTGCTGTTCACAAATGCTCTCCATCCAACCTCACTGAGCTCGAGCTGTTTTGCAAGGAGGAATGGGAAAGAATTTCAGTCTCTCGATGTGCAAAACTGATAGAGACATACCCCAAGCGACTAACAGCTGTAATTGCAGCAAAAGGTGGCGCTACAAAGTATTACCTTAAGGGGGCTGAATAATTTTGCACGCCCAATTTTTCAATTTTTGATTTGTTAAAAAAGTTTGAAAGATCCAATAAATGTCGTTCCACTTCATGATTGTGTCCCACTTGTTGATTCTTCACAAAAAAATACAGTTTTATATCTTTATGTTTGAAGCCTGAAATGTGGCAAAAGGTCGCCAAGTTCAAGGGGGCCGAATACTTTCGCAAGGCACTGTACATATGAGATGAGTATGTAAACAAAGTGGCATAGTTTAAGTGGCTAGTGATACATGTATTACATAAAGATGCAGTAGATGTTATAGAGTACAGTATATACGTATACATATTAGATGAATAATGTAGGGTATGTAAACATTATATTAGGTAGCATTGTTTAAAGTGGCTAGTGATATATTTTACATCATTTCCCATCAATTCCCATTATTAAAGTGGCTGGAGTTGAGTCAGTGTGTTGGCAGCAGTCACTCAATGTTAGTGGTTGCTGTTTAACAGTCTGATGGCCTTGAGATAGAAGCTGTTTTTCAGTCTCTCGGTCCCAGCTTTGATGCACCTGTACTGACCTAGCCTTCTGGATGATAGCGGGGTGAACAGGCATTGGCTCGGGTGGTTGTTGTCCTTGATGATCTTTATGGCCTTCCTGTGACATCGGGTGGTGTAGGTGTCCTGTAGGGCAGGTAGTTTGCCCCCGGTGATGCGTTGTGCAGACCTCACTACCCTCTGGAGAGCCTTATGGTTGTGGGCAGAGCAGTTGCCGTACCAGGCGGTGATACAGCCCAGCTTCTGTAGAAGTTTGTGTGTGCTTTTGGTGACAAGTCGAATTTCTTCAGCCTCCTAAGGTTGAAGAGGCGCTGCTGCGCCTTCTTCACGATGCTGTCTGTGTGGGTGGACCAATTCAGTTTGTCTGTGATGTGTATGCCGAGGAACTTAACACTTACTACCCTCTCCACTACTGTTCCATCGATGTGGATAGGGGGGTGTTCCCTCTGCTGTTTCCTGAAGTCCACAGTCATCTCCTTAGTTTTGTTGATGTTGAGTGTGAGGTTATTTTCCTGACACCACACTCCGAGGGCCCTCACCTCCTCCATGTAGGCCGTCTCGTCGTTGTTGGTAATCAAGCCTACCACTGTTGTGTCATCCGCAAACTTGATGATTGAGTGGAGGCGTGCGTGTCCACGCAGTCGTGGGTGAACAGGGAGTACAGGAGAGGGCTCAGAACGCACCCTTGTGGGGCCCCAGTGTTGAGGATCAGCGAGGTCGAGATGTTGTTAGCTACCCTCACCACCTTGGGGCGGCCCGTCAGGAAGTTCAGTACCCAGTGTCACATGGCGGGGTCGAGACCCAGGGTCTCGAGCTTGATGACGAGCTTGGAGGGCACTATGGTGTTAAATGCCGAGCTGTAGTCGATGAACAGCATTCTCACATAGGTATTCCTCTTGTCCAGATGGGTTAGTGAAGTGTGCAGTGTGGTTGAGATTGCATCGTCTGTGGACCTATTTGGGCGGTAAGCAAATTGGAGTGGGTCTAGGGTGTCAGGTAGGGTGGAGGTGATATGGTCCTTGACTAGTCTCTCAAAGCACTTCATGATGACGGAAGTGAGTGCTACGGGGCGGTAGTCGTTTAGCTCAGTTACCTTAGATTTCTTGGGAACAGGAACAATGGTGGCCCTCTTGAAGCATGTGGGAACAACAGACTGTGATAGGGATTGATTGAATATGTCCGTAAACACACCAGCCAGCTGGTCTGCGCATGCTCTGAGGGCGCGGCTGGGGATGCCGTCTGGGCCTGCAGCCTTGCGAGGGCTTAACACGCTTAAATGTTTTCCTCACGTCGGCTGCAGTGAAGGAGAGTCTGCATGTTTTGGTTGCGGGCCATGTCAGTGGCACTGTATTGTCCTCAAAGCGGGCAAAAAAGTTATTTAGTCTGCCTGGGAGCAAGACATCCTGGTCCTTGACCGGGCTGGTTTTCTTTTTGTAATCCGTGATTGACTGTAGACTCTGCCACATACCTCTTGTGTCTGAGCCGTTGAATTGAGATTCTACTTTGTCTCTATACTGATGCTTAGCTTGTTTGATTGCCTTGTGGAGGGAATAGCTACACTGTTTGTATTCGGTCATGTTTCCGGTCACCTTGCCCTGATTAAAAGCAGTGGTTCGCGCTTTCAGTTTCACGCGAATGCTGCCATCAATCCACGGTTTCTGGTTTGGGAATGTTTTAATCGTTGCTATGGGAACGCAAGGTCTAATGAACTAGCTCACTGAATCAGCGTATTCGTCAATGTTGTTGTTTGATGCAATACGAAACATATCCCAGTCCACATGATGGAAGCAGTCTTGGAGTGTGGAATCAGATTGGTTGGACCAGCGCTCAGCGCGGGAGCTTCTTGTTTTAGTTTCTGTCTGTAGGCAGGGATCAACAAAATGGAGTCGTGGTCAGCTTTTCCGAAAGGCGAGCGGGGCAGGGCCTTATATGCGTCGCGGAAGTTAGAATAGCAATGACCCAAGGTTTTTCCAGCCCTGGTTGCGCAATCGTTATGCTGATACAATTTAGGGAGTCTTGTTTTCAGATTAGCCTTGTTAAAATCCCCAGCTACAATGAATGCAGCCTCAGGATATATGGATTCCAGTTTGCAAAGAGTCAAATAAAGTTTGTTCAGAGCCATCGATGTGTCTGCTTGGGGTTGGAATATATACGGCTGTGATTATAATCAAAGAGAATTCCCTTGGTAGATAATGCGGACGACATTTGATTGTGAGGAATTCTAAATCAGGTGAACAGAAGGACTTGAGTTCCTGTATGTTGTTGTGGCCATACCACATCTCGTTAACCATGAAGCATACGCCCCCGCCCCTCTTCTTACCAGAAAGATGTAGGTGCGATGCGTGGAGAAACCAGCTGGCTGCACCGACTCCGATAGCGTCTCTCCAGTGAGCCATGTTTCCGTGAAGCAAAGAACGTTACAGTCTCTGATGTCCCTCTGGAATGCTACCCTTGCTCGGATTTCATCAACCTTGTTGTCAAGAGACTGGACATTGGCGAGTAGAATGCTAGGGAGTGGTGCGCGATATGCCCGTCTCCAGAGCCTGACCAGAAGATCGCTTTGTTTCCCCCTTTTACGAAGTTGGTTTTTTGGGTCGCCGGCTGGGATCCATTCCGTTGTCCTGGGTGAAAGGCAGAACACAGGATCCGATTCGCGAAAGTCATTTTCTTGGTCGTACTGATGGTGAGTTGACGCTGCTCTTATATTCAGTAGTTCTTCTCGACTGTATGTAATGAAACCTAAGATGACCTGGGGTACCAATGTAAGAAATAACACAAAAAAACAAAAATACTGCATAGTTTCCTAGGAACGCGAAGCGAGGCGGCCATCTCTGTCGGTGCCGGATGAATTTCTCCAAACATAACACTTTGTATTCAGAATGAAAAGTGAATTGCTTTGCCAAATTTTTTACAGTATTACTTTAGTGCCTTGTTGCAAAAATTATGTATGTTTGGAATATTTTTATTCTGTACAGGCTTCCTTCTTTTCACCCTGTCAATCAGGTTAAGATTGTGGAGTAACTACAATGTTGTTGATCCATCCTCAGTTTTCTCCTATCACAGCCATTAAACTCGTAAGTCATCATTGTCCTCATGTTGAAACCCCTGAGCGGTTTCCTTCCTCTCCGGTAATTTATAACTTCACCATGCTCAAAGTTATATTCAGTGTCTGCTTTTTTTACCCATCTACCAATAGGTGTCCTTCTTTGCGAGGCATTGGAAAATCTCCCTAGTCTTTGTGGATGAAACTGTGTTTGAAATTCACCGCTCAATTGTGGGACCTTACAGATAATTGTATGTGTGTGGTACAGAGATGAGGTCGTCATTCAAATATCATGTTAAACAATATTATTGCACACAGAGTGAGTCCATGCAACGTATTATGTGATTTGTTAAGCAAATTTGTAGTCCTAAACTTATTTAGGCTTGTCATAACAAAGAGGTTGAATACTTATTGACTCAAGACATTTCAGCTTTTCATTTTCAGTAATTTGTAAAAAAATTAAAAACATAATTCCACAAAACATAATTTTAATATATTTTAAATTCAGGCTGTAACAAAACAAAATGTGGAAAAAGGCGTGTGAATACTTTCGGAATGGACTGTGAATGACATCTCCTCTGGAACCACTGGGCGATGTTGATAAAACTTTATATGTAGCATAATGTCTCTCAACGCAATATTTTCCAGGCCAGTATCTCAAACATGGCTGCTATGGACCAACAAACATTCAAATGGGTGTGTTCTGATTTGTAAATGCATATTCATCAGACACACATTTCGTATTGTAACAAAACTTGACTCACGTGTTCACATGGTGGTGCTATAACAGGCACATCTTGATCTGTTTGACTCAGAGTGATTAAATTTATGGAATTTCTCATGAAAGAATGGTGTTGCATTCCTCCAATAGAGTACCAGTATAACGACACAGGATTAGACCCAGATGCAGAAACAGGAGGCAGATGGTTCGAGTCTCTGATATTTATTAATAGACAAGTGGCAGGCAAGAGGTAGGTTGAGGACAGGCATAAATTCATAAACTGGGTCAGAGTCAGATACTGTAGGTACAGGATGGCAGGCGGCAATTTTCAGTATTGGGAGAAGTAGGAAACAGGGACTAGATCAACAGGCGTACGGAAAAACAAGCTGGCAGTCTTGACGAGACAAGATGAACTGGCAACAGACAAACAGAAAACACTGGTGTAAATACACAGGAGATAATGAGAACAAATGGGAGACACCTGGTTCGGGGTGGAGACAAGCACAAGACAGGTGAAACAGATCAGGGTGTGACAACCAGACACTTGTAGAATCTGTACCAAGGCGCATTAAAGTTGTTTGGGTGGCTTGTGATGCTCCAATGCCCTATTAAGATATGTAGGAGTTTCATTTACTTTGGAAGCTACTTGTACATACTGTATAGGCTATGGGTTTAGTCCAAAAATGGTCCCAGAAGGTATGTTCTCCATGCTGTGTCAGAAAGTGTCCTGCTTAATAGCTAATCATTAGCCACGCACACTTAATTTGTATTGGAATTGGATTTAATTTGTGATTGTTATGCATGCAGAAATGTGTATGTTCAGAGTCTGAGCTGGAATTGGTAGGGAAGTGAAACTAATATTTGCCATTCTTGAATGAGTCCAAGATAAATGTAATTGCTCATTTCCATACTCAGGTGTGTGCCTGCAGAATCCATAATCAGTAACTACAAACTAGAGTGGGATATTTTCGATTCGGTCCTGGCTGAGATAAGGAGAGCCGTGATATTAGACATCCAGGTGTGGTTGAGTTAGGCCAGGGCGAGGCATGCATGGACACACACATTACACTTACTTTTTTATGGCACATTAAGGCATATTGAGTATTAACACATGCCACATTTTTCACAAGCAATTAAACAGGTCAACATTCACAAGGCCGTGGGGCCAGATGGATTACCAGGACGTGTGCTCCGGGCATGTGCTGACCAACTGGCAAGTGTCTTCACTGGCATTTTCAACATGTCTCTGAGTCTGTAATCCCAACATGTTTCATTTCAAGCAGACCACCATAGTCCCTGTGCCCAAGAACACGAAGGCATCCTGCCTAAATGACTACCATAGCACTCACATTTGTAGCCAGTGCTTTGAAAGGCTGGTAATGGCTCACATCAACACCATTGTCCCAGAAACCCTAGACCCACTCCAATTTGCATACCGCTCAAACAAATCCATAGATGATACAATTTCTATTGTACTCCACACTGCCCTTTCCCATCTGGACAAAAGGAACACCTACAGTTGAAGTCGGAAGTTCACATACACTTTAGCCAAATACATTTAGACTCAGTTTTTCACAATTCCTGACATTTAATCCTAGGAAAAATTCCCTGTCTTCGGTCAGTTAGGATCACCACTTTATTTTAAGAATGTGAAATATCAGAATAATAGTGGAGAGAATTATTTATTTCAGCTTTTATTTCTTTCATCACATTCCCAGTGGGTCAGAAGATTACATACACAGGCTATTTATTTGTTCAGCTTAAAAATTGCACTGTTGATTAGGGCCTGTAAGTAAGCATTTCACTTGTTTTCGACACACGTGACAAATAAACTTTGATTTGATTTGATTTAATCATTAAACTCCTCAGTCCTTTTCAGGATAAAAAAATAAACGGAATGGAGCTAATCACAGGGCAAAATCATAGAGGAAAACCCTATTCAGTTTGCTTTCCACCAGTCACTGGGAGATGAATCTACTTTGCAGCAGGACAATAACCTCCAACATAAGGCCAAATCTACGCTGGAGTTGCTTACCAAGAGGACAATGAATATTCCTGAGCAGCCTGTTACAGTTTTGATTTAAATATACTTGAACATCTATGGCAAGTCCTGAAAATGGTTGTCTAGCAATGATCAACAACCAATTTGACAGACCTTGAAGAATTTTGAGAAGAAGAATGGGAAAATGTTGCACAATCCAAATGTGGAAAGTTCTTAGAGACTTACCCAGAAAGATTCACAGCTTTAATCACTGCCAAGGGTCTTTCTACAAACTATTTACTCAGGGGTTTGAATGCTTATGTAAAGGAGCTATTTCTGTATTTCATATTCAATACATTTGAGAAAATTTCTTAAAACAGGTTTTTACTTTGTGATTATGGGGTATTGTGTGTACATGGGTGAGAAAAAATATATAAATCCATTTTAAATTTAGGCTGTAACACATCAAAATGTGGAATAAGTATGATGGTATGAATGCCTTCCGATGTCACTGTCAGTGTTTTTCACAAAATTCAAAATAGCTGAACATTTTACATTTTTAATCGCTTGTTACAGCATCACCATCTGGCCAATTGGCATGGCAATGCATGAGAGGTGTGGACTATGGGCCTTTAACATCATGTCAAGTTGCACCCTTCTAGACCTTACCATCAACATAATTTGCATATTAATAGATACATATTAATAATGAATGCCAACAAATACAGTACCTTCAGAAAGTATTCACATTCCAAAATCTTTTTCCACATTTTGTTCTGTTACAATTTATATTGGATTAAACTCAGATTTTGTGTCACCGGCTTTAACACAATACCCCATAATGTCAAAGTGGAATTATGTTTTTAGACATTTTTACAAATTAAATAAATAGGAAAAAATGAAATGTCTTGAGTCAATTAGTAATCAACCCCATTTTTATGGCAAGCCTAAACAAGTTCAGGATAAAAAATGTGCTTCATAAGTCACATAAGATTTATTGACTCACTCTGTGTGCAATACTAGTGGTTAACATAATTGTTTTATGATTATCCCATCTCGATTGTTGAATGATTACCCCAATAATAGTGTTTAACAATTTTTACTACGTCATCTCTGTACCATACACAATTATCTGTAAGGTCCCTCAGTCGAGCAGTGAATTTCAAACACAGATTCAATCACAAAGACTAGGGAGGTTTTCCAATGCCTCGCAAAGAAGGGCACCTATTTGTAGATGGGTAAAAATGTAAAAGCAGACATTGAATATCTCTTTGAGCATGGTGTTATTCATTACACTTTAGATGGTGTATTAATACACCCAGACACTACAAAGATACAGGCGTCCTTCAAAACTCAGGAAACCACTCAATGATTACAACATGAGGTGACTTTAAAACAAAAACATCCATCCTGTTTGATATAAGGCACTAAAGTAATACTGCAAAAAAAATGGACAAAGAATTAGCTATGTCCTGAATACAAAGCGTTATGTTTTGGCCAAATCCAACGCAACATATAACTGACTACCACTCTTCTTATTTTTATAAGGGAATGCTTGTCATCAGAAAGGCCTAGGGAGTTTTTTGGGGGATAAAAAGAAATGGAATAGAGTCAAGCGCAGGAAAACTCCTAGAGGAAAACATGGTTCAGTCTGCTTTCCAGCAGACACTGGGATACAAAATCACCTCCACCCCTGATGTTTAGAACATGTGTTTTGCTCATGTTGAGTTTTTATTTTGTGCTTTATCTGAGGCCTCCCCTCCTTTAACATGGTGGCAGCTACAACCATCTCCCAGTCATACTAAAGAGTCAGCAGTATTGTTACGTACAAACCCTTAACCAACAATGCAGTTAAGAAAATACCCTCCAAAAAGTAAGAGATAAGAAAAACAATTCATTAAGGAGCAGCAGTAAATAACAAAAGCAGGGCTATATACAGAGGGTACCGGTTCAGAGTCAATGTGTCAATGTGCGGGGGCACCGGTGTCGAGGTAATTGAGGTAATTATGTACATGCAGGTAGGGTTATTAAAGTGGGTATGCATAGATAATAACAGAGAGTAGCAGCAGTGTAGGAGAGGGGTGCAAATAGTCTGGGTACCCATTTGATTAGTTGTTCAGGAGTCTTATGGCTTGGGGGTAGAAGCTGTTTAGAAGCCTCTTGCACCTAGACTTGGTGCCCCGGTACTGTCCGCTGTGCGGTAGCAGAGAGGACAGTCTATGACTAGGGTGGCTGGAGTCATTGACAATATTTATGGCCTTCCTCTCACACCTCCTGGTATAGAGGTCCTGGATGGCAGGAAGCTTGGCTTGGCAGGAAGCTTGGTGATGTACTGGGCCATACACACTACCCTCTGTAGCGCCTTGTGGTCGAAGGCTGAGCAGTTGCCATACCAGGCAGTGATGGAACTATTTAGGATGCTCTTGATAGTGCCGCTGTAAAACCTTTTGAGGATCTGAGGACCCATGCCAAATCTTTTCAGTCTCCTGAGGTTTTGTCCATAGGTTTTGTCTTGCCCTCTTCATGACTGCCTTGATGTGCTTGGACCATGTTAGTTTGTTGGTGATGTGGATGCCAAGCAACTTGAAGCTCTCAACCTGCTCCATTACAGCCCTGTCAATGAGAATGAGCGTGCTTGGTCCTCCTTTTCCTGAAGTGCACAATCATCTCCTTTGTCTTGATTAAGTTGAGGGAGAGGTTATTGTCCTTGCCCCACACGGTCAGGTCTCTGACCTCCTCCCTATACAGTGCCTTGCAAAAGTATTGACCCCCCTTGCCATTTTCCTATTATGTTGCATTACAACCTGTAATTTAATTTACAACCTGTAATTTAATTTGGATTTGGATTTCATTTGATGGACATACACAAAATTGTCCAAATTGGTGAAGTGAAATTAAATTTAAAAAATGAATGAAAAGTGGTATTTATTCACCCCCTTTGCTATGAAGCTCCTAAATAAGATCTGGTGCAACCAATTACCTTCAGAAGTGATTATAAAAAAATATCTGAAACTTTAAACATCCCACAGAGCACCCTTAAATCAATTATTAAAAAATGGAAAGAATATGGCACCACAACAAACCTGCCAAGTGAGGGCCGCCCACCAAAACTCATGGACCAGGCAAGGAGGGCATTAATCAGAGAGGCAACAAAGAGACCAAAGATAACCCCGAAGGAGCTGAAAAGCTCCACAGCGGAGATTGGAGTATCTGTCCATAGGACCACTTTAAGCCGCACACTCCACAGAGCTGGGCTTTATGGAAGAGTGGCCAGAAAACAGCCATTGCTTAAAGAAGAAAATAAGCAAACACGTTCGGTGTTAGCCAAAAGGCATGTGGAAGACTCCCCAAACATGAGTGCTACGGGTCGTTAGTAATTTAGGCAGCTTACCTTCGTGTTCTTGGGCACAGGGACAATTGTGGTCTGCTTGAAACATGTTGGAATTAGAGACTCAGACAGGGAGAGGTTGAAAATGTCAGTGAAGACACTTGCCAGCTTGTCAGCAAATGCACGGAGTGCATGTCCTGGTAATCCGTCTGGCCCTGCAGCCTTGTGAATGTTGACCTGTTTAAAGGTCTTACTCACATCGGCTGCGAAGAGCATGATCACACAGTCATCCGGACCAGCTGATGCTTTCTTTCATTTTTCAGTGTTGCTTGCCTCGAAGCGAGCATTAGATTTATTTAGCTTGTCTGGTAGGCTTATGTCACTGGGCAGCTCTCGGTTGTGCTTCCCTTTGTTGTCTGTAATAGTTTGCAAGCCCTGCCACATCCGACGAGCGTCGGAGCCGGTGTGGTACAATTCGATCTTAGTCCTGTATTGACGCTTTTCATGTTTGATGGTTCATCGGAGGTCATAGCGGGATTTCTTATAAGCTTCTGGGTTAGAGTCCCACTCCTTGAAAGTGTCAGCTCTACCCTTGAGCTCGGTGTGAATGTTGCCTGTAATGCATGGCTTCGAGATGGGGTATGGACGTACAGTCACTGCGGGGACGACGTACTCGATGCACTTATTGATAAAGCCAGTAACTGATGAGGTGTACTCCACAATGTCATCAGAAGTATCCCGGAACATATTCCAATCTGTGCTAGCAAAACAGTCCTGTAGTTTAGCATCTGCTTCATCTGACCACATTTTTATAGACCGAGTCACTGGTGCTTCCTGCTTTAATTTTTGCTTGTAAGCAGGAATCAGGAAGATATAGTTATGGTCAGATTTTCCAAGTGGAGGGTGAGGGAGAGCTTTGTACGTGTCTCTGTGTGTGGGTTAAAGCTGGTCTAGAATTGTTTTTACTTGCATTAATTCACCGGCCACCAGGAGCGCCGTCTCTGGGTGAGAGTTTTCCTGTTTGCTTATGGCGGAACACAGCTCATTGAGTGCAGTTTTTGTGCCAACTTCGCTCTGTGTTGGTATGTAGACAGCTTCGAAAAAATACAGATGAAAACTCTCTAGGTAGGTAGTGTGGTCTACAGCTTATCATGATATACTCTACCTCAGACGAGCAAAACTTTGAGACTTACTTATCGTGTACCAGCTGTTGTTTACATATATGCATAGGCCCCCGCCCCGTGTCTTACCAGAGGCTGCTGAAACATACAATATTACCGTTTTTAATGTCCCGTTGGTAGGATATACAGTGGGGCAAAAAAGTATTTAGTCAGCCACCAATTGTGCAAGTTCTCCCACTTAAAAAGATGAGATAGGCTAGGTGGACTGGGGACAGCAAGGAGTCATCATGCCAGGTAGTCCTGACGCATGATCCTAGGGCTCAGGTCCTCCGAGAGAGAGAAAGAGAGAATTAGAGAGAGCATATTTAAATTCACACTGGACACCGGATAAGACTCCCATTTGGAGTCAGTGTCACTGTGAAAGAAAATGTTCAGTTAGAATAGTTTCACATATGTGCCCTGTGTCAACAGGTATAATAAACAGATATATATAGAGAGTACCGGTCAACATAAGGTTGAATATATTATTATGACCTGCAATATCTACTGTCTCTTTTATATTATGACATTTCAGGTAGATCTACTGTCTCTATTATATTATGACAGACCAGCTAGATCTACTGTCTTTGTTATATTACAACAGACCAGCTGTATCTACTGTCTCTATTTCACTTTGGCCATTAATGTGGTCCTGCCCTCTCCTCAACAGCCTCAAATAGGCTATTTCATGTGGGTTAGGGTGGGGCGGCAGACACACGCATCTCACATTTCATGACATTACATGTTTATATATTGCTTCTAAAATGTAAAAAAAAAATCACAAATAATATTTTATATTATTAATTTCAAACAAGGGCATTAGCATGATAAGAACTTACTATTCCAAAACTATGTCCTCTCCCGTTCAAAAACTATTCCTCCACATATCGCTAAATGAATTGTCCTACAACAATCTCTGTCTCACCTTCCCAATCAATTTATTCTAAAATTGTGTGTACATCTGTATATCAAATCAAATCAAATCTGTATATCTAGACTTAGATTTAGCTTTCCCTGACTTAGTCGCCATAATGATTGATATATAAACAGCTGAATCTGCGCGTTTACCAAACAATGCAATGCGTAATATGTGTTTCTCTTTGCGGTATGAAACTTCAATAGCGAATGACTACATGGGTTGGTCTTGCAACACATAAACATGGCGTATTGCCATTTACCTCAGCTCATTGGCTATCTACCCAGCTAGATTTCAAGACGATCAGTGGTCATTGGGTTAAAAGACAGTCAATCAACAAAACAGCGGGCAAATCATTGTTGCACAATGATGTCATGACTTGTTGTCTTCAAATCGGTTTCTTTCAGTCAATACGTCCCGCGAAATAACCCATCAGGTTTGATTGTGTTACAAACAAACCAGTTGATTGCAGTGAAACCAAACATGACTGGAAAAGTCACGTTCTGTGTGGGTTATTTACCTGGAATGTGTCGTTGAAAATGGAATGAGACGGAATTCACAACATAAGCGGTTCACAAAATGTTTCGTGTTAGGCTATAAAAACGGATTTTATCAAACAAAAGATCATTCATCATGTAACAAGGAGCATTGCAAACAGATGAAGATCGTCAAAGGTAAACAATTTATTTTAATGCAGTTTGTGATTATGTTACGCCTGTGCTGGTTAAAATTGATTTTTTTTTTATGGGGCTCTATGCTCAGATAATCGCATCGTATTCTTTCGCAGTAAATCCTTTTTTAAATCTGACAACGCAGTTGGATTAGCAAGATTCTAGGCTTTCGATACATGCGTGACACGTGTATTTTCATGAATGTTTAACCTGTTGATGCTCTGGGGGCGCAATTTCATTTTTGGATGAAAAACGTTCCCGTTTTAAACAAGATATTTTGTCACAAAAAGATGCTCGACTATGCATATAATTGCTACCGTTCGAAAGAAAACACTCTGACGTGTCCAGAAATACAAAGATCTTCTCTGTGCGTGCCCTAAAACGTGAGCTTCAGGCAAAACCAAGATGAGATGGCATCCAGGAAATGACAAGGATTTTTGAGGCTCTGTTTTTCAAGATCTCCTTATATGGCTGTGAACGCAAGAGGAATTAGTCAGCCCTTTCTGTCGTTTCCCCAAGGTGTCTGCAGCATTGTGACGTATTTGTGGGCAGATCATTGGAAGATTGACCATAACAGACCACATTTACCACGTGTCCGCCCGGTGTCCTGCGCCGAAATTGGTGCGCAAAAGTCACCTGCCAGTATTTTTCCATGGGACACAGAGAGGAAAGCAAGCTTCCACGAACTGCATGTCAATGAAGAGATATGTGAAAAAACACCTTGAGGATTGATTCCAAACAACGTTTGCCATGTTTCGGTCGATATTATGTAGTTAATCCGGAAAAAGTTTCACGTTGTAGGTGACTGCATTTTCGGTTCGTTTCGGTAGCCAGACGCAATGTAGAAAACGGAACGATTTCTCCTACACACAGACGCTTTCAGGAAACACTGCGCATTTGGTATGTGACTGAGACTCTCCTCATTGAAAACATGAGAAGCTCTTCAAAGGTAAATGATTTTATTTATTTGGTTATCTGGTTTTTGTGAAAATGTTGCGTGCTACATGCTACACAAAATGCTATGCTAGCTTTGCATACTCTTACACAAATTAGTCAATTTCTATGGTTCAAAAGCATATTTTGAAAATCTGAGATGACAGTGTTGTTAAGAAAAGGCTAAGCTTGAGAGCAAACGCATTATTTTAATTTTTTTTGCGATTTTCAGAAATCGTTAACGTTGCGTTATGCTAATGAGCCTGAGGCTTTAGTCACGATCCCGGATCCGGGATGGGGAGTTTCAAGAGGTTAATATGACTATTTATGTAGCGATCACCGTATGTTGTGGAATTTCAGCCCGCTAGCCCGCTAGCTCAGTGCGCAGAGGTTAAGAGGGTCCTCTGTCCTCCACTCGTTACCTGTATTAATGGCACCTGTTTGAACTTGTTATCAGTATAAAAGACACCTGTCCATAACCTCAAACAGTCACACTCCAAACTCCACTATGGCCAAGACCAAAGAGCTGTCAAAGGACACCAAAAACAAAATTGTAGACCTGCACCAGGCTGGGAAGACTGAATCTGCAATAGGGAAGCAGCTTGGTTTGAAGAAATCAACTGTGGGAGCAATTATTAGGAAATGGAAGACATACAAGACCACTGATAATCTCCCTCGATCTGGGGCTCCACGCAAGATCTCACTCCGTGGGGTCAAAATGATCACAAGAACGGTGAGCAAAAATCCCAGAACCACACAGGGGGAGCTAGTGAATGACCTGCAGAGAGCTGGGACCAAAGTAACAAAGCCTACCATCAGTAACATACTACGCCGCCAGGGACTCAAATCCTGCAGTGCCAGACGTGTCCCCCTGCTTAAGCCAGTACATGTCCAGGCCTGTCTGAAGTTTGCTACAGGGCATTTGGATGATCCAGGACGAGATTGGGAGAATGTTATATGGTCAGATGAAACCAAAATATCACTTTTTGGTAAAAACTCAACTCGTCGTGTTTGGAGGACAAAGAATGCTGAGTTGCATCCAAAGAACACCACACCTACTGTGATGCATGGGGTTGGAAACATCATGCTTTGGGGCTGTTTTTCTGCAAAGGGACCAGGACGACTGATCCGTGAAAAGGAAAGAATGAATGGGGCCATGTATTGTGAGATTTTGAGTGAAAACCTCCTTCCATCAGCAAGGGCATTGAAGATGAAACGTGGCTGGGTTTTTCAGCATGACAATGATCCCAAACACATCGCTTGGGCAACGAAGGAATGGCTTCGTAAGAAGCATTTCAAGGTCCTGGAGTTGTCACACCCTGACCATAGTTTACTTTGTATGTTTCTATGTTTGGTTCGTCAGGGTGTGATCTGAGTGGGCATTCTATGTTGGATGTCTTGTTTGTCTATTTCTATGTCTGGCCTGATATGGTTCTCAATCAGAGGCAGGTGTTAGTCATTGTCTCTGATTGGGAACCATATTTAGGTAGCCTGGGTTTCACTGTGTGTTTGTGGGTGATTGCTCCTGTCTCTGTGTTTTGCACCAGATAGGGCTGTTTTCGGTTTTTCGCACGTTTGTTATTTTGTTAGTTTATCGTGTATAGTTTCTTTATTAAATAAAATGAATAATAACCACGCTGCATTTTGGTCCGCTCCTCCTTCCCACAACGAACACCGTGACAGGAGTGGCCTAGCCGGTCTCCAGATCTCAACCCCATAGAAAATCTTTGGAGGGAGTTGAAAGTCCATGTTGCCCAGCAACAGCCCCAAGACATCACTGCTCTAGAGGAGATCTGCATGGAGGAATGGGCCAAAATACCAGCGACAGTGTGTGAAAACCTTGTGAAGACTTACAGAAAACGTTTGACCTCTGTCATTGCCAACAAAGGGTATATAACAAAGTACTCAAATACTCATTTTCCACCATAATATGCAAATAAATTCATTAAAAATCCTACAATGTGATTTTCTGGATTTTCTTTTTCTCATTTTGTCTGTCATAGTTGAAGTGTACCTATGATGAAAATTACAGGCCTCTCTCGTCTTTTTAAGTGGGAGAACTTGCACAATTGGTGGCTGACTAAATACTTTTTTTGCCCCACTGTACGTGCTTTCAGTTCGTCCCATTAATTTTCCAACGATTGAACGTTTTCCCTTGCCTTCCATTCTGTAAGTTGATTAGCCACTCGTCGCCTGATCCTCCCAAGGCACCCAGATATTTTGTCTCAAAATCTTTATTTCCTTCTCCAGTGAATTACGGGGATCGGGGCCTGGTCGGGTGTCTGCAGTATATCCCTCATGTCCGGCACCTCGTCCAATTTGATGTAAGTAATCCCAGTTCTGATGTCCAGAAGCTCTTTTCGGTCATAAGAGATGGTAGCAGCAACATTATGTACAAAATAGTTACAAACGACAACAAAAAAACTAACAAAATAGCATGGTTGGTTGAGAGCCGATAAGATGGCATCCCTACCCTCCGGGGCCATCATTAATTACTTGAAAAGAAAAGTGAATCGGGAAACATATAAACCACAGAGGTGCCTTTGAACCGTCTTCTCAGCAAAGTTGTTATAATATTTTTTGCATTTATGACATGTCCACAGCTGGGTTTGCTTATACAATCCAGGGTTTGAACTTTTCAACTTATGGATGTGGTCTGTTTTCTTCCAGCCTTTCAAATAATTGTTGCAATCATCATTAAACTAGATGTTTTCATGTTGTACATTCAACTTCATCTCTCCAATTCACATAATCACAAAAAAAATACATCCAGAATATTCCATCTCATACAGTAGGCTAAATTCTTGTTCAGGTGCCGTTTAATTTAATAGGGTCCAGTGTGGCTCAGTTGATAGAGCATGGTGCTCGCAATGCAAGGGTTTTCAGGTTTGATTCCCACGGGGGACCAGTATAAAAATGTATAAAAATATATGCACTCTCTACTGTATGTCGCCCTGGATAAGAGCTTGTCTAAAATGAAACTGTAAACTATTCCTATTGGATGATGGTGAACTGATAAGAGGTCAGAGAGAGTTCACAGCTGGTTGTCACAGCTTGGCGGTTTCCTCCCAGTGACGTTGGAATACCGGCCAGTAACTAGGTAGTGTGTGTCATCTGTAGCACTAACAGATGTTTCTGCAGGGCCTCTGAGGAGGTGGCGTGAGGTGGCAGCCGTTGCAGGGAGAGGGTGAGAAAAACTCTGGTTTCCCCTCTGCTAAGCCACTCTTGGCTGACTCCTGAGTGATGAGGGATGGATAGAGCTGAAAGGTGTGACTGTTAAAGATGGAATCTGCAGTTTGGGGCGAAACAGCGCCACTGGCCGCCCCTCTACTGCTGTTATTGTTTTTGTTGCACAGCTTTGGAACGTCACGCAGCACGGTAAAACAAATTGCAGTACATATTGTGCCGTTCTATCACACGTACAATGTCAGAGGGAAAAAAACATCTAATGGAAAGCCTTCCCAGAAGAGTGGAGGCTGTTATAGCAGCAAAGGGGGGACAAACTCCATACTAATGCCCATGATTTTGGCAGGAGATGTTAGATGAGCATGTGTCCACATACTTTTGATCATATAGTGTATGTAAAACTGGGAGAGGACAACAGCTGTCTTACAATCCTGTTAAATTCTCCAGACTATGCTGGAGAATACTTGTTTGATTATTTAATGCACAGTAATATTTTGGTATTAAAGTTCCAATGCAGCCGTTTTTATCTCCATATTAAGTCATTTCTGGGTAACAATTAAGTACCTTACTCTGATTGTTTTCCATCAAAATGGTAAAAACAAAACAAAAAAATTACTTCTTAGCAAAAAGCAATTTCTCAAGATAGAATTTTGGGAAACACTTTACCTGTCACTCAGCCTCATAACACGTGTCATAATATGTTATTACAGCTGACAACTTATCATAACACCCCAATAACACTGTCATGAAACATGTTTAGACCTTTTGTGACACATATTGCTATGGCTGGTGATGATGCCTACATAAGAGTGTCAAAACCCACAAGACTTACCACACAAGGCAGAACATTCCATTACACCAAAGCCTAAATAATCAACAGAATTGTTGGTGCTGTCGCTCATACAACAAGGGACTGGGTCAATACGGTCTATAGTAAATAAATGGAGAATACCTAACTACTTCATTAGTTAGCACACACAGAGTGGTCCTTATTAAACTGTTGTTATTGGCTATACAATAAGGTGTTGTATCCGCAGCTCACTCCTTTTAGAATTGCTACATAATTACAATGTGTGTTTTTGCCTTCTGTGATTCTGTTTCTTTTTATCCTAAAAAAACTCCCTAGTCCTTACCGTTGACAAGTATACACATAACATGATGCAGCCACCACCATGCTTGACGAAATGAAGAGTGGTACTCAGTGACGTGTTGTGCTGGATTTGCCCCAAACATAACACTTTGTATTCAGGACTTAAAGTGAATTTCTTTGCCACATTTTTAGTAGCTTTACTTTAGTGCTTTTTTACAAACAGGATTGCATGTTTTAAAATAGGTTTAATTCTGTACAGGCTTTTTTCACTCTTTCATTTTGTAACTGTTAAAGTCACCATTGGCCTTCTTCTCTGGCAACTGAGTTAGAAAGGGAAGGGAAGTCTGCTTTTTTAAATTGTATCTACCAATAGGTGCCCTTCTTTGCAGTTGAATCTATGTTTGAAATTCATTGCTTGACTGAGTGTCCTTACAGATAATACGTGTGTGTGGGGTACAGAGATGAAGAAGTCATTCAAAATCATGTTCAATTTAAGGCTGTAAAGTTACAAAATGTGGCAAAGGTCAAGGGGTTGAGTACTTTCCACATTTAGTTAGGTTACAGCCTTATTCTAAAATGTATTCAATTATTTTTTCCATCAATCTACAAACACTACCCCATAATGACAAAGCAAAAACAAGTTTTTAGAAATATTTGCTAAATAAAAAAAAAACGGAAATATCACAGTTATATAAGTATACAGACCCTTTATTCAGACACCTTGATTTTTTCCACATTTTGTTACGATACAGACTTATTCTAAAAAAAAACTTTTTTTTAATCCCCTCATCAATCTACACATAATACCCCATAGTGACAAAGCAAAAACACGTTTTGAGACATTTTTGCAAATGTTTGAAAAAGAAACGTAAATGTCACATTTACATAAGTATTCAGTACTTTGTTGAAGCACCTTTGGCAGCGATTACAGCATTGCATCTTCTTGGGTATGATGCTACAAGCTTAGCACACCTGTATTTAGGGAGTGTCTCCCATTCTTCTCTGCAGATCCTCTCAAGTTCTGTCAGGTTGGATGGGGAGGGTCGCTGCACAGCTATTTTCAGGGCTCTCTAGAGATGTTAGATCGGGTTCAAGTTCTGGTTCTGGTTTCAGGGCTCTGGTTGGGCCACTCAAAGACATTCAGAGAAGCCACTCCTGCATTGTCTTGGCTGCATTCTTAGGGTCGTTGTCCTGTTGGAAGGTGAACCTTTTCCCCAGTCTGAGGTCCTGAGCACTCTGGAGCAGGTTTTCATCAAGAATCTCTCTGCACTTTGCTCTGTTCATCTTTCTCTCGATCCTGACTATTCTCCCAGTCGCTGCTGCTGAAAAACATCCACACAGCATGATCTTGCCACCACCATGGTTCACCTTAGGGATGTTGCCTGTTTCCCTCCAGACGTGACTCTTGGCATTCAGTGCAAATATGTTGTTTTTAATTTTACATTTACATTTAAGTCATTTAGCAGACGCTCTTATCCAGAGCGACTTACAAATTGGTGAATTCACCTGGTCTGAGAGTCCTTTGGGTGCCTTTTGGCAAACTCCAAGAGGGCTGTCATGTGCTTTTTACTGAGGACTGGTTTCCGTCTGGCCACTCTTCCATAAAGGCCTGATTGGTGGAGTGCTGCAGAGATGGCTGTCCTTCTGGAAGGTTATCCCATCTCCACAGAGGAACATTGGAGCTCTGTCATAGTAAAGGAAAAGGGGGATACCAAGTCAGTTGTACAACTGAATGCATTCAACTGAAAAGTGTCTTCCGCATTTAACCAAACCCCTCTGACTCAGAGACGTGCGGAGGGCTGCCTTAATCGACATCCACGTCTTTGGCGCCGGAGAACAATGGGTTAACTGCCTTGCTCAAGGGCAGAATGACAGAATTTTACCTTGTCAGCAGTGACCATCGGGTTCACCTCTCTGACAAAGGCCCTTCTCCACTGATTTCTCAGTTTGCCCGGCAGGCCAGGTCTCGGAAGAGTTTTGATGGTTCCAAACTACTTCCATTTAAGAACAATGGAGGCCGCTGTGTTTTTGGGGACCTTCAATGCTGCAAACATTTTTTGGCACCCTTCCCCAGATCTGTGCCTCGACACAATCCTGTCTTGGAGCTCTACGGACAATTCCTTCGACCTAATGACTTGGTTTTTGTTCTGAAATGCACTGTCAGCTGTGGGACCTATTATAGTCTGTGTACCTTTCCAAATCATGTCCAATCATTTGAATTTACCACAGGGGAATCCAATCAAGTTGTAGAAACATTTCAAGGATGATCAATGGAAATAGGATGTACCTGTGCTCAACTTCGAGTCTCATAGAAAATGGTCTGAATACATATGCAAATAAGGTATTTCTGTATTTTTATATACATATATATATATATATATATATATATATATATATATATATATATATATATATATATATATACAAGCAGCATTTCTAAAAACCTGTTTTTGCTTTGTTATTATGGGTTATTGTGTATAGGTAGATTGATGAGGAACATGTTTTATTTAATCCATTTTAGAATAATGCTGTAACGTAACAAAATGTGGAAAATGTCAAGGGATTTGAATTCGGACATGGTTTCCATAACTCTGTGGAATTTCCAGTACGTCCTACCTACTTATCATCTAGTGAGCATCGCGTAATGCTGTACTGCAATCGCTCCAGCTTCAGTGGGTTTCAGGTGAAGGCTAGAGATATTATCTAACCACGAACACAGACACTATAAAAAAAACTAATTACATAATAAAGATAGAGGCACAGCAGCAGAACGTAATCCCCCCATCCCATCTACAAAACAAACACGCACTCAAAACAAAAGGTATAATAGTATTGCTCTAATATGGAAAATAATAATGAAAAACAAATAACAATCTTGAACACCAGAAGAATATTTGTACAAATTTCTAATAAGTATTTTTTTTCTTATGTCATTGGTGTAGTTTTATGTGTTGACCTATATTACTTAAGGACAATTGAATACATGATTGTGGTGCATTAATAATACATTTGTGAGACAAAATATAATAATTATATGAGTCATTTATGATTATTATAAGAAAGGTTGATGTTCTGTGAATGTAACCTCTACGAAATAAATGCTTCCTTATAAGTTTCACATTGTTTTTTATGAATCAACATGACAATTACTATCACAAAAATACAACATTTGTATATACATTTTCCTTTTCAGGTATGAGTTTCCATGGTTAAAGCTGGGCATTTGATAAATCTACAGTTATGCCTTTGGTCTCCCATTCTTGGTTTGTAACTAATCCCTGCTTTGCTTTGATATTTGTCACGGATTACCTCCAATGTGCTATTGTCAGAATTATTGTTGAGAGATCTCCAGTTAATAACAAAATAGACTCACTGCTGCTATCAAAGTCATTCCTCCTTCTCCTCCTCTTCCTCCTCTTACCCCTCCTCTTCTCTTCTCACCTCCTCCCCCTCATCATGTCCTCCCCCTATGTCCTCCCCCTTGTCCTCTGTATGTGAGACCTGAGAAGGTTTAGCTTACATGTATTCTGTATGTTTTTTAATATAATACATGCAACATTTCTGTTATGTCTAAATGATAACCACCCATATAAGTCAGTGTATTTGCTGACTTGGCCATTTTACATCAATTCAGACAGGAGACAACTACTTACCGGAACTAAAACATTTTCAATGGAAGGAGCCAACATGTGTCACGTCCTGACCTTAGTTCCTTTTTTATCTCTATTTTTGGTTTGGGCAGGGTGTGAGTTGGGGTGGGCATTCTATGTTTTCTGTTTTGTGTGTCTTCACCTTACAGAACTTTTTTTGGGGGGGGGGTTATTGCAGTGTTCAGTTTATTTATTAAAATTAACATGGACACTTACCACGCTGCGTTTTGGTCTGATCCTTCCTATTCCTCATCAGACGAGGACGAGAATCATTACAACATGAGGAGCCTTGAGTGATGCAACCATTAGCAATGCGAACAAGGCTTGAGGAATGATGAGAGCCATGGTATTGAGAACTTTGCCCAGCAAAGTTCAGCATAATGCAAATATGAAAATGATTGATGACACTGCAGGGGGGTATTCAATCTGGATAGTGAAGGTCTCTCAAGCTAGCTTTGAAACACCCATAAACTGCAAGATAAGGTCAAGTGATGTGTTGCCATACTACCAAACCACTTTCAGTAAAAATGGACAGTTACCCTCAATGGACCAAACTTGTCTACCTTTAAATCAGTGCTGGTCTTTTTCCCTGAAAATCAGTCATGAGCATCAGTGCATGACAGATCATTAAAAACACATAGAGATCTCAAGATGGAATTTGTCCCAATAAGAGCTACACAAGAACGTCATGACATACTTGTCTGAGTATTTAATGTAAATAAACATTATTTAAATTTTGGCTTCAAAGCTAAGCAACATCAACCCAATATCCTCTGAAGAAATGAGGTACATCAAGAGCCTCAGTCCTGTTCGGCGAAAATGAAAGAGATCAAAAGTTAGCGACTATGTGAAGTCATTAAAAAATGGCGGCACCACATGAACCATGCTCCCTAGTGGTGAGCAGATTCACCCACGCCCGCCCACAATAGTTAATAACCCATCACCAACCTCCCAACTATATGTGATGAAGTGAAATTCTGAGGCCTGCACCCAACCCACTAATATAAAATATGCTGTAGGCTACAGTCAGAGACAGTGGAATGATGTTTTGACAGGGGTGCAGGTTTTTCAACATATTGACAGGGTATATTTGTCAGTCAACTTGTCTATAATAAGATATATGCAGCTTCTCTTATGTCATATGTTGCCCTAGAAGACTAAATAAATCCTTGCTCACCAGAATAATTAAATAAATCGATAGATTTAATTCTTCAATCTAACAAAATGTGACTCGTTTCTGGAATCTAGGTGTATATTGTGTGTCCCTACTTCACAGGAGCGCCATTTGAACTTACATTTTTGGGGGAATCAAAATGCATTTTTTGGCAAAAATGCCTTCTGGAACATGTGAACTTGCATGTGCCATAATACCAAACTTGTATGCCATCTGTAAATATGAATAAAATGGTTAAATAAAAAGCCTAGTTGGTTTAGCGATAGAAAAAGGCAGCAACATTCCCGCTAGCCATGATTGGCTGAGATATTTAAAAATATATATTTATTTTACCTTTATTTTATCTAGGCAAGTCAGAACCTCTTTGGGATAGGGGGCAGCATTTTCACTTTTGGATAAATAGCGTGCCCAATTTCAACTTCCTGCTACTCATGCCAAGAATATAAGATATGCATATTATATCATTATATATTAGATTTGTATATAAAACACTCTGAAGTTTCTAAAACTGTTTGAATCATGTCTGTGACTGTAACAGAACTTATGTTGCAGGCAAAACCCCAGGAACTACCTATTCAGATTATTTTTTTGAGGTCACTGTCTATTCAATGTGTTTTCATTGGGAAACGAGATTTCTAAGGCACTTGTTTGCAGTTCCTACCGCTTCCACTGGATGTCACCAGTCTTTGGAAATTGGTTGAGGTTATTCCTTTGTGCAATGAAGAAGTACGGCCATCTTGAATTTGTGTCATTTGAAATGTACTTTTTAAGAAGGCACATGACTGGAAAAGTAGAGTGAGTTTGTTGTCTTCCTGTATTGAACATAGATTGTCCCGTCTTCAATTTGATTGACTATTAACGTTTACAAATGTCTAAAGTTGTATTACAAAAGTAGTTTGAAATGTTTTGGCAAAGTTTACAGATACATTTTGAGATATTTTGTAGTAATGTTGCACAAATTGGAAACTGTTTTTTTCTGGATTTAACGCGCCAAATAAATTGACATTTTGAATATATATCGACGGAATTAATCGAACAAAAGGACCATTTGTGATGTTTGAGACATATTGGAGTGCCAACAAAAGAAGCTCGTCAAAGGTAAGGCATGATTTATATTTTCTTTCTGCGTTTTGTGTGTTGCCTGGAGGGTTTAAATATGCTACTCTCTATTTGTTTACTGTTGTGCTATCATCAGATAATAGCTTCTTATACTTTCGCCGAAAAGCCTTTTTTGAAATCTGACATGTTGGCTGGATTCACAACAAGTGTAGCTTTAATTTGGTATCTTACATGTGTGATTTAACTTCTTGCGTCGAGCAATCCCGGATCCGGGATTCTATTTATAGCCTCAAGCTCATTAGCATAACGCAACGTTAACTATTCATGAAAATCGCAAATGAAATGAAATAAATATATTTGCTCTCAAGCTTAGACTTTTGTTAACAACACTGTCATCTCAGATTTTCAAAATATGCTTTTCAACCATAGCTAAACAAGCATTTGTGTAAGAGTATTGATAGCTAGCATAGCTATAAGCCTAGAATTCAGCCAGCAACATTTTCACAAAAACAAGAAAATCATTCAAATAAAATCATTTACCTTTGAAGAACTTCAGATGTTTTCAATGAGGAGACTCTCAGTTAGATAGCAAATGTTCAGCTTTTCAAAAAAATATTATTTGTGTAGGACAAATCGCTCTGTTTTATTCACGTTTGGCTATGAAAAGAACTGTATCCAGTTATAGCCTCAAGCTCATTAGCATAAAGTAACGTTTATTTAACTATTTATGAAAATCGCAAATGAAATGAAATGAATGTGCTAGCTCTCAAGCTTAGCATTTTAGCACATGACTGAATACAAACAATGCAGCTATTCCCTCCGTAAGGCTATCAAACAAGCTAAGCGTCAGTACAGAGACAAAGTAGAATCCCAATTCAACGGCTCAGACACAAGAGGCATGTGGCAGGGTCTACAGTCAATCACGGACTACAGGAAGAAATCCAGCCCAGTCACGGACCAGGATGTCTTGCTCCCAGGCAGACTAAATATTTTTTTTGCCCGCTTTGAGGACAATACAGTGCCACTGACACTGCCTGCAACGGAAAAATGCGGTCTCTCCTTCACTGCAGCCAAGGTGAGTAAAACATTTAAACGTGTTAACCCTCGCAAGGCTGCAGGCCCAGACGGCATCCCCAGCCGCGCCCTCAGAGCATGCGCAGACCAGTTGGCTGCTATGTTTACGGACATATTCAATCAATCCCTATACCAGTCTGCTGTTCCCACATGCTTCAAGAGGGCCACCATTGTTCCTGTTCCCAAGAAAGCTAAGGTAACTGAGCTAAACAACTACCGCCCCGTAGCACTCACTTCCGCCATCATGAAGTGCTTTGAGAGACTTGTCAAGGACCATATCACCTCCACCCTACCTGACACCCTAGAACCACTCCAATTTGCTTACCGCTCAAATAGGTCCACAGACGATGCAATCTCAACCACACTGCCCAAACCCATCTGGACAAGAGGAATACCTATGTGAGAATGCTGTTCATCGACAACAGCTCGGCATTCAACACCATAGTACGCTCCAAGCTTGTCATCAAGCTTGAGACCCTGGGTCTCGACCCCGCCCTGTGCAACTGGGTACTGGACTTCCTGACGGGCCGCCCCCAGGTGGTGAGGGTAGGTAACAACATCTCCTCCCCGCTGATCCTCAACACTGGGGCCCCACAAGGGTGCGTTCTGAGCCCTCTCCTGTACTCCCTGTTCACCCACGACTGCGTGGCCACGCACGCCTCCAACTCAATCATCAAGTTTGCGGACGACACAACAGTGGTAGGCTTGATTACCAACAACGACGAGACGGCCTACAGGGAGGAGGTGAGGGCCCTCGGAGTGTGGTGTCAGGAAAATAACCTCACACTCAACGGCAACAAAACTAAGGAGATGATTGTGGACTTCAGGAAACAGCAGAGGGAACACCCCCCTATCCATATCGATGGAACAGTAGTGGAGAGAGTAGCAAGTTTTAAGTTCCTCGGCATACACATCACAGACAAACTGAATTGGTCCACTCACACAGACAGCATCGTGAAGAAGGCTCAGCAGCGCCTCTTCAACCTCAGGAGGCTGAAAAAATTTGGCTTGTCACCAAAAGCACTCACAAACTTCTACAGATGCACAATCAAGAGCATCCTGGCGGGCTGTATCACCGCCTGGTACGGCAACTGCTCCGCCCTCAACCGTAAGGCTCTCCAGAGGGTAGTGAGGTCTGCACAACGCATCACCGGGGGCAAACTACCTGCCCTCCAGGACACCTACACCACCCGATGTTACAGGAAGGCCATAAAGATCATCAAGGACATCAACCACCCGAGCCACTGCCTGTTCACCCCGCTATCATCCAGAAGGCGAGGTCAGTACAGGTGCATCAAAGCTGGGACCGAGAGACTGAAAAACAGCTTCTATCTCAAGGCCATCAGACTGTTAAACAGCCACCACTAACATTGAGTGGCTGCTGCCAACACACTGACACTGACTCAACTCCAGCCACTTTAATAATGGGAATTGATGGGAAATGATGTAAATATATCACTAGCCACTTTAAACAATGCTACCTTATATAATGTTACTTACCCTACATTATTCATCTCATATGCATACGTATATACTGTACTCTATATCATCGACTGCATCCTTATGTAATACATGTATCACTAGCCACTTTAACTATGCCACTTTGTTTACATACTCATCTCATATGTATATACTGTACTCGATACCATCTACTGTATCTTGCCTATGCTGCTCTGTACCATCACTCATTCATATATCCTTATGTACATATTCTTTATCCCCTTACACTGTGTATAAGACAGTAGTTTAGGAATCGTTAGTTAGATTACTTGTTGGTTATTACTGCATTGTCGGAACTAGAAGCACAAGCATTTCGCTACACTCGCATTAACATCTGCTAACCATGTGTATGTGACAAATAAAATTTGATTTGATTTGATTTTCTTAACAACACTGTCATCTCAGATTTTCAAAATATGCTTTTGAACCATTGCAAAACAAGCATTTGTGTAAAAGTATTTATAGCTAGCGTAGCATTTAGCGTAGCATTTAGCAGGCAACATTTGCAGAAAAACCAGAAAAGGATTCAAATAAAATCATTTACCTTTGAAAAACTTCAGATGTTTTCAATGAGGAGACTGAGTTACATAGCAAATGTTCAGTTTTTCTTGAAAGATTCTTTGCGTAGGAGAAATCGCTCCGTTTTGTACATCACGTTTGGGTACCAAAAAAAAACGAAAATTCAGTCATCAAAACGGCGAACTGTTTTCCAAATTAACTCCATAATATTGACTGAAACCCGGCAAACGCTGTTTAGAATCAATCCTCAATGTGTTTTTCACATATCTCTTCATTGATATATGTTCATGGTAGTCTCCTTTCTCCGGTGAATCGCTTCGCAAAAGACGTGCAGTTGAAGATGATGCACCAATTTCAATGGAGGACACCGGGCGGACACCTGGCAAATGTAGTCTCTTATGGTCAATCTTCCAATGATCTGCCTACAAATACGTCACAATGCTGCAGACACCTTGGGGAAAGGATAGATCGGGCAGGCTCATTCCTTGCTTATTCACAGCCATATAAGGAGACAATGAAAAACAGAGCCTCAATTATATGCATAGTCGAGCATCTTTTTGTGACAAAATATTGCGCTTAAAACGGGCCTGTCTTTTTATCCAACAATGAAATAGCGCCCCCATAGCATCAAGAGGATTTATTAATGAAAGTTTGAATTTTATAGTATTTTATTTGAATTTGGCGCACTGCATTTTCCCTGGCAATTGGCCAGGTGGGACATTTGCGTCCTGCCTATCCCAGAGAGGTTCCTCTTGAAGCTAAGGGGCACTAGTTTTTTTGGGGGAAAAATAATGTTCCCAAAGTTAACGGCCTATTCCTCAGGACCAGATGCTAGAATATGCATATATTAATAGAAAACACTCTAAAGTTTCCAAAACTGTGAAAATATTGTCTGTGAGTATAACAGAACTGATATTGCAGGCGAAAGCCTAAGAAAAATCCAAACAGGAAGTGAATCATATTTTGAAACCGTTGTGTTCCTATGCATCCCTATTGGCCATTGAAAGGGATATCAACCAGATTCCCTTTTCTAAGTATTCACTAAGGTATCCACAGCCTTTAGATGTAGTTTCACGCCTTTTATGCTGAAGAATGAGTGTAAAGGACCACATTGCGTAAGTGGCCAGCTGAGGGCTCTCAGAGTGATTCTTGCGTAAAAGACAGAGGTAGCCATTTTTCCTCTCGGTCCTACTGAAAAGCCAATTGTCCCGGTTGATATATTATCGAATAGATATTTGAAAAACACCTTGAGGATTGATTATAAAAAATGTTTGCCATGTTTCTGTCGATATTATGGATATAATTTGGATTTTTTTTTCGGCATTGTCGTGACCGCTATTTCCGGTGGATTTCTCAACATAACGTGACAAACAAACGGAGGTATTTTGGGCATAAAAATAATATTTATGGAACAAAAGGAACATTTGCTGTCTAACTGGGAGTCTCGTCAGTGAAAACATCCGAAGATCATCAAAGGTAAACGATTCATTTGATTGCTTTTCTGATTTTCGTAACCAAGCTTCCTGCTGCTAGCTGGACATAATGCTATGCTAGGCTATCGATAAACTTACACAAACACTTGTCTTTCTTAGGCTGTAAAGCATAATTACAAAATCTGAGATGACAGGGTGATTAATAAAAGGTTAGTAGATGACAGGGTGATTAATAAAAGGCTAAGCTGTGTTTCGATATATATCACTTGTGATTTCATGAATATGAATATTTTTTAGTAAGATTATTTGGCCGTTGCGCTATGCTAATTAGTGTAGTTGATGAAAATTCGGGATGGATATGTAACGGATGTGAAACGGTTAGCTAGTTAGCGGTGGTGCGCGCTAAATAGCGTTTCAATAGGTGACGTCACTTGCTCTGAGACCTTGAAGTAGTGGTTCCCCTTGCTCTGCAAGGGCCGCTGCCTCCGGTAGCCTCTGGAACTGCCGATCTGCGGCCAACAAGGCAGAGTTCATCTCAGCCTATGCCTCCCTCCAGTCCCTCGACTTCTTGGCACTGACGGAAACATGGATCACCACAGACAACACTGCTACTCCTACTGCTCTCTCTTCGTCCGCCCACGTGTTCTCGCACACCCCGAGAGCTTCTGGTCAGCGGGGTGGTGGCACCGGGATCCTCATCTCTCCCAAGTGGTCATTCTCTCTTTCTCCC
The DNA here is from genome assembly GCF_036934945.1 of Oncorhynchus masou masou. NCBI lineage: Eukaryota > Metazoa > Chordata > Actinopteri > Salmoniformes > Salmonidae > Oncorhynchus > Oncorhynchus masou. Next base: position 19,079,596 of record NC_088217.1, on the reverse strand, counting down.
CTTACCCATCTGTCTATCGCCTCCTTTGAATTCCATGCTGTCACAGTTACCAGCCCTTTCAAGCTTAACATCCTTATCATTTATCGCCCTCCAGGTTCCCTCGGAGAGTTCATCAATGAGCTTGATGCCTTGATAAGCTCCTTTCCTGAGGACGGCTCACCTCTCACAGTCCTGGGCGACTTTAACCTCCCCACGTCTACCTTTGACTCATTCCTCTCTGCCTCCTTCTTTCCACTCCTCTCCTCTTTTGACCTCACCCTCTCACCTTCCCCCTACTCACAAGGCAGGCAATACACTCGACCTCATCTTTACTAGATGCTGTTCTTCCACTAACCTCATTGCAACTCCCCTCCAAGTCTCCGACCACTACCTTGTATCCTTTTCCCTCTCGCTTTCATCCAACACTTCCCACACTGCCCCTACTCGGATGGTATCGCGCCGTCCCAACCTTCGCTCTCTCTCCCCCGCTACTCTCTCCTCTTCCATCCTATCATCTCTTCCCTCTGCTCATACCTTCTCCAACCTATCTCCTGATTCTGCCTCCTCAACCCTCCTCTCTTCCCTTTCTGCATCCTTTGACTCTCTATGTCCCCTATCCTCCAGGCCGGCTCGGTCCTCCCCTCCCGCTCCGTGGCTCGACGACTCACTGCGAGCTCACAGAACAGTGCTCCGGGCAGCCGAGCGGAAATGGAGGAAAACTCGCCTCCCTGCGGACCTGGCATCCTTTCACTCCCTCCTCTCTACATTTTCCTCCTCTGTCTCTGCTGCTAAAGCCACTTTCTTCCACTCTAAATTCCAAGCATCTGCCTCTAACCCTAGGAAGCTCTTTGCCACCTTCTCCTCCCTCCTGAATCCTCCTCCTCCTGAATCCTCCTCCCCCCCCCTCCTCCCTCTCTGCAGATGACTTCGTCAACCATTTTGAAAAGAAGGTCGACGACATCCGATCCTCGTTTGCTAAGTCAAACGACACCGCTGGTTCTGCTCACACTGCCCTACCCTGTGCTCTGACCTCTTTCTCCCCTCTCTCTCCAGATGAAATCTCGCTTCTTGTGACGGCCGGCCGCCCAACAACCTGCCCGCTTGACCCTATCCCCTCCTCTCTTCTCCAGACCATTTCCGGAGACCTTCTCCCTTACCTCACCTCGCTCATCAACTCATCCCTGACCGCTGGCTACGTCCCTTCCGTCTTCAAGAGAGCGAGAGTTGCACCCCTTCTGAAAAAACCTACACTCGATCCCTCCGATGTCAACAACTACAGACCAGTATCCCTTCTTTCTTTTCTCTCCAAAACTCTTGAACGTGCCGTCCTTGGCCAGCTCTCCCGCTATCTCTCTCAGAATGACCTTCTTGATCCAAATCAGTCAGGTTTCAAGACCAGTCATTCAACTGAGACTGCTCTTCTCTGTATCACGGAGGCGCTCCGCACTGCTAAAGCTAACTCTCTCTCCTCTGCTCTCATCCTTCTAGACCTATCGGCTGCCTTCGACACTGTGAACCATCAGATCCTCCTCTCCACCCTCTCCGAGTTGGGCATCTCCGGCGCGGCCCACGCTTGGATTGCGTCCTACCTGACAGGTCGCTCCTACCAGGTGGCGTGGCGAGAATCTGTCTCCTCGCCACGCGCTCTCACCACTGGTGTCCCCCAGGGCTCTGTTCTAGGCCCTCTCCTATTCTCGCTATACACCAAGTCACTTGGCTCTGTCATAACCTCACATGGTCTCTCCTATCATTGCTATGCAGACGACACACAATTAATCTTCTCCTTTCCCCCTTCTGATGACCAGGTGGCGAATCGCATCTCTGCATGTCTGGCAGACATATCAGTGTGGATGACGGATCACCACCTCAAGCTGAACCTCGGCAAGACGGAGCTGCTCTTCCTCCCGGGGAAGGACTGCCCGTTCCATGATCTCGCCATCACGGTTGACAACTCCATTGTTTCCTCCTCCCAGAGCGCTAAGAACCTTGGCGTGATCCTGGACAACACCCTGTCGTTCTCAACTAACATCAAGGCGGTGGCCCGTTCCTGTAGGTTCATGCTCTACAACATCCGCAGAGTACGCCCCTGCCTCACACAGGAAGCGGCGCAGGTCCTAATCCAGGCACTTGTCATCTCCCGTCTGGATTACTGCAACTCGCTGTTGGCTGGGCTCCCTGCCTGTGCCATCAAACCCCTACAACTCATCCAGAACGCCGCAGCCCGTCTGGTGTTCAACCTTCCCAAGTTCTCTCACGTCACCCCGCTCCTCCGCTCTCTCCACTGGCTTCCAGTTGAAGCTCGCATCCGCTACAAGACCATGGTGCTTGCCTACGGAGCTGTGAGGGGAACGGCACCGCAGTACCTCCAGGCTCTGATCAGGCCCTACACCCAAACAAGGGCACTGCGTTCATCCACCTCTGGCCTGCTCGCCTCCCTACCACTGAGGAAGTACAGTTCCCGCTCAGCCCAGTCAAAACTGTTCGCTGCTCTGGCCCCCCAATGGTGGAACAAACTCCCTCACGACGCCAGGACAGCGGAGTCAATCACCACCTTCCGGAGACACCTGAAACCCCACCTCTTCAAGGAATACCTAGGATAGGATAAGTAATCCTTCTCACCCCCCTCCCCCTTAATGATTTAGATGCACTATTGTAAAGTGGCTGTTCCACTGGATGTCAGAAGGTGAATTCACCAATTTGTAAGTCGCTCTGGATAAGAGCGTCTGCTAAATGACTTAAATGTAATGTAAATGTGGAGCGATGGGTAACGACGCTTCATGGGTGACTGTTGTTGATCCTTCCCGAGAGACATCAGGGATTGTAACATACTCTGTTTCATGGAAACATGGCTCTCTTGGTATATACTGTCTGAGTCCGTACAGCCAGGGTTCTCAGTTCATCGCGCATACATGCATATATATCTCTCCGGGAATAAGGGCGGGGGTGTATGTTTTATGATTAACTACTCATGGTGTGATTGTGATAACATGCAGGAACTCCTTTTGCATTACATTACATTTACATTTAAGTCATTTTCTTACATTTACAAATTGGTGTCATCCAGTGGAACCTCTTATCCAAAGCAACCTGACATCCAGTGAACAGCCACTTTACAATAGTGCATCTAAATCATTTTAAGGGGGGTGAGAAGGATTACTTTATCCTATCCTAGGTATTCCTTGAAGAGGTGGGGTTACCTCCGGAAGGTGGTGATTGACTCCGCTGTCCTGGCGTCGTGAGGGAGTTTGTTCCACCATTGGGGGGTCAGAGCAGTTCCTGTATGAAGTCCTTTTGTTCATTCAACGAAGAATACTTATGTCATGCAATAAAATGCAAATTATTTAATTAAAATCATACAATGTGATTTTCTGGATTTTTGTTTTAGATTCCGTCTCTCACAGGTGAAGTGGACCTATGATGAAAATTACAGACCTCTACATGCTTTGTAAGTAGGGAAACCTGCAAAATCGACACTGTATCAAATACTTGTTCTCCCCACTGTATGTCATCATGAAGTGCTTTGAAAGACTTGTCAAGAATCATATCACCTTTACCTTACCTGACACCCTAGACCCACTTCAATTTGATTACCACCCCAGTAGATAAACAGACGATGCAATCGCCATCGCACTGCACACTGCCCTATCCCATTGGGACAAGAAGGATACCTATGTAAGAATGCTGTTCATTGACTCTAGCTCAGCATCCAACACCATAGTACTCTCCAAGCTCATCATGACAGGGAGGAGGTGAGGGCCCTAGGAGTGTGGTGCGAGGAAAATTACCTCTCACCCAACGTCAACAAAACAAAGTATCTGATCATGGACATTATCCACATCGACGGGACCGAAGAAGAACAGTCAGCATGTAGTATTGTTTGTGTTTCCATGTCAGACGCTTCTCTTGTTTTCTATCGGTCCATGTTCAATGTTATTAAACTCAGTGCTACTATATGATACAATATCAGTACTTGTTGCATTTACAACTTGTCTAAGTTCTATCAACTGATTTCAGCGACTGATTTATTGCATTGTTTGTATGGAATGTTGCCATATTGGCAGTTAATGAAACAAATGTTACACTAAACTAGCTAACAAACATACTGTGAAGATAATCATCAAATTCATTGTTTTACACAATATCTTATCACACCCCTGGCTGTCCATGACTGACCTACTCTACCTGACCAAAATGGCTGACCTTTTATATTGTCATAATCAAATCAAATTTGATTTGTCACGTGCGCCGAATACAATTGTTGACTTTACATTTAAAATGCTTACATACAAGCCCTTTCCCAACAATGCCGTTAAAAAGTAAGAAAAGTAGATACAAATAAAATACTAACAGAATAAAATAACACAAAACAACAATAACGAGGCTATACACAGGCTTTTTTAAATTTGTCACATACACGTGTTTGGCAGATGTTATTGATTGTGTTGGAAATTCTTGTGTTTCTATCTCCAACAGTGCAGAGCGGCATAGACTAAGATACAGTAAAATAGAATAGAATACAGTATATACACATGAGATGTGTCAGGATTTGGCCAGGGTTGTTCCGGGTTTTGGTCACTAGATGCCCCCATTGTGCTTTTTGACCTTATGTTTTTCCCTTGTTCCCCATTATTATTTGCACCTGTGCCTCGTTTTCCCTGATTGTATTTAAACCCTTAGTTTCCCTCAGTTCTGTGCTCTGTGTTTGTATGTTAGCACCCAGCCCTAGTGTTCTGTGTATTCTTGTCGATTCCGGTGGATGCTCTTGTGGAATTCTGTTTTTGTTTTTGAGTATCTCTTGAGGCTTTTTTTGTGCTATTCCTACCACCTTTTGGATTTGCCATTTTTTGTATTGAAGGACTTCTCCTTTTTACTTTATTAAATACACCGTCTTAAGTACTGCTGTGTCTGCCTCATCTTCTGGGTTCTGCTGACTATTCGTGGCTCAGTTGGTTAAGTGACTGTTTCTCACTCCGGAGACCCAGGTTCGTAACCGGGTCCTGACAGAAACACAGAGCCAAAAATGAACCCAGAGGCAGCCAGTTCCCAGGACCTTTTTGCCATGCTGTCCCACCACCAGGAGACTGTCCAACGCCACAAAGCCGCCCTGGTTCAGCAAGAGGCCTTAATGGCTAGACATTCTCATCTTCTGTCGGAGATGCTGACTTCCATTAAGCAAATATCTGATCGTCTTACCCCGGCAACAGTTCCCGTCCCAGTACCTCAGATTCACGTACCCATGGCAGTTAACCCCCTGGCTGAACCTCGTCTTCCACCTCCCCAACGGTTCTCAGGTGATCCAAGTGCTTGTAAAGGGTTTCTCACCCAATGTTCTCTCTCCTTTGAGCTACAACCCTCGTCATTTCCCACCGACCGGTCTAAGATCGCTTATATCATCACCCTGCTGTCGGAGAAAGCCCTGGCCTGGGCTACTGCTGTGTGGGATGCCCATAGTTCCTGCTGTGCCAGCTACTCTGCCTTTGCTGAGGAATTCAAACGAGTGTTTCAAGGCCCAAGCAGTGGTTCTGACTCAGCCAAACAGCTCCTGACTCTCCACCAAGGTTGGCGCAGCGTGACGGACTATGCCATCCAGTTCCGCACGGTGGCAGCAGCAAGTGGCTGGAACAACGAGGCGCTCACGGTGTGCTTTCTGAAAGGCCTTTCCGACACTATCCAAGATGAACTGGCCACTCGGGAACCACCGGACAATCTCGAGTCCCTGATCAAGTTGGCCTCACGCATTGACCAGCGTCTGAGAGAGAGAGAACTCAACCGTAGACCTCTAGCCCCTATCAGTCCCAGCTCCGAGTCCCCACCTTTATCCTCGCTGGCTCCATCGGAACCCATGCAGATTGGACGCATCTCCCAGGCTGAGAGAGACCGCCGGATGAGGGAGCGACGCTGTCTATATTGCGGCAAACCGGGCCATTTCCGTTCCACGTGTCCCGGGCTCCAGGGAAACGCTCTGTCCCGTACAGACCGGGGGAACTGTAACGGGAAACATAACCTCCTCCCATCCGTCCAACTCCCGTCTGCTCATTCCAGTCACCCTCTCCTGGGACAACCACAAGCTTCACCTTCAAGCCTTGGTAGACTCTGGAGCCGCAGGTAACTTCATGGATGGTGTCTGGGCGAAGGAGAATGGCGTTCCCTCTGAACCTCTAAGTGAACCCATGAGGGTCACTACATTGGATGGAAGCCCTTTGGGATCTGGACTTGTCACTCATGTCACTACCTCCTTGCGACTTTCAGTTTCACAACACCAGGAATTGATGAACTTTCATTTGATCTCCTGTTCCGAGTTCCCTCTCGTCCTTGGATACCCCTGGCTTCACAGCCATAACCCTCACATCGACTGGTCTGTGGGCACTATCAAGCAGTGGGGTCCTACGTGCCAAGCTACTTGTATTTTCCAGAATTCCCCGAGTTCTACTCCCGAGTCTTTAGAATCCATCGACCTGACCCGAGTTCCCGAGTGTTACCATGACCTCAAACTGGTGTTTAGCAAACAGAGGGCCACCATGCTACCACCCCATAGACCTTACGATTGCCCCATCGACCTGTTTCCGGGCACTTGCCCCCCAGGGGTCGGATCTTTTCCCTATCTCCACCCGAACGAGCTGCTATGGATACCTACATCAAGGACGCTCTGGAAGCAGGCCTCATGCGTCCATCCACCTCCCCGGCGGGAGCAGGGTTTTTCTTTGTGGCCAAGAAAGACGGTGGATTACGTCCTTGCATCGACTACCGGGGACTCAATGCCATAACCGTTCGTAACCGTTACCCGCTACCCCTTATGGCCACAGCCTTCGAGCTGCTCCAGGAAGCAGTTGTTTTCACTAAGCTTGACCTGCGGACGCATACCATCTTGTGCGGATCAGACCTGGTGACGAGTGGAAGACCGCTTTCAACACGCCTACTGGTCACTATGAATACTTGGTGATGCACTTCGGCCTGACCAACGCCCCAGCGGTGTTCCAAGCGCTCATAAACGATGTGCTTAGGGATATGCTTAACATATTTGTGTTCGTTTACTTGGATGACATCCTCATCTTTTCGAGCTCCCTTCAAGAACATACTAAGCATGTCAGACAAGTACTCAAACGCCTCCTGGACAGCCATCTGTACGTTAAGCCGGAAAAATGTGAATTCCATTCATCCCGAGTACAATTCCTGGGATTTGTATTGGAACCCGGTCGAGTCCAAATGGACCCCAGGAAGGTAGGGGCGGTAGCGGATTGGCCCACCCCCAAATCCGTTAAGGAAGTTCAGCGTTTCCTGGGCTTCACAAACTTTTACTGCAAGTTCATCAAGAACTTCAGCTTGGTGGCAGCCCCTCTCTCAGCTTTAACCAAGGGTGGCAATGCAAGGTTTTTGTGGGGAAGAGAAGCTGAGACGGCCTTCCAAGGACTCAAGCAGCGCGTTCTCTCTGCTCCCATCCTGATACTACCGACTACGGATGAACCATTTGTGGTGGAGGTAGACGCATCAGAGGTTGGTGTTGGAGCTGTCCTGTCTCAGAGGGGTGAAGACAAGAAGCTTCATCCGTGCGCTTTCTTCTCACACCGGCTTACCCCGACTGAGAGGAACTACGATGTGGGGGATCGTGAACTCCTAGCGGTTAAGATGGCATTGAAGGAATGGAGACTCTGGCTCGAGGGGGCTTCTCACCCGTTTCAAGTGCTTACGGACCACAAAAATCTGGAGTATATCCAGCAGGCGAAGCGGTTGAACTCTAGACAAGCTAGATGGTCTCTTTTCTTCAATCGATTCCAGTTTATCCTCACCTATCGGCCCGGGTCGAAGAATCTCAAACCGGATGCCCTGTCCCGAGTCTACGCTCCTGCCATTCGAGATGACACGGACATGCCTGTCCTTCCTGCTGCTAAGATTGTGGCTCCGATCTCGTGGCAAGTTGAGGATACCGTGAGACGTGCTCAAGCTAGCGAACCGGACCCGAAAGGAGGTCCTGCCAATCGGTTGTTTGTCCCCAAGGCAGTGAGGACTCAGGTCCTTCTGTGGGGGCACTCCTCTCGCCTCACCTGTCATCCGGGCGTAGGTCGCACCTTGGAGTTCATCCAGCGTAAGTTCTGGTGGCCTACCATAAGAGAAGACGTTGCCACTTTCGTCAATGCCTGTCCCGTGTGCTGCCAGGGCAAATCTTCTCACCTCCGCCCTCAAGGACTCCTTCACCCTTTACCTGTTCCCCACAGACCCTGGTCCCATATCTCATTGGACTTTATTACTGGACTTCCTCCATCCCATGGCAATACTACTATCCTAGTCATAATCGACAAGTTTTCAAAGGCGGCCAGGTTCGTCCCTCTGACTAAGTTACCTTCTGCCAAGGAAACGGCTGAGTTGGTTATTAATCATGTGTTCCGAGTCTTCGGCATTCCTCAAGATATGGTTTCTGACAGAGGTCCCCAGTTCGCCTCAAGGTTTTGGAAGGCCTTCTGCCAACTCATGGGGGCTTCTGCCAGTCTATCTTCAGGGTACCATCCGGAGTCCAACGGCCAAACAGAGAGGATGAATCAAGAGCTGGAAACCACCCTCCGATGTATGACTCGTGACAACCCGTCCACATGGTCATCCTTTATTGTTTGGGCCGAATACGCGCACAACACCTTGCGCTCCTCCTCCACTGGTATGTCCCCGCACGAGTGTCAGTTTGGCTATGCTCCTCCATTGTTCCCGGACCAGGAGGCAGAAGTCAGAGTGCCTTCAGCCTTGAAGTTCGTCAGACGCTGTCGGCTTATGTGGAGGAAGACCCGTCTTAATCTTATGCGTTCCTCACAGAGGTACCAACAACAAGCCAACAGACGTCGCCGTCCCGGGCCTACCCTGCGCCCCGGCCAGAGAGTCTGGCTCTCCACAAGAGACTTACCTCTACGGGTGGAGTCTCGCAAGCTGTCCCAAAAATACATCGGTCCCATCAAGGTTGCCAGGAGAGTTAACCCAGTTTCTTATCGCCTACACTTACCCAGATCCCTTAAGATTAATCCCACATTTCACATTTCATTGTTAAAACCTGTTGTTTTTTCTCCCCTTGTCCCGGCAGACAGACCTCCCCCTCCGCCTCGTGTCATTGGAGGCCAGCCGGCTTATACCGTCCACCGGATACTGGATTCCCGCCGGGTGCAGCGGTCCTGGCAGTATCTGGTGGACTGGGAAGGCTACGGTCCCGAGGAGCGCTCCTGGGTTCCTGCCAAAGACATCCTGGACCCTGACCTCATTCGTCAGTTCAGGGCCCTCCACCCTGAGAGAGCTGGTAGGAACGTCAGGAGCCGTTCCTAGGGGGGATTCTGTCAGGATTTGGCCAGGGTTGTTCCGGGTTTTGGTCACTAGATGCCCCCATTGTGCTTTTTGACCTTATGTTTTTTCCCTTGTTCCCCATTATTATTTGCACCTGTGCCTCGTTTCCCCTGATTGTATTTAAACCCTTAGTTTCCTCAGTTCTGTGCTCTGTGTTTGTATGTTAGCACCCAGCCCTAGTGTTCTGTGTATTCTTGTCGATTCCGGTGGATGCTCTTGTGGAATTCTGTTTTTGTTTTTGAGTATCTCTTGAGGCTTTTTTGTGCTATTCCTACCACCTTTTGGATTTGCCATTTTTTGTATTGAAGGACTTCTCCTTTTTACTTTATTAAATACACCGTCTTAAGTACTGCTGTGTCTGCCTCATCTTCTGGGTTCTGCTGACTATTCGTGGCTCAGTTGGTTAAGTGACTGTTTCTCACTCCGGAGACCCAGGTTCGTAACCGGGTCCTGACAAGATGAGTAATGAAAAATATGTAAACATTATTAAAGTGACTTGTGCTCCATTATTAACGTGGCCAGTGATTTCATGTCTATGTAAATAAGTTTAACAGTCAGACGGCCATCTTCCATCTTCCATCCTCAGTTCCACTTCAATACAAGCTCTTCTTCCTGACTGTTCATAGGCTCCAGATCAATAGATGGCCGTGATCAGGAGAACTCTTCCTTGAGTTTCTGCCAATTATGCAATACCTGCTGACTGAGTGCTAAATAAAGGGTAGGTAATGAAGGGAGCAATGAAGTCCAGGCGTGACTGATGGTGAGATGCAGGTGTGCATAATAGTGGTTGCCAGGTTTGCGTAAAGATGGGTTGCCAGGACCAGTGGTTAGTAGACCGGTGACGTCGAGCGCCGGAATGGGGGAGTGGACGTGACATCTGTTTACATGTACTTTAGAGTTTTTTAATGTATTTTTTATTTCACCTTTATTTAACCAGGTAGGACTGTTGGGAAAAGGTTCTCATTTACAACTGTGACCTGGCCAAGATAAAGCTTGGTTAAATAAAGGTTAAAGAAAAAAGGAAAAAAAAGAAACGTACAGTCAATAACACAATAGAAAATCTATATACAGTGTGTGCAAATGAGGTAAGATTAGGGGGGTAAGGCAATAGTGGCGAAGTAATTACAATTTAGCAATTAAACACTGGAGTGATAGATGTGCAGAAGATGAATGTGCAAGTAGAGATACTGGGGTGCAATGGAAAAAAAATAACAATAATGGGATGAGGTAGATGGATCGGCTATTCACAGATGGGCAACGTACAGGTGCAATAATCTGTGAGCTGCTCTGACAGCTGATGCTTAAAGTTAGTGAAGGAGATCCAGCTTCAGTGATTTTTGCAATTCGTTCCAGTCATTGGCAGCAGAGGACTGTAAGGAAAGGCAGACAAAGGAGGAATTGGCTTTGGGGGTGACCAGTGAAATATACCTGCTGGAGTGCATGCTATGGGTAGGTGCTGCTATGGTGACCAGTGAGCTGAGATAAGGCGGGGCTTTACCTAGCAAAGACTTATAGATGACCTGGAGCCAGTGGGTTTGGCGACGAATATGAAGCGAGGACCAGCCAACGAGAGCATACAGGTCACAGTGGTGGGCAGTATACGGGGCTTTGGTGACAAAATGGATGGCACTGTGATAGACTGCATCCAATTTGCTGAGTAAAGTGTTGGAGGCTATTTTGTAAATGACATCGCCGAAGTCAAGGACCGGTAGGAGAGTCAGTTTTACAAGGGTATGTTTGGCAGCATGAGTGAAGAATGCTTTCTTGAGAAATAGGAAGCCGATTCTAGATTTTATTTTGGATTGGAGAAGCTTAATGTGAGTCTGGAAGGAGAGATTACAATCTAACCAGACACGTAGGTATTTGTAGTTGTCCACATATTCTGTATGTATGGGGGCAAAATTGCAAGATTATGTTATAATACTTTTATTGCATCAAATGGTTGTTTTATTCAACGGAATAGAGTATTCTTAACTATTGTGTGTGTGGTCTACTGTGGATGGGCCTCTGGGAGATAACACTGACAGGAGATTTATAATGTATTTTGGGTGATAAAACCTAAAGAGCATTCCAGAGCATGAATTTATGTTTCTGTTCTACACCGTACCAGGGAGAGATGGCTCCAGTTTGTAGTCGGAGGACCAGACACTGGTCTATACAATGAAAACTGTTGACAGAAAAGAGTCTGTCTGCTATGTATGATAGGTATCTTTCATACAAATCTTAACCTTGTAACCAATTCTACATATCTGTTGTTCGTCATATAGGTTGAAAGGGGTGTATCTTGGCTATAAAAGACCTTTGTAATTTTGTCTCGGTGTTCTCAACGAATCATCAGAGACGGTGATTCGTCGACCAGCCATCGCTATTGTAAGGCTCTCACTATTAAAGATTTAGTTTAAGTATAACTCTGACTTGTGTGATAAGTTTGTCTCTCCTCATTTGATAGTAAAGAAATGAACCACCACATAAGTCAGAACTGTACAGAGTAGTGATGCTGGACGGGCAGGCAGGTTAGGGCAGTGATTGGTTGAAGAGCATGCATTTAGTTTTACTTGCATTTAAGAGCAGTTGGAGGCCACGGAATGAGAGTTATATGGCATTGAAGCTCGTCTGGAGGTAGGTTTACACAGTGTCCAAATGAGAGCCAGAGGTATACAGAATGGTGTTGTCTGTGTGGAGGTGGATCAGAGAATCACCAGCAGCAAGTGCGACATCATTACTGTATACAGAGAAAAGAGTCGGCCCGAGAATTGAACCCTGTGGCACCCCCATAGAGACTGCCAGTGATCCGGGGATGACCGCGGCAGCTTTCAAATCTTTGGGGATCTCAGACGATACGAAAGAGAGTTTGAACAGGCTAGTAATAGGGTTTGCAACAATTGCGGTGGATAATTTTAGAAAGAGAGGGTCCAGATTGTCTAACCCAGCTGATTTGTAGGGGTCCAGATTTTGAAACTCTTTTAGAACATCAGCTATCTGGATTTGGGTGAAGAAGAAATGGGGAGGCTTGGTTAAGTTGCTGTGGGGTGCATGGCTGTTGACCAGGGTAGGGGTAGCCAGGTGGAAAGCATTGCCAGCCGTATAAAAATGTTGTGTCTCAGTTGTTGTGGATTTATCGGTGGTGACAGTTTTTCCTAGCCTCAGTGCAGTGTGCAGCTCGGAGGAGGTGCTCTTATTCTCCATGGGCTTTAGTGTCCCAGAACCTTTTTGAGTTTTTGCTGCAGGATGCAAATTTCTGTTTGAAAAAGCTAGCCTTTGCTTTCCTAACTTTTCCTATTTATACAGACAATTTGTATAAAACCTGTAGATAATTGATTTATAATTATAAGACACTATTATAGGTTGGCAATAATTATATTACACAATTTCTAATATATCCCATGCCTGACTTTTATTTTCCTACATTAGTAAAAGCAGGAAATGCATCACCGATGCCTTTACTACCATTACTACCATTAATTCCAAATTAGACTGTTTTGAATTTCTCTTGGATCACAATGGCTGCTATGTTCATACCATTCTGGAACATTGAAGGGTTTATGACATAGCCCCTCTAATAGATGAATAGGATCTCTATGAATACAACATTGTTAAGTAGATAGAATATATACGCTATGGCTAGAGCTTCCATTTTCAATACATATGATGTGAAGTAACCTTCTGTGCACCCTGCTCTCGCCTGTAGCCACTTAAGGTCTCTACATTCCACTCCTTTTCTCTTCCCTTTCTCATTCTCTCCTCTTTTCCTCTCTGGTGTGCATTCACAACAAGCAGTCTCTCAAGGACCTTTGCAAAATTATTTGCAAAGTATCCATCAAAATGTCTCTTTTTTCTCTGTCCCCTCCCCTCTCTCTCACATGTAAAATATATGAATATTTGTCGAGTGGCAGATTAATACTCTACACTCACCCACAAACACATAACTCTTACTATCTGACTCTCTCTCTCTCTCTCTCTCTCTCTCTGAAGGACATGGAAGGTGCCAAAATTAAATATTTCTATGCTGAAATATGTGGTCGCAAGAGCGCAAGATGCTACAGTACAGTAATCTAACAATTACCTGTAAGCCGCTCTGGATAAGAGCATCTGTTAAATGACTCAAATGTAAATGTAGAAAGAGGGACCAGTTGACTTTGACGGGACATTTGAAGGCCCGAATTCCATCGGCGCTGTTGCAAGGAGAAGAATTCTCGTCTGGTCTATCATTATTCTATATCAATCCATTTGCACTTGAAAAGCCCGGCAAAGCTCTAGCATGAATACCTTCACTTCAATTCAAGACACAATTGCATATTTCTCTCTGCATCACCGCCTTCACTTGAATCATATGACCTCTCGATATGGTTTGATTCCTTCGAAAAGGGGGTTATCAGTAAGCAACCCTACTGCAAAAATAATTAGGGTCATTCAAACTCTGTGATATGTAGTTGTTGCCAGGCTTATGGGAAGTGTGTGTGTATGCAGTGTGTGTGTGTGTGTGTGTGCGTGCGTGCACTGGAATAAATCACCTCTTTATTTATGACTCATTCTCAGATCCAAACATGACCTCTGTGCAAGACTCCATCTTCAATATTGAGCCACATTTCATTATTAGGTAATCAGTTACAGGGAGGAGAAGCTGGAGAAAGATGGCTCACAGTATGAGTGATGAGTGGTTCAGAAAACACTGAGATGCCGGCAGCTCTTGACACCATTGTGTTGCATGGAGTACAATAGAATCACCGGCCGAAGCAATTACTATAATGTACAAATTTGACAAGATTGTGAGATTCCATTGATGTAATCTTATTTAGCTTTGGAGCGGCAAGTAGCCTAGTGGTTAGAGCGTTGGACTAGTAACCGAAAGGTTGCAAGATTGAATCCCCGGGCTGACAAGGTAAAAATCAGTTGTTCTGCCCCTGAACAAGGCAGTTAACCCACTGTTCCTAGGCCGGCATTGAAAATAAGAATTTGTTCTTAACCGACTTGCCTGGTAAAATAAAGATAAAATAAAAATGTGTGTATTGTTCTGTCTGAGCATGTTTGAACACTTGTATCTCTGTGTGAATGGTTATTAAGGATTTCACTTTGTCAATGTGTGAGTGGATTTTGGATTTATACTAATGTCATAGTGACACAGAGGAAGTAGAAAGGTCTGCACCTGGGATTTTTAATCATGGAGGATATTGAACTGAATAATTCAGATGGGCCCTGGAAGGATGACTCAGAGAGCAAAATGTAAAGTTTTGGACAAAAACCTCCGCCCAAATTTTGAGCGCAAAGAGCTGCCAACGGCGACATGTTCAACGTACCGATGATGTGAAGTGACCTTCCGTCAAACGTGCACCCTGTTCTCGCCGCAGCCCCTTGAGTTCTCCAAACTCCACTGTTGCAGTCAACACCATTGACACACTGCATAATGGAGGTGAAAGGCTAACTCTGAGCTAAAGCCCAGCATTTCCATTAGTCTCTAATTGCCGGCTTTTAGTCGATAAAAAAACATAAAAGCAGACAAATAAAAACATTTCTACACATTTTGACTGGAAGAAAATCCTGATGGAAATAAATAGCCATACATTTCCATTATCAGCTGTCATTTTGCCATACAGGAGAATGACCTGGGTACCATTCTCTCAGCAAACTCAGCCTAGCAAAGTAACCTAATTTGAAGGATGTCAAGGGTTCCACTGTATACACTAGTTTATATACACTTCTCCTCTCTCCCCAGACACCTCTGATACAGTGTCACTTCAGAGTCCATAGGTGAGTTGGAACCAGAGACAGAGCAAGACAGGCAGACCGGGAGAGAAAGAGATGATGAGTAGGTGAAAAAAATCAAAATACTGTGAGGTCCTCCGTGTGATTTATTGTAGAGCACAGTGAGATATAGGGGACTTCACAGCTAGATCATGTTCTGTAGAGAGGAATGAGGAGAGTTGATGAGCCAGAGATGGAAGGAATGAAAGTGGTATATACATGTTAGAGAAGGAGAGATATACACTGAACAAAAACATACGCA
The DNA here is from genome assembly GCF_036934945.1 of Oncorhynchus masou masou. Lineage (NCBI taxonomy): Eukaryota > Metazoa > Chordata > Actinopteri > Salmoniformes > Salmonidae > Oncorhynchus > Oncorhynchus masou. Next base: position 19,064,304 of record NC_088217.1, on the reverse strand, counting down.
ACATATAACAATTTTTACAGTCAATTTGTACATTTTTACAACTCATATATGGAAATCAGTCAATTGAAATGAATTCATTAGACCCCAATCTATGGATTTCACATGACTGTGAATACAAATATGCCTCTGTTGGTCACATATACCTTAAAAAAGGTAGTGGCCTGGATCAGAAAACCAGTTAGTATCTGGTGTGAACACCTTTTGTCTCATGCAGCGGGACACCTCCTTCACATAGAGTTGATCAGAATGCTGATTATTGCCTGTGGAATGTTGTCCCACTCCTCTTCATTGGCTTTGCGAAGTTGCTGGATATTGGGGGGAACTGGAACTCGCGTTCCATGCTCATGTCCAAACATACATGTCTGGGAAGTATACAGGCCATTGTAGAACTGGGACATTTTCAGCTTCCAAGAATTGTGTCCAGATCCTTGCGACATGGGGTTGTGCATTATCATTCTGAAACATGAGGTGATGGCGGCGAATAAATGGCACGACAATGGGCCTCAGGATCTCGTCACGGTATCACTGTGCATTCAAAATGCCATCGATAAAATGTAATTGTGTTCGTTGTCTGTATGCCTGCCCATACCATAACCCCACCACCACCATGGGGCACTCTGTTCACAATGTTGACATCATCAAACCGCTCGCCCACACGACACCATACTACTGTCTGCCATCTGCCCTGTATAGTTGAACCCGGGATTAATCCGTGAAGAGCACACTTCTCCAGAGTTCCAGTAGCCATCGAAGGTGAGCATTTGGCCATTGAAGTCGGTTAAGAGGCCCCTGGTGAGGACAACGAGCATGCAGATGAGCTTCCTAAGACGGTTTCTGGGAGTTTTTGCAGAAATTCTTCGGTTGTGGAAACCCAGAGTTTCATCAGCTGTTCGTGTGGCTGGTTGGAGGGGATGGCTGCCGTTTTACCGGCTGCTAACCAACTGTGCTATTTTATGTTTTTTTCGCATTGTTTGTAACTTATTTTTTAACCAATTTTGTACATAATGTTGCTGCTACAGTCTCTTATGACCGAAAATAACTTCTGGACATCAGAACAGCAATTACTCACCTCGAACTGGATGAAGATTTTTTTCTTTAACGAGTACGACATAAAGGATATACTGCTTTCTTGGGAACAGGCCCAAATCTCTGTCCTTTGTGTGAATAAAAGACAGAGAAAAGCGGGGCAGAGGTCGGGCTGCCTTCTGAAAATTCATAGGTGAGTGAGTAAACCTTCTCTTCCATCCGTTCTACTGGCCAACGTGCAATCATTGGAAAATAAAATGGATGATATACGATGAGGGGTGAGGTTGTGAGGTTGTGTGTCTATTTGTCAATAGCTGGTGCGCAATGTCTAATATTAAAGAAGTCTCGAGGTATTGCTCACCTGAGGTAGAGTACCTTATGATAAGCTGTAGACTACACCATCTACCAAGACAGCTCCCATCTATATTATTTGTAGCCGTCTATCGACTACCACAAACCAATGCTGGCACTAAGAACTCACTCAACGAGCTGTATAAGGCCATAAGCAAACAAGAAAATGTTCATCCAGAAGCGGCACTCCTAGCTCCTAACTCAAATCAATTTTACCTCATTTCTACCAGCGTGTCACATGTGCAACCAGAGGAAAAATAATTCTAGACCACACAAAGAGATGCATTCAAAGCGCTCCCTCACACTCCATTTGGCAAATCTGATCATAATTTTATCCTCCTAATTCCTGCTTACAAGCAAAAACTAAAGCAGGAAGTACCAGTGACGCACTCAATACAGAAGTGGTCAGATGACACGGATGCTACGCTACAGGACTGTTTTGCTAGCACAGACTGGAATATGTTCCAGGAATCATCCAATGGCATTGAGGAGTATATCACTTTAGTCACCGGCTTCATCAATAAGTGCATTGATGACGTCGTCCCCACAGTGAACCATACATACATATTGTAAGATGTCTCACTAGGACGAGGTGGGTGCAAGAGTCAGGAGCAGGAGAGCACTGAGGTCCAAAGAGAAAATAATTTATTTGGAAGTCCCAAAACACAACAAAACTGGTCGGGAAACAAACCCAACGAAGGCGCCCAACAAAACAGTAATTCGAAGTGACAACAGGAGGAAAAAACAATCTACTCCTAAATAAATCACAACGGCTTAAACGACCGTGAGAATAGTCTGTGGCGCAATCTAGCACACGCACCAAACAAACACAGAAATAATCCCGCACAAAATACCAGCAGGCAACGAGCAAAATAAACCCACAGAAATTAACTCAAAAGAACACAGGTGTAAGAAACAGACAGAACCAAACGAAAAAGAAAAATGGATCGGTGGTAGCTAGTAGGCCGGCGACGACGACCACCGAGCACCTCCTGAACAGGGAGAGGAGACACCCTCGGTGGAAGTCATGACACATATCCCATCTAGAAGCCATGGATTACAGAAAACATCTGCATCGAGCTAGAGCTTCCGCTTTCAAGGATTGGGACACTAATCATGACGCTTATAAGAAATCCCGCTACTCCCTCAGACAAACTATCAAACAAGCAAAGAATCAATACAGGAATAAGATTAAATCCTACTACCCTGGCTCTGACCCTTTTCGGATGTGGCAGGGTTTGAATTTGTTTTTCCGAACTACAAAGGGAAACCCAGCTGCGAGCTGCCCAGTAACGCGAGCCTGCCAGATGAGCTAAATGCCTTTTATGCTTGCTTCGAGGCAAGCAACACTGAAGCATGCATAACAGCACCAGCTGTTCCGGACGACTGTGTGATAATGCACTTGGTAGCTGATGTGAACAAGACTTTTAAACAGGTCAATATTCACAAAGCCGAGGGGCCAGATGGACTTCCAGGACGTGTACTCAAAGCATGCGCGGACAACCTGGCAAGTGTCTTCACTGACATTTTCAACCTCTTATTGACAGAGTTTGTAATACCTACATGTTTCAAGCAGACCACCATAGTCCCAGTGCCCAAGGAAGTGAAGGTAACCTGCCTAAATGATTACCACCCCGTAGCACTCACGTCAGTAGCCATGAAGTGCTTTGAAAGGCTGGTCATGGCTCATATCAACAGCATTATTCAGGATCAAGGTCATCACTAAGATAAGGAAACTGGGACTAAACACCTCCCTCTGTAACTGGAACCTGGACCTCCTGAAGGACCGCCCCCCAGGTGGTAAGGGTAGGCAACATCACATCTGCCACGCTAATCCTCAACACTGGGGCCCCTCAGGGGTGTGTGCTTAGTCCCCTCCTGAACTCCCTGTTCACCCATGACTGCATTGCCAAACACAACTCCAACACCATCATTAAGTTTGCTGATGACACAACAGTGGTAGGCCTGATTACCGACAATGAAGAGGCAACCTACAGGGAGGAAGTCAGAGACCTGGCAGTGTAGTGCCAGGACAACCACCTCTCCCTCAATGTGAGCAAGACAAAGGAGCTGATCATGGACTACAGGAAAAGGTGGGCAGAACAGGCCCCCATTAACATCAACGGGGCTGTAGTGGAGCGGGTTGAGAGTTTCAAGTTCCTTGGTGTCCACATCACTATCGAGCTATCATGGTCCAAACACAATACGACAGTCATGAAGAGGGCACAACAACACCTTTTCCCCCTCAGGAGACAGAAAAGATTTGACATGGAGCCGCAGATCCTCAAAAAGTTCTACAGCAGCACCATCGAGAGCATCATGACCATTTGCATCACTGCCTGGTATGGCAACTGCTCGGCATCTGACCTTAAGTCGCTACAAGGAGTAGTGCGTACGGCCCAGTACATCACTGGGGCCAAGCTTCCTGCCATCCAGGACCTATATACTTGGCGGTGTCAGAGGAAAGCCCAAAAATGTTTAATAGACTCTAGTCACCCAAGTCATAGACTGTTCTCTCTGCTACCGCAAGGCAAGCGGTACCGGACCACCAAGTCTTGGACCAAAAGGCTCTTTAACAGCTTCTACCGACAAGCCATAGGACTGCTGAACAATTAATCAAATGGCGACCTGGACTATGTAAATTGACAACCCCCCCCATTTGTTTTTACACTGCTGCTACTTGCTGTTTATTATCTATGCATAGTCACTTTACCCCTACCTACATGTTCAAAATGACCTTGACTAACCTGTACCCGTACACATTGACTCAGTACCGGTTCCCCCTGTATATAGGCTTTGTTGTTGTTGTTATTTTATTGTGTTACTTTTAATTATTTTTTACTTTAGTTTATTTGATAAATGTTTTTTTATCTCTTTCTTGAACTGCATTGCTAATTAAGGGCTTGTAAGTAAGCATTTCACAGTAAGGTCTACACCTGATGTATTCTGCGCATGTGACAAATACATATTGATTTGATTTGTTTTGGTCTCTGACGAGCCCGGACGTGAAGAAGCCAGATGTGGAGGTCCTTGGCTGACGTGGATACACATGGTCTGCTGTTGTGAGACCGATTGGACGTACTGCCAAATTCTTTTAAACGACATTGGAGGCAGCTTATTGTAGATAAATGAACATTCAATTCTCTGGCAATAGCTCTGGTGGACATTCATGCAGTCAGTATGGTAATTGCACACTCCCTCAAAACTTGAGACATCTGTGGCATTGCGTTGTGTGACAAAACTGCACATTTCAGATTGGGCTTTTATTGTCCCCAGCACAAGGTGCACCTATGTAATGGCCGTGCTGTTTAATCAGCTTCTTGATATGCCACACCTGTCAGGTGGATGGATTATCTTGGCAAAGGAGAAATGCTCACTAACAGGGATGTCAACACATTTGTTCAAAGATATTGAGAGAAATACGATTTTTGTGGGTATGGAACATTTCTAGGATCTTTTTTTTTTCAGCTCATGAAACATGGGACCAACACTTTATATGTTGCGTTTACATTTTTTTCATTATATATAGAGAGGAGAAAGGAAGAGAGGGAGATAATACAATACACTGGGTGAGAAGGGGCAGATGAGGGGAAATAACAGAGGTTCATTTTTAGCAGCGGACACCAAAATACGGCTAGTTACATCAGCCTGGGGTTAGGAGTGGGCTGCCAGGCCCTCACGCTGACTCACCGGGCACTCGCTGGCACCTGGACCCAGCACCCAGCGACCTGCTGTCTGTCAGGATAACACCAGTCACATCAACACCCCATGCCCCCCCCCCTGTGACAGGTCACTTCTGACAGGGTCAGTCGGCCTCTTCTAACTCTTCCTGTGTTCTTTGGATAGTTTCTTTATCGAGCAATTCATCATACAAACATGAAGGCTTTCAAAAAATGCTGACATTCACAGGAGCTCATTCACACAAACCGTAAAAACCGGAATGTGTTATCTAGATACATTATCAAGGTACATTATCTAGGTACATTATCTACAGTGCGTTCAGAAAGTATTCACACCTCTTGACTTTTTCCACGTTTTGTTGTGTTACAGCCTGAATTTAAAATGGGTTAAATTAAGATTTGGTGTCACTGCCCTACACACAAAACCACATAATGTCAAAGTGGAAATATGTTTTATAAGAAATGAAAAGATGCAATGTCTTGAGTCAAAAAGTATTCAACCCATCTGTTATGGCAAGCTTAAATAATTTCAGGAGTAAAAATGTGCTTAACAAGTCACGTAATAAGTTGCATAGATCACTATGTGTGCAATAATAGTGTTTAACATGATTTTTGAATGACTATCTCATCTCGATACCCCACGCATACAATTATCAGTAAGGTCCCCGAGTCGAGCAGTTAATTTCAAACAGGGAAGTTATCTATTGCCTCGCAAAGAAGGGCATCTATTGGTAGATAGGTTAAAAAAAATATGTAAAAGCAGACATTGAATATACACTTTGGATGATGTATCAATACACCTAGTCACTACAAAGATACATTCATCCTTCCTAACTCAGTTGCCAGAGAGGAAGGAAACCGCTCAGAGATTTCATCACGGTTACTTTAAAACAGTTACAGAGTTTAATGGCTGTGATAGGAGAAAACTGAGGATGGATCATCAACCTTGTACTTACTCCACAATAATAACCTAAATGACAGAGTGAAAAGAAGGGAGACTTTACAGAATAAAAATATTCCAAAACATGAATGCTGTTTGCAATATGGCACTAAAGTAAAACATCAAATATGTCCTGAATACGAAGCGTTATATTTGGGGCAAATCCAACACAGCACATCACTGAGTACCTTCATATTTTCAAGCAGGGTGGTGGCTGCATCATGTTGTGGTTATGATTGTAATCGTTAAGGAATAGGGAGTTTTCTTGTGATAAAATAAATGAAATAGAGCTCAGTACAAGCAAAATCCTAGACGAACCTGGTTCAGTATGCTTTCCAACAGAGACTGGGAGACAAATGCACCTTTCTGCAGGACAATAACCTAAAACACAAGTCCAAATTTACAATGGAGTTGCTTACCAAGACAATATTGAATGTTCCTGAGTGGTCCTAGTTACAGTTTGCTCTTAAATAGGCTTGAACATCTTTGGCAAGACTTGAAAATGGTCTAGCAATGATCAACAACCAACTTGACAAAGCTTGTAGACTTTTAAAAGTAATAATGTGCAAATATTGTACAATCCAGGTGTGCAAAGCTCTTAGAGACTTACCCAGAAAGAATCTCAGCTGTAATAGCTGCCAAAGGTGATTCTAACATGTATTGACTCGGATGTGAATACTTAAGTGGATGAAATATTTCTCTAATTCAGATTCAATAAATGTGCAACAATTTCTAAAAACATGTTTTCACTTTGTACATTATGGGATATTGTTTGTAGATGTGTGAGAAAAAAAATCTGTATAATCCATTTTAAATTCAGGCTGTAACACCATTTTTTAAAAATAAATTAAGGGGTATGAATACTTTCTGAAGGCACCGTAACTACATTGTCCATCATAAGTTTGTCTGAAGGCTTTTGGAAGGTGATGAAAATTTGTCTCAGTCAATTAAATTGTTAATCTGAAAACTCAGTGCTTTGGTGGTGTGAAACCTGGCTACAACATTCATCATCCATTCTGCTCCAGGTTGTGGGAGATTGAAACAATTCCCAAACACTGAAACCTGGACAAGACTGTGGCTTCACTGAGAAAAGTCAGCAGGCTGTCAAGTGGATGCTGTCTTGCCGCAGCGATGTTCGGACGAGGTGACTCATTGGCCTGGTGTGACAATACAGGAAGAGATGAGGACCAAAATATCCATTCAAGTTAACCAAATTAAAAGAAAGCAACAGTGATGTGATGTGCCATGCAGAAAGAGACAATTAAATTCCTCATTTAATTCAATCAGAGAGTTTTCCCGACTATGTCAGAGAGGGCTTAAGCCTGGTTGCTGTCAAACATTTTTAGGGCTGTGAAAAGGGCAGAACATTGTTCTAATATTCTCTCGTGTGTCACAACCGCTCACAACCTCTGCCATGCTGCCTTTTGTCGTTTTTTTCTGTAAGTGAAACGGACGTCATTTGTCCAATGACAGCTAACGCTACAGACCTCAGTTAACTCAAGCAGATCCCTATCTGGACATCACAGCATCGTTGTGTTGAATACTGAGTTCGGTTGACTCATTCTTCCTGGAAACAATGGCAAGGCCGTTGCAATTTGACGTGCATTGGATGGATATTGAGATGTCTATCTTATGTAATTTCCGCAATGACCGGAGATTCTATTCCTTTTCTTTTGCAGAATTATATTTGGAAAAGGTGACATCCCACTGGGAAAAACTGGTTGAATCAACATTGTTTCCACGTCATTTCATAAACATAAAATCTATGTGATGATATTGAATCAATGTGGATAACTGATTGGATTTGCAAAAAGTCTTCAACATAAGGGAATTTCATATTATTTTCACTCAACTTTTAATCTAAATTCAATGACATGGTGACAGTGTTTGTTGATTTCACGTTGAATTCACGTTAGTTGAAAACCCATCCAATTGTAAATCAAGACTAGATGTCATTGAACTGACGTCTGTGCCCAGTGGGATGCTCGTGACATTGGATAATTACACTGAATTTGACAATAGCAATGAATGGATAATTATGATTGACATGAAGCCCTAAAACTTGAAAATAAAGAACCTTACAGGCTAAGCCATGTATTCATCTTTGAATTATTCCCTCATTGAGGAAGCACAAGGTTTTAAGGACCTGTTAAACCAATCAAAGTGACAGACAGTCCCATCGGCTTTGTTGACATCCATTCAGCAACATTTTTCATTTCCATAGCAAGATACTTTTTCAAACTTTCATTGACAAACTCTCGTTGACAAATCATCATAACTGGCACTGGGAAACACATTGAGAAGGGTGGTCATGTTGTAAAACTGCTCTAACTCCCTCCCTGCTTCCTGTGCGGGAACCTTTATATTCCACATCTGTCTTCCCCTTTGCAGCTGTGTCGGGGTGTATTATAGCTGTGGTGAGGCTTGTATTATAGCTGTGGTGAGGCTTGTATAATAGCTGGGGTGAGGCTTGTATTATATCTGTGGTGAGGCTTATATTATAGCTGTGGTGATTCTTGTATTATAGCTGTGGTGAGGCTTGTATTACAGCTGTGGTGAGGCTTGTATTATAGCTGTGGCGAGGCTTGTATTATAGCCGTGGTGAGGCTTGTATTATAGCTGTGGTGAGGCTTGTATTATAGCTGTGGTGACTCTAAATTGCTATTACTTCTGGCTCTCCCAAAGCTCATTACAGAGGAAAGTAAAGGAATTGTTTCGGCTTTGATCTTACCTTAAAAAGGTAGTGCTCCCCTTTCCTCTCACTGTTTAGCCGCTAACCGCCTCAACGATTGGTCGTTCGGTGTAAATGGAGGAGGATCACAGTATTACCGAAGTGACTACGATAGACAATGCCAAAACAATACATGACCAGGTTAAACTGCAAACCCACCACACTACTGCAGTATAGACATGAGAGATTGCTAAACTGGGGTGTTGTGATGACGTATTGAGTGGTTAATGTGGTAACTGGAAGAAATCATTCATGCAGACTAGTCAAACTATAATTTCTGATTTTATTGAACTGTGAAGACACCCCGATACCCGAATGTGGTGGCTGTGACTAACTACTAGACAAATGTAGGATTGTTCCTGACTAGACTAGGCTGGGCTGCTGATGCCCATTTCTAATTAAACATTATTCTTTTCTGTGTGAGGGAGATGCAGTGACCATGATAAAAAAAGATGCTCCTGAAACCCAGCTCCATTATTGCACTGGGGACACTTTTACCTTCTGATTATTTATTATATTTTATATCCCCTTCATCTCCTCCATTAGGGATATTTAATTATCCTTGTGTCCTCATCGCACAACCCGCACAGATTTCCGCCGCCGAGGATAAACCTCTCTCTAGGTGTGTGTGTTTGTGTGTGTGGTGTGTGGCTCAGGGAGGCTAGATGCACTGAACCAGCACTACAGACAACTAAGCTTCCTAAAACAGAAGCCAACTCCTTGCTTGCAGCAATCAATAGGCCTGTGAAAAACATCTGATCGATGAAATGAAGGTTCAAAATGTTACAGGAAATGAGTTTGTAATTAGCATGACTCATCTATCGGTGTATACTCACAGGACTAAGGGATTTTTGCAAACACAGAAGCAGTTTTTTCAGAGTATCTGGGTCAGGCTTCCAAATACAGCCCTGTTGATCCTCTTATGAAATATTCGAAAGAGGAAAACCGTGTGTCTCAATGTGACACGGTAGGAACCCACAAAACCGTTGGGAGGAAGAATTTCAAATGGAAGCAGTTCTGGCTTTGAGGTCACCACTGTATAGATACTATGTGTTATTACAGGTATATTAGACTGTATGGAGAATGGCTTTTAGGTGCATCATATCCTCATGAACAACGGATTAAAACTCACAGTCTGGGTCAGTCAAGTATCCCAGGCAGTCTCCCTCTGGTAATCTGCCTGGCCGGGTTTAAAATCCCTCATTATGCCGAATGATTGACAGTGCAAGGTCATATTTAAACGATTTGGGCGTTATTTGTGGTTACTCGTTTTTTTGTTATTATTTCTCTGGGACTCCTCAACATTGGATCTTGATGTTTTTCAGGAAAAGGTCATCCCAATTATTTCACAGGCTCATTCTTGTAAAAGCTTTTTTTTTATTCTAAATTTCTTAGATATTTTTTTTTCTATTCTGAAATGTTTCTACAAAGCAATCCAATATTCCTTTTGCCCTGAATGTATTTGGTTAATTTCAGTGCAATGAGTTTGGCAGCTTTTTAAGCTACGGTATTTCAGGTCAGAGCAATTGAATTCCCAGCAGGCCATAGTTCCAGTGGCTTCAGACCAAATACAGTGCGTGACATAGCCTTTTTAATCTAGACTCTTCATACTGTAGAAGTAATTTAAAAGACACTTTCTCCTCACTGCCATATACATGATAGATTATAGAACACACCACATTAAATGCCTGCAAGACTTCAGCTCTTCAGTATGAAAGCACTATGTCCAGCCACACTCTGTTGCTGGAAATAAAGCTGTATGAAATGATTGCAAGTCTTGGACATTCTTGACATTTTTTGTTGTTGACATCTCTAAGCGATAACAGGAAGTCACTCCATTCTGTATGATGATGTCATAAAACATGTTGGTGTGAGTGTGTGTTTCTCTACAGGAGTCCCTGCAGACGTATGCCTTCCTGGTGTTCATGGTGGTGTGTGTGCTGGGTGCGGTGTACCTTTACCTCATTTTGCCCAAAATAAAGACCTTTTTGGACATTAGCCAGAGCTTTTCAAAATCAACAATCCCAGTTCCCTGACCAGGAAATGCAGGACATATTTGCCATCAAGCCTGAGTCAATAAAACTGGAAGTACATGGAAAAGTAATTGATGTTGAGTTAGAGAGTTACTTTTGAATCAAAGAAAAGTGCTAGGCATTAGTTTACTGTTGTACATATTGTATTTTGTGGTACTGAAATGGAATGTAATTTTTAAGATGTGTTTTCTTGCTGGCTTAGTGTCATAGCTATTTTGAATGAATTTATTAGTCAATACATTTTTAAAGTCGTCATTCGTATTGTATATTTCCAATAGACCTTTTAATCCTGTAAACGTCCTCAAGCATAACCCAAATACTCTATGTTAAGAGGTTTTAATACTCAAAGAAAGTGCATTTCTATGTGAAAAAAGTACTAGACCAGATTGTATAACAGGGTCAACAATACCCAGGAAAGAGCTGTGTAAATACAATCAAATTTAGGGTTAAAAACATGAAACTAAACATGCAAGACTATGACCCATTTTTTGTAGAATGCAGATTTGTTGTTGTCCTTGTCTAAAGACATTTTTAGAGCCACCGGAGGGGAGAAACAGAGTGGGGCAGACCTGGATCAAAGGACCGACTTATTCGGGAGGATTTAAGGGCTAGTACTGGAACAGATATCTTTGTTATATCCCTTACAGGGAGAGAAGAAAGGGAGTTGAGGGCTCAGAAAACTGACAGGTACACGGGAGGTTTTTTGGTCCTTATCCAAATTTAAAGCAGCTCAACTCCCCACCAGATGGCCATTATATACAGTGCCTTCAGAAAGTATTCACACCCCTGGACTTTTTCCACAATTTGTTGTGTTACAAAGTGGGATTAAAATGGATTTAATTGTAATTTTTTGTCAATAATCTCAGTCAATGTGGAAGAAAAATGTATATAATTAATTAAAACTAATAAACAGTATCTACCACCAGAAAAAGTAGACTCTACTTTTATTCGACCATCAGAGTAAATACATGTTAGAATCCCCTTTTGGCAGTGATTACAGATGTGAGTCTCTAAGAGCATTGAACACATGGATTGTGCAATATTTGCACATTATATTTTTATCGCAAAGCTATGTCAAATCAAATCAAACTTTCTTTGTCACATACGCCAAATACAAGTCTAGACCTTTGTAACGGTTTTCTTGCGGTGAAGTAGAGGCAGACCAAAACGCAGTATGGTTTCTATTCATGGTTCTTTAATGAATTAAACTATACATGAACAGACTAACAAAAACAAGAAACGTGAAAACCTAAAACAGCCCTATCTGGTGCAAACACAGAGACAGGAACAATCACCCACAAACACACAGTGAAACCCAGGCTACCTAAGTATGATTCTCAATCAGAGACAACTAATGACACCTGCCTCTGATTGAGAACCATACTAGGCCGAAACATAGAAATCCCCAAATCATAGAAAAACAAACATAGACTGCCCACCCCAACTCACGCCCTGAACATGACAAAACAAAGGAAATAAAGGTCAGAACGTGACAACCTTACCGTGAAATGCTTACTTACAAGTCCTTAACTATCTGTTCAGTTCAAGAAGAGTTAAATTGACCAAATAAACTAAAGTAAAAAATAATAAAAAGTAACAGAATAAAATAACAATAACGGGGCTATATACAGGGGGTGCTGGTACCGAGTCAGTGTGCCGGGGTACAGGTTAGTTGAGGTAATTTTTACATGTAGGTAGGGGTGAAGTGACTATGCATAGATAACAAACAGCAAGTAGCAGCAGTATATAATTAAACTCTGTTTTAATATCCCCATTGACCTCATGGTGAAATCCCTGAGTGGTTCCGTTCCTCTCTGGCTACTGAGATAGGAAGGGCGCCAAAGAGACACATTTTTTAAATTCCTTTCATTATTCACTCATCCCTCTTTCCCCTAGAGGATTTCTACAGTAAAGATGAGAAAGATCTCTTTTTGTGATGACGATAATATTCCTGACTCAACTTTCATTCAACTTTTTCACTCTGGACGCTTTATCTGGACGTGGTTCGTCAGGACCTCCACCAGCCGAAGCTAAGTAGTAACATTAACCTCTCTTGGGTAGGGAGCAGTATTTTCACCTCCGGATGAAAAGCGTGCCCAAAGTAAACTGCCTGTTACTCAGGCGCAGAAGCTAGGATATGCATATAATTGGTAGATTTGGATAGAAAACACCCTAAAGGTTCAAAACTGTTAATATATTGTCTGTGAGTATAACAGAACTGGTATGGCAGGCGAAACCCTGAGGACAAACCATCCAGGGGAAGAAAAAAACTGAGTTCATAGGATTTTCCAATTGTTTCTATGGGATACCCTTATTATTAGGAACCTAGTTGCAGTTCCTTTGGCTTCCACAAGATGTCAACATTCTTTAGAAATTGTTGGATGTTTTTCTTTTGAGAAATTAAGAAATAGTCCTATTCATTGTAAGTGTCACTCCAGGTGGACTATACTGTTTTGGTTCGTGTGAACTGGAGCGTGCTTCCTGTTGTTTTTATCCGGTATTAGAAACAGTTTATACCGTCTTAAATCTTGCGATTATTTGCGTTTTAGAATACCTGAGGTCAGGTTAAGGAACGTTGTTTGAAATGTTTGGACCATGTTTACAGGTAACTTATTAGATACGTTGTAGGCATGTTGGGCGAGTTGAAACCAGTGTATTTCTGAATCAAACATGCAAAATAAATTGACATTTTTGGGACATAAAGAAGGACATTATTGAACAAACGGACCATTTGGGATGTTTCTGGGACATTTTGGAGTGCCAACAGAAGAAGATCTTCAAAGGTAAGGTATTAATTCTATCGCTATTTCTGACTTTTGTGGCGCACCTGCCTGGTTAAAATATGATTTACATATGTTTGTATGCGGGGAGCAGTCCTCAGATAATGGTTTGCTTTCACCTTGGTTTGCTTTCACCTTAAAGCCTTTTTGAAATATGACACAGTGACACAATGAAGTTAAGCTTTATTTTGATGTATTACACTTGTGATTTTATGAAAGTTAAATATTTATAATATTGTCGTTTGAATTTCAGGCGATACCGTCCCACCTGGCCAAACCTTAGGTAACCTAATACGTAAATTAACGATAACATTTAAGACAGAGAATTGTTATTGTCTTAACTGGAGAAAAATACGAACGCGCTCTCTTCCATGAGCTTGGAAACACTACAGCCAAAATGGGAGCCACCTAGAAAAACTACAATTTCTGGCAAATTTATTCAAAACCCAGCCTGAAACCGTTTCTAAAGACTGTTGACATCTAGTAGAAGCCCTAGGAACTGCAATCTGGGAGGACTTGGCCTTATAAGAAAAGTGATAGCCATTAGTGGTAGGCAGATCTTTTTTTTTGGGGGGGGGAGGCATGTCCTCGCCTGTCATATCAGTTCTGTTATATTCACAGACATAATTTTAACAGTTTCAGAAACTTTAGAGTGTTTTCTATCCTATCTAATTATATGCATATCCTAGCTTCTGGGCCTGAGTAACAGGCAGTTTACTTTGGGCATGCTTTTCATCCGGACGTCAAAATACTGCCCCCTACCCAAGAGAGGTTAAGTATGCTCTCTCTAATTCTCTCTTTCTCTCTTCCTTTCTCTCTCAGAGGACCCGAGCCCTAGGACCATGCCTCAGGACTACCTGGCATGATGACTCCTTGCTGTCCCCAGTCGACCTAGCCGTGCTGTTTCAACTGTTCTGCATGCGGCTATGGAACCCTGGCCTGTTCACCGGACGTGCTACCTGTCCCAGACCTCCTGTTTTCAACTCTCTAGAGACAGCAGGAGCGGTAGAGATACTCTCAATGATCGACTATGAAAAGCCAACTGACATTTACTCCTGAGATGCTGACCTGTTGCACCCTTGACAACTTCTGTGATTATTATTATTTTACCGTGCTAGTCATTTATGAACATTTGAACATCTTGGCCATGTTCTGTTATAATCCCCACCCGGCACATCCAGAAGAGGACTCGCCACCCCTCATAGCCTGGTTCCTCTCTAGGTTTCTTCCTAGGTTTTGGCCTTTCTAGGGAGTTTTTCTGTTTGGGGTTTTAGGCTGGGTTTCTGTACAGCACTTTGAGATATTAGCTGATGTAAGAAGGGCTATATAAATACATTTCATTTGATTCTGTGTCTTTGTAGTGAGTCGGTGTATTGATACACCATCGAACGTCTAGTTAGTCACTGCACCATGCTCGAAGGGATATGCAATGTCTTCTTTTTTTATCCATCTACCAATGAGTGTCGATCTTTGCGAACCATTGGAAAACCTCCCTTGTCTTTGTGGTTGAATTTGTGCTTCAAATTCACTGTTTGACTAAGGGACCGTAAAGATAATTGTGTGTGTGTGGTACAGAGATGGGGTAGTCATTTAAAAAATCATGTTAAACACTATTATTGCACACAAAGTGAGTCCATGCAACTAATTATGTGATTTGTTCAGCACATTTTTACTCCTGAACTTATTTAGGCTTGCCATAACAAATGAGTTGAATAGTTATTGACTCAATACATTTCAGCTTTTCGTTTTTAATTAATTTGTAAACATAAAAAAACAAAAACATAATTCCACTTTGACATTATGGGTTATTGTGTGTAGGCCAGTGACAAAAAAATTTAAATTCAGGCTGTAACACAACAAAATGTGGAAAAAGTCAAGGGGTGTGAATACTTTCTGAAGGCATTGTAGGTGGGAAAACCTGAACTGAACGGAGAAAGAACGGTGACCGGTGCTAAGAAACGGGACTGTGGGGAAACAGTTTGCCGAACAGTAAAATAGGCTCAACATGTCAACTGAATCATTGCCTGGGGACCCAGGGACATGCAGAGGACACTGAGACAATCTGTCAGTACGCAGCGAGCCAGCTTTGACTGCATCGTGTATCCAAACACTGAGGAAACAGCTTGAACTTGAGACTAGCTCTCAATTCTGATCAGGCTCAATGAATCAGCCCCCAGACAGACACATTTGTTTCATTGGTTACAAAGCTGGGGGGTGAGCAGACACATAATTGGAAGGGCTGTTAGCTCTATAGTAGCTCCATTTCAGTGGGTTTGTTGTAAGGAATGACTTTACATAGTACAGTGTGAATCAACAGACAAACGACAGATAAGGTGGTTGCTGTATTTGTAATTACATTGATCCAACAGCCAAAATCCATAAATATTATAATAAGAAGGTAGAGGGCAATGCTGTATGTGAAATTTTATGGCCTCTCTCTCATATTTAGCAAGAATGGGAGTGAAGTTTTAATTACTTTGTCATTATGCAAAGTGAAAGCAAAGGAGCGTGCATTGTAAAAATGCAAGCGACGGGGTTCCTTGTAGTTAATTATATCAAAAGGCCGGGGAAGGTAACAGACGTTTACTAATCTCATTACAAGACTTTCTGCCTGTTTTCAATTTAGACACTTGTGATGTACCAGAATAGCAGTCAAGAATTAATAACTTATTACAACGTAAACAGCTTTCTCTAATGGCCATTGTGCATAAAGATGTCAGAGTACACATATAACGTCATTGTTTTAGCAGTTTTTAAACTACGGGGTGCGACATGGTTCACCAATAAATCAGCACAAACTACTTTCTTGGTTTTAATAATTGACAGCATCATGGAGCTAGAATTGGGATCGTGTATACTGTGCTAATGCCCATACCAAAAAAGGGTAATGGATAGCAATGTACAACACGACAAACTTACCAAACAAGACATTTGTGGTAAGCACATGGAGAAAGTAATCTTTATGCACGTCCACCATTGTTGATGGGAAAGCGCTGTGCAGGAGTAAGCTCACATATGTGCTTCATGAACCAATTTGAGATATAAGCTTAGCAATACAAATCACATTTTATTTGTCACATGTTTCGTAAACAACAGGTGTAGACTAACAGTGAACTGCTTACTTACGGGCCCTTCCCAACAATGCAGAGAGAAAAATAGGGAAATAATAATAGAAAAATAATAACACAATAAGGAATAAATACTCAATGGTTAACGATAATTTGGCTGTATACACAGGAGATGATGTGCAGGGGAATGAGGTAATTGAGGTAGATATGTACATATAGTTAGGGATAAAGTGATTAGGAAACAGGAAATATAATAAACAGTAACAGCAGATTATATGATGAGTCAAAAGAGTTACCGCAAAAACCGCCTAGATCTTCTGTTCTATGGGCAAACATACAATCACTGGAGAACAAGCTGGACAAGCTCCATTCGAGACTATCCTATCAACGGGACCTGAAGAACTGTAATATCCCATGTTTCTTGGGGTCGTGGCTGAACAATGACATGGATAATACACATCTAGCTGGTTTTTCTATGCATTGTCAAGACTGAACGGCAGCTTTGTGTAAGGTTAAGGGGAGGTGTGTGTCTCTTTGTTAACAACAGCTGGTGCGCGATCTCTAATGTTAAGGAAGTCTGGAGGTTTTGCTCGCCTGAGTTAGAATACCTCATGATAAGCTGTAGACCATGCTATTTACCAAGAGAGTTTTCAGCTATATATTTTGTAGCTGTCTATTTACCAACACAAACTGTTGCTAGCTAAGACGGCAGTCAATGAGTTTTATAGGGCCATAAGCAAACAGAAAAATGCACATCCAGAGGCAATCTCCTAGTTGCAGGTGATTTTAATGCAGAGAAACTGAAATCTGTGCATGTCATCTTTGTAACTAGAGGCGACAAAATTCTACACACAGAAATGCATACAAAGTTCTCCCTCACCTTCTATTTGACAAATCTGACCATAACTATATTCTCCTGATTCCTGCTTACAAGCAAAAACTCAAAGAGTTTTCCGATGAAGTGGATGTCAAGCTACATGACTGTTTCGCTAGCGCAGACTGGAATATGTTCAGGGATTCATCTGATAACATTGAGGAGTTTACTACATCAGTCACAGGCTCATTAATAATTGCATCGAAGTACATTCTCAGATCAAGTGTTTGTGCACAAGGAAGTCTGCCCTCTCTAAGACCTTTCCATCAAATTGACAACTCCACGGTGCCCCCCTCCCAGAGTGCAAAGAACCTTGGCGTGACCCTGGACAACACCCTGTCATTCTCTGCAAAGCATTCTGTAGAGTACGACCCTATGTCACACAGGATGCAGCGCAGCCTAATCCAGGCACTTGTCATCTCCCCTCTGGGCTACTGCAACTAGTTGTTGGCTGGGCTCCCTGCTTGTGCCATCAAACACTTGCAACTTATTCAGAACGCAGCCTGGCTGGTGTTCTCCCATATCACACCATGTCAACCGGCTCCTCCTCACACTCCACTGGCTTCCAGTCTAAGCTCGCATCCACTACAAGACCAGGGTGCTTGCTTATGGAGCAGCAAGGGGAACTTCCCCTCCCTACGGGAACTGCCCTTCCCTGCCTTGAGGCTATGCTCAAACACTACACCCTAATCCAAGCACTCCATTCTGCCACCTCTGGTATCTTGACCATCCCACCCAAATGGAGATCAGCTCCCACTCTGCCCGGTCTTCTCTTCCCTGGCACCCCAATGGTGGACTGAGCTTCACCCTGAAGCTAGGACAGCAGACTAGAGGCCTTCGCGGGTCCAAAAGGTTGGACCCATTCTGAAATGGACCTGGGGCTTTCCCATCCGGACCCGATATGCATTAATAATTTTTTTTAAATATAGAGGTCTGTTCCGAATGGATCGTTCCGTATTGACCTGGTCGGATCCAGACCCTGTCCGATTCGATCTAAGTGAGGGAAGCAGCAGAAAATTCAATTTTTAAGCTACTTTATTACCTGCCATAGCTCGGTTATTTATCATCGTACCTGTCTTGACTGCATCAAACCGGGAGAAGCTAGTTAAGCTAGCTAGGCTAATTGAGGCGGCATGCACTTTCTCGCCGTGCAAAGTTACATACACCAAAGCCCCTTTCAGGATATAAAGTGCAGCCTACCTGTTGGCTCTTGGTCATTGTAGCCTATCCTTCTCCTTTAACTTTTAATCCATCATTTTAATTCCATCTCCATTGATTCCAATGATAGATATCTCCTAACTTTGCCACTGTAGCCTATTGCCAATTTGATTACTTATGATTGGCCAACAACAAGCTACACATGCAACTCTTGTGAAAAGCAAAGAGCAGCAGTATACAGCGCATTTGGAAAGTATTCAGACCACTTGACTTTTTTCACATTTTGTTATGTTAAGCTTCAATGCCATACAACTCTCCTTCCGTGGCCTCCAATTGCTCTTAAATACAAGTAAAACTAAATGCATGCTCTTCAACCGATTGCTACCCACACCTGCCCGCCTGTCCAACATCACTACTCTGGACGGCTCTGACTTTGAATACGTGGACAACTACAAATACTTAGGTGTCTGGTTAGACTGTAAACTCTCCTTCCAGACCCATATCAAACATCTCCAATCCAAAGTTAAATCTAGAATTGGCTTCCTATTTCGCAACAAAGCATCCTTCACTCATGCTGCCAAACATACCCTTGTAAAACTGACCATCCTACCAATCCTCGACTTTGGCGATGTCATTTACAAAATAGCCTCCAATACCCTACTCAACAAATTGGATGCAGTCTATCACAGTGCAATCCGTTTTGTCACCAAAGCCCCATATACTACCCACCATTGCGACCTGTACGCTCTCGTTGGCTGGCCCTCACTTCATACTCGTCGCCAAAATCACTGGCTCCATGTCATCTACAAGACCCTGCTAGGTAAAGTCCCCCCTTATCTCAGCTCGCTGGTCACCATAGCATCACCCACCTGTAGCACGCGCTCCAGCAGGTATATCTCTCGTCACCCCCAAAACCAATTCTTTCTTTGGCCGCCTCTCCTTCCAGTTCTCTGCTGCCAATGACTGGAACGAACTTCAAAAATCTCTGAAACTGGAAACACTTATTGTCCCTCACTAGCTTTAAGCACCAACTGTCAGAGCAGCTCACAGATTACTGCACCTGTACATAGCCCACCTATATTTTAGCCCAAACAACTACATCTTTCCCTACTGTATTTTATTCATTTATTTATTTTGCTCCTTTGCACACCATTATTTTTATTTCTACTTTGCACATTCTTCCATTGCAAATCTACCACTCTAGTGTTTTACTTGCTATATTGTATTTACTTTGCCACCATGGCCTTTTTTGCCTTTACCTCCCTTATCTCACCTCATTTGCTCACATCGTATATAGACTTGTTTATACTGTATTATTGACTGTATGTTTGTTCTACTCCATGTGTAACTCTGTCGTTGTATGTGTCGAACTGCTTTGCTTTATCCTGGCCAGGTCGCAATTGTAAATGAGAACATGTTCTCAACTTGCTTACCTGGTTAAATAAAGGTGGAATAAAATAAAAAATGTTACAGCCTTATTCTAAAATGTAATAAATAGTTTTTTTCCTCATCAATCAACACACAATACCCCATAATGAGAAAACAAATACAGTTTTTTTAGAGACTTTGTCTAAATGTCTAAAAAATGTCTCACACAATCCATCTCACCCAATGTGGTATGGATCGGCTATTTTCTTTACTTTAGAACCGGAACCCCCAACAGAAGCTAGCCAGCTAACTAGCTACTAGCTACTAGCTAGTAGTCAGCTAGCCACTGCTAGCGGTCATCAGCTACCCTTTAGACCGGACAACTCCTGCCATTCTGCTCAGTGTGATTCAACCCAGAGCTTACCGGACTCAATTTTCTCCATATTACCGGATTCCTACCGCAAGCTCTGAACCTCTTCACCTGTATCATCGCAGTTAGCTAGCTGCTATCCGATTAGCTTCTCCTGGCTAACATCTCTGTCCCAAAGCAAGCACCAATTTGCCTGGAGCTAGCCTATACTAGGCCCATCTCCCGACTAGCTGAAGAGGTCCATCAGCCACAATCAGCTACAATACCTATTTTGCCAATTGGCCTGGACCCATTTTATTGACGATATGGAGCCCCGACGATCCCTCACGACTGGACTACCGACGTAATCGGCCTGAGGTTTTTTTTCAACAGACTCCATTGTTGCATTGTCCCCTGAATGCCCATCTGCTAGCCACGGCCCGCTAGCTGTCTAGAGCATACCGGACTGTTAGCTGAAGTGGTCTATCAGTCAATTTCTTGGGCTACTAAATGTATTTTTCCAATTGGCCTGGATCCTTTTACTACACGGACCCCTGCTAATCCATCACGACTGGTCTGTCAATGTAACCACACAAGGGGGCTACAACAGTCTTCTTCTGTCGCGACGTCCCTCTAAGGCATTTCTGCTAGCCTGCTAACCCCGGCCCGCTAGCTGTCTGAATCGCCGTGTCTCCAGCCCATCCAGCTACTCATTGGACCCTATGATCACTAAGCTGCACATGCCTCTCCCTAATGCCAATATGCCTTGTCCATTGCTGTTTGGATTAGTGATTATTGTCTTATTTCAGTGTAGAGCCTCCAGCCCTGCTCAATATGGCTCAGCTAACCCTCTTGGCCCACCTCCCACACATGAGGTGACCTTACTTGGTTTAATTGATGTCTCTAGAGACAATACCTCTCTCATCGTCATTCAATGCCTAGGTTTACCTCAACTGTATTCACATCATACCATGCCTTTGTCTGTACATTATGCCTTGAATCTATTCTACTGCGCCCAGAAACCTGCTCCTTTTTACACTCTGTTCCGAATGTACTAGACGACCGGTTCTTATAGCCCTTAGCCGTACCCCTATCCTGATGTCAAGGTTAATCCAGGCCCTGCAGTGCCTAGCTCTACTCCCATTCCCTAGGCGCTCTCATTTGTTGACTTCTGTAACATAAAAGCCTTGGTTTCATGCATGTTAACATTAGAAGCCTTCTCCCTAAGTTTGATTTATTCACTGCTTTAGCAAACTCTGCAACCCAGATGTCCTAGCCATGTCTGAATCCTGTCTTAGGAAGGCCACCAAAAACCCTGAAATTTCCATCCCTAACTATAACATTTTCCGACAAGATAGATCTGCCAAAGGGGGCGGAGTTGCCATCTACTGCAGAGTAAGCCTGCAGAGTTCTGTCTTACCATCCAGGTAGGTGCCCAAACAATTTTAGCTTCTACTTTTAAAAATCCACCATTCCAGAAACAAGTCTCTCACCGTTGTCGCTTGCTATAGATGACCTACCGTCCCCAGCTGTGCCCTGGACACCATATGTGAATTGATTACCCCCCATCCATCTTCAGAGCTTGTGCTGTTAGGTGACGTAAACTGGGACATGCTTAACACCCCGGCCATCCTACAATCTAAGCTTGATGCCCTCAATCTCACACAAATGATCAATGAATCTAGCAGGTACAACCCCAAATCCGTAAACACAGGCAACCTCATAAATATCATCCTAGCCAACCTGCCCTCCAAACACACATCTGCTGTCTTCAACCAGGATCTCAGCGATCACCGACTCATTGCCTGTGTCCGTAATGGGTCTGCGGTCAAACGACCACCCCTCATCACTGTCAAACGCTCCCTAAAACACTTCAGCGTGCAGGCCTTTCTAATCGACCTAGCGCGGGTATTCTGGAAGGATATTGACCTCATTCCGTCAGTAGAAGATGCCTGGTTATTCTTTAAAAGTGCTTTTCTAACAATCTTAAATAAGCATGCCCCATTCAAAAAAATTAGAACCAGGAACAGATATAGTCCATGGTTCACTCCGGACCTGACTGCCCTTGAACAGCAGAAAAACATCCTGTGGCGTACGGCATTAGCATCGAATAGCCCCCACAATATGCAACTTCTCAGGGAAGTTAGGAACCAATATATACAGGCAGTTAGGAAAGGAAAGGCTAGCTTTTCAAACAGAAATTTGCCCACTGCACTGAGGCTAGGAAACACTGTCACCACCGATAAATCCACAATAATTGAGAATTTCAATAAGCATTTTTCTACGGCTGGCCATGCTTTCCACCTGGCTACCCATACACCGGTCAACAGCCCTGCAACCCACAGCAACTTGCCCAAGCCTCCCCATGGCTTCTTCACCCAAATCCAGATAGCTGATGTTCTGAAAGAGCTTCAAAATCTGGACCCCTACAAATCAGCAGGGCTAGACAATCTGGACCCTCTCTTTCTAAAATTATCAGCTGACATTGTTGCAACTCCTATTACTAGCCTGTTCAACCTGTCTTACGTATCGTCTGAGATCCCCAAAGATTGGAAAACTGCCACAGTCATCCCCCTCTTCAAAGGGGGAGACACTCTAGACCAAACTGCTGCAGACCTATATCTATCCTACCCTGCCTTTCTAAAGTCTTCAAAAGACAAGTCAACAAACAGATCACCGACCATTTCGAATCCCACTATGCAATGTAGTCTCCGAGCTGGTCATGGGTGCACCTCAGCCACCCTCAAGGTCCCAAACGATATCATAACCACCACTGATAAGAGACAATAGTGTGCAGCTGTATTCATTGACCTGACAAAGGCTTTTGACTCTATCAAACACCATATTCTTATCGGCAGACTCAAAAGCCTTGGTTCATTAAATGACTGCCTCGCCTGGTTCAACAACTACTTCACAGACAGAGTTCAGTGTGTCAAATCGGAGGGCCTGTTGTCCAGACCTCTGGCAGTCTCTATGGGGGTGCCACAGGGTTCAATTCTCGGGCTGCCTCTTTTCTCTGTATATATCAATAATGTTGCTCTTGCTGCTGGTGATTATCTGATCCACCTCTATGAAGATGACACCATTCTGTATACTTCTGGCCCTTCTTTGGACACTGTGTTAACTAACCTCCAGACAAGCTTCAATGCCATACTACTCTCCTTCTGTGGCCTCCAACTGCTCTTTAAAGCAAATAAAATTAAATGCATGCTCTTCAACCTATTTGCTGCCCGCACTTGCCCGCCCGCCCGCCCACCCAGCATCACTACTCTGAACAGTTCTGACTTAGAATATGTGGACAACTACAAATACCTAGGTGTCTAGTTAGACTGTAAACTCTCCTTCCAGACTCACATTAAGCATCTCCAATCCAAAATTAAATCTAGAATCGGCTTCCTATTTCGCAACAAAGCATCCTTCACTAATGCTGCCAAACATACCCTCCTAAAACTGACTATCCTGCCGATCCTTGACTTTGGCGATGTCATTTACAAAATAGCCTCCAACACTCTACTCAGCAAATTGGGTGCAGTCTATCACAGTGTCATCTGTTTTGTCACCAAAGCCCCATAAACTACTCACCACTACGACCTGTATGCTCTCATTGGCTTCATATTCGTCGCCAAACCCACTGGCTCCAGGTCATCTATAAGTCTTTGCTAGGTAAAGCCCGCCTTATCTCAGCTCACTGGTCACCATAGCAGCACCCACCTGTAGCATGCGCTCCAGCAGGAATATTTCACTGGTTACCCCCAAAGCCAATTCCTCCTTTGGTCGCCTTTCCTCCCAGTTCTCTGCTGCCAATGACTGGAAGGAATTGCAAAAATCGCTGAAGCTGGAGACCCATATCTCCCTCACTAACTTTAAGCTCCAGCTATCAGAGCAGCTCACAGATCATTGCACTTGTACATAGCCCATCTGTAAATTGCCCATCCAACTACCTCATCCCCATACTGTTATTTATTTTTTTGCTCCTTTGCACCTCAGTATCTCTACTTGCACATTCATGGTCCGCACATCTATCACTCCAGTGTTTAGCAGCTAAATTGTAATTAATTCACCAAATTTGCCTTTTTATTGCCATACCTCCCTTGTCTTACCTTATTTGCACACACTGTATATAAACTTTTCTCTATTGTGTTATTGACTGTGTTTGTTTATTCCATGTGTAAATCTGTGTTGTTGTTTGTGTCGCACTGCTTTGCCTTATCTTGGCCAGGTCGCAGTTGTAAATGAGAACTTGTTCTCAACAAGCCTACCTGGTTAAATAAAGGTGAAATTAGAAATAAAAATTCAGGCCGAAGAGTTCAATCTTGATTTCAGCAAACCAGAGAATCTTGTTTCTCGTGGTCTGAGAGTCGTTTAGGTGCCTTTTGGAAAACTCCAAGCGGGCTGTCATGTGCCTTTTACTGAGGAATGGCTTCCGTCTGGCCACTCTACCATAAAGGCCTGATTGGTGGAGTGCTGAAGAGATGGCTGTCCTTCTAGAAGGTACTCCCATCTCCAAAGAATAACTCTGGGGCTCTGTCAGAGTGACCATCGGGATCTTGGTCACCTCCCTGACCAAGGCGCTTCTCCCCCGATTGTCCCCCGGCGCCCAGCTCTAGGAAGAGTCTTGGTGGTCCCAAACTTCTTTCATTTAAGAATGAAGGAGGACACTGTATTCTTGGAGAACATCAATGCTGCAGAAATGTTTTGGTACCCTTCCCCAAAATCCTGTCTCTGAGCTTTACGGACAGTTTCTTTGACCTCATGGCTTGGTTTTTGCTCAGACATGCACTGTCAACTGTGGAACCATATAGAGACAAGTGTGTACTTTCCAAATCATGTCCAATCAATATATTTTACCTCAGGTGGACTCCAATCAAGTTGTAGAAACATCTCAAGGATAATTAATGGAAACAGGATACGCCTGAGCTTAATCTCGAGTCTCAGAGCAAAGGGTCTGCATACTTATGTAAATAAGATATTTTATCTTAACTTTTATCTGCAAAAATGTCTAAAAACCTGTTTAATCCATTTTAGAATAGGGCTGTAATATAACAAAATGTGTATAAAGTCAAGTGGTCTGAATACTTTCAGAATGCACTGTAAATCATACAATTTCTCTCCCTTTCTCTCTCTACTGCAGCAGTCGCGTTTGGATCTGTGTGGGTCCTTCAAGACAAATCAGTTAAAATTACACATACCCGAAACACTCATATCAGACCTGGCCCAGACCCGATATATTATTTATAATTCTGGATACGGCCTTCCGAGTGGCACAGCGGTCTAAAGTACTGCATCGCAGTGCTAGAGGCCTCAATACAGATCCGGGTTCGATCCTGGGCTGTGTCGCAGCCACCCGTGACTGGGAGACACACGAGGCTGCGTGCAATTGGCCCAGTGTAGTTTGGGTTAGGGGAGGGTTTGGCAGGCTGGCATCTCCTTGTCCCATCGCGCTCTAGCGACTCCTTGTGGTGGGCCGGGCCCATGCAAGCTGACCTCGGTCGACTAGCTGTACTGTGTTTCCTCCAACACGTTGGTACAACTGGCTTCCGGGTTAAGCGAGCAGTGTCAAGAAACAGTGCGACTTGGCAGGCTCCTGTTTCGAAGGACACATGGGTCTCGATTTTCCTCTCTCCCATGTACGCACGGGAGTTGCACCGCTGGGACAAGATTAGAACTACCAAATGGATATCACGAAATTGGGGAGAAAAAGGGGTAAATAGTTCCCAGATCAAATTTTTTTATATCACTTGATCTGGATGCCGGATTAACAACATGAATTGGTGCATGAGGCAGAATTAATTCAGTGTGACTATCCCCTTTTCTCAGCAGAGAGCAGAGGGATGGTGAGTCAGGTGAGAGGCAGCCGCACCGCTGCTCTCTCCCTCCCCTCAGGCTGACTATCAGTTGCAGGACATCAGTCCAGTAAAATAAAATAAAAGCAAATGATTATGCTCACTCAGTTGTGCTTCACAAGTAAGACAACAAATTATATATTTCCAGTGTGCTAATATACCTAACATGTTTAAATATAATTTCAAAATGGTCAGAGAAAAATTACATTGGCATGGCAATTCAAGCATAGCCATTTTTCTGAGCAGTTGATCTTGGCTTGCATTTTGACTTAGAAAGTGACCTTGATGTAATAGTGAAACCAAATGACCTGGATTGCAGTTGAGATTACATTAAAATGAAATGTGCAAGTTTTCGATGCCGTTCATTCTGCAATGATTATTACAGAAATTGTGAGGATCTACACAGCCCTGTGATGACCTATACATGCTATCATGGTCATGCACACCTTATATGATTGCATAAGGAGACATTTATAGTTTCAGTAACCTCAAAATGTGGCCATGGATGTGTTGCTCATTTTAAGGTTGAATATTACTTTTTGTCACACCCTGACCATAGTTTGCTTTGTATGTTTCTATGTTTTGTTTGGTCAGGGTGTGATATGAGTGGGCATTCTATGTTACATGTCTAGTTTGTCTAGTTCTATGTTTGGCCTGATATGGTTCTCAATCAGAGGCAGGTGTCAGTTATTGTCTCTGATTGGGAACCATATTTAGGTAGCCTGTTTGGTGTTGGGTTTTGTGGGTGATTGTTCCTGTGCCTGTCTTGTGTGTGTTTGCACCAGTTTAGGCTGTTTCGGTTTTCACGTTACGTTTATTGTTTTTGTATTGATTCGTGTTTCCGTTGTTTCATTAAACATGAATCTCAATAGCCACGCCGCATTTTGGTCCGACTCTACTTTGCCTACAGAAAACTGTTACACTTTTGGCCATTTGCTTTATTACAAATGTAAAATTGAATTGTGTTTTGTTGACAACGCAACCAAATATCAGCATTTACTGCTTCCATCTGAGCCACTGGTTTAATCCAATTTTTTTACTTTTATTTTGGGTTGAGTTGGAGACGTTAATCCAACATATAATTTGTAAATTTAATAGGCTCTGTATTATATTTGAAAAGTGATGTTGAATTGTGTGGTTGTCAACGCAACCAAATATCAACATTTGAAGGAGATGTATCTTCTGCTCGGATAGCTCCTCTGTCGCTGATGTATCTGGCTTTAATTCCAGTTTTTCTACAAATTAATTTTTCATATTGGATTCTCGTCTCCATCTCAAGCAAAAATCTTAACCAAAAGTTAATGAATAGGACTAAATCCAATCAAACTTTAAATGCACTTCAAATAAAGTGTGATTTGATTTAGTCCTATTCAATAACTTAGATTTTAGATTGAGATGGAGACGTGAATCCAGCATTAAAGCTCTACCATGCACCTGTCTGGATGAAAGCATCTTCTCCTCTTCAACCTCCCGACCAAACAAGAAGCAGGTGTGACACCTACTCCCGTTGCGTGCTGCACTGCTGTTTGGCTCCCCACACTGTGGTCTGCTCCCCGTCTGGCCTGTTTCCCCACGCCACTGCCCTCCCTGTCCCCTCAAGCACACAAACACACACATCTGGATGGTAGCTGGCAGTATTAGAGGAAGGCCCAAAAATGTGTCATGGACTCCAGTCACTCAGATCATAGATTGTTCTCTCTGATACCACACGGCAAGCAGTACCGGAGCGCCAAGTCTAGGTCTAAAAGGCTCCTGAACAGCTTCTACCCCCAGGCCACCCAGACTATTACACTGACACCCCCTCTTTGTTTTTACACTGCTGCTACTTGCTGTTTATGATCTATGCATTGTCACTTTACCCCTACCTACATGTACAAATTACCACGTCTAACCTGAACCCCTGCTTATTGGCTCGGTACCGATACCCCCTGCATATACATTTGAAGTCGGAAGTTTACATACACTTAGGTTGGAGTCATTAAAACTCGTTTTCTCAACTACTCTGTCACGACTCCCACCGACTCCCACCTCTTCCTGTTCGGGCGGCACTCGGCGGTTTTTAGTTGAGCTTTTTAAGTTGGTAAGGCCCGCCTGCTCTTTGTGCGGGCTTAATTTTGATCTGTGGATGTATGTGGTAGTGCGTTTCCCTTTGTTTTTCCTCCGGACTGGTTGGGTCCTGGTTTTGGGCCAGTCTTGTATGTGCGCCCGGTATTGGCGTGACCATTTTTCTCTGTGCCGGAATAAAACATTGTTCTTTACCTTCTGCTTCCTGCGCCTGACTCTGCACCCACTACGCCTTAGTGCGTTACACACTCTACAACTTTCTTGTTAACAAACTATAGTTTTGGCAAGTCGGTTAGGATCAACTTTGTGCATGACACAAGTAATTATTCCAACAATTGTTTACAGACAGATTATTTCACTTATAATTCACTGT
This sequence comes from Oncorhynchus masou masou, assembly GCF_036934945.1. Classification (NCBI taxonomy): domain Eukaryota; kingdom Metazoa; phylum Chordata; class Actinopteri; order Salmoniformes; family Salmonidae; genus Oncorhynchus; species Oncorhynchus masou. The sequence continues at coordinate 19,035,666 of NC_088217.1, read as the reverse complement.
ATCACAATTCCAGTGGGTCAGAAGTTTACATACACTAAGCTGACTGTGCCTTTAAACAGCTTGGAACATTCCGGGAAATGATGTCATGGCTTTAGAAGCTTCTGATAGGCTAATTTACATAATTTGAGTCAATTTGAGGTCTATCTGTGGATGTATTTCAAGGCCGACCTTCAAACTCAGTGCCTGTTTGCTTGACATCATGGGAAAATCAAAAGAAATCAGCCAAGACCTCAGACAAAAATTGTAGACCTCCATAAAAAATTGTAGACCTCCACAAGCCTGGTTTATCCTTGGGAGCAATTCCCAAATGCCTGATGGTACCACATTCATCGTTAAAAACAATAGTATGCAAGTATAAATACCATGGGACCATGCAGCCATCATACCGTTCAGGAAGGAGACACGTTGTCTCCAAGCGATGAACGTACTTTTGTGCAAAAAGTGCAAATCAATCCCAGAACAACATCATAGGACCTTGTGAAGATGCTGGAGGAAACAGGCACAAAAGTATCTATATCCACAGTAAAATGAGTCCTATATCGACATAACCTGAAAGGCTGCTCAGTAAGGAAGCACTGCTCCAAAACGGCCATTAAAAAGCCAGACAACGGTTTGCAACTGCACGTGGGGACAAAGATCGGACTTTTTGGAGAAATGTCCTCTGGTCTGATGAAACAAAAATATAACTGTTTTGCCATAATGACCATCGTTATGTTTGGTGGAAAAAGGGGGAGGCTTGCAAGCCGAAAAACCCCATCCCAACCGTGAATCACGGGGGTGGCAGCTTCATGTTGTGGGGGTGCTTTTCTGCAGGAGGGGTTGGTGCACTTCACAAAATAGATGGCTTCATGAGGATGGAAAATTATGTGGATCTATTGCACATCTCAAGACATCAGTTAGTTAAAGTTAAAGCTTGGTCGCAAATGAGTCTTCCAAATGGACAATGACCCCAAGCATACTTCCAAAATGGCTTAAGGACAACAAGTCAAGGTATTGGAGTGGCCATCACAAAGCCCTGACCTCAATCCCATAGAAAATGTGTGGGCAGAACTAAAAAAGCGTGTGCGAGCAAGGAGGCCTACAAACCTGACTCAGATACACCAGCTCTGTCTGGAGGAATGCGCCAAAATGCACCCAACTTATTGTTGGAAGCTTGTGGACGGCTCCCTGAAATGTTTGACCCAAGTTAAACAATTTAGAGGCAATGCTCCCAAATATTAATTGAGTGTATGTAAATGTCTGACCTACTTGGAATGTGATGAAAGAAATAAAATCTGAAATAAATAATTCTCTCTACTATTATTCACATTCTTAAAATAAAGTGGTGATCCTAACTGACCTAAAACAGGGAATGTTTACTAGGATTAATTGTCAGGAATTGTGAAAAACTGAGTTTAAATGTATTTGGCTAAGGTGTATGTAAACTTCTGACTTCAACTATAACCTCGTTATTGCTGTTTATTGTGTAACTTTCTATTACATTTTTTGCTTTTGTATATTTAGTAAATATTTTCTTAACTCTATTTCTTGAACTGCATTGTTGGTTTAGGGCTTGTAATTAAGCATTTCACGGTAAGGTTGTATTCGGCGTATTTGACAAATACAATTTGAGTTGAATTTGTTTGTCCCCTTTTCTGCATATATAATGTTTCTCATTAAAGGCTCAATCCAGCCGTATTTATATCAATATCAAATCATTTTTGGGTAACAATTAAGTACCTCACAATAATAGACTGCCATTAAATTGTGCAAAAATAGATTTTTTGCAAAAAAATGTTTCTCAAGCAAGAATTTAGCTAGGACTCTCTGGGAGTGGACTGAGTGGGGATAGGAAAACCGAAAACTAGCTGTTATTGACAGAGAGCATTGGACCTCTTTTTGTTATTGGTCTATTAACCAATTTACCACATGCTGTCACCATGGGAAGCAGAAGCTCCCGCCCCTGAAAACATGCTGTCCTGTGTAGATTGCTGCTGTAGGTGTCCAGAGGGTGGTGCGGTCTGCCCAATGCATTACCGGGGGCAAACTTCCCGCCCTACTGGACACCTACAGCACCTGATGCCATATGAAGGCCAAAAAGATCATGAAGGTCATCAACCACTCGAGCCACTGCCTGTTCACCCCACTATCATCCAGAAGGCGAGGTCAGTATAGGTACATCAAAGCTGGGACCAAGAGACTGAAAAACAGCTTCTATCTCAAGGCCATCAGTGCTAAACTAGCACGTCAGAGGTGGCTGCCTATAGACATAGATTAGGAATCACTGGCCACTTTTAGAAATGGATCACTAGCCACTGTAATAATGTTCTGTATCTAGCATTACTCATCTCATATGTATAAACCGCACTCCATACTATTTTATGGTATTTTAGTCACTTTTAAATTGTGTTTACATATTGCATCACCTATTTCATATGTACACACTGTATTGTATTCTAGACTACACCACTGACTGTTAAACAGCCATTTCCAGCACATCAGAGACTGCTGCCTATAGACATAGATCAGGATTCTCTGGACACTTAAGGAAATGAAACACTAGCAACTTGAATAACGCGTCCGTATCCTGCATTACTCATCCCATATGCGTAAACTGTACTCTATACTATTCTACGGTATCTTAGTCCAATGACGCTCTGACATACAGTATATGTATATATATTCTTAATTCATTCCCTACATAGATTTACGTGTATTTTGGGTATTTGTTGTGAAACTGTTAGATATCACTTGTTAGATATTACTGCACTGTCGGAGCTAAAAGCACAAACATTTCGCTACACCCGCAATAACATCTGCATGTTGGTCACACGTGTATGTGACCAATAAAATTAGATTTTATTTGATTTATTTTCAACCAGCACCAATCAATAAATAACATTGATAAAAAAATCTGACTTTTACAGTGTTAGTTTTATCAGCTGCTGTACATTTTGATAAAAGACACAAGACAAAGGGAATTTTGACTGAAATTTTGACTGGGCCTTTAAAAGAAAATTGGATAAATAATGAATACATTAGACAAGCTCTGACAATCAAAAACCAAGTGTCTGGATTTAGTACAGAGCCATGGCAGAATATTATATATTTCATACATTGGCTAGGTAGGAGAAGGTCTTCTGACCTCATTGAGACATCCTGGTGTTTAGAAACTACAGTATATTACAGACAAATGCTCAAATGGAAGGAAATTGGCCCAATGTCTTCAGTCCAAAAGCTCACACTAGGAAACAAACACTTTGTCCTGAGAATCAATCGCTTCACAGTAGATGGAGTTCAGTGCAATTGAAGTCAAACACCCGGAGGACTTGTTCTTGACAATGAAATACTGTCATAATTATAACAACCTTAATGGTGAAAATACTTGAGATATTCTATTGACAGCCTCATTAAGAATTCAGCCAAGCCCCTGAAGATGCAGTTGCACTCTTTGCCAGTCTAGGCAACATACTTGTGGTGAATGGGCAGGAGTACTTTAAAGACCCTAGAGAGCTGGTGTGTGTGTGTGTGTGTGTGTGTGTGTGTGTGTGTGTGTGTGTGTGTGTGTGTGTGTGTGTGTGTGTGTGTGTGTGTGTGTGTGTGTGTGTGTGTGTGTGTGTGTGTGCGTGTGCGTGTGCGTGCAGATGGTAGAGAGAAAGAGATAGTGGATGTGAGGAAGAAAGGGTTGATATATCGATATGCAGAATGTGATTAGGGCTGGCCTTAGACTCATTAAGCTGGCCTTAGAAGGATGCATATTGCTTGGAAGTTGAGTTTGGGCTTTCGAGTCCCAGTTTACATTAAACCTCTTGTGATAACAGGTATTTTAGTTCACACTGACTCATTCGATGTGTTATGATGAGCTAATTACATTTGACCCAATTCATTTGAGATTAGGGCACACAACTCGGACTTGCGTGGAATTCACTCATTGACGTTATGGGAGAAAAGTGTGTTAAGTGCAGTTATCTCATGTCAGAGTACTGCCCTTTGAGCCTAATCAAGTATTCCTCTGTAGCTCAGTTGGTAAAGCATGGCTCTTGCAACACCCAACTTCGTGGGTTCAAGTCCAAATGTATTTACGTTTCACTGTTAGAAAAATAAAAAATATGATTATTACTAATATGAAAGTTGATATAATTGACAAGATTTGACCTATAGTTGAGGTATTTGGTTACGTTATGTCAGGTGGAACCATAAGAGATCCCATTACCACATAAGCTATGTCAGAGATGCATTAAACAAGGTTTAACCTCACACAAATTTTGCAATCTATAGAAAACATTTAAAAGAGTGAAAGACTTTCGATGACAAGACTTTTAAACAAATCTATAACCAGGTAACGAAGCTGACGTGATAAATATGGTGATGACATAAATTACTTACAGTAGCAGTCAAAGGTTTGGTCACACCTTCTCAGTAAAGGGTTTTCTTTATGTTTACTATGTTCTACATTGTAGAATAATAGTGAAGGTATCAAAACTGTAAAACAATACATATGGAATCATGTAGTTACCAAAAAAGTGTTAAACTTGTAGATTCTCCAAAGTAGCCACCCTTTGCCTTGATGACAGCTTTGCACACTCTTGGCATTCTATCAACCAGCTTCATGGGGTAGTGACTTGGAATGCATTTCAATTAACAGGTGTTGGTTGTTAAAAGTTAATTTGTGGAATTTATTTTCCTTCTTAATGCTTTTGAGTCAATTGGTTGTGTTGTGACAAGGTAGGGGTGGTATACAGAAGATAGCCCTATTTGATAAAAGATCAAGTCCATATTATGGCAAGAACAGCTCAAATAAGCAAAAAGAAACAACAGTCCATCATTACTTTAAGACATGAAGGTCAGTCAATACGGAACATTTCAAGAACTTTTAAAGTTTCTTCAAGTACAGTCGCAAAAACCATCAAGCACTATGATGAAACTGGCTCTCATGTAGACCACCACAGGAAAGGAAGACCCAGAATTACCTCTGCTGCAGAAGATAAGTTCATTAGAGTTAACAGCCTCAGAAATTGCAGCCCAAATAAATGCTTCACAGAGTTCAGGTAACGGACACATCTCAACATCAACTCTTCAGAGGAGAACATGTGAATCTGGCCTTCAAGGTCAAATTGCTGCAAAGAAATCACTACTGAAGGACACCAATAAGAAGAAGAGACTTGCTTGGGCCAAGAAACATGAGCAATGGACATTAGACTGGTGGAAATATGTATTTTGGTCTGATGAGTTCAAATGTGATATTTTTGGATCCAACCGCTGTGTCTTTGAGAGACGCAGAGTATGGATGATCTCTGCATGTGTGGTTTCCACAGTGAAACATGGTGGAGGAGGTGTGATAGTGTGGGGCACTTTGCTGGTGACACTGTCAGTGATTTATTTAGAATTCAAGGTGCACTTAACCAGCATGGCTACCACAGCATTCTGCAGCGATAAACCATCCCATCTGGTTTGCATTTAGTGGGACTATCATTTGTTTTTCAACAGGACAATGACCCAGAACGCACCTCCATGCTGTGTAAGGGCTATTTGACCAAGAAGGAGAGTGATGGAGGACTGCATCAGATGACATGGCCTCCACAATCCCCTGACCTCAACCCAATTGAGATGGTTTGGGATGAGTTGGTCTGCAGAGGAAAGCATTCCTGGTGAATGTGAGTGTGCAAAGCTGTCATCTAGGCAACGTGTGGCTACTTTGAAGAATCTAAAATCTAAATTATATTTTGATTTGTTTAACACTTTTTGGTTACTACATGATTCCATATCTGTTATTTTATAGCTTTGGTGTCTTCACTAGTATTCTACAATGTAGAAAATAGTACAAATAAAGAAAAATCCTTGAATGAGTAGGTGTCCAAACTTTTGACTAGTACTGTATATGCTGCCAAAGTTGTGGCAGCTCAATTTCATCCTTACATCTAACTTTTTATCTGCTGCTTTGAAAAAAATATCCTTTGAGATTGAGTTATGAAAAATCTTAATGACTGCTGGTGTAGCTCTGGCAAAAAAAAATCTTGTAAAGGTGTCACCTCTGTAATCCAACTTCTATATGTGTGGGAAGACAGAGAAAATAATGACAAGTTATGTCAGAAATGACATAGTCAGACAAGTCTACATCAGAATGCTGATTAAAGTTCTCATGAACATGTCACATGGACAAAAGTGTCAGAAGGTAATATGCAGCCAAAGTATACCCATATGTATTGGCCCTCATTCAAAAGTTGAGTAATTCTTATATTAATGTTAGAGTTTCATGCCTGGAGTTGAGTGGCTTTTGTCAACAACAAATATACATGCTCAAAGCCATTATTATTAAGCAATAATACAATTTCCCCTAGTGTCATTACTAGACAGATACAAAAACAACTTAATGTAAAGTGTTATATTTGTTTTTAATATCCACCATCTCGATGGCTAGCTCATGGCGCGCAGGAGACCAGGTTTTCAAACCACTAGCTCATATCAGGTATACCTCAAAATAAAATACTTGCATTTGCAGTGCATATCAAAGAAACAAAAGTACACAATGCTAAAAATATATATATTTTAATTTATTTTCATGCCATTTTCATTTCAATTCCAGGTAAAACTGCCATCCAATCTAACCAGCTGATGTTCAAACTAACCAGCTGCTGTCCAATCTAACCAGCTAATGTGTTTGCATAGTACAGCATACAACGGAGTTTCTGTCCTCATTATAAAGTATTGTTATAGCAGTAGAGGAGATTTTTGTAACCCTCTGACCAGTCTTTATTTGCCTTCAGTCCCGGAATTATTCTCTTCATCACTCTCTACAACTCTGCATCTCCAACAATGTCAATCAATCACATTTGGCTGAGCTGGAGGACTGACAGCACCAGAACCTGGGTGCTAGGTTCATAAAGAGCAGGGAGAGGAAACTGTCACTCGGTGTCGACGGAGTGATTCTGTCACGATCGTCATGGTAATCATACTTGGAACAAGGAGCAGCGTACGTAGAGTTCCACATGTTTATTAAATGAAACTTACAAAAACAATAACGAGCAATAAAAACCATAAAGAGCAACAAAATGTGATGTTCTGTAGAGCTCACAGGCATCAAAACAAAAACAAGATCCCACAAAAACCCAGTGGGAAAAGGCTGCCTAAATATAATCCCCAATCAGAGACAACGATAGATAGCTGTCTCTGATTGGGAACCATATCATGCCAAATTAGAAATACAAAAACTAGAGTACCCACCAAAGTCACACCCCGACCTAACCAACTTAGAGAATTAAAGGCTCTCTAAGGTCAGGGCATGACAGATTCGGTGCTTTGGCGAAATTGAGATGAGGTGTGTGGCATATGATGATGGATTCTGGGATGGAAACACTAGCAAAGTGCTGCGACCTCTAAAGACCTTGCTGTCACCACACAAACAAATGAGGCAACGCGTTTCAATCGTAGAGGATGGGAAAGGTTTCTTCTTGACTTTAAACTCATCGTTTTGCCCACCGACTGATTTCCATTGCACTTTCGTTGTTTGTTTACAGCATCAGTCCAGGGTAGGAAACCAGTTGAAAGGTAGTTGTAGTTGAGATGCACTCATTTGGTTTGGGCCCAGTTACACTGTCACGTTCTGACCTTAGTTCTTTTGTCATGTCTTTGTTTTAGTATGGTCAGGGCGTGAGTTGGGTGGGTAGTCTATGTTCTTTTTTCTATCTTGTGGTTTTGTGTTTGGCCTGGTATGGTTCTCAATCAGAGGCAGGTGTCGTTCGTTGTCTCTGATTGAGAATCATACTTAGGTAGCCTTTTCCCACCTGTGTGGTGTGGGTGATTATTTTCTGTTGAGTGTTTGTATCTGCATCAGAAAGAACTGTTTCGGTTTCATTCGTTCACTTTGTTGTTTTTGTTCAGTGTTCTATTGCATTATTAAAAATATGGACACTTACCACGCTGCACATTGGTCCTCACCTTCTTCCACCGCCAACGGCCGTTATATACACCTTGTGATAAACTCTGGTGAATTGCAACTTGCACATGACATGGCTAAACCTCACTCTGACCCTAATCTAAACTGTAACCGCGGCGGGGTTGAGCTTGTGATGTGCATGGGCGACACACTTACACCCTGCACGTTTTCTATTGCTCTGTCTCCCTGCACCTCAGGCAAAGGTCCGACAGCATTCTCCTGTGTAATGACATGTACCTCTCCTTGGTCGCTGGCAAAATCACTATACCGGAAAATGAGCAGCTTGATGGTTTATACGTAGTTTTACCCCATGAGTAGTGAGGACAAGAGTATCCCTGCATATTATACATTTAGTACTATTACTGATTGACCATGTATATAAACTCAGCAAAAAAAGAAACGGCCTCTCACTGTCAACTGCGTTTATTTTCAGCAAACTTAACATGTATAAATATTTGTATGAACATAAGATTCAACAACTGAGCCATAAACTGAACAAGTTCTACAGACATGTGACTAACAGAAATGGAATAATGTGTCCCTGAACAAGGGAGGGTTCAAAATCAAAATTAACAGTCAGTATCTGGTGTGGTCACCAGCTGCATTAAGTACTGCAGGACATTTCCTCCTCATGGACTGCACCAGATTTGCCAGTTCTTGCTGTGAGATGTTACCCCACTCTACCACCAAGGCACCTGCAAGTTCCCAGACATTTCTGGGGGGAATGGCCCTAGCCCTCACCCTCTGATGCAACAGGTCCCAGATGTTCTCAATGGGATATATAGCTCTGGGCTCTTCGGCTGGCCATGACAGAACACTAACATTCCTGTCTTGCAGGAATTCACGCACAGAACGAGCAGTATGGCTGGTGGCTTATCATGGAGGGTCATGTTAGGATGAGCCTGCAGGAAGGGTACCACATGAGGGAGGAAGATGTCTTCCCTGTAACGCACAGCGTTGAGATTGCCTGCAATGACAAGCTCAGTCCGATGCTGCTGTGACACACCACCCCAGACCATGACGGACCCTCCACCTCCAAATCAATCCTGCTCCAGAGTACAGGCCTCGGTGTAACGCTCATTCCTTTGACGATAAACGTGATTCCGACCATGACCCCTGGTGAGACAAAACCGCGACTTGTCAGTGAAGAGCACTTGTTGCCAGTCCTGTCTGGTCCAGCAATGGGGGGTTTGTGCCTATCGGCGATGTTGTTGCCGGTGATGTCTGGTGAGGACCTGCCTTACAACAGGCCTACAAGCCCTCAGTCCAGCCTCTCTCAGCCTATTGTGTACAGCCTGAGCACTGATGGAGGGATTGTGCGTTCCTGGTGTAACTCGGGCAGTTGTTGTTGCCGTCCTTTACCTGTCTCGCAAGTGTGATGTTCGGATGTACCGATCCTGTGCAGGTGTTGTTACACGTGGTCTGCCACTGCGAGGATGATCAGCTGTCCGTCCTGTCTCACTGTAGCGCTGTCTTAGGCGTCTCACAGTACAGACATTGCAATTTATTGCCCTGGCCACATCTGCAGTCCTCATGCCTCCTTGCAGCATGCCTAAGGCACGTTCGCGCAGATGAGCAAGGACCCTGGGCATCTTTCTTTTGCTGTTTTTCAGAGTCAGTAGAAAGGCCTCTTTAGTGTTCTACGTTTTCATAAATGTGACCTTAATTGCCTACCTTCTGTAAGCTGTTAGTGTCTTAATGACCTTTCCACAGGTGCATGTTCATTATTTTTGTATGGTTCATTGAACATGTATGGGAAACATGAAGTGAAGATCTGTAAAGTTTTGGATTTTTACTAATTATCTTTGAACGACAGGGTCCTGAAATCAGTTATGGATCCAACAGGATCCATTTTTCCTATTGCTTTTGTAATATTAATGGAAATTGGGAATCTACTGAAGGAAGTGGCTTGGGCCATAGCTCTGTAGACGTGGTGAGTTAGTGGAAAGGAGCTGGTGTCACTGGGTGAAAAGGGTCAATATCAGGAGATATCTTTATCTACACATTTCTCGGATATTTTACATTTTATTAGATATAAGGAGTAGACGTGCTCCAGACACATGTCCTTAATTTCACATATGGAGCTAGGATGTTCTCCATAATGAGACAGTTTCTACATGCATCCAATCCGGACCTCAGAAATCCCCCTGCTACCGTCCGAGTCCAGGGAGATATCTTGGGTGAGATATGTTCAAGACACGCACCTGATTTGAAAACTATTCTAACTCTAAAGGCTATGAGTCATCATAGCAACATATCTAAGCCTTTATACTTAGGCATGAACGAATCCACGTATTACTTTTTAAAATCAAATCTGTAGTCATTACCTGATCGTTAATGTATCGTTCTATAAAAATGCATAATTTCATCCTCTTATGTCTGATTGGAAAATGGGCTAAATCAGACTCAAATTAAATTTCCACCGCCCAAATTATTTTACCTGTTCAGGCGTAGAAAATCATTGTGCTTCACATAAAGGTGACATCTGAGCATGCATTTGCACCACATTTAGTAGTAGGCTATATATGGTACAGAAAGGCAAACAAATGTCATTTCAGCTATTTCAGTTTCAAAATGCAGCATAGCAAATTCAGAGCTCCAATCGCAACACATGTTCTGTAAAGATGCAAACATAGGCCAATTTTTGATTAATGTATTTTATTTATTTACCAGAAAATAAAAGTTGCACACCCTTAATTCCTCTGCCTGCCCTGTTTGTTATAGATGATGGATGCGATGAATGCAGATTAGGTCATCAGGGGTGGTCCCTTTCAGTCCAGACCAAACGTGGTGGTAGTGTTGGTCTGTGATCCACTCCAAACTGTAAATGCATACATCATGAATACAAATTGTGTCGATATTGCAAGAAAATATTGTCATTTCACATAGCCATACCACAAGGTAACTACTCTACCTGCTTCATTCATGATGGGAAAATTAACTGGAACAAGCTAGCTAGCTAAGTTAGCTAACCAACCATCTTATATTAACCCATAATACAGAACACAGCTAAACGTTTTAAAACATTAGCTGTCACCTTGAGGCTTGAAAAGGGGTAAAAGCATTGTTATTTGTTAGCTAGCTAGGCTACCAGTTAGCTTTTAACATTGCTCTCCTTTCAAGCATAGCTAGCTAGCTAGTCCTACTAGCTGCTGGACAAATTAGCTAACTTTCTGGATTCTAGTTACTAAGATAAATAAAACATCTCAAATTAGCTGCTCATTTTAGCATTTACTTATTTGACCGTTTCTGAACAGCTTTTCACTTCTTTGCTTCTTGTTACTAGGCTACCAGTTAGTGCTTTTAGCTAGCGGTTTGAGCATACCTTTATCCATAGGAAATTCAGAAATTATAGCTTGTGTCTGAAATAATATGGTTTTTGTATTTGTCAAATTTGAGCATGTCCTCAAAACTCAGATAAACATCAGAAATTGTCCTTATTTAGCATATCAAATTACACATCAAGATCCTGATATTGACCTCAGAGAGCATATACTGTACATTGAATGTGCTGAGAAAATATTCTATGTAGGCCTACTGTCAGTTGTAATCATAGAGAAAATAAGACATCCCAAGGTAGGCCTATTTGGACATCTAATGAGTCAATATCTGGCCATACCATGTATGATATCGTGAGGGAATCCAAAAATTAGTTGTGCATGAAAGAAATATGGGTTTCATATTTGTCAAATTATTGAGCCTGTGCTGAAAACTCATCCGTATTTTAATTATATCAAAAAGCATGTCAAGATCCAGAGATGGACATCAGCCAAGAGAAGCATCTGGAATCAATATAGCTTCATATCTTGAATGTGCTGAGAAAACACAGATATGCAATGTACACAGTCAGGATTTGTCAACATGGAGATAATAGGATGTCACCAGTGGAAGCTTCAGGAGGATGGGTAGACCCACGGTATAGGCGCGGAACCCACGGAGACGTCAAAGTGCGTTTCATCAATTGTGAAATAATTATTTTAACCTAAAGTATTTAATAAAGACATTTATTGTACAATATTATGGGGAATGGGAATTAAATCAAATCAAATTTTATTTGTCACATACACATGGTTAGCAGATGTTAATGCGAGTGTAGCGAAATGCTTGTGCTTCTAGTTCCGACAATGCAGTAATAACCAACAAGTAATCTAACTAACAATTCCTAAACTACTGTCTTATACACAGTATAAGGGGATAAAGAATATGTACATAAGGATATATGAATGAGTGATGGTACAAAGCAGCATAGGCAAGATAGAGTAGATGGTATCGAGTACAGTATGTAAACAAAGTGGCATAGTTAAAGTGGCTAGTGATACATGTATTACATAAGGATGCAGTCGATGATATAGAGTACAGTATATACGTATGCATATGAGATGAATAATGTAGGGTAAGTAACATTATATAAGGTAGCATTGTTTAAAGTGGCTAGTGATATATTTACATCATTTCCCATCAATTCCCATTATTAAAGTGGCTGGAGTTGAGTCAGTGTCAGTGTGTTGGCAGCAGCCACTCAATGTTAGTGATGGCTGTTTAACAGTCTGATGGCCTTGAGATAGAAGCTGTTTTTCAGTCTCTCGGTCCCAGCTTTGATGCACCTGTACTGACCTCGCCTTCTGGATGATAGCGGGGTGAACAGGCAGTGGCTCGGGTGGTTGATGTCCTTGATGATCTTTATGGCCTTCCTGTAACATCGGGTGGTGTAGGTGTCCTGGAGGGCAGGTAGTTTGCCCCGGTGATGCGTTGTGCAGACCTCACTACCCTCTGGAGAGCCTTACGGTTGAGGGCGGAGCAGTTGACGTACCAGGCGGTGATACAGCCCGCCAGGATGCTCTCGATTGTGCATCTGTAGAAGTTTGTGAGTGCTTTTGGTGATAAGCCGAATTTTTTCAGCCTCCTGAGGTTGAAGAGGCGCTGCTGCGCCTTCTTCACGATGCTGTCTGTGTGAGTGGACCAATTCAGTTTGTCTGTGATGTGTATGCCAAGGAACTTAAAACTTGCTACTCTCTCCACTACTGTTCCATCGATGTGGATAGGGGGGTGTTCCCTCTGCTGTTTCCTGAAGTCCACAATCATCTCCTTAGTTTTGTTGATGTTGAGTGTGAGGTTATTTTCCTGACACCACACTCCGAGGGCCCTCACCTCCTCCCTGTAGGCCGTCTCGTCGTTGTTGGTAATCAAGCCTACCACTGTTGTGTCGTCCGCAAACTTGATGATTGAGTTGGAGGCGTGCGTGGCCACGCAGTCGTGGGTGAACAGGGAGTACAGGAGAGGGCTCAGAACGCACCCTTGTGGGGCCCCAGTGTTGAGGATCAGCGGGGAGGAGATGTTGTTACCTACCCTCACCACCTGGGGCGGCCCGTCCAGGAAGTCCAGTACCCAGTTGCACAGGGCGGGGTCGAGACCCAGGGTCTCGAGCTTGATGACGAGCTTGGAGGGTACTATGGTGTTGAATGCCGAGCTGTAGCCGATGAACAGCATTCTCACATAGGTATTCCTCTTGTCCAGATGGGTTAGGGCAGTGTGCAGTGTGGTTGAGATTGCATCGTCTGTGGACCTATTTGAGCGGTAAGCAAATTGGAGTGGGTCTAGGGTGTCAGGTAGGGTGGAGGTGATATGGTCCTTGACTAGTCTCTCAAAGCACTTCATGATGATGGAAGTGAGTGCTACGGGGCGGTAGTCATTTAGCTCAGTTACCTTAGCTTTCTTGGGAACAGGAACAATGGTGGCCCTCTTGAAGCATGTGGGAACAGCAGACTGGTATAGGGATTGATTGAATATGTCCGTAAACACACCAGCCAGCTGGTCTGCGCATGCTCTGAGGGCGCTGCTGGGGATGCCGTCTGGGCCTGCAGCCTTGCGAGGGTTAACACGTTTAAATCTTTTACTCACCTCGGCTGCAGTGAAGGAGAGACCGCATTTTTCCGTTGCAGGCAGTGTCAGTGACACTGTATTGTCCTCAAAGCGGGCAAAAAAGTTATTTAGTCTGCCTGGGAGCAAGACATCCTGGTCCGTGACTGGGCTGGATTTCTTCCTGTAGTCCGTGATTGACTGTAGACCCTGCCACATGCCTCTTGTGTCTGAGCCGTTGAATTGGGATTCTACTTTGTCTCTGTACTGACGCTTAGCTTGTTTGATAGCCTTACGGAGGGAATAGCTGCATTGTTTGTATTCAGTCATGTTACCAGACACCTTGCCCTGATTGAACGCAGTGGTTCGCGCTTTCAGTTTCACGCGAATGCTGCCATCAATCCAAGGTTTCTGGTTAGGGAATGTTTTAATCATTGCTATGGGAACGACATCTTCAATGCTCGTTCTAATGAACTCGCACACCGAATCAGCGTATTCGTCAATGTTGTTATCTGACGCAATAAAGGGCTACTTACAGTGTTAGGAAGGGATCACAGCTGGGATTGAATGAGGGTATGAGGCATGATTTGACGTGTTCAGAGGCTTGACTTCAGTGCAGAACAGGATTTGACTGGGAAGACCAAAAAAATGAGTATTGAGTAAAATCATTGATGTGTAATAATGTGTTTGTGTACGTGATTGACTTTACTACATACAGTAATAAGAGAAAATTGATAGGGGTTCTCACAGTGCTTGGAGATGAAACATTCAATTTGCCAGTGGATGAGAGGACACATGAAACATGACTTCAGTTCATGCCAGGAGAGAGTTGACAGTAGTAGTGGAGTGAAGCTGTCATCACCTCTTAATCAAGGAACAGAAGGGGACTGGAAATACAAATAGCAGGTACATTCCATTACTACTGCGCCATCGTAGGTTTGATCAACAAGTTTCTCCATGAAGTTAAACACAGACTCCGCATCTTGCACACTGTGCCACCAACGCGGCCCGCTACCAAGGACTGAGGACTATCGTTCTCCGTGGCCAACGCAAGTCTAACATTTAAGCATGTTAAACCTTGCAAGGCTGCAGGCCCAGACGGCATCCTTTGGCGCGTCCTCAGAGCATGCGCAGATCAGCTGGCTGGAGTGTTTATGGACATATTCAATCTCTGCCTATCCCAGTCTGCTGTCCCCACATGCTTCAAGATTTCCATCATTGTTCCTGTACACAAGAAAGCAAAGGTAACTGAACTAAATGACTATCTCCCCGTTGCACTCACTTCTGGCATAATGAAGTGCTTTGAGAGGTTAGTTAATTAAGGATCATATCACCTCCACCTTACCTGACACCCTAGACCCACTCAATTGTCTTACCGCCCAAATAGAGCCACAGACAATGCAATTGACATTGCACTGAACACTGCCCTATCCCCATCTGGACAAGAGAAATACCTATGTCCGAATGCTGTTCATTGACTATAGCTCAGCCTACACCATAGTATCCTCCAAACTCATCATTAAGCTCGAGCCCTTGGTCTGGACCCCGCCCTGTGCAACTGGGTCTTGGACTTCCTGACGGGCCGCCCCCAGGTGGTGAAGGTAGGAAACAACACCTCCACTTCTCTGATCCTCAACCCTTGGGCCCTACAAGGGTTCGTGCTCAGCCCCCTCCTGTACTCCCTGTTCACCCATGACCGTGGCCACACACGCCTTCAACTCAATCATCAAATTCGCAGATGACAACAATAGTAGGCCTGATTATCAACAATGACGAGACAGCCTACAGCGTGAAGGTGAGGACCCTGGCAGGGTGGGGCCAGGAAAATAACCTCTCACTCAATGTCAACAAAACAAAACAAAGGAGACAATTGTGAAACAACAGAGGGAGCACATCCCTATCCACATTGACAGGACTGCAGTGGAGAAGGTGGAACGGTTCAAGTTCCTCTGCGTACACATCACTGACAATCTGGAATGGTCCACCCACACAGACAGTGAAGTAGTGAAAAAGGCGGAACAGTGCATCTTCAACCTCAGGAGGGTGAAGAAATTTGGCTTGGCCCTTAAGACCATTAGAAACTTTTACAGATGCACAATTGACAGCAACCTGTTGGGCTGTAATCACCGCCCAGTATGGCAACTGCACTGCCCACAACTGCAAGGCTCTCCAGAGGGTGGTACGGTCTGACAAACGCATCACCAGGGGCACACTGCCTGCCCTCCAGGACACCTACACCACCCGATATCACAGGAAGGTGAAAAAGGTCATCAATAACAACCACCCGAGCCGGGGCCTGTTCTCGCCGCTATCATTACATTTATCATCCAGAAGGCGAGGTCAGTACAGGTGCATCAAAGCTGGGACCGAGAGACTGAGAAACAGCCTCTATCTCAAGGACATCAGTGTTAAATAGCCATCACTAGCCGGGTACCATTATCTTCCGGCGCCGACAGAGATGGCCTCCTCGCTTCGCGTTCCTAGAAAACTATGCTGTATTTAGTTTGTGTTATTTCTTACATTATTACCCCAGGAAGTCTTAGGTTTTATTGCATACAGTCGGGAGGAACTATTGGATATAAGAGCAAAGTCAACTCACCAACATTACGACCAGGAATACGACTTTCCCAAAGCAGATCCTCTGTTTGGTCCACCACCCAGGACAATGGATCGGATCCCAGCCGGTGACCCAAAACAACGGAGCCGCAGAAGGGGCAGACGGAGCGGTCTTCTGATCAGGCTCCGTAGACGGGCACATCGCGCAAGGCTACCGAGCATACTCCTCGCCAATGTCCAGTCTCTTGACAACAAGGTAGACGAAAGCTGAACACGGGTTGCTTTTCAGAGAGACAGAGACGGTAACGTTCTTTGTTTCACGGAAACATGGCTCACTCGAGACACGCTATCGGAGTTGGTACAACCACCTGGTTTCTTTACACATCGCGCCGACAGAAACAAGCATCTCTCTGGTAATAAGAAGGACGGAGGTGTATGGCTTATGATTAACGAGACATGGTGTGATCGTAACAACATACTGGAAGTCAAGTCCTTTTGTTCACCTGACCTAGAATTCCTTACAATCAAATGCCGACCGCATTATCTACCAAGAGAGTTCACTTCGATCATAATCACAGTCGTGTATATTCCCCCCCAAGCAGACATCAACGGCCCTGAAGGAACTTCATTTGACTCTATGTAAACTGGAAACCATATATCCTGAGGCTGCAATTATTGCAGCTGGGGATTTTAACAAGGCTCCCTAAATTTTATCAACATATCGATTGCGCGACCCGGGCTGGCAAAACGATCATTGTTATTCTAACTTCAGTGCCACTGAAACGGACCGCTACCAAAACCTGCGGGCTCTTCTTCACTGCAGCCAACGTGAGTAAAACATTTAAACGTGTTAACCCTTGCAAGGCTGCAGGCCCAGACGCTGTTCTCAGAGCATGCGCAGACCAGCTGGCTGGTGTGTTTACGGACATATTCAATCAATCCTTATCCCAGTCTGCTGTTCTCACATGCTTTAAGAAAAGGCTAAGCTTTAGAGCAGGCGCATTATTTTCATTTTATTTGCGATTTTCAGAAATCGTTAACGTTACATTATGCTAATGAGCTTGAGGCTATAACTGTATACAGGTTTTTTTCATAGCCAAACGTGAACAAAACGGAGCGATTTGTCCTACACAAATAATATTTTTTTGAAAAACTGAACATTTGCTATCTAACTGAGAGTCTCCTCATTGAAAACATCTGAAGTTCTTCAAAGGTAAATTATTTTATTTGAATTATTTTCTTGTTTTTGTGAAAATGTTGCTGGCTGAATTCTAGGCTTATAGCTATGTAATCAATCAATACTCTTACACAAATGCTTGTTTAGCTATGGTTGAAAAGCATATTTTGAAAATCTGAGATGACAGTGTTGTTAACAAAAGTCTAAGCTTGAGAGCAAATATATTTATTTCATTTCATTTGCGATTTTCATGAATAGTTAACGTTGCGTTATGCTAATGAGCTTGAGGCTATAAATAGAATCCCGGATCCGTGATTGCGCGACGCAACAGGTTAATAACCTTGCGTTATGCTAATGAGCTTGAGGCTATGATTACGCTCCCGGATACGGGATTTCTCGACGCTAGAGATTAACTATTCATGAAAATTGCAAATGAAATTAAATAAATATATTGGCTCACAAGTTTAGCCTTTTGTTAACAACACTGTCATCTCAGATTTTCAAAATATGCTTTTCAACCATAGCTACACAAGCATTTGTGTAAGAGTATTGATAGCTAGCATAGCATTAAGCTTAGCATTCAGCAGGCAACATTTTCACAAAAACAAGAAAAGCATTCAAATAAAATCGTTTACCTTTGAAGAACTTCAGATGTTTTCAATGTGGAGACTCTCAGTTAGATAGCAAATGTTCAGTTTTTCCAAAAAGATTTTTTGTGTAGGAGAAATCGCTCCGTTTTGTTCATCACGTTTGGCTATGAAAAAAACACGAAAATTCAGTCATTACAACGCCAAACTTTTTTCCAAATGAACTCCACAATATCGACAGAAACATGGCAAACGTTGTTTAGAATCAATCCTCAGGGTGTTTTTCACATATCTATTCGATGATAAATCATTCGTGGCAGTTGCCTTTCTCCTCTGAACCTAATGGAAAAGTGGACGCAGCTGGAGATTGCGCAATAATTTCGACGGAGGACCCCAAGCGGACACCTGGTAAATGTAGTCTCTTATGGTCAATCTTCCAATGATATGCCTACAAATGCGTAACAATGCTGCAGACATCTTGGGGAAACAACAAAAAGTGTAGGCTCATTCCTGGCGCATTCACAGCATAATAAGGAGACATTGGAACACAGCGCATTCAAAATCTGGGGCATTTCCTGTATGAAATTTCATCTTGGTTTCACCTGTAGCATTAGTTCTGGGGCACTCACAGACAATATCTTTGCAGTTTTGGAAACGTCAGAGTGTTTTCTTTCCAAAGCTGTCAATTATATGCATAGTCGAGCATCTTTTCGTGACAAAATATCTTGTTTAAAACGGGAACATTTTTTTATCCAAAAATTAAAAGAGCGCCCCCTATGTCGAAGAAGTTAAGAGGGACACCTTTGTTCCTGTTCCCAAGAAAGCTAAGGTAACTGAGCTAAATGACCATCACCCCATAGCACTCACTTCCAGTCATCATGAAGTGCTTTGAGACACGAGTCAAGGACCATATCACCTCCACCCTACCTGACACCCTAGACCCACTCCAATTTGTTTACTGCCCCAATAGGTCCACAGACAATCGCACTGCCCTAACCCATCTGGACAAGAGGAATACCTATGTAAGAATGCTGTTCATCGACTACAGCTCAGCATTTAACACCCTAGTACCCTCCAAACTTGTCATTAAGCTCAAGACCCTGGGTATCGACCTCGCTCTGTGCAACTGAGTCCTGTACTTCCTGACAGGCTGCCCCTAGGTGGTTAGAGTAGTAGCATCTCCACCCACTGATCCTCAACACTGGGGCAACACAAGGGTGCGTTCTCAGCCCTCTCCTGTTCTCCCGATTCACCCATGACTGCGTGGCCATGCATACCTCCAACTCAAATATCAAGTTTGCAGACGACACTTCAGATTACCAACAACGAGACAGCCTATTGTGGTGTCAGGAAAATAACCTCACACTCAATGTCAACAAATCAAAGGAGATGATCGTGGACTTCAGGAAACAGCAGAGGGAGCAGCCCCCTATCCACATCGTCGGGACAGGAGTGGAGAAGGTGGAAAGTTTTAAGTTCCTTGGCGTACACATCACGGACAAACTGAAATGGTCCACCTTTACAGACAGCGTGGTGAAGAAGGCGCAGCAGCGACTCTTCAACCTCAGGAGGCTGAAGAAATTCGGCTTGTCACCAAATACACTCACAAACCTTTACAGATGCACAATCGAGAGCATCCTGTCGGGCTGCATCACCGCCTGGTACGGCGACTGCTCTGCCCACAACCGCAAGGCTCTACAGGAGGTAGTGAGGTCTGCACAATGCATCACCAGGAGCAAACTACCTGCCCCCCAGGACACCTACACCACCCAATGTCACAGGAAGGCCAAAAAGATCATCAAGGACAACAACCACCCGAGCCACTGCCTGTTCACCCCGCTTACATCCAGAAGGCAAGATCAGTACAGCTGCATCAAAGCGGGAACCAAGAGACTGAAAAACAGCTTCTCTCTCTCTCTCAAGGCCTTCAGCCACCACTAACATTGAGGGGCCGCTGCCAACATACTGACTCAACTCTAGCTACTTTAATAATGGAACATTTACATAATAAATGTATCACTAGCCACTTTATATAATGTTTACATACATACAGTACCTTGCGAAAGTATTCGGCGCCCTTGAACTTTGCGACCTTTTGCCACATTTCAGGCTTCAAACATAAAGATATAAAATTGTATTTTTTTGTGAAGAATCAACAACAAGTGGGACACAATCATGAAGTGGAACGACATTTATTGGATATTTCAAACTTTTTTAACAAATCAAAAACTGAAAAATTGGGCGTGCAAAATTATTCAGACCCCTTAAATTAATACTTTGTAGCGCCACCTTTTGCTGCGATTACAGCTGTAAGTCGCTTGGGGTATGTCTCTATCAGTTTTGCACATCGAGAGACTGAAATTTTTTCCCATTCCTCCTTCCAAAACAGCTCGAGCTCAGTGAGGTTGGATGGAGAGCATTTGTGAACAGCAGTTTTCAGTTCTTTCCACAGATTCTCGATTGGATTCAGGTCTGGACTTTGACTTGGCCATTCTAACACCTGGATATGTTTATTTTTGAACCATTCCATTGTAGATTCTGCTTTATGTTTTGGATCATTGTCTTGTTGGAAGACAAATCTCCGTCCCAGTCTCAGGTCTTTTGCAGACTCCATCAGGTTTTCTTCCAGAATGGTCCTGTATTTGGCTCCATCCATCTTCCCATCAATTTTAACCATCTTCCCTGTCCTTACTGAAGAAAAGCAGGCCCAAACCATGATGCTGCCACCACCATGTTTGACAGTGGGTATGGTGTGTTCAGGGTGAGGAGATGTGTTGCTTTTACGCCAAACATAACATTTTGCATTGTTGCCAAAACGCTCAATTTTGGTTTCATCTGACCAGAGCACCTTCTTCCACATGTTTGGTGTGTCTCCCAGGTGGCTTGTGGCAAACTTTAAACAACACTTTTCATGGATATCTTTAAGAAATGGCTTTCTTCTTGCCACTCTTCCATAAAGGCCAGATTTGTGCAATATACGACTGATTGTTGTCCTATGGACAGAGTCTCCCACCTCAGCTGTAGATCTCTGCAGTTCATCCAGAGTGATCATGGGCCTCTTGGCTGCATCTCTGATCAGTCTTCTCCTTGTATGAGCTGAAAGTTTAGAGGGACGGCCAGGTCTTGGTAGATTTGCAGTGGTCTGATACTCCTTCCCATTTCAATATTATCGCTTGCACAGTGCTCCTTGGGATGTTTAAAGCTTGGGAAATCTTTTTGCATCCAAATCCGGCTTTAAACTTCTTCACAACAGTATCTCGGACCTGCCTGGTGTGTTCCTTGTTCTTCATGATGCTCTCTGCGCTTTTAACGGACCTCTGAGACTATCACAGTGCAGGTGCATTTATACGGAGACTTGATTACACACAGGTGGATTGTATTTATCATCATTAGTCATTTACGTCAACATTGGATCATTCAGAGATCCTCACTGAACTTCTGGAGAGAGTTTGCTGCACTGAAAGTAAAGGGGCTGAATCATTTTGCACTCCAAATTTTTCAGTTTTTGATTTGTTAAAAAAGTTTGAAATATCCAATAAATGTCGTTCCACTTCATGATTGTGTCCCACTTGTTGATTCTTCACAAAAAAATACAGTTTTATATCTTTATGTTTGAAGCCTGAAATGTGGCAGAAGGTCGCAAAGTTCAAGGGGGGCGAATACTTTCGCAAGGCACTGTATAAGACGAGTAATGTAGGGTATATACTGTGTTACGCACCCCTCCATGAAGAGGGAACGCAACACCCTGCTACAACTCAACACTCCGTAAAGTGAAAGAGGTATGGACTGTGGTGTGAGTAAGGATGACAAAAGGCAGAGAATTTACCATTTACTAGGAATTTATTCCTTCACAGTAATATGGGAAAAAGGGGCTGGATGAAACCAAAGAAAAGAAAGTAAATCTCAAAGCCCCCTCTCCTACATTACCTGCCTACCCACTACTTACCTAATTTAGCACCACCTGATGCGCTAACCAAAATACAGGGGGTGGTCCTCCCAGGTCTTACCTAGTGTGCCTAGACAGCGAATATACTACGGGTATATGTATGCCCACAGGCCTCTTGCCTAAGCACTCCCTCGGTGCCTTCCCCTTCCCCCCTGGGAACAAATGAAACAGAATATTAAACAATCCACTTCACAACAAAACTGAGAAAAAGCTAACTCATGCCATTAAAGAAGCTCTGACAAAGCAACAAACACAGAACATACCAAAGCTGCTACCAACAACAACTAACATAGTACATAGCAACGACCAACATGATATAGCCATCAACCTCCTATCTCAGCAATGATCTATATCACAATCAATCACTCCCCTGAGCAACAGAAGCCTGTCTTTTATACCTTCAGAAGGCATTGGAAATTGGAGACAGCTGCGTCCTGACGAGGGGGCTGGGTCAGCTCTCCAATTAATCGTGGAGTCGACCAATCAGCTGCTGGGGGATTTCAGGAAGCCATCTGCTGAAACACACTCAAATACACAAACTACAACAGAAAATGGGGAACGTAACAACTGTACTCTATACCATCTACTGCATCTTGCCTATGCCGTTCGGCCATCACTCATTCATATATGTTTATGTACATATTCTTATTCAGTCCTTTACACTTGTGTGTATAAGGTAGTTGTTGTGAAATTGTTAAATTACTTGTTAGATATTACTGCATTGTCGGAACTAGCACAAGCATTTCGTTACACTTGAATTAACATCTGCTAACCATGTGTATGTGACAAATAAAATGTGTCTTAACTAATCTGCACCTTAGAGACTGCTACCCTATATACATAGACATGTAATCACTAGCAACTCAAAATAATGGAAGACTAGTCACATTAATAATATTTACATACTGCTTTACTCATCTCATATGTATATACTACATTCTATTCTACTGTATTTAGTCAATGCCAATCCGACATTGCTCGTCCTAATATTTATATATTTGTTTACTTTTAGATTTGTGTATTGTTGTGAATTGTTAGATAATACTGCACTGTTGGAACTAGGAACACAAGCATTTCGCTACACCTGCAATAACATCTGCTAAATATGCGTATGTGACCAATAACATCTGACTTGATTTGACACATCAAAGTAGCCCAAGAAATTATCCTGAGTAAAGCCCTGACCATCCACATAACTGATGATAACTGACAACTGCAAGCAGAGTATTTTGTTTGTTAACTACAAACAAAATATGATAATGATAAGATCATTGTACTCAAATCATTAATTGTTTGTTTTGATATACACTAACGTTAACGTTTATGTGCTCTTAATTTAGCATGCAGCAACATGTATCTCGCCACCGAGTCTAACAATTCACTCCCATATCGTATAATATGACTGTTCTCTCTTTTCCATAACCATGTACAATTATCCTGGTACTGTTACTAAACCAATGTCCAACAACATATGTAATAACTGTTTCGCCTTATATTGTTCTTGATAACCTTTATTTAACTAGGCAAGTCAGTTCAGAACAAATACTTATTTACAATGACGGCCTACCCCGGCCAAACCCGGATGACACTGGGCCAATTGTGCGCCACCCTATGGGACTCTCAATCAAGACCGGATGTGATTCAGACTGGACTCAAGCCACTCAGTGCAGACCGCTGTGCCTCTCAGGAGCCCTAATACCATGTTTCATGTACCATGTGGAATCGACACCATCTCAAAAATAAAGTAACCCCTTTCCGCTAATCCAAACATTGCTACCTGTTGCATTAAATTGATACAAATATAAACCTGTTGTTTAACAAATGTAGAACCTTCAAATGTTGGTGCTGTCTTATCAGCTTAATATTCAATACTTATGTCAATCTAATGGAAACAGATGACAATTTTAGAATACATGAACTTCCTGCTCAATTCACTGGTGTTACCTAAACTATATAACCACGCAACAATAACCAGAAACTGTCAAAGAATATTTCTTATACCTCTACTTCAAATGTCCCACTGCCTGCACGCTTTCAACTGCAGCTAATATTTTTTTGCAATCTCAAGGCTCAATCTCTCCACTCATAATTTAGACATAGAATACATAGAATACAATGCGCCAAATGTATAAAATACATCAGGCAATACTTATGCAAAAAACGCATTTCGGTGGGCACAATACTATAGCCTCTTACCACCCAAAACTTCGATCCATTGTTGTTGTAGCCTTGTTTTATCATGATCATGGTCACAGCTCTATCACAATTGCCTATCTGCTATTATTAGAATGCATTAGATTTAGGCAACTGTCTCTTCGAAGTAGGCTACAAAAAAATACAAAAAAACACTTGCAATTGTTTACAAGCATACAGTAAATTGAGTTCATGATTCAGTGATGAAAATACATCTCCATTCTCACTAAGTTGTTCCAGCAGACCATTTAGGCCACACAATGTATTACATCGAAATCGCCTCGCTATTTATGTTGAATAAATGAGGTTTTCAATTTGAACTAAGCAAGCTGTTACAGCGTTCAGTTTGCATCTTAAAAAAAATATCTCATAATGACAAAGTGAAAACATGCTTTTAGAAATGTTTGCAAATGTATTGAAAATTAAATACAAGAATAGTTACACAAGTATTCACACTCATGAGTCAATACTTTGTAGGAGACCCAGTCTTTCTGGGTAAGACTCTAAGAGCTTTCCACACCTGGATTGTGCAACATTATTATTTTCAAAATTCTTTAAGCGCTGTCAAATTGGTTGTTGATCATTGCTAGACAACCGTTTTCAAGACTTGCCATTGATTTATGTCAAAACTGTAACTCGGCCACACAGGAAGATTTGCTGTCTTCTTGGTAAGCAATTCCAGTGTATATTTGGCCTTGTATTTCTGGTTATTATCCTGCTGCAAGGTGTCAGCATGGGCCCCACTACCTGCTGCCCCAATTAAACTCTAACTGTTTTAAAGTCACCATTGGCCTCATGATAAAATCCCTGAGTGGTTTCCTACCTCTCCTCCTCTCCGGAAACTAAGTTAGGAAGGACACCTGTATCTTTGTAGTGACTGGGTATATAGATACACCATCCAAAGTGTTATAAATAACTATTTTATAATATGTCATCGGTTGGTGGATATAAATTCTTGATTGGCTGAGGCGTAATTTTTTACAGGAAATAATCAAGTCCAGCTGGTGTTGTTCGCATAAGGCCATGTTATCTGTTTGGAAAAGCTAAATGTAACGTTCTATCACGTGCAATTATATCTATGATTTTAATTGGCTGATGTGGATTTTGTGACAGAGAGAAAGTTTAACTTTAAACTTTTGTAATCTTTGCAATTATAGACCCCTTGTCTTCTGTGAATGTATAGTTGATTGGGGTAACACATGATGAAAATGGATATGCAAATGACTGTAAAACATTATATAAATCACATGATGTTAAATATTTGTTTTCTTCATTCCCCTGGAACACAAACTTCCCAGTGAACGATAAAATATCTCAGCTATTATTCCTGTGTCTATATTTAGAAATACAGGAACAGCCAGAACTTTCACCACAATAAGTTCTAGCTGTTCTTTTAGAATCAAGTGGCCAGAATTCAAATCGCAATGTTCTGACATCACATTGCATTTGACTCATGGTCATTCTCGTTTGAGCCTATTGGTTTACAACAAATGTGATTTCTGCAAACATCAGTGAAATTGCCTTTATTAAAAGTCAACTGTGGTCTTTCAGCGCAATGTGATCTTGTTTTCATCCTGGCCTGAGTCTGTCTGGATAAAGTGTATCTTACTATGCTCATGAATAATGAATAAGATGAGACTTTGGAATGTCTTGTATTTTGATTCTGAGTAGACTAAAAGGATCACTCATATACCTGATGTACTGGACCCAAGTGAGAAAACAGAGAAATCCCCGCTAAGCTTGGTTTAGGGCTAAAAGATGACTCATACTCCAGTGCAGCGACATCCCCGCTAAGCTTGGTTCAGGGCTAAAAGATGACTCATACTCCAGTGCAGCGACATCCCCCCTTGGTTCAGGGCTAAAAATGCTTGGTTCAGGGCTAAAAGATGACTCATACTCCAGTGCAGGGCTAAAAGATGACATCCCCCTAAGCTTGGTTCAGGGCTAAAAGATGACTCATACTCCAGTGCAGCGACATCCCCGCTAAGCTTGGTTCAGGGCTAAAAGATGACTCATACTCCAGTGCAGCGACATCCCCTAAAGATGACTCATAAGCTTGCTTTTAGGGCTAAAGGATGACTCATACTTCATCCGCTAAGCTTGGTTCAGGGCTAAAAAGATGACTCATACTCCAGTGCAGCGACAGTGACATTCCCGCTAAGCTTGGTTTGCTAAAGGATGCATAGTGAACAGTGACTAAGAAAAACAACATGTGGCAGAAGAGATCATGTGTGAGTGGTGTAACATTAAAGTTGTTGTAGACTCCTACTGGTATATAGTATGACATTTGCTTATAAATTATATGTGAAGCATTATGCAGGCCATAGCTTTGAAAGATTAATATGGGCCAGAAGACCACCCTAATGATAACCCTCCTTGTTGCTTACATTAGATACAAACTCTACCTTGTGTCCTTGACAGTGTTGGGTAGGTTACTTTCTAAATGTAATCCGTTACAGTTACTAGTTACCTGTCCAAAATTGTAATCAGTAACGTAACTTTTGGATTACACAAACTCAGAAACGTAATCTGATTACTTTTAGATTACTTTCCCCTTACGAGGCATTAGAAGAAGACAAAAATGTATGTTACCAATTGAACGACATCTATTGCAGGATAAATCAATGTTAAAGTTAACACAGCTGGCCATTTATGGATGTTAAATTTTACTTTATGTGTTGGTTATGTAGGCTTCTAACCCATCACTTTCTACTACATGTAATAATATGATTACAGTATATCTTTACATTAAAAACTAAACTCTATCAGAATTCCAGTCATTCCAATAAATGTTATACTCCTTGATTTTCAAGATTAGAACTTGGAAATATAGATTATTCAAGTTGTTTTACCTGAGCATAACCCCAAAACTAAAGACTTATTAGCCAGCCTTATTCTGGTTATGATTTTGTTGTCATGGAGGATTGATTGGGCTCATTGATTTGAGTTGAAAAATGAATGCTGCGCTCATGGAATGGCATGCTTTGAGCACTACTGAAAAGTGCTATTTACATATGCTGCATTTGCTATAGGAATATTGTTTACCTTTTTCTTTGAGACACTTTGATATCTTGATAATATGCAGCTGATTAAAGGGCACATCCACAGATAAATGATAACAAAACAGTTGCCCCGGTTCTGTTTTGGTAAAAATTTGAGGGATGGGCCTGGAGAAATGTAATGACGCTCAGAATAAAATAATTTTTAACCATGTTATGAGGCTATACAGTGTTTGTTTACAATTACAATGTTTACAAATATTTGAGAAAAAAGTTATGAGTCCGAAAATGAATGTAGCAACTACAGATTGCCCCTTTAAGTCTATCAAAAGTGTGTGAGTTCGAGCATGTGTCCATCAGGCCTATGTATTTTTATATACAGTGGGGAGAACAAGTACAGTATTTGACACACTGCCGATTTTGCAGGTTTTCCTACTTACAAAGCATGTAGAGGTCTGTAATTTTTTATCATAGTTAC
This sequence comes from Oncorhynchus masou masou, assembly GCF_036934945.1. NCBI lineage: Eukaryota > Metazoa > Chordata > Actinopteri > Salmoniformes > Salmonidae > Oncorhynchus > Oncorhynchus masou. Next base: position 19,007,962 of record NC_088217.1, on the reverse strand, counting down.
ACTTCAACTGTTAGAGAATGAATCTAAAACAAAAATCCAGAAAATCACATTATATGATTTTTAAGTAATACATTTGCATTTTATTGCATGACATAAGTATTTGATCACCTACCAACCAGTAAGAATTCTGGCTCTCACAGACCTATTAGCACTGGAGTATTTTCTTCAAGAAGCCCTCCTGTTCTCCACTCATTAACTGCTGATGCCCAGTACCAAAGTAACAGTGCAAGTTGAGATCCCCGCCCTGACCAACATCCAAATCTTCCACTTTTCACAGGTAATTTCCTTTTCAAATAAAATATCTTCAATAAACTAACATCTAATAATAAATCTGGCTACATTTCAATACACTTTATCCAGACAGACTCAGGCCAGGATGAAAACAAGATCACATTGTGGAACACCTGTTAAACTGACTCAACACACATGCCTCAAAATCACATTTGTTGTAAACCAATAGGCTCAAACGAGAATGACCATGAGTCAAATGCAATGTGATGTCCACCTTTATTCATGCCACTGATTTATTAGTTTTCTTCAACACCATCCTGTTCTCCACTCATTAACTGCTGATGCCTACCAAAGTAACAGTAATGAGACTGCCTCAATCCAAATCTTCCACTTGCCTATTACACATGCCTCAAATACACATGCTTCACTAAACTCAACACACATAATAAACTGCCTCATTACACATGCCACTGCCTCAATACATGCCACTGCCTCAATGCCTCAAGCACACATGCCATTGCCTCAATACACATGCCTCAACACACATGCTACTGCCTAAATACACATGCTACTGCCTCAATTCACATGCCACTGCCTCAATACACATGCCTCAACACACATGCTAATGCATCAATACAAATTCTACTGCCTCAAAACACATGCCACTGCCTCAATACACATGCCTCAACACACATGCTACTGCCTCAATACACATGCCATTGCCTCAACACACATGCCTCAACACACATGCCACTGCCTAAATACATGCACTGCCTCAATACACATGCCACTGCCTCAATACACATGCTACTGCCTCAATACACATGCCACTGCCTCAATACACATGCCACTGCCTCAATACACATGCATCAGTACACATGCCTCAATACACATGCCACTGCCTCAATACACATGCACTGCCTCAATACACATGCTTGAACTGCACATGCCATGCACATGCCACTGCCTCAATACACATGCCTGCCACACATGCTAATGCCTCAATACAAATGCTACTGCCTCAATACACATGCCACTGCCTCAATACACATGCCACTGCCTCAATACACATGCCTCAATATACATGCCACTGCCTCAATTCACATGCCACTGCCTCAATACAAATGCTACTGCCTCAATACACATGCCACTGCCTCAATACACATGCCACTGCCTCAATACACATGCTTGAACACACATGCCTCAATACACATGCCACTGCCTCAATACACATGCCACAACACACATGCAACTGCATCAACACACATGCCACTGCCTCAATTCACATGCCACTGCCTCAATACACATGCCTCAACACACATGCTAATGCCTCAATACAAATGCTACTGCCTCAATACACATGCCACTGCCTCAATACACATGCTACTGCCTCAATACACATGCCTCAACACACATGCTGCCTCAATACAAATGCTACTGCCTCAATACACATGCCACTGCCTCAATACACATGCCACTGCCTCAATACACATGCCTCAACACACATGCCTCAATACACATGCCACTGCCTCAATACACGTGCCATGCCACAACACACATGCTACTGCATCAACACACATGCCACTGCCTCAATTCACATGCCACTGCCTCAATACACATGCCTCAACACACATGCTAATGCCTCAATACAAATGCTACTGCCTCAATACACATGCCACTGCCTCAATACACATGCCACTGCCTCAATACACATGCTTGAACACCCATGCCTCAATACACATGCCACTGCCTCAATACACATGCCACTGCCTCAACACACATGCCTCAATACACATGCCACTGCCTCAATTCACATGCCTCACTGCCTCACATGCTAATGCCTCAATACAAACACATGCCTCAATACACATGCCACTGCCTCAATACACATGCCACTGCCTCAATACACATGCCTCAACACATGCTATGCCTCAATACACGTGCCACTGCCTCAATACACATGCTACTGCATCAATACACATGCCACTGCCTCAATACACATGCCACTGCCTCAATACACATGCCTCAATATACATGCTACTGCCTCAATACACATGCCACTGCCTCAATACACACATGCCTCAATACACATGCCTACTGCCTCAATACACATGCCACTGCCTCAATACACATGCCTCATGCTACTGCCTCACACATGCTACTGCCTCAATACACATGCCACTGCCTCAATACACATGCCTCAACACACATGCTACTGCCTCAATACACATGCTACTACCTCAATACACATGCCACTGCCTCAATACATATGCCTCAACACACATGTGACTGCCTCAATACACATGCCACTGCCTCAATACACATGCCTCAACACACATGCTACTGCCTCAATACACATGCTACTGCCTCAATACACATGCCTCAACACACATGCTACTGCCTCAATGCACATGCTACTGCCTCAATACACATGCTACTGCCTCAATACACATGCCACTGCCTCAATACACATGCCCCTGCCTCAACACACATGCCACTGCCTAAACACACATGCCTCAACACACATGCCACTGCCTAAACACACATGCCTCAACACACATGCCACTGCCTAAACACACATGCCTCATCACACATGCCACTGCCTAAACACACATGCCTCATCACACATGCCACTGCCTAAACACACATGCCTCATCACACATGCCACTGCCTAAACACACATGCCTCATCACACATGCCACTGCCTAAACACACATGCCTCATCACACATGCCACTGCCTAAGCAGACTGTGTGAAAACGTTTTGCAAATAAATTAATAAAAAATCCTACAATGTGATTTTCTGGAATTTCTTTTCTCATTTTGTCCATCATGGTTGAAGTGTACCTATGATGAAAATTACTGGCCTCTCTCATCTTTTTAAGTGGGAGAAGAACTGACTAAATACTTTTTTTCCCCACTGTACTTTCCATCTTTCATTAATGTGTCTGGAATAAAATCCCATTGCTTTAAAGGGACAATCCACAGTTGAAACAATAACAATCCACAGTTGAAACAATAACAAAAGAGACAACCTGCCTCTGCTTTTGGTAAAAAGTTGAAGGATGGGCCTGGAGAAATGCAACTACTCTTGGATTCATAGACGGAGCTATTGGAAGGACAAACCATCCATGAAATAAAACAAGCTTGTCTTTTGGGATCTGATGGGGTACGACAGGCAAACTAAGTTCATGAAGCATTTCTAAGTTACATTCTTCAAGAATATATTTGTATATTTCTTTAATTTAAAAGTCAAACAATGTATATAGCATTTGTGGATTTGTCACAACTTCCGCCAAAGTCGGGTCCTCTTCTTGTTCAGGAGGCGCTCGGCGGTCGGCGTCACCGGTCTTCTAGCCATCATCGATCCACTTTTCATGTGTTTTGTCTTGTTTTCCTCACACCTGGTTTCAATTCCCTCAATTACTTGTTGTATATTAAACCCTCTGTTCCCCCAATGTCTTTGTATGGGAATGTTTATTGTAGTGCTTGTGTACGTTCCCCATGAGCGCACAACGGGTTATTTTTGTGCCTATTTATCTTGTTGTTCTGGATGCCGTTGGTTTTGAATAATAAATCTCAGGTTATCACCCAGTTCTGCTCTCCTGCGCCTGACTTCTCTGTCGCCAATTACGCAGCCGCTACAGGATTGGCCTTTTAAAATAAACTAACGGATGTACTGCATGCCAATGTAACTTGACTCAAGAGTACGCAAGATGGTTTTGTTTACTCTGTTGCTAAGCAAATACCATTTTGTTATAATGGCCAACTGTTTCTTTTGTTTTTCTCCACAGTGGTGTGCTGTGCAGGCAATCATGTAGGTATGGTGTAATAAAATCAGACATTGTGATTATATCTACTGTGGAATGAGTCACCGTATTACACTTGTTAGGAACTGTAAATGCAATTGCTGAAATAACCAGGACAGGATAGTATATTATGAATCCCTTCCTGGTTGAGATGCCCTGGGGGAAAGCTAGGTAAATCATGTTTATTTTCTAGATTACATATTTAGAATGGAAGCACACTGGAGAGATAGATGAGACAGCAAAATCTACATAATGCTCTGGGACTGATTTAAATTTCAGGAGGATGCCGGAAAATCCATCAATAGGACAGGATGCATGCTGTATGTATTGCATAGGCAGCATACCCATGAAAAGCTCATTTGAATTTCCCACATTTCGGAGGGTAAAGTAAAAAGAAAAGGTTCTCCTTTTGCATTTTTAGGATTTATTCAGATAGTAGAGGGGGAGATGGAAGTAGAGGAGGAAACGGGGACAAGCTAATTTTAAAGACTGGAATGGAACAACAATCACAAGGAGCCCGTCCTCTTTTGCTCCTCCCACGAGCCTCCTCTGGTGAACACTGGTCTCCAGTGTCATACATTTGTGTTTGAACCAGGTGTGTTGCTACTAGACCACAAGCTATGCACAAAATAAAGTTAACTTAACTTGACGTGGTCATATGATGGATTCAAGAGCTTTTACTTACATTTGTATCTTCTCATGAAGTGAGAATAAAAGTCGTAGAACAAACGTCAGTAAATGGCTGTTTTATGTAGAGTACAAATTCAACCAAGTTGAACCAAAGTGGGAAGAGCAGGATAGATTAATAGGCCTCCAGCATCCTGAGGCTCTTGTCACGGTGATGGACTGTGCACCGACACAATGTTCAGACCACTAACAATTATCAGACTGCTCCAGTGTCCCTGCACTGAACTGGAGAGAACTTCAGCGGGCCATATATCCATTTAGAGTATTCAGTCCGTTTGATCGTCTACTGTGGATCACTGTTCAGTAGTGACAATGGTTGAGTAAGCAATGGTTTGAGGCTGTTGTCACATTTTCACAGGGGATCTAGGCTAGCATGGGGCAGAAAGGGATGAGATCCTGTATCTGCGCCAGTGAACATTCACTAAAGAAATTAAAGTGTGTCTGATGTTTTCACATCTCAAAAAAGGTCTAATGTCGAGTTCATCCCCCCATGCCATCTGTTGTGTAACTACGCGCTCCAATCCCAAATGAATGGGACAGAAACACACCATCTAATTACATCACATTGTGCAGTCTCAGTACATGACATCTGCACTGAAGTTCAGACTCATCAGAAGGATGGTCTTTTCACCTGAATGTTGGTTTTTGCACTCAACAAGACGACACATTGGATCTACCCACAGTCGGCAAACTTAATTCATCCCCTGTGTATTTTAATTTAATTTTACCTAGTCCACTCTCTCTTTGCTTATGGGCTTAGGGACATTTTGTTTAATAAAGAGAGTAATAAAATCTATGACTATTGACCTCTCTCGGCCCCATGGCAAAGAACCTGTTTGCTCTTGATCTCTGAGGACCTGGCCTCTATTTAAAAGGTATTAAACATGCTTGATAGTTTCAGCAACAATTCCATTAACTGCTATTAGCTTAATTCATTGCATAAGCTATACCTGTATATTCGTTCGAATAGAAATGCCCTGCAACCAGACAGATATATTAACCAGACCTGGGTTTACATACTATTTAAAATAATTAAAAATACTTTATCTGAGTTTGATTGAGCTTGCCTTTTGCAATTGAACTGATAGAATAGTTGTGAAAACCCCACCCATCTGGCACTCCAGGCAGACTAGAGCCCACCCATCTGGCACTCCAGGCAGACTAGAGCAAGCAGTAAAAGTAATGTTTTTCTGCTGTTTTTCTGCATTTCAGCCACTTGGGTTAGAATAGAATAAACTACATTGTCAGGATGCAAGGATATGTTTACTTGATTTTCCCACCAGTTAACCCAAGTAACCCAAGGAATTAATCAGGTTAAGTTACTCATTTAGAGTATTCCAATGGTACTCTTAGAAAAAAAGGTGCAATATTTTAACCTAAAAAGGTTCTTCTGCTGTCCATATAGGTGGGACCATTTGAAGAACCCTTTTTGGTTCCACAGAGAACCCTTTTGGGTTCCATGTATACTGAACAAATATATAAACACAAATGCAACAATTTCAACGATTTTACTGAGTTATAGTTCATATAAGGAAATCAGTCAATTGAAATAAATTCATTAGGCCCTAATCCATGAATGTCACATGACTTGGAAGGGGCGTCATCAGATTCGCCGTACCCGACATCACCATAACTGATGTTTGAATGGTATCGGAGGTGGAACTGTGTTAGTGCTGTCAAATCCACAAGCAGCATTATACCTAAAGCGGACATTGCCATTGGCTGCACAGAGTCGCTGCTGTGTTTACAAGTTTGAACACTGGAATGTGAGATGCTGATAGAAATATTCATTATTTAGTTTAATGATTTTCAATTTGAGTGTCATTATTTCTATAATTTCTCGTTCTGAAAATCTAGTGAGATTGAGACGGGTGTGGATGCGTGACAATTATCAAGAGCCACTGCTCACTGATTTGACAGCTCCAACACAGTTACTTCCCCCACCGACACCGCCAAAACATCAGCTACTGTATGTGTGTTGGCTATCGCTTGATCTTATTGAATCTAGGCCACTAGATCTCAAGCATTTAAAAATCATGTGGAGAAACATTTCACAGATTCAAGCTGTCAAATCTTTTCACATGTGGATAGAAAATGACCACATACACATTAGCCTAGATGGAGAGATCATACAATTGGAGCCAAATTGAAACAAAATACGTGTTGGTGTATTGGAGGGCTGCTATGACAGATGAAAGATAGAACTTACTCAATTAGGCCCATCGCCCCATGAGGACTGAGAAGCATACTGTATGCCATTAACAGAATGCATACTATGCTAATAATATGGCTGCATCTGGCAGTAAAATGTACTACACAACAGCATAGCTCATACAGTGCCTTGCGAAAGTATTCGTATAAATGCACCCCTTGAACTTTGCGACCATTTTGCCACATTTCAGGCTTCAAACATAAAGATATAAAACTGTATTTTTTTGTGAGATCCTCACTGAACTTCTGGAGAGAGTTTGCTGCACTGAAAGTAAAGGGGCTGAATAATTTTGCACGCCAAATTTTTCAGTTTTTGATTTGTTAAAAAAGTTTGAAATATCCAATAAATGTCGTTCCACTTCATGATTGTGTCCCACTTGTTGTTGATTCTTCACAAAAAAATACAGTTTTATATCTTTATGTTTGAAGCCTGAAATGTGGCAAAAGGTCGCAACTTGTTGTTGATTCTTCACAAAAAAATACAGTTTTATATCTTTATGTTTGAAGTTCAAGGGGGCCGAATACTTTCGCAAGGCACTGTATCTAGGCAAGTCAGGTTAGATCAAATTCTTATTTCAAATCACGGCATACCTGAACGACACTGGGCCAATTGTGTGCTGCCCTGTGGGACTCCCAATCACGGCCAGATGTGATACAGCCTGGATTCAAACCAGGGACTGAGATGCAGTGCCTTAGACTGCTGCACCACTCAGTAGCCTATATTATGTATTTTACATCATTTGGTGCTGGGTTTTACATCATATGATGCTGGGTTTTACATCATATGATGCTGGGTTTTACATCATATAATGCTAAATGCATCATACAGGGATGATTTCTGCATTTTGAAAGTTACATATCTTGAAAACTTGATTGCTGTCAAGCCAAACATTTTGAGAATATGTCAACAATGGACTAATGGAACAAATACCAAAACATAGCTTTTGGGAGGAGTAAATGTACTGAAACCCCTATTGAATGAAAACTCCAGGAGGGAGAAAATATGTTAGCCAGCAAGTGGGAGGGTTTTCAGCTGTTACATTTATTTGGCACAAGAGCTCTTGTTTATGTATTTAACCCTTATTTTACAGGGGAGAGGAAGGGAGCTGAATGTGCCAATTGGAAGCTGGGGATGTTCAGGTGGCCATGATGTTATGAGAGCCAGATTAGGAATTTAGCCAGGACATCAGGGTTAGCACCCCTACTCTTACAAGAGTGCCATGGGATCTTTAGTGATCACAGAGTGTCAGAACACCCATTTAACATCCCATCCGAAAGACTTCACCTTACACAGAGCAATGTCCCCAATCACTTCTATGGGAAAAACAATTAGACCAGAGGAAAAAGTGCCTCCTACTGGCACTCCAACACCACTTCCAGCAGCATCTGGTCTCCCATCAGTACCAACCTTGCTTAGCTTCAGAGGTAAGACAGCAGTGGGGTGCAGGAAGGTATGCTGAAAAGCCTGTTATGCACCTGTATAAGGTAAATCTGAATATCAACTACTGAGAAGTGCATAGGAAAAGCATAATTTCTAAATTGGGCCCTTGGTGAAAAGCCAAGTCATAATTTTGAACTTACACTCAAATTACTGTAATCAATCAAAACCTCTTCTGACAGAATATCACTTTTCCTTAGCACTGCCTTCTGAATATTAGAGTTGAGTGAATATTAGCGTTTTGCGGCCTGTACGGTGTCCCTATTAGGAAGGCCCGTGTCTCAGCAAGATTTATACGAGACACTGTGTACAGCTGAGTATGGAGAGAGGAATGTATATGCCTCAGTCAAAACTATAGAGGGAGCTTTAGTAAAACCCAAGACACTGGACTGGAAAACAGGATCTTCTGCTCAACATAGAGAGCACTTTAAACTAGGCAGAAAGAAAGGCTGGAAAGGAAATCAAAGAGATAGAAATATTGAGAAAGAGAGAGAGGGCCAAGGATAAAATAAGAACGGTTAGTGGTATAGAACAAGAAGAAATAGAAGGGAACGAGAACAGAACGAGAGCGCAAGTGAAGCTTGAAGAGTTTGAAGAGGCTGTTCTTGTGAAGATGTCTCTGGTGTTTTCTGATTGGCTCCATTATGGCGTTTGACTGTGTACACTGCTGCTGATCAAGCACCAAAGTGTTTCTGGGACAGACATTTCGATTCCCTTTTTCCTCTGTGGCGTCAGATTTAGCTGAGTGCTTGATGTCACAGCTCTACCCTTTCAACTGATATTGTGTGATGTGAGAAGCAAAACAAGGGAGACATCAGAAGGGAGAGAGGCCTCTATTGTACACAGACAGTCCCACAAGCCTTAAAAAGTTTGTTCCTTACCTCAATTTAGATCAACACGAAAAAGTATCTTTAGAACTCCAACTTGCAGAGTAACATGAATACAATCAAGATCAGACAGTTTAAGGGAAGCCAAAGAATGACCAGCCCAGTAGAGACCCACCAAAATAGTCAGACTAGGGTTAGGTTGCAGGCTGTTTTTACTGCAGTCGCGCTTGGCATCCAGGTGTTGTGAGATCGGATCAACTGCACAGACAACCTAGAACAAGACAAGGCATTTTCAGAGGAAGGGAAGGGTAGGGGGGGCAGTAAAAAGCAGAGAGGCATTGCAACACAGTAGGCAGGTCAGCTTCCGAGCCAGGATAGTCCTAATTTAAAGGACAATCCACAGTTGAAACATTTACAAAGTGTTCTCCCAGCAACTGTTAAGGTAAAAAGCTAAGGGAAATGTAATCCTTCTCAAATTCATAGACATTGTTATGGATGCAAAGACTGGCCATGATATCAAAAATATAATTTTAACCATTGTAACGGTTTTCTTTAGGTGAAGGAGAGTCGGGCCAAAATGCGGCGTGGCTATTGAGATTCATGTTTAATGAAAACAACTAAACACAAACACTACAAAACAAGAAACGAAAACCGAAACAGCCTATACTGGTGCAAGGTAACACAGAGACAGGAACAAGGACAATCACCCACCACACTCAAAGAATATGGCTGCCTAAATATGGTTCCCAATCAGAGACAACGATAAACACCTGCCTCAGATTGAGAACCACTTCAGACAGCCATAGACTTTGCTAGCAAACCCCACTAAGCCACAATCCCAACACCTATGAAAAAACCCCAAGACAAAACACACCACATACCAAAACCCATGTCACACCCTGGCCTGACCAAAAAAAATAAAGAAAACACAAAATACTAAGACCAGGGCGTGACAGAACCCCCCCCCCCAAGGTGCTCCCAGCCGCACACATAAACCCATAGGGGAGGGTCCGGGTGGGCGTCTGTCCACGGTGGTGGCTCCGGCGCGGGACGTGGACCCCACTCCAACAAAGTCTTAGTCCATTTTCCTCGTGTCCTTACATAGGCGACCCTCGCCGCCGACCTTGGCCTAGTAGCCCTCACCAAGGGCCCCAATGGACTGAGGGGTAGCTCGGGACTGAGGGGTAGCTCGGGACTGAGGGGTAGCTCGGGACTGAGGGGTAGCTCGGGACTGAGGGGTAGCTCGGGACTGAGAGGAAGCTCAGCACTGAGAGGAAGCTCAGGCAGGTAGTTGGATCTGGCAATCCTGGCTGGCTGGCGGTTCCGGCAGATCCTGGCTGACTGGCGGATCTGGAAGATCCTGGCTGACCTGGAAGAGTCTGGCTGACTGGCGGATCCTGGCTGACTGGCGGATCTGGAAGATCCTGGCTGACTGGCGGCTCTGGAAGATCCTGGCTGACTGGCGGATCCTGGCAGACTGACGGCTCTGGCTGCTCCATGCTGACTGGCGGCTCTGGCTGCTCCATGCTGACTCACGACTCTGGCTGCTCCATGCTGACTGACGGCTCTGGCTGCTCCATGCTGACTGACGGCTCTGGCTGCTCCTTGCAGACTGGCGGCTCTGGCGGCTTCTTGCAGACCTGCAGCTCTGGCGGCTTCTTGCAGACCGGCAGCTCTGGCGGCTCCTTGCAGACTGGCAGCTCCTTGCAGATTGGCAGCTCCTTACAGATTGGCAGCTCTGGCTGCTCCATGCAGACTGGCAGCTCTGGCTGCTCCATGCAGACTGGCAGCTCCATGCAGACAGTCAGCTCTGGCTGCTCCATGCAGACTGGCAGCTCTGGCTGCTCCATGCAGACTGGCAGCTCTGGCTGCGCTGAACAGGCAGGAGACTCCAGCAGCACTGTAGAGGAGGAAGGCTCTGGCAGCGCTAAACAGGCGGGAGACTCCGGCATCGCTGAAGATGAGGAAGGCTCTGGCAGCGCTAAACAGGCGGGAGACTCCGACAGCGCTGGAGAGGAGAAGGGCTCTGGCAGCGCTGGAGAGTCGAGGCGCACTGTAGGTCTGATGCGTGGAGCTGGCACTGGTGGTACTGGGCCGAGGACACGCACAGGAAACCTGGTGCGGGGAGCTGCCACCGGAGGGCTGGTGTGTGGAGGTGGTACTGGGTAGACCGGACAGTGCAGACGCACTGGAGCTCTTGAGCACCGAGCCTGCCCAACCTTACCTGGTTGAATACTCCCGGTCGCCCTGCCAGTGCTGCAAGGTGGAATAGCCCGCACTGGGCTATGCAGGCGAACCGGGGACACCAAGGCGCAAGGCTGGTGCCATGTAAGCCGGCCCAAGGAGACGCACTGGGAACCAGATGCGTAGAGCCGGCTTCATGGCACTTGGCTCGACGCTCACTCTAGCCCGGCCGATACACGGAGCTGGAATGTACCGCACCGGGCTATGCACCCGCACTGGGGACACCGTGCGCACCACAGCATAACACGGTGCCTGCCCGGTCTCTCTAGCCCCCCGGTAAGCACAGGAAGTTGGCGTAGGTCTCCTACCTAGCGTCGCCATACTCCCTGTGAGCCCCCCCCAAGAAATTTTTGGGGCTGACTCCCGGGCTTCCTTGCCAACGGTGTTCCCTCATATCGCCGGCTCCTCTCTCCGGTTGCCTCTGCTCTCCTCGCTGCCTCCACCTGTTCCCATGGAAGGCAATCCTTTCCCGCCAGGATCTCCTCCCATGTGTAGCAACCCTTGCCATCCAATACATTGTCCCATGTCCATTCCTCATTGCGCCGCTGTTGCTGTTGCCTGTTGTCACACCGCTTGGTCCTGTTGTGGTGGGTGATTCTGTAACGGTTTTCTTTAGGTGAAGAAGAGTCGGACCAAAATGCGGCGTGGCTATTGAGATTCATGTTTAATGAAAACAACTAAACACAAGCACTACAAAACAAGAAACGTAACAAGAAAACCGAAACAGCCTATACTGGTGCAAAGTAACAGAGACAGGAACAAGGACAATCACCCACCATATGGCTGCCTAAATAATGTTCCCAATCAGAGACAACGATAAACACCTGCCTCTGATTGAGAACTACTTCAGACAGCCATAGACTTTGCTAGCAAACCCCACTAAGCCACAATCCCAATACCTATGAAAAAACTCCAAGACAAAACACACCACATACCAAAACCCATGTCACACCCTGGCCTGACCAAAATACATAAAGAAAACACAAAATACTAAGACCAGGGTGTGACAACCATGCTTTAAAGGGGGAAATAAAAATAATGAAACAAAAATCCACATTATATCTAAAATGATAACTTTGTTACACACATTGCCAAAATATCTAAATCAGGACAGGAAAGTATTGACCTCAGGAAGCCAGATGCCAGCTGGATGCCAGTTAGTGCTTAAGAATCCTGGGGAGTTGGGTTCGAGCATCACCCTAACATATTGGATTTCCTTAGGAAACACGTAATACACAGTTCTTTGCACAACACCTTGCACTGTCACAATCCCTAAAGCATTTTTACAAATCATACTGAAATAGATTTCAATAATTTCGATCAATAGCATTCATCAATGCTTTTAGAGATATATTCTAAAAATTATACTCAACACAGGCCTGCCACTGGTGTCAAGTTGGTTAATATAATTGACTGGTCAAGAACTCCAAACAAGAGGTGTAACTAGCATTTACCCTCATTCTTTGCGTTTCATTGAGCAGTTTTATTTTATTGGATGTTAGCAAGTACACAGTGTGTTTTGAGAGCCTCAGCAATCTCTTCAGTCTGTTCTGTGACAATAAAAACTATTCTGAGGATCCTTCCAAGGAGAACAAAATAAGAGCTAAGGAGATAACAAAACTCCAACTCTAGGGAACATGAAAGAACTCATAAATTCATAGAGTAGCCAGACAGTGAAATTTAACAGCAATGTTTTGCTGACAGTGTCAGAACTACTTCAGACATACAGAACTAGTCAAAGTTTGGACACACCTACTCATACCAGGGTTATTCTTTATTTTTACTATTTTCTTCATTGTAGAATAATAGTGTAATAGGTGTGTGCTGGTGGCAGGGAAGTCAGGCACAGGCGAGTGAACTTGGTTTAAACAGAGCAATTCAATGAATGCTAGAAAACTCAGAAAACCAATATAAACAAAAATAATATAAAAGGGTACAAAACCTGTTGCACACCAGAACATAACTTGCACAAACCATACAACAAACAATCACTGACAAAGACATGAGGGGAAACAGAGGGTTAAATACACAACATGTAATTGATGGGATTGAAACCAGATATGATGGAAGACAAGACCAAACCAATGGGAAAATGAAAAATGGATCAGCGATGGCTAGAAGGTCAGTGACGTCGACTGCCAAACACCACCCGAACAAGGAGAGGGACCAACTTCGACGGAAGTCCTGACAAATAGTGAAGACATCAAAACTATGAAATAAAAGATAGAATCATGTAGAAACCACCCTTTGCCATGATGACTGATTTGCACACTTGGCATTCTCTCAACCAGCTTCATGAAGTAGTCACCTGGAATATATTTCAATTAACAGGTGTGCCTTGTTAAAAGCTAATTTGTCTTAATGGGTTTGAGCCAATCAATTGTGTTGTGACCAGGTAGGGATGGTATACAGAAGATAGCCCTATTTGGTTAACCTCTTACACTTATGGTGGCGCTATTTCATTTTTGGAAGAAAAACGTTCCCGTTTTAAACAAGATATTTTGTCACAAAAAGATGCTCGACTATGCATATAATTGCTACCGTTCGAAAGAAAACACTCTGACGTGTCCAGAAATACAAATATCTTCTCTGTGCGTGCCCTTTAACGTGAGCTTCAGGCAAAACCAAGATGACTTGGCATCCAGGAAATGACAAGGATTTTTGAGGCTCTGTCTTTCATGATCTCCTTATATGGCTGTGAACGCAAGAGGAATGAGTCTGCCCTTTCTGTCGTTTCCCCAAGGTGTCTGCAGCATTGTGACGTATTTGTAGGCAGATCGTTGGAAGATTGACCATAAGAGACCACATTTACCACGTGTCCGCCCGGTGTCCTGCGCCGAAATTGGTGCGCAAAAGTCACCTGCCAGTATTTTTCCATGGGGCACAGAGAGAAGCAAGCTTCCACGAACTGCATGTCAATGAAGAGATATGTGAAAAAACACCTTGAGGATTGATTCCAAACAACGTTTGCCATGTTTCGGTCGATATTATGTAGTTAATCCGGAAAAAGTTTCACGTTGTAGGTGACTGCATTTTCGGTTCGTTTCGGTAGCCAGGCGCAATGTAGAAAACGGAACGATTTCTCCTACACACAGACGCTTTCAGGAAACACTGCGCATTTGGTATGTGGCTGGGAGTCTCCTCATTGAAAACATCAGAAGCTCTTCAAAGGTAAATGATTTTCTTTATTTGGTTATCTGGCTTTTGTGAAAATGTTGCGTGCTACATGCTACACAAAATGCTATGCTAGCTTTGCATACTCTTACACAAATTAGTCAATTTCTATGGTTCAAAAGCATATTTTGAAAATCTGAGATGACAGTGTTGTTAAGAAAAGGCTAAGCTTGAGAGCAAACGCATTATTTTAATTTTATTTGCGATTTTCAGAAATCGTTAACGTTGCGTTATGCTAATGAGCCTGAGGCTTAGTCACAATCCCGGATCCGGGATGGGGAGTTTCAAGAGGTTAAAGACCAAGTCCATATTATGGCAAGAACAGCTCAAATAAGCAAAGAGAAATTACAGTCAATCATTACTTTAAAACATGAAGGTCAGTCAAACCCGGAAAATTTCAAGAACTTTTAAAGTTCAAGTGCTGTCGCAAACACCATTAAGCGCTATGATGAAACTGGCTCTCATGAGGACCGCCACAGGAAAGGAAGACCCATAGTTACCTCTGCTGCAGAGGGTAAATTCATCAGAATAAATGCACCTCAGATTGCAGCCCAAAAAAATGCTTCACAGAGTTCAAGGAACGGACACATCTCAACATCAACTGTTCAGAAGAGACTGTGTGAATTAGGCCTTCATTGTTGAATTGCTGCAAAGAAACCACTACTAAAGGACACCAATAAGAGGAAGAGACTTGCTGGGGCCAAGAAACACGAGCAATGGACATTAGACTGGTGGAAATCTGTATTTTGGTCTGATGACCAACTGCTGTGTCTTTGTGAAATGCAGAGTAGGTGAACGGATGGTCTCCACATGTGTGGTTCCCCCCGTGAAGCATGGAGGAGGAGGTGTGATGGTGTGGGGGTGCTTTGCTGGTGACACTGTCTGTGATTTATTTATAATTCAAGGCATAATTAACCAGCATGGCTACCACAGCATTGTGCACTGATACGCCATCCCATATCGTTTTTGCTTAGTGGGACTATCATTTGTTTTTCAACAGGACAATGACCCAAAATGCGCCTCCAGGCTGTATAAGGGCTATTTGACCAAGGAGAGTGATGGAGTGCTGCATCAGATGACCTGGCCTCCACAATCACCCAACCTCAACCCAATTGAGATGGTTTGGGATCAGTTGGACTGCAGAGTGAAGGAAAAGCAGCCAAGTGCTCAGAATATGTGGGAACTCCTTGTTGGGAAAGCATTCCTCGTGAATCTGTTTGAGAGAATGACAAGAGTGTCATCAAGGCAAAGGGTGGCTACTTTGAAGATTCTCAAATATAAAATGTATTTTGATTTGTTTAACACTTTTTGGGTTACTACATGATTCCATAGTTTGGAGGTCTTCATTATTATTCTACAATGTAGAAAATAGTAAAAATAAAGTAAAAACCCAGAAATGACTAGGTGTGTCCAAACTTTTGACTGGTACTGTATGTCTATTTCTTTAAATACTGTTTAGCTGTTGTTGCTTTTTTAAATGTTTATTAACAATTTGTTCATTTCAATCATTTTTATTTTACACAACTGTACTGTTCCAAGCAACTGCTTACTTTCCATTTAGACAGCAGTGCACCTTTGTCTGACCTTGCCTAATATGTTGACCAATTGGTTAACAGTACATAGGAACTCATTTTTGCCACTGTGTCAGTAGACACATCTTGCAATGTGATTCTCCCATGCAGAAACTATTGAACCGCTAACTGTCACCCCCGAATTGTCATCCCTGCTCCACCATAACGAGTCACAGCCACGGGAATCGACACAGATCAACACAGAGGACCGCACTGACATCCCGCATATCCAATTACAGACACTTGCACTGTGAGGCGATGGGAAAGAGAGCCTGACCATTTTTCTTGGAGAAAGGATAGGCTAGACTCTTAGAAAAAGAGGGTTCCAAAAGTGTTCTTCAGCTGTCCCCATAGGAGAACCCTTTTTGGTTTCATGTAAAACCTTCTGTGGAAAGGGTTCTACATGGAACCCAAAAACGTATTACCTGAAACCAATAAGGGTTCTATCTGGATCCAAAAGGGATTTTCCTATGGGGACAGCCAAAGAACCCTTTTAGGTTCTAGATGTAACCTTTTTTTAAGAGTATACTCAAAGCTTCACACATTATAGGCAGTCAGTGATGTATTATTGAAACTTTACCGGTAGGCTTGGTTTATGATATGTGCTATTTCCCTATCCTTTCTCTGGGTAAGTATTTCTTTCTTTTTATTTTCCCTCTAAGGGACTGTTGCAGTGGGATTCCACTACGACTGCCACAAGTCTTATTTTCAGTCAACTAGTCAGTCTTGGGATGTCACATTCGTCATAACGAGGAGACAAAGGCGCAGGGTGATATGAATACATTCCTCTTTAATAAAAGAGAACACTGAAAGAATTATACAAAGAACAAAACGAACATGAAGCTATATATAACGAGTGCTGACATAAATGTTCATTCTAGTTGCAGCTTCTGATGAACGCATAGATGTGTGATCCTCAAACCATCTAAGCGAGTCACAGAGTCGAAGTGCGAAAAAAAAGTATTGGAATTCGCCAATTGAAATTAGAGGTGTCATCTCACTATATTAAGATCAAACTGAATTTAATTTAAAAATGGTCAATCAGTGACCCAGACCAAGATTATAGGAGACCATGTCCTCTTAGGGTTTCCCACCTATTTGATCACTGTTCACATATGGTTAAGATCAATGTAAAAGTGGGGAAGACTAAAGACATTCTAAACTCAAGGGCTCTTTGTAAACTTAAGTCCAATATTCTCCAGTTGCATCCAATATACATGATATAGTCTTCACTGATATGAGATGAAAGCTACATCATAACTTTTTTAAATATATATATATATATATATATATATATACACACACCAAGATCCACCATGTTGCTTTTTCAGGACATAAAGGACAGGAAACATGAGCTTCTCCCATGTCACGCCCTGACCTTAGTTATCTTTGTTTTCTTTATTATTTTGGTTAGGTCAGGGTGTGACAAGGGTGGTTGGTTTAGTTTTGTATTGTCTAGGTGTTTCTGGCCTGTCTAGGGTTTTTGTATATCTATTGGGTTTTGTATGTCTCGGTATATGTAGGTCTATGGTGGCCTGAATTGGTTCCCAATCAGAGACAGCTGTTTATTGTTGTCTCTGATCGGGGATCCTATTTAGGTTGCCATTTTCCATTTTGGTTTTGTGGGTTATTGTCTATGGTTAGTTGCATGTCAGCACTCGTTATATATAGCGGCACTTTCGTTTTGTATAATTTGTTCAGTGTTCTCTTTCATTAAAAGGAATGTATTCATATCACGCTGCGCCTTGGTCTCCTCGTTATGACAAACGTGACAGAATAACCCACCAAACAAGGACCAAGCAGCGTGAAAAGGAGGAACAGCGCTTAATGGGGAGATGGACCTGGGATGGAGTAAGACCCTGGACACAGCCGGGGGAGTACTACGAGGAGAAATACAGGAGAATAGAGGAACAGCGAAGATATGAAGGTACATGGCTAGCACGGAAGCCTGAGAGGCAGTCCCAAGACTTTTTGGGGGGGAAGGCACACAAGGAGATTGGCTGAGTCAGGTAGGAGACCTGAGCCAACTCCTCGTGCTTACTGTGGGGAGCGTGTAACTGGTCAGGCACCGTGTTATGCAGAGATGCCCACGGTGTCTCCAGTGCTCTATTCTAGCCTGGTGTGCTCTATTCCAGCTCCTCACATTTGCCGGGCTAGAATGGGCATCCAGCCAGGACGTATTGAGCCAGCTCTATGTTCTGGATCTCCAATGCGTCTCCAAGGTCCAGTGTATCCTGTGCCTCCTCCCCGCACTCGCCCTGAGGTGCGTGTCCCCAACCCGGTACCACCAGTTCCGGCACCACACACCAGGCCTACAGTGCGCCTCCAGGGTCCAGTACGCCCTGTTCCTCCTCCCCGCACTCACCCTGAGGTGCGTGTCCCCAGCCCGGTACCACCAGTGCCGGCACCACGCACCAGGCCTATAGTGCGCCTCGGCAGTCCAGTATGCCCTGTTCCTGCTCCTCGCACTCGCCCTGAGGTGCATGTCCTGTTCCGGTACAACCAGTGCCAGCACCAGGCATCAGGCCTACAGTGCGCCTCAGCAGTCCAGAGCGTCCGGCGACAGTACCAATTCCAGAGCGTCCGGCGACAGTACCCAGTCCAGAGCGACCGGTGACAGTACCCAGTCCAGAGCGTCCGGCGACAGTAACCAGTCCAGAGCGTCCGGCGACAGTACCCAGACCGGAACCTCCAACGACGGGCCACAGTCCGGAACCTCCAACGACGGGCCACAGTCCGGAACCTCAAAGGGCGGGCCACAGTCCAGGGCCTCCAATGACGGGCCACAGTCCGGGGTCTCCAGCGACGGTCCCCAGTCCAGAACATCCGGCGATTATCCACGCAGTGAGGGTCCACAGACCGGGGCCTACGGCGAGGATCCGCAGTCCAGAGCCTCCGACGATGATGATCCACGGGTCAGTGATACAAGAGCGATACAGTGATACAGTGTAAAGAATGGGGGCGGGGTCCAGAACCAGAGCTACATGCACCGAAAACAACAGGTGTAGGTAGACCTTACGGTGAAATGCTTATATACAAGCCCTCAACCAACATTGTCATTCAAGAAGGTTAGATGCCCACCCAGACCTTCCCATATAGGTTTAGGTTTGCGGCCGGGAGTCTATGGTTAGTTGAATGTCAGCCCTCGTTATATATAGCTTCACATTAATTTTGTTGTTTTGTATAATTTGTTCAGTGTTCTCTATCATTAAAGAGGAATGTATTCACATCATGCTGTGCCTTGGTCTCCTCGTTATGACGAATGTGACATCCCAAGATTGACTAGTTGACTAATGTCTGTTTAGTTTTCCAGCAATTGCAACATTCAAAGCTAAGATGTTGAGTGTGGTGACTTTATGGAGAGATAAAAGCTGAAAGTGAAAATCAGAGCTGTCCTTGAATGGACTGAGATTCATAAGTAATTACTGTATATCCAATTATTTCACCATAAAATTCATTAATAAAAGGTGATTTCTGACATCATTTACATTCCACTGCAACCATTATTATCAGGTAGGAAGGTAAGACCCTGATGCAGACCACGTCGAAATAACAAAAGTTTGAGAAAAGAGAGCCTGGGAAACTACAGGAGCTGAGAAACAAAACAATGGTTGACTTGACAAACAATACAAACTGGCACAGACAGACAGAAAACACAGGTATAAAGACACTGGGGATAATGGGGAAGATGGGTGACACCTGGAGGGGGGTGGAGACAATCACAAAGACAGGTGAAACTGATCAGGGTGTGACAATTATGTTATTCAATCACTATAGATGAATGGTTTCCCGCCTCCCCAGTGTATGAAGCTAGTTAAAGGCATATACTAATTTTTACGATCATTAGGGAAACATAATTGAGGTGGAAGGTATTTCAAATCAAATGAAATGTTATTTGTTACATGCACCGAAAACAACAAGTGTAGGTAGACCTTACGGTTAAATGCTTATATACAAGCCCTCAACCAACATTATCGTTCAAGAAATAGAGTTCCGAAAATATTTACTAAGAAAACTAAAGTAAAAAATATGATTAAAAGTAACACAATAAAATAACAATAGCCAGTGTGTGCGGGGATACAGGTTTGTCGAGGTAATTTGTACATGTAGGTAGAGGTAAAGTGACTATGCATCGATAATAAAACAGCAAGTAGCAGCAGTGTAAAAACAAAGGGGGGGTCAATGTAAATAATCGGAGTGGCCATTTGATGAATTGTTCAATAGTCTTATGGATTGGGGTAGCTGTTAAGGAGCTTTTTGGATCTAGACTTGCCATACGGTAGCTGAGAGAACAGTCTATGACTTGGGTGACTTTTTGAGGATCTAGGGACCCATGCCATTTATGTGCTGCCACTAGTATTGCTATATCTTCTAAATTGATGTGTACATGTGGCATACAAGCAATTTACAACAATGTATACACTTTTATGTAGATGTATGGTAGTGTTGTTCATGATTGCTCTCAGTGCTAATTAGGCTAGCAGTAGGCTGGTTGTAGCCTATTGAGAATTTCTCTATTTAGAACATGTCTTCAAGAGATAAGAACATAATTGATGAACATAAAGAACATAATAATTGATGCTATGAAATAATTCACAGTTCGAGTCCTGAATACTGCCCTATTTCTTTAATTGTCCTGCAAGAATATACTTACACTGATGCGCTAAGGATAAGTGGTCATCCGCTACGTTTTTTTTTACCCTTGAGGGATTAGTAGTATAGAACGCATCCTAATAACCAAGGCTTAAACTAATTATGAGCTTGAGAAGTTACAGTGCCTTGCGAAAGTATTCGGCCCCCTTGAACTTTGCGACCTTTTTCCACATTTCAGGCTTCAAACATAAAGATATAAAACTGTATTTTTTTGTGAAGAATCAACAACAAGTGGGACACAATCATGAAGTGGAACGACATTTATTGGATATTTCAAACTTTTTTAACAAATCAAAAACTGAAGAATTGGGCGTGCAAAATTATTCAGCCCCCTTAAGTTAATACTTTGTAGCGCCACCTTTTGCTGCGATTACAGCTGTAAGTCGCTTGGGGTATGTCTCTATCAGTTTTGCACATCGAGAGACTGAAATTTTTCCCATTCCTCCTTGCAAAACAGCTCGAGCTCAGTGAGGTTGGATGGAGAGCATTTGTGAACAGCAGTTTTCAGTTCTTTCCACAGATTCTCGATTGGATTCAGGTCTGGACTTTGACTTGGCCATTCTAACACCTGGATATGTTTATTTTTGAACCATTCCATTGTAGATTTTGCTTTATGTTTTGGATCATTGTCTTGTTGGAAGACAAATCTCCGTCCCAGTCTCAGGTCTTTTGCAGACTCCATCAGGTTTTCTTCCAGAATGGTCCTGTATTTGGCTCCATCCATCTTCCCATCAATTTTAACCATCTTCCCTGTCCCTGCTGAAGAAAAGCAGACCCAAACCATGATGCTGCCACCACCATGTTTGACAGTGGGGATGGTGAGTTCAGGGTGATATGCTGTGTTGCTTTTACGCCAAACATAACGTTTTGCATTGTTGCCAAAAAGTTCCATTTTGGTTTCATCTGACCAGAGCACCTTCTTCCACATGTTTGGTGTGTCTCCCAGGTGGCTTGTGGCAAACTTTAAACGACACTTTTTATGGATATCTTTAAGAAATGGCTTTCTTCTTGCCACTCTTCCATAAAGGCCAGATTTGTGCAATATACGACTGATTGTTGTCCTATGGACAGAGTCTCCCACCTCAGCTGTAGATCTCTGCAGTTCATCCAGAGTGATCATGGTCCTCTTGGCTGCATCTCTGATCAGTCTTCTCCTTGTATGAGCTGAAAGTTTAGAGGGACGGCCAGGTCTTGGTAGATTTGCAGTGGTCTGATACTCCTTCCATTTCAATATTATCACTTGCACAGTGCTCCTTGGGATGTTTAAAGCTTGGGAAATATTTTTGTATCCAAATCCGGCTTTAAACTTCTTCACAACAGTATCTCGGACCTGCCTGGTGTGTTCCTTGTTCTTCATGATGCTCTCTGCGCTTTTAATTGACCTCTGAGACTATCACAGTGCAGGTGCATTTATACGGAGACTTGATTACACACAGGTGGATTGTATTTATCATCATTAGTCATTTAGGTCAACATTGGATCATTCAGAGATCCTCACTGAACTTCTGGAGAGAGTTTGCTGCACTGAAAGTAAAGGGGCTGAATAATTTTGCACGCCCAATTTTTCAGTTTTTGATTTGTTAAAAAAGTTTGAAATATCCAATAAATGTCGTTTCACTTCATGATTGTGTCCCACTTGTTGTTGATTCTTCACAAAAAAATACAGTTTTATATCTTTATGTTTGAAGCCTGAAATGTGGCAAAAGGTCGCAAAGTTCAAGGGGCCGAATACTTTCGCAAGGCACTGTACCTATGACAAAGACAAAGGCACAATCTAAACCAACACTTTTCTGCTTCAGCCAAGCATCTTCTTCTAAACATCTCTCAGCTCCTGAGACTTCAATAGTGTCCTTGTTGAAATGAGAGAGGACGCTTGTCTTTGCCATCAATGCCAGTTGCCAAGTGGCTTTGATGAAGGTTTGACAGGCTATTCATTAAAGTGTGCTCCGTGATTGAACATGGTTTTCAATGTGATTTGATGCATATAGGGTAGCAAAGTGTATCTGTCTAGTTTTGCATTTTGCCTCCCAGCACCTTCACTAATCATTTTTTTGGTGTGCGGTAGATTCTGCCTAATATCTACATGGAATTTTTGTCATATGTAATTAAATAAATGTATATAAAATACAAAATAGAATGACAATGCCATAAGCATTATCCCAAATTTAACCCATCAACTTAGTGAACACCATTGGTGTTTAATATGAGGGCTTCAGCATGAAATGTCCTTTATATTTTACACACTTTTAACTTATTTTACTATCACAATATGTCTTTGTTGTAAATGTTTCTGCACCAAGCTGACGGCAGTTAAGAAAAAAAGTCAATAGTTGCAGAGTTTATAGAAAATAATGGCTTTGTGGATTGGATGTTTTTGTACATTAATTAGGCTATTTTATATTGAATCATATGGTTTATCCACTAAAAACTCATGGAAATATGGACACAGATATTCAAAAATGAATACTTTATATTAATATATATTTTTTAAGATAGTCAAGTATAAATTACCATACATTGACATTGATTACCTGCTATTTACCAAAAGTACAGACAATTACTGTAACTTTGGTGAATTTACGGAATGTGTGTCAGGACTATCCGCTACACTACGCTTCAGCACTTGGCGGTCCCGTTCTGTGTGGCCTACCACTTCGCAACTAAGCCGTTGTTTCTCCTGGATGTTTCAACTTCACAGTAGTAGCACTTACAGTTGACCGGGGCAGCTCTACTGACTTGTTGGAAAGGTGTCATCCTATGATGGTGCCACATTGAAAATCACTGAGCTCTTCAGTAAGGCCATTCTACTATAACGTTTGTCTATGGAGATTGCATGGCGGTGTGCTCGATTTTAAACACATTTCAGCCACGGGTGTGGCTGAAATTGCCAAATCCACT